>NC_136067.1:1556319127-1557018127 GCF_964261635.1 Lissotriton helveticus
TCGGACAGCTGAGAGATATACTGAGTCACTAAAAACAGAGGACGCAGATGGCATGAAGCCGTGGAATGCACTGACAGCAGCTTTAGACCTGAAAAATACTGCTGAGCCAAGGAAAGTGGAAGACAGGAAGTTTGCATGCCACAGCAGAGGTAAAAGAAAGGGTCAGAATCCCTCATAGGCAAAACAAATATTGCACCTCTACAAAGAAAAAAATGTTTACAATATTATATGGTGTTCAACAATTTAATTTGGAAAAAAGAGCAGTGGCACAATGCACTCTGTCTCTGGTGCTGGGCTCTTAGAAAACGAGTAGTATCTATTCACCTAAAAAATAAAATGTACAAAAGCAGTCACTTGCTACTTTGGACCTCAGTTTTTACCGTTTTCTTAAGGGGGTGTTACGTACTTAAAGTGTGTTTAAATGTGCGAAGAGAAAAAGTAATATATAATAGAGAATGACATTTTAACAATAGGAAATAGGAATACTTACATATTCCAGCTTGGCTGTTCAGAGTTCGTCTAAATTGATGAATCTCTGTAGGCTTCATTGATAGGCAGTCCATCATTCAAAAAGAGACAAAGAACCCAAAGGAATATTTCGAGCCCAATGAAGGCACTGTAGAATCCCAACTAATGCTTTGGGACGCCTTCAAGGCGGCGGTGCGCGAGGTCAGTATCTCTAAACATGCTGGAGTACTCAGTTCAGTCCGTAATGAGCTGAGCGCAATTGAACAACAAGCATTAGAAATGCAATCGGGCTCGGATTTATTTGAGTTTGAGCTAATGGCATTGTAAATGGTGATGTATTTTTGCTAAGTGTTATGGAGTGTGTTAATGTGGTGTGTAGTGGGATTATGTGTGTTAGATTGTAATTGTAGCAATGGTGGCATGCTGTGTTTTTACATGAATATGTTTAAAACTAAAGTGTACCATACTGATATTGCTACAATACTTAATTGTGGATGTGTAACAATCGATGCATGTACTGTTGGCCGTGACTGCCTGTAGAAATTGTGCACTGATGGCTGGTGGTGAGCAGTAGCATTGGTGGTGGTGGTACTGCTGGCCGTAGTACTGGTAGTGGTAGTACTGGTGGTGGTAGTACTGGTGGTGGTAGTGGTAGTACTGGTAGTGGTAGTACTGGTGGTCGTGGTACTGGTAGTACTGGTGGTGGTGGTAGTGGTAGTACTGGTGCCTGTAGTACTGGTAGTACTGGTGGTGGTGTTGGTACTGGTAGTGGTAGTACTGGTGGTGGTGTTGGTACTGGTAGTACTGGTGGTGGTAGTACTGGTAGTGGTGGTGGTGGTGGTAGTGGTACTGGTAGTACTGGTAGTGGTAGTACTGGTGGTGGTGGTGGTGGTGGTGGTAGTGGTAGTACTGGTGGCTGTAGTAGTGGTAGTACTGCTGGTTGTAGTACTGGTAGTACTGATGGTGATAGTACTGGAGTACTGGTGGTGGTGGTGGTACTGGTAGTGGTAGTACTGGTGGTGGTGGTAGTGGTAGTACTGGTGGTGGTGTTACTGGTAGTACTGGTGGTGGTGGTACTGGTAGTGGTAGTAGTGGTAGTGGTAGTACTGGAGGTGGTGGTACTGGTAGTGGTAGTACTGGTGGTGCTAGTACTGGTGGTGGTGGTAGTGGTACTGGTAGTACTGGTGGTGGTGGGACTGGTGGTGGTGGGACTGGTAGTACTGGTGGTGGCGGTAGTGGTAGTACTGGTGGCTGTAGTAGTGGTAGTACTGGTGGCTGTAGTAGTGGTAGTACTGGTGGTAGTAGTACTGGTAGTACTGATGGTGGTAGTACTGGTAGTACTGGTGGTGGTGGTGGTACTGGTAGTGGTAGTACTGGTGGTGGTGGTACTGGTAGTGGTAGTACTGGTGGTGGTGGTACTGGTAGTACTAGCAGTAGATCTGCTAATAAAGACTGAACCCAACACGGGTACCCAAGATCAGTATTAGGGACTGGTGCGGGTTCTGTTGTGAGACTGTGGGTGGGCAGACCCGCTGCTCCTATGTCGGTCCCTATTCTCGCCTTCTTGTTCATAGTTGCCTTCCCAGGTGTCTGCTTACACTTCCCCTTCTTGCGAATGCCCGCACCCTCAGGTACCTACGTTGGTTGGAGGGTTGCTGCCTCCGCTTGGAGTAGGGTGGACGGGAGATCATCTCCAAGTGTCCGGTTAAGGTATTGGAACAAGATACATCAGCTATAGGCGGGAAAAGATCGGGGGTAATTGATAGCTGCCTCTCTGTACGTTCTATTTCAGACGTGACAACACCTATGGCCCTTTGCAACATTTTATCAATTGAGGTGGGGGTGCGGATAGGTAAGAGTTTTTCTGGGGATGCAGGTGCGCTTCCCCATTTTTACACTATGTCCAGGCAACCCTTCTTATTAGGACCAATGCAATAGCCCAACAATAAGAACGCTCTGCAGTTTATACCTTAAATACACAATGTATAAACAGAGGAATCAAAGGTTCATGGAAACAATACCAGTGAACTCAGTAATATTCCTAGCTAGAGGAAAGCCCGGGATAGTGTACCCCTCATATCCAGTTTTAAAAAAGAAGATCAGACAGACAAGGATGGCGGCAGGTGAAAAAGCAGGATGTCCAAAGTACACCAAATGTCATTAATCTACTTGCCGTTGTGGAGGGGTAAACAGGAGTCTCGGTAATGTTGGTCTTCTTGGGCAGCCGATGTACGAATGGAATAACCAAAGGTAATGGCCCTGTCCGGTCACTTCCTGTCAGTGACAGGCAAGGACGAGCCCTGCGCTGTGGGGTGGGGGCGGCAGTTGTGAAGGCCCCCGGAGCACACCTTGCTCAGCTGCAGAGGACTGTGCTCCCGCTATGCACTCTGGGACTGGTAGTCCCACCAGAGTGTGGTTCAGCCTCGTCGTAGGTGACGGGGAGAGCAGAGTTCACACTCTGAGGGCGATGGATATAGGCAAAGGCAAGAAGGCCCCCGCAGCCCCCCTCTGATGGGCAACGGCACTCCAACAGCAATTTGCCCGCAGAGTTCGCAGCGTCCTTTCAGCTTCTCACCTTATTCAACCAGTCGCCTCACACAGAAGCAGCACAGGGGCACGTCGTTCATGCAGTTTTTACAGCTATTAATACTGGGCCTTTCCTGTCCCCAGAGCCTCACAAGCCTTGAACTATTGTCCTTGTTTGCTTTTGATACATGCACAATTGCCACCATTGCCTCATGTCACGTAACGTTTGTTCTTGTGTTTCGAGAATCTGACATTTAGTGCAGTATTATCCTCTAATTGTACGTTGTACGCTTTTATTACATGCACACCTCACTATCTTCCTCCTGTAACGTATTGTTTGCTACCTTGTATTTTGCTTTCTCTTGATTCAAGCACAATTGTCTCTAAGCCTTATATAACGCAACGTTGCTTTTGTAACATGCTGACTAGTAAGTGTTCCTCATGTTTCACTACTGTTCCTATTGTGAAGCGCTCTGACACCTTCGGGTAAAGTCCGCGCTATATAAACAACGCATTAAATCAATAAATAAAACGGGAAGGGGCATACTCCTTCGAAGTTAGGGACTTGTCCATACTTAACTCGTTCCTCGTCTAGCTGAGCCCCGTCTGCAGTGATGACCGGTTACTCACCGGTAATATTCATTACTCCGAGTCGTAGCCCTCCCCGTCCCAGTCCTAACTACATGAGCATAGCTCCTCCCACCAGAAACTCCCAAGCAACTTGAAACCCATCCCTTCCCTCCAGGCCACACCCATACCCTGAGGCATATAACCCTGTGACCTGCCAATCAACAACCTGTACCCAACAAGCACAAGAAGCCGAAACAGGGAGGGAGGGATGGGAACCTGGACTGGGACGGGGAGGGCTACGACTCGGAGTAATGAATATTACCGGTGAGTAACCGGTCATTACCTCCTCGTCAGCCCTCCCCGTCCCAGTCCTAACTACATGAGCAGATACCAAAGCAATAATCGGCTTCACTCAGTAGCAAAAAACAGACTTTATTAAAGCACAGAAAGTCACACCACCGGAGTAGAACGCAACACAGCGTCCCCAAACCCAGCAGAATCAGTCCCCCCAACCACTAAACGATAATGGGACATAAAGGTGTGCGGAGAACTCCAGGTAGCAGCCCTGCAGATTTCAGCCATGGAAGCCCCCTGAAAACAAGCCCAGGAAGCCGCCACCCCCCGAGTCGACCTTCCCTGAACAGACCCTGGAGCCAACACACCACAGGCCTCATACGCAGCACCCACAGCCCATCGTAGCCAACGACTGAGGGTAGCCCCAGAAGGCTTAAGACCCTGACCAGCCAGGCCAAAGGTCACAAAAAGGGATTCCACCTTACGAAACGGCCCAGTACGCAACAAATAGATCTCAAGAGCCCTCCGAACATCCAAACAGTGCAGCCGCACCTCAACCTCTGAAAGAGGATCAGGACATAAAACAGGCAAAACCAGATCCGCAGAGCAGTGAAAAGAGGAAGGGACCTTGGGAACAAAGGAAGGATCAGGCCGCAGTACCACCCGATCAGGAAAGAAACGTAAAAAAGGGGCCGAACAAAGCAAGGAGCCCAACTCCCCAATCCGCCTAGCCGACGTAATAGCCACCAGGAACAGCACCTTGATCGTCAGAAACCTCAAAGACACCTCCAGCAGAGGTTCAAAGGGAGCCCCCTGCAAAGCCCCCAAAACCAGAGGCAGATCCCAACTAGGAGCAAAGGACCGAATGACAGGCTTCTGAAGGAAGCAACTCCGCAACAAACGGGACACCAGGGAAACCACCGGGTCACAGACCGAACCCCGAAAGGCCCGAACAGCAGCCCACTGAGCCCTCAGGGAGGACACAGCCAGACCCAAGTCAAAGCCGTCCTTCAAAAAGTCCAAGACCAATACCGGATCCACTGCCAACGCAGACCACCCACGCGCCGTACACCAAGACTGAAAAGAAACCCAATGCCGGGCATAGGATTTTGAGAGTCGAAGGGCGCCTGGACCTCTGAATAAATTCCGCCACAGAAGGAGAACACCCCAACGCCACAAGGTTCATCCTCTCAACAGCCAACCCGCCAGCCTCAGGCGGACCAGACACTCCAGAGACAGAGGGGGAAACGACAAGGGACAAGGGACCACTGGCAACCTCCAGCAAGGCCCCACTGCCAACTTCAATAACAGAGGGAACCAAGGCCGCCTGGACCAATCCGGAGCCACCAGGATCACCGAAGCCCGATCCAACTTGACCTTCAGCAGAACACGCGGCAGCAGGGCAATAGGGGGAAAGGCATACATCAGGCCCCCCTCCCACCGGAAGGACAGGGCATCCACCCTCCAAACCTCGGCAGAGCGAACCAGAGAACAAAACGTCTCCCTCAAGGCGTTCCCTGGGGCCGCAAACAGGTCCACCACAGGGACCCCGAACCGGGCCATCAGGCAGCGAAACACATCCTGAGACAGGCACATGTCCGACAGGGAAGGAAACACCCTGCTCAGGCGATCCGCCTCCGAGTTCAAAATCCCAGGCAGATGTAAAGCCCTCAGAGACAACAAGTGAGACTCCGCCCACAGGCCTATACTTTGAGCCAACAAATTGAGGGAAGCCACCCTCGCGCTCCCCTGGCGGTTGATATAACACACCACCACCGTGTTGTCGGACCGCACCATCACATCCCTCTGGAGGACCCAAGGCAGAAAATGAGACAACGCCAACTGAACCGCCTTCAATTCTCGCCAATTCGAGGACATTTCCGCCTCCGGCACAGACCAAAGACCCTGCACAGACTCCTGACCCAAGACCGCACCCCAACCCAGTACGCTGGCGTCCGTCGTCAGGACCAACCTCACCTGGGACACAAAGGGCGAGCCCTGCAAGAGGTTCAAATCCACCAGCCACCAGGACAACTCCCGGGCGATGGACACACCCCCCGGAACCAACAGCTCGTAATCCAGAGAGGCCGGATCCCAATGCTCCAGAAGATGATTCACAAGGGGGTATAAGTGTAAACGGGCCCAAGGAACAATCATCACAGTCGCTGACATCAGCCCCTGAACACGCAACCACTGGCGAGCCGTGGAAGACTTTGCCCCCAACACCTTCTTCAGTTCGTGCACAAGAGTCAGTCTGCGGGGCTCCGACAGGAAGACCTTCCCCAACCTGGTGTTGAACACCCCCCCAATGAACAACAGTTCCTGAGTGGGGTGAAGATGGGATTTCTCCAAGTTCAGAACCGTTGAAGGAGACTGCAAACCTCCCGGGAGTGTGACTGAGCCTGAAGGAAAGAAGAGGAAGAAATCAGCCAATCGTCCAAGTAAGGGAAAACCTGTATACCCTTAGCATGCAACAAACCCACCAAGGGCGCCAACACTTTAGTAAACACCCTCGGAGAGGCAGACAGGCCAAAGGGCAATACCTGGAACTGGTAGTGATCCACCCCTACACAGAAACGCAGGAACCTCTGGGAATCTGCGTGCACTGGCACATGAAAATAGGCGTCCCGTAGATCGAGAGAAGCCAGGAAATCTCCCACCGACAGGAAGGGAAGAATCAACTGCAGAGTCACCATTTTGAAGGACCGATGAGGGATACACAAGTTCACCGCCTTCAGATCCAGGACCGGACGGAAGTCCCCATTTGGCTTTTGGATCAAAAACAGGATTGAGTAAACCCCCCGACCCTGTTGTCTCACAGGCACCCTCACCACAGCACCCTTTGACACCAAGTCCCGAACTCCGTCCAATAGAGCACGACATCTTGTCAGAGATCTGGGAACAGGGGTAGCTTTGAACACATCCACCGGAGGAGTCCCAAATTCTATTCTGTAGCCCAGCCGAACCACCTGTAGAACCCACAGATCCCGAACGAACTCCTCCCAGACAGGTAAAAAAAGAGGTGAGGCGATCCCCAACCGGCACCTCCAAGGAATCCATCACATAGTCACGACTTGGAGGGACCTGCAGAAGAGGAAGCACCTTGTTGACCCCGGGACTTGTGGAAGGAAGGGACACCCCGGCCACGTCCCCTACCACGAAAGGGCTGAGCAGCCATCTTAGATTGAAACGCCTGCCCAAAAGCCCGCTTATAACCCGCAAACTTCCCTCTCTGAGAAGAGCGGACCGGAGCCAACAAATTTTTGTCCTCAGCTGTCTTTTTAATCAAAGCTTCCAACGGCTCCCCAAACAGCTTAGAGCCCGTGAAGGGAATCTTCATCACGGCCGCCTTCTGAGCAGCTTCCGCCTTCCAAGACTTAAGCCACAACTGCCTCCTAGCAGCAACCGAGGCCCCAGCAGCCGCCGCCGCAGCACTAAGGGAGTCGAAGGACAAGTCAGCCATGAAACGCAACTGCTGCTCCAACATGGACAAAGACTCAGAGGGATCCTCTTCCTGCATGAGCTGCGCAGAAATACCCTGACAGTCCTTAAGAAGCGACTGAACAAGATAGCTGGTGTAAGCAGCAGACCGAACAGCCAGATTGGATGCTGCAAAGGACCGCTTCAAGGCCCCCTCGACACGCTTGTCCCCAGGATCAGAAGGCACCGCATCTTCAGACACCACCAGGCTCTGAGACGCCATACCAGCCAGCAGAGAATCCACTTTCACCACAGCCGGAAACTCCTCCGCGAAGCCCAGCAAGGGATACCTCTTAGCCAGAAACCGGGGAAAGGCATGCCTGTCAACATCCTTCCACTCCCCCTCCAGCACCTTCCTCACAGACGTATGAATGGGGAGGCTTTCCGGATCTTTCTTCAGGTAATTGGCGAAGAAGTCTTCAGACTCTCCACCCTCCACAGGATCAGGGAATCCCAGATTGTCTCGAACATGCTGCATAACACAGCGAAGGTCAGCCCCTTGGACAAAACGACCCTTTACTTCCTCATCAGAGTCAACGTCCGGATCAACCTCAGCCGAGGCATCCAATTTCTGTCTCTTAGGCCCCTTGGGATCATGAGCCACAAAGGCCGCCGCCACAGCAGCCTCAATCATTTTTTGAATATTCGCCATGGAAGGAGCAGTGGAAGAACCAGCGACCACCTCCCCATCCTCACAGCCGAGTTCACGCACGTCTGCACCTCTACCCTCCATGTTGTAAACAGGAGAACAGAAATCCAGACCCCAAGATATACCCAGACCAATCAAAGCAAAAATCCCCAAGGGCCAACCAGGGAAAGCCACCTAGACCTGGAGCCATTCCCTACACAGGACCGAAGGCCGGCCTTCAAACCGCCCTATCAGAGAAGACTACCAAACTACAAAAGGAAAAGACTGAACAGGGCCCAACTGTAAGGATACAAAGAAACCCAGAAGACCCCGTCCCAGGAACCAGTGAACCCAGAGGTAAGAACTCCCCAACTCCCCAGCAGAACTCCACAGCAGAGCAGCAAGAGGCCAAGACACGAAATCAAGCCCCATGCAAATCCCTCCAGTAAAAAACGGCAATAAAGCAAAATTGGACCGCCAGCAGAGGGAGCTCCAACAACAGAAATGCGGGGAAGAGAACACTAACCCAGGAAACAAACAACAAAGTCGGACTGAACCTAAATATTGGGCCCCCACGGACCAAACAAAGGCAGTCCCCCCCCCTCCCCGCAACCCCAGGCTCCACCAAGGATTGCAGGAAGCATAAAGAAAAAGGGGAAAAACACGGGCTCGAAGAAACGAGCCCCGAGAGTTACAGACAGAGAAGCCAATCCGGCACGCCCTCGGCGCGCTGAAAAAGCCAGCCACACACCCCCCCTCCCTCCCCGGGTGTACCGGCTAGAGCAGGGAACGAACCCGGAAGAGGGGAGGCTGCAGCAGGGAGTCACCACCCCACAGCAGGCAGTCAGGACCCCCAACCCCACGGTCCCGCTACAGCAGGGACTCAAAGCAAATGCCCACAAGGTAAAAGAAAAACAGGCACAATAGGGGTTAAAAACGGGCGCTTAGCATCCCGTTCCACACTCACCTTAGATAGGAGGCCAATTCCAGTGCCCCCCTCGACGAAGACTGCTCGGAAGTGATTCCGCAGAAAAAACAAACAGGTTGTTGATTGGCAGGTCACAGGGTTATATGCCTCAGGGTATGGGTGTGGCCTGGAGGGAAGGGATGGGTTTCAAGTTGCTTGGGAGTTTCTGGTGGGAGGAGCTATGCTCATGTAGTTAGGACTGGGACGGGGAGGGCTGACGAGGAGGTAATGAAGGGGAAGCAACTGTCCAGACCGATCCCTCAGCACCGGGTCAAAAGTGAGCGGGGCCACTGAAAGGTGTGACCGCTCCTCCGAAAGCAAACACCGGCGATAGCCCGCGCGCAGGTCTCTAATAAAGTGGCGCTCCGGTTCTCACCATCACGCCAGAAGGGGTGGCTCTGGGAGTATCGCCAGCCACATCTGTTGCGACCTGCCTCGCCAGGATGCCCCAGTAATTGAGTTGGGTCGGGATGCCCCACCTTGCCCGACGGGCGCAGGGTCATTAGATCGTGACAACCCCATCTCACCCGCTCTGAAACGCAAAGCCGTCTGGTGTGCAACAGCCGCATGGCTGCGGCAGGGGACACATCTACTGCCCCAAAAAACTAAAGAAATTCCGGGAGGCCGTGCTGAGGAGATCGCCGAGGCGCTAGGGAGAGAAAACAAATGGAGTTTTTCCCCGGCTACCGAAAAATGCATCGGCTGATCATCTAATCTGCGCATGAATCAAAAAGGGGGGGGGGGGCCGATTCAGCATTTTAAAACATGCCAAGTCGAAATCTGATCCCTGCTAGGCCAGCGCCGGAGCAGGCGCTCCGCCCTCGAGGCTACACAGTAGCGCTCAGATGCCGCACCCGGGATGGGACCCTGCAAGAGGGTGGCGAGAGGAGTTAGAACAAGGAAGCTGCGCGCTGAGAGCTGCAGAATTGTGAACGCGCCCGGCCATCTGGATTCACTAACGGAGGCACCCTGACAGCTCCTAATTAAAATGTATGTACTTCTTTGCGCAAGCACGCACGAAATATGCCCAAAATGGCGGAACAAAACTACATTTACCCTATCACTTCAAGCCTATTAAAACGAAAACACAAGGAAGACGAATCACTGGCCAGATGACAGAAAACGCTAAGGAATGTGTGGAATCCCTCTCCCCAAGGCCCTAGGAGATACTTCTTCTTTTTTCTCCTTTAACATTAGTTCTCAAACTCCTCCCAGTTTCACTGGGAAGGAGTCCGAGCCCTAAAAACTAAAAGATGTGGACACCAGTTCCCTTACAGATCCCTCGTCAGCCTCTTTACGTACCCGAGCAGCACTAATGGTTTAATTCAATGATGCAGCTACCAGGGAAGTCAAATACCTTGGTAAATATGCTAAGGCAAGGGTGTATGGCGATGGCGAAAGGCCGAGTAGGACACTTGCCAGACTCCTTTGCCCACAATACCAGTTGATGTACATTAACAACTGGACTTAGAAGAGGGGGTCCATTGGTTACTAGCACTGACATCACTGAAACCCTAGTAACGTATTGTACGTGACAGTATGAAACGTGATCTCCCCCTGGTGGGCAGGCCCTGAGGGACTACTTGCAAGAAATTGGTATGGTCTGGCTTGAAGATGGGCAACGTGAATTCTTAGCTTCCCCCATTGATGCTGATGAAATGCAACAGGCAATAAAAGACTTAGCCAGCATTGGAGCCCCTGGCTCTGACGGTCTCACTGCAGATTTTTACAAAGCTTACCAAGATATACTCGTACCTCGATTGGTTGAGGTATATGCAGAAGCTATAGTATAGACCATGCTAGACGCCATAGTAGCACTACTCCTTAAGGTGGTCAAATCACACACCCAATGCCAGTCGTACAGACCGTTATCGCTTTTAAACCACGACTATAAAATTCTCGCTGAAATTTTAGCCACTTGTGTCTCACTACTGGTTGATACCATATTATGCCCTTTCCAGGCGGGGTTTATTCCCGGAAAGTCCACGACTATCAACCTGCGTACAGTATTCTCAGTGATGAACCAGATGGAGCCTACGCTCCCAGCGGCTGTCGTGTTGCTAGATGCCAAGAAGGCATTCGATTAATTGGAGTGGTCCTTCTTATTTGCAGTAATGCAGAAACTAGGTATTTCCATAGGGTTTATGAGCTTGGTTCGCCTTCTATACTCTAATCCAGTTGCCAGACTAAGAGTGAACGGGGTACTTACAGCGCCATTTTCTTTTATCGCGCGGCACTCGGTAGGGGTGCCTATTATCTCCCCTACTGTTTATTGTAGCAATGAACCCACTAGCCCGCCATATACAGGAACGTCATCTCCATAGGGGCTTCTAATTGCACACTGGTCCGCTCATTGCCTCATATGTGGATGACGTACAGTTATTCGTTCGACACCCAGCAGAAAATCTTCCCCCATTACTAAGAGAGAGAGTCCGTTTTGGAGTGCACTCAGGTCTGGTTATAAATTGGACAAAGACAGAGATCTTTCCACTGACACCTGCCACCACCCAAATGGACATTGAGTCCCCTTTGCCATGGTGTACCTCTCCCCCTAAATACCTTGGCATTTATTTACATTGCAGCGCGGCTGAAGACATTCGCATCAACTATGGGCCAGCTATTGACCACCTTACGTCGCAAGTAGACGGCTGGATTAAACTCCCTCTCTATAGCTGGCCGGATAGCCATTATTAAAATGGTTGTACTCCCACACCTGCTATATTTATTTTTAAATATTCTAATTGCCTTGACAGCAGCTTCTTTTGCCACTTTACGCTCTACACTAATCCGACTCGTGTGGGCGGGCAAACAACCCAGAATCGGATGGGATACTCTCACAATGTCATACGAATTAGGTGGTTTCGTATTTCTACCTCTACTATCTGATAGCTCAGGTTAATTTCACTTATTTTTGGTACTATCCCGATGCTCGCATATAGTATCTCAGGCCTGAACGATCTCAGGCACACCCAAATTCATTCTCTGCGATTTTACCTCCCATTGCCCTATGGAAATACAGACGTTATCCACAACTTGCTGGGCATGGACCAAACTGCGTCGGTATTTGCAATATGCTATCTTGTACTCCCCTTATACACTATTGCTTGATGATCTATGGATACCCCCTAACTCCAACACTCTTACTAAACGTACGCTAGAAGAGTTGGGGCTTAGTACGGTGGGAAATCTATTTAGAGACTCTCGACTATGTACTGTCTCTGACTTGGCAGCAAATGGCGCCGCTACCTCCATGGACAGATTTCTATTACATAGAATGCATGACGCCCTGATGAGCGTTTTGCCTGATGCTGCTGTAGAACCAGCCGACTTATCCCCTCTCACACTAGTTATTAAATCCACAGATAGAGACGGGAGACAAAGTGCGTACTATCATGTATCACAATCCATAAGGCCACCAATGGGCCTCAAGTCTAGAATGGCTTAGGAACAAGATTTATGTAAAACTTTGACTGATGCAATATGGTCCTACTGCTGTGCTCAAACTCGATATGTATCAAATAACTATAGGCATAAACTGATACATTTTAAAGATCTACTTAGAGCATATATTACCCCAAAATTGATGGCTAGAATCAGCCCCACTCTCTCAAACTCATGTATCAGATGCGCGATGCCAGACGCAGGTTCAGGGGCGGCTCTAGGCTCATGGTGGCCCTGGGTAGGGAGCGTAGGTAGGAGGCCCCGGAAGAGGGGGTCCGGGCGGGGCGGAGCCCCCCGGAACTCAGGAGGGAGGGGTCAGGGTGTTAGGAAGTGGAACAGAGCCGGAGCCGGTTTGGTGGCCCTGTGCAGGTGCACAGCTTGCACATGCCTAAAGCCGCCCCTGGCAGGTTTTGCGCACCTCGCTTGGGATTGCACGCCCCTCCGAGATTATTGGAAGAACATTTTTCCCCACTTATCCCTTATGATTGAACTCACGTTACGACCCTCCCCACTGATAGCATTGCTGGGTTATGTCAAACCCATCAAGATGAGAGTTCGAAGATTCTCAGCATTTGAGCTCCTCCTGGCTAAAGGTCAAGTATCCTTGTGTATAACACAAATACCAACTATAAAAGTTTGGGTTCGGGACATTATTTACTGTAATACAACTAGTGACACTTATGCAACATTGCTGCCTCTTGCTTCCCACCCTCGAGATTTCTGGGAACCACTAATAGATTACCTGCAGATTCATCCTTTAGATGACACGGTGGGGGGGGGGGTGGCTGGTGGGGGGGGGGGGGTAGACATGTGTGAAATGTGGGGTGATACGAGGACATGCAAACTCTGTTCGTTCGGACAACCGGGGATCTGGTATATGGTTATATGTTTTATTATGGTTCCTACACACTCGTAGACACTAACTAGAATGTTATACTGTACGAGGTACTCTGTGCACTATACTGTACTGTTGACTGCATATGTTCCAATATTGTTCTGTATTTTCCTTATTTCTTTTGTTGTTGGCTTGGATTTCATCAGCGGAACGACATGTCATTTGACACGCTATAACATAACTGCATAAATGTGTCCTTTATTCATGCATTATTGTACATCTCTGCTTTTTTGGAAAATCAATAAATAAAATTAAAATTAAAAAAAGAGACATCGAGGCAATTAATCTATTCAAAAATAGCCTCGAATGAAACGGCAAGTTGTACGCTCTCATTTATATTCTCACAGCTTCTGGAGGGAAAAATGCACAGTCGCCGTGCCAAATTTGAGGATTCACCAAAGTAAGTTCCTGTGCTAAAAAAGGGCGAACTGCTACTCAGGAGATGCTCCCTTTTAGTTGACAAGCAGATCATCAGGAATTCCAATCACATTCCTGCTACTCAGTGACATGTTATTGTGAGCTGCAGGAGCCCCTTTGAGCACAGATATAAATATGATATTTTAAGCTCTCCGATTACATCCATTTTTATCATTGATTTACTAAAGCTAGATCTCACTTGTTCTGCTGATTAAAAATATATGGCTAAGAAATTAGATTCACACTTACAACATTGCATTGTTTTCTTTTTGGATCACAAAACACCGCAAGTATACCTGGTTGTGTTTCATTGTATGGTGTCCAGAAAGGACCAGAACCAGTGACTGGGCGCTCATTATTCCCTCCACTGGAATGACGACTGTGCTTCCTCCATGTATGTGGTGAGGTGGGTGGAGACTGCTGAGGTGAAACCACTGGAGATGTAGATTCCTACAGAAAACAGAAATTTCAACAGGTTGTAAGACACAACCTTTCCATGCTCATAATGCTCAACTGCCAAACACACTTTTTAAAAATATTTATGAGCCATACAACACAAAATTTGCAATGAGTGGTAAAAGTCCCACACCATCCTGTGCTCCAATACTTCGAGCGATTAAAATAGTACTCCACATGTATGGATAGGCATACATTCTGGCTATGTGGGTATCTTCTAGATTTCTCGAGAGGGATGCCTGCACATTTTATGCTGGGGCCGCTTGTAACCCAGAAAACCTACCAAAAAAAAAAAAATTTAAGTAGAGAGAGATAGGTGTCTAAAGAAGTGCGACATGCTTTGATCCCATAAACTTCTCCGTTTCGTACTGGTCTACAAACTTAAAAGTAAAAATTGCTGCGAACGTCCTAAAATTCTGCCTCCCTCACCTCAGCAACATACACTTTACCTGCTAAAACAGTACACTACTTATCGATCAGCATACCAGCCAGGAATATAATGGGTCAAATCTACAAATATGATTAGGGCATTTTGGTGGGAAAACTGTTAGATAATTTGAGCATGTGTTATGAGGTCAACAGAAAACTGCTTACCATCCGGAGTTCACACATTCCCTGGAAAAATAAGTCACCCATTCCGGTTCAGGGGTATCATATGGGAGAGAAAATAATGACACTGAGACCAGGGAAGTGCATTTTCGTGGCAAATTAGTCAGAGACATTTTACCTGTGGGATACTTACAGTTTTTGGTGTTGAGAGCATATATCACTTGTAGACACCTACCAATTACAGAAATTCAAAAGACACAGGGAGGCCAAGGATGCCTGAGTTATGAGCACTTTGCCACATTTTCATATTAATAATGTCTTGCAAATCTCACACTTTAGTGAGAGAAAAAACACTATTGTCTCAAATTTACATGCCTAAAAGATTTACGAGCCTAACAGACATCTTATCCCAGAGGCATACATTCTAGCATTCAGTATTTCCATCCTTCTGAAGATGGTCCTCCAACACGTGTGGTTGAGGAGATCATATAGAAGGGAGGGTGGGCTACAAATGTGATTATATCGGAGAATATATTGGCTGAGATGACCACAGTTCTGGGTTTTGAGACAACTACCTAGGTAATCCTGATAATCCCAAACATTTTTGAAAACTAGAGTCTGATGGAAATTCAGGGAGGTGTGGAATGTGTAGAACACACATGCTTTATTTTCCACTATGTCCTACAAATGTTAATCTGTAGCTGAAAAGGAATACTTTCTCAATTTAAGGGCTGTAAACAATTTTTGCTCTCAATGATAAAAAATTTAAAAAACCTGGCTACAGTATTCACCAGGAGGAGTGCAAGAATGCAGGATCGAACAAGAATTGCAACTGGGTGTAAGATCCAGTGTTTACAGCAAAAATCTTAAGTCATAACAAAGATTTTACATCCGCAGACCATTAAGGGTAAGGAAAACATGAAGTCATAAGTCTATAGATTACGCGTTTCCATAGTTTATTGAAATATCCGCAAGGGGTGGGTTTTATGGAAACGAGGCAACCCCACTAACAAAAATTAGTCAAATCCCAAACCATGCATCCAAAATGCTCCACATACAAATGCAGTTTTGGTTTGTTGCAGTATGGTCGCCCACCTCTGTGGTCCTATTATGAGAATGTAGGATAGCTAGGTCGAGGGCATATAGAGATCAGACACTAGTCATGGTGAAGAGTTTATGCAAATTCACCAGTTAGAAATAAATACATCTTTTCTTGCAGCCAGTGTAGTTGGCAAGTCGTCTCATCCGCTTCCAGATCAAACAGAAAGGAAGACGGTGGGTAAAGTTCAAAGCCACTACAATATTTTTTTTTCAATAGATTATACAAACAATTTTTCAAGTCCAGGGGCTGTATTATACATTGTGTCCCGGGGGGGCAATGGGAATGTGCGCCCACAGGGCACAATGGTATTACAGAAGGGGCAGCAGCCACTTATGCTTCCCCTTCTGTAATACTGATAGCGCTGGTGCGCATGTAGCGCGAGTGATATCATATGAGGGCATTCCCTTATTTGCATGGGAGCATGACCCCATGCAAATGAGGGAATGACTTTGCCTCTGCGGCCACCCCATATTACTGATGCGGGACAGAGCCAATCAATCAATCAATCAGGGAATTATTAAGCACGCTACTCACCAGTGAGGGTCTCAAGGAGCTGGGGGAGGGGAGGAGCAGCTCCGATCAGTCGTAGAGCCAGGTCTTGAGGGTCTTCCTGAAGATGTGTAGGGTGGGGGTGCATCTGATGTTGATCGGCATCTCGTTCCAGGTATTGGCCGCGATGAAGGAGAAGGATCTTCCACCTGTTCTTGCTCTGCGAATGCGCAGGTGTTCGGCGAGGTCGGCAGATCGGAGGTTCCTCTTGGGTATGTGGAAGGAGATTGTCGTTGAGATATTGAGGTCCGGTGTTGTGGAGGCATTTGTAGGCGTGGGTGAGTATCTTGAGTTACTCTCTTTTCAGCGGGGAGCCAGTGGAGGTTACGCAGGTGTTGATTGATGTGTTCATGTCGAGGGATGCAGAGGACGAATCTGGCTGCGGTTTTCTGTATGGTCTGGAGTTTGCAGAGCAGAGACTTGTTGATCCCAGTGTAGAGGGCGTTCCCGTAGTCTAGTTTGCTGGTTATGAGTGTGTGGGTGACGGTCTTCCCTGATTCTGGGGATCCATTTGAAGGTCAAACATGCCCTCAAGAGATCCCGAAGGCAACCCTCTGGAAGGGAGTCACAGGTACACCCCGGACACCTCGATGCAGGCGGGTGGAGTCACTCACTGCACCTGCCTGCAAGGGGATCCCTCCCCCCTCTTGAAAGTGCAGAGTGAAACACAGATAGGCTTTGAAGAAGCCACTCCATATTTCACTTGAATATGCTGCTCCCAGGACAGTGCAAGTTCATGGCTGCTCGGGGGACAGTGCATTCTGCATAACAGGTAGCATTTTCCCTATTCGTGCACGGCATATCTTTTGGAAGGTCCGAGAATAACACCCCCAATGTGCTGCTCATGAAAAGATTTGGCCAAGGTGATCTGCCGCCACAACCCAATTAACTGTCTGTTACTCAAAACAATACCTGGCATATATGCCGTAATGCTGCTCTCATATCTGCCATACTTGGGGGAAAGATATTCTGAGGGATGGACTAGAAACATAAAATAACTGGAAATATTTGTAATACCGCTACCACATTTCTTTTGACCAAAACAAGGATGATCCTCCCCATGGATCTTCAGTGTGAGGAGGTGGGGGGGCAGGTGTGGGGGTTTATCGCCTACGAGAAAGTCAGTAAAGGTAAAATTGTGCTACTTCATATTTTCCTAAAAAGTGTCCAGAATGGCATAGGCTTTACAGTAGATAGTTCATACAATCAAAGAACACTAGATGCAGTCTTTAAATTTTTAAAGATTTATGTAGACACTTTCCTTAGCTCCCCTTTACAACTCTATTCTCCTATCCGGTCTACTTGCAAGTGGAGTTTCAGGTATATATGATGATTGAGAATGGATTTGCAGGGTTCAGGGTATGTGCAGAATTTGAAGCAGTGGTTGCTATGGCTGCACAGGCACTTACTTTTGGCAACTGGCTCTTATTTTTACCCACCAGAGATTGACAGAGAACAAGAGGGAAAAAACAAACACAGGGAAAAGGAGGAGGAAGGGAACAACGAAAAAAACATCACAAACGGAGAACGCACAAGTGAGATAAAGGCAGAGTTTTGGCTAATGGATTAAAGAGGCATGAGGTGGATTCAAGACTAGCAGCCTTGGGATTCGGCTCGCAGATGTTGTCTTCTGAAAAAAGCCTTTCACGATTGAAGCACTGGTCAGGGTGGAAAAAATTAAAAGGAGCACAAATCTGATAATCTTAGCCTCCCCTCGATTGACATTAGTCCCACCAAGGATAGTCGCTCTGTCCCTGGAATTTTTCTACAGACCAGGCAGTTTAGCTAGTGCCTCACACTTTCACTCCTCTGGGAGAAGGTGCACCCCAGTTTACAACCATCTGGCCATGAGGTCACCCCCCAGATACCCACCGCCAACAGATTTCTCCACTTTAGTGGATTGGAGTCCTGTAATTGACTGATCAATCTGAATCTTCTCAGTCTCAAGGAATCCATGGGTCCCTCCCAACAGTTTCCTCTCAGCAACCAAAGGGTCATCAGTTGTTGTCCTGGAATATTGCAGGTCTTGCTTCCAAGTTGGGTGACCCTAGGTGGGTGTCTTATGTTAGACCCTTCCACATAATTTGTCTTCAAGAAACTTGGGCAATTGTTAACAGCTTTTTTGGGAGGGATACATAAACTATTTTGTACCTGCGGTACCATCAATGGCAGGCAGGGCCAAGGGGGGCTTAGTTATGTTTGTTAAAATTGAGTAGAGTGGGTATCCTATGGACCTCAATTGGCAAGCATACACATTGCAGGGTGTACGACTCTTATTGCCTGGATATTCTCCTATTGTTTTAATTAATTTCTATGATAGTAAGGGAGAACGTTCTGAGCCCTCCGGAGTCTCTCATGTGGATTGCCCCCTGAGCTCTAAATATAAGTGTTGGGGGATGGCCAACCACAAATCGCCCTTTTTGGCGATTTTAACTGTCACTGACATTTTGTTCACTCACAGGAGGGGCGGAAGTTAAATGAGCTTTTAGATTCTCACAACCTGGTCTTTACTATGAAGAAATTGGTAAATTACCTGAACCTTGTAATTTTCCCATCTTAAAAAGGGAGGGGCAATGGTTCCCTCATTGATTTTATCTTTGTTTCAGCACCATTATACCTGCTTATTTCTCATTTTAACATCGTTTTCAGCCCTTTCAGTGACTACAATTCATTATCCCTAACCCCATACATAGCCCTGGGCCCAAAACCACAGTCCAGGGGTGCCCTCATGAGCTTCTCCTTTGCGGACTAGGAGAGAAGGTTGAAATGGGTTCAGGTGGACCCCCAGCATCTACAAACTTTTTTTTTCCTCCTGCCTGTGTGATTTTAATACCTGCCTGGATAGTGATGCAGGGGAGGGGGTACTTGAAGCTTACGAAGGCATAGCTCGGGGGTCTGCAAACTTTTGACAGTCACAACCACTGGTACTCTGTTGTCACAAATACCAAAATGTTATGACAGGGGGACAAAGAAAATCAGCAATGTTACCGGCCAATTTCTTTACTGGATTCTACGGTCAAGGTTTTGGGTAGGGCGATTTTAAATAGGCTGAGTGTCTGGGCAGAAGAAAATAACATCTTGAGCGACTTACAGAATGGTTTTAGGGCGGGGAGGTCGACTGCAGACCCATGCCTCAACCAACATTTAATTATCAATAAATATACAACGACTCGGTCTGAATCTCTACATCTACAATTGAGCGAAGTTGTGGCCATTGCTCAGCGAGAAGGGGTCGATGCCAGCATTGTGGCATTATCAGCTGATCCTCACTCATCGACCTCAGCCTCAGTGCGTTTTTCCTCAAGGAGCAGTGTACACCTGATCATTCTCAACAAGCTGTGGGGTTCGTCAGGAGTGCATACTTGCACCTTGCTTGTTCATTTTGTGCGTGAACAAGTTAGAGTCCGCGCTTCTATCGGTGTTGGATGACTTCCCCAAGATTGGGAATAGATTTCTCCCTGTCTTGTTATACGCGGACAACACCGTCCTGATGGCTCAGACTGCCCAGGGGTTGGACATGTTGCTGGGCAAGTATGTGTCTTTTATGGGACTCTTGGACCTCAGTCAATTTTTCGAAGTCCCATGTAATGGTAGTGGGCCAGAAATCTACAAGGAGCAAAACCTTTAATGCATACAATTTTACCTTGTCCAAACTTAAGGACTTCCCTTACCCAGTAGTTTTATTTGACAGTAATAACTGCTGGAAACCCCTGGTGGAGGGAAAAAGATCAGAGTCCGTAAAAACTAGGGGGGCGGTTTCTAATTTTGCATATAGGTTTGGGTGCAGGGCTCCAAGGCAACTTTTAAAAATCTACCAAGCAAAGTGTATTGCATAGCTGCGCTATGGCAGCGAGGTTTGGGGGTACATTAAAGGTGGATCAGATTCATAAAATGAGAACAAATTTTTGCGCAAGTTGGCCCAGGACCCCAGTCTACCCCAGCGTTTTCTGTGGATGTGGAGTTGGGGCTTGATTAGGTCTCTGACCTAATCTCCTTAAGCCCACTTCTGTGTTGGATTAAGATCTTGAGCAGGGATTTGCTGAAGCCAAGTCGGTTGATTCTGGAGGACTGTGTGTCTTTGGACCGGGTAACTAGTATACCCTGTTTCGCTCATGTTAAGGAATCCTTTTTCTCTTTAGCTAGGCCTGATATTTTTATGAATCCAATTTCTCTCTCCGTCCACGAGTTGGGGAGTATCAAAAGACTGTTATTAGAACACTCCTGTTTGAAGAGAGAAAGTTCAGAACTTCAGAATCCAGCAGTCAGGGGCCACATGCCCTTAAAAACTGTGCACAGGATGGAGCCATAACTGGGCTTGGTTCGTTCACAGCATGACAGGTTTCTACTGGTCAGGGTCAGGTTTAACCAATTAAATTTTTTGGCTTCCCTATGTGGGTGGGTTCAGCCTGAGGAAAGGGAGCCCTGCGGCTGCGACAACTTGTCTCCGCAGGATTTGCTTCATTTTATAATGTTTTGCCCTTACTTCAGCTGGCTGGGGAAGCGTTTGCTGTATCTTCAGTTGCTCCCCACGGAGAATGTGACCTTTACGGTTTTATCCTTTTTACGAGCTGCCTGGGTGTCTAGGAAAACGAGACCCTATTAATAGTCTTATGTGCTCCTTGTTTTTATGATTAACTGTATTGCCTGTTTTTATCATTATTCATGAAATTGATCTTATTTTATATCTGTATTCTTTTATGGTGATTTTACTTGCCGAATAACGATTTATTGAAATGATAATCTTAGTCAGTTGACAACAAAGCTGTCTTTTGAGTTGGAGAGGTCTTACAGGTGTAGGCATCAGAGCTACTGCTGAGGTTACAGAGACCTTACAGGTTCAGAAAGCAGCCATATACGCATGTTGACCACAGATATTATTGAAAACAAAAGGAACCCCTGCACCCAAGGCATTGTATGTAAAGACCTTATGCAGCCTATTGAATTATTTTGAGGTGTAGTAGTATAAAACCATTTTTGAGGCGGCCGCGCGGCACTGGAGGCCCGTTGCGGCGGCCTTTATAATTTATTTGGGAACGATTCGAATGAACACAGTGTCCCAAATAAATTATTAAGGCGGCCGCAACGGGCCTCCAGTGCCGCGGCCGCCGCCCAGTCCAGCCAGGGCAGTCAATCAGTTGTAGTGTCCGCGGCGCTACCAATGACGGCCCTGTTATGGACATTTTTGTCCAGCCCTCGCCTCGCGATCAGAACGTAGCAGTGACGCATTACGCGCTCACCGCTACGCTCTCGTCGTGTTGGGGTGAGGAGTCAATTCTGGCCTGGGTGCGCCAGCGGGCAGTGCTTCATTATACTTGCAAGTTGCAGGCACAGTCAGGCAGCTTTCAGACTGAGACTCAGACTAAGAGGTGAGAGAGAATTATGGGCATTTGTGCCCCTTTTGGGCACGCTGAATCAGACGCTCACGCTGCTGCTTCTGTTGCACAGATGTTTGCAGTGAATATTACTGGTCACACACACGGCTTAATGTGGACATTTGGACTGAGAGCAGCTCTAAATGTTGGGAGGAGGTAAAGCAATAAGACACTTGCAGTGGAGATGGTTAGTCCCCCTCACAAGAGTTATGGCCCGCTTCCTGTGTAGGATTCGTTTTCAGCAGGGGTCAAACCAGGTCACTGAGCTCAATGTGTCTCCAGTCTTATTTAGTCCAAAAGGGGTTCAAGGTGACAGTAGGTTGTTGGCTTATTGTGAGCCCGTTCACCACACTGTCTTCACTGGAATGGCGGGGTGGTGCTGAGGTGAATGAGAATACAAGTTAGTTGGAGTTGTGGGAGAGAAGAGAGCATGTGATTTTTGTGTATCAGTGCAGGAGGGTGCATGCCAGGATATATATCGCTTTCAGAGTCCTTTTCACTTTTTGCACCTGGATTAGTTCTTGATTAGAGAGCATTCCTGTGACCTCGATCAGGCGTATCCTTAGAAAAGTCACATGCTTCTGTGAGGATGAGCCAGAAACTCAGCTCCGTATCTCAGGACACAGCTGCAGGCTGATAAAGAGTGCCTACGTGAACGTCAGGACCGGGCCGTGATAAATATTGCTCCTGTGGACTCGAGACTAGGAAGACCGGAGTACCTTTACATCCAAAACGCTCACCGAACTGTGCTATTATAATAGCAGCACATTAGATCAAAAGACTCACGACAAGAAACACATTTCTATCCAACTCATTTTTCACCGCTAATATCTCAGGGATCCCGTAGTGGATCACTTTACTCCATCTCTCGCTCGGTCTCTGCCGCATGTGGATGTGTCCCACTATCCTTCCTAACCTCCTGAACCTAGTTAAATTCCCGACTGTTCTAGCCCACCCAGTTTACTATTCTAATGGGGAGCAGCCCATTATGACATTTGTCAGTGTATTTTTCTAGGGCATGTTTGAGTTTCATGTATCAAAATGCATGGATCTGTTCGAGAGAGAGAGAGGCTGGCACAAAGAATGTTTCAATGGCTTCATGTCCCCCTTACAACTGCCAACTTCGAAATATGTATCTATCATGTCCTATCTGCAAATCTGCCCAGATTACGTTAAATCTTTCAAGAGAATACTATCCTAAAACAGGGTTTCCATTGTGATGGGACCATGCCATCCTGATTTGTGGCAATGTTCTATGCCTAAATATGTTTTTTGAGATTTGGTATCTCAAGTGGTAGCTGTCCACTGTAACTCCTCTCAAATATCTCCAAAGTGTGTTGGTCAATCGTTAAGAAGGAAGGATTCCTGCAAAGGGGAGAAAGCTCATTCATTCAATGCCACCAGCTGGGATGTCCAGTAGTACTTTTGCATATCAGCGAGGGTGCTTCATCTGTCATAGTCCTCTTGTATAGTGTATGGAGTCACCAATGAAAAATGGGGAGATCCCGTCCCGTAGCAAAATATGAATGGACTACTGCATCTAGTTTATGAAAAAAAAAGTCTTCAGTGACCCAGAATGATCTATTTTGTTTAAAAAAATTAGAAATCTGGGAAAGGTGAGCAACTTGCATAACATTGCAACAGCATGCATTTTTCCAAGACGGCCTGTACGAATATTTGGAAGGGGCAATTCAAATCAAGGGCTGGTGTCCAGTTAGATAAGGGGGAAATAATTGATTTTGTTTAATAAATCCAGAGCTAAGAGAAAGGCCTGTTGACCATAGAGATACATAGAAACCTATGCATCGATGTCTTTAGGTTGGCTATGAATAAGAGAAGGTAATCTTCATATAAGGAAAGTCAAAGATCTCAATTGGAGACGCATCTAAGGTTCTCACCAAGAAGTCTCCCCTGATCCAGCAAACACACTGAGAGCTCTATGATTAGTATAAACGGCAGAGTGGAAAGCTCTGCCTAGTACTTCTTCCAGGAACGGAGATGACATCACACCATTCACCCTCATCCTGATGCTCAGTGATGGTTATTACAGATATATCCAGGGCATGAATAATGGACTCTTTAGGGGGCGTGGCTTAGCAGGCCACGATGGCGGCTGTGTCCTGCTGAGGCTCCGCGATCGGGCTAGCATCCAGCCCAGTTCCCGAGATCGCCGGGAGCCTCAGCCCACTGGAAAAGCACCTGGGACTCCCCACGTGCATTGGGGTGCCGCTCCATCGACCTCTGACAGCGGCGGACAGGCAACACAGGCCGATTCTCCGAAATCGGAGCCGGGCGCCTCAATTCAAGATGGCGGGCGCGGCTCCGTCCGGCGGGAGCGTACGCCGCCAGGAGCCGACCCAGTGACCGAAGACCTCAGGAGGCGAGACCGGCGACCGCCTGCGAGGGATCCCGGAGCAACAGCGAGACCGACCCCCCCGGAGTGCACACCAGACGGCACCTTCTCCTGATCCACCACCCCGGTGCGCAAGATGGCGGCCACCGCACCAGGGCTCCACCGCACTGACGCTGCGACCTCACCGGGTGCCTGAACATTCTCCGACATCAACCGCTCCGCCGCCGCGGGGTGCGGAGGACCGGCGGACGTGCTGCCAGCGTGGTGGTGGGCCATTCCAGGGCCGGCAAACGTACCAGCAAAGCGGCGGTGAGTGGCCACCTCTCTCCCCCCCCCCCCCTTCCCCCGAGACACTTGGTGCCTATAGCCCCCCCCTGCGACCTCGGGGGCTCAGCAAATCGATAAGACTCACACCGCTGGCTAACTCGGGCACCCAGGGTGCCCCCGCGGCCCCGCAACGACCATCGGACCCAAGCGCCTGACCCTAAGATGGCGCCCGCAGAGGCCTGAACACCGCAAACAGCGCGAGCCTCACCACTGGGACCCCCTCGAACTCTCACCATCTGCCCTCTGGCCCTCCCGGCTGATACTGACGCTGGGCCACACGCCGAGGGAGACCCGCACGCCTTTGTCGCCCTGATCTAGCGCTCGTCCCCTGAGACGAGGGGAGGCCGCCCCAGACCCTGAGGGGACAGGAGAGACCGGCAGACGTTAACCTGCCCCCTGACCCAGCCACGTTGACCTGCTGTGCCCGGAGCACACGACCTCACCCCACGGAGCAGAGAGGATCCTCACGCGGTCGGAGCGGCCGGCCCCTGGCAACCGCAAACCTCCCCTGACGCCCCTGGTGGGGGCTCCCCGAGGAGGAACAGACCTCGCCTTGGGCCTGGAAAGGACCGAGGGAACTGACCAGCACCCGACTGCCGCCACCCGGTAACACTGCGTGGCGACGACCTATCTCCCCCGGGACACGCAACGACCAGGGGGAACCCCCCCTCTCCCTCCTAGCAGCACCCATGGGGAAGCCGAGAGCCACACAGATGACGGCGGTCCCGGAAACAGCCGCCGAGAAGATGCCACAGACGAGAGCATGGACGCAAACCAATACGTCGCAAGCCGACCCTACGCTGTCAGCGAAGCTGGACCAGGTGTTGGCAGCAATAGAAATGTCTCGCCTCTCGATGGAGGAGAGATTGGGCACCCTGACGACAGACATCAGCCTTATTCGGGATGAACACCGTAAACTGGCAGACAGGGTGAAAGAGGGTGAGCGAATTGTGACTGAACTACAACCAGCGGTGAAATCGCAGGAGGCAGACATGCAGGAGATCCTGCGCCGCGTGACGACCCTGGAGGAACGAACAGTGGATTTAGAGGGGCGCTCGAGACGCTGTAACATTCGTGTCCTGGGCCTGCCGGAGGGGATTGAAAACTCGGACCCCCTGACATACATGGAATCCTGGACTAAATCGTTCACCCCAGACTGCGACCGATCGCCGTTCTTCTCCATCGAGAGGGCCCACAGGGTCCCAGCCCGGGCGCCCAAACCTGGTCTTCCCCCACGACCCATGCTGGCCAAGTTCCTACACTTCCGAGACCGGGATGCAGTGCTCCGCGCGGCCCGGACGGCGGGCCCCCTGCGGGTGGAAGACCAGCACGTCATGGTGTGCCCGAGAGGTCCAACAGCGACGATCCACGTTTCTGGAAGTCAAAAGGCGCCTCCGCGCAAACGATCTTCAATATTCCCTGCTGTTCCCTGCCCGCCTCAAGGTAATCCACAAAGGGAAAGCCCTCTTCTTCGATACGGCGGCGGACGCGCAGGATTGGACTGAATTTCATTGCCCACTGATCCCTAAACCCGGACCCCAGAAGACACGCAACAATGACTCCAGACGACCCAGGAGACGGGGCGCGAGCCACGGGCGATCTGGACACCCCAAGAGCCAGGCGTCCTCCCAAGCGGGCTCACCCGACCTCGCAGAAATCATACAGGAGCGGCGAGACGCCCTACGGGCGGCGACCGGACTGCACTCGTCGCCCCCGGCTTCGGACCTGGAGGGTCAGCCGCACCTGTTCACTCCAGAGAAAGACCGGGACAGTGATGGAACTATGTCGGGAATTGGCCCAATCTCTTCCCCCCTTGTGGTGACACACACATTGGACGCTACCCTAGCCAGCCAGCCTACCACCTCTTCGTGAACACCTGAACTGTCAACTGACATATCCTTTCCATGATTGCCTGTTGTAATGCGCGACATCTAGAAGCCTAGACTGCTCTACCAGATAATTGCGAGCTCCAGCGAGCGATACACACTTCTCCTGCTAGAGCCCGACCCGCGCACAGGCCCAGCAGCGACACATGCTGCCACCCCCGCGAATTTCTGTTGGTTTTCTCCCCTAGTGGGACACTAGTTTGGATATGCCACCCCCAGTGACGTATCCTCAGAATTGGGACAGTTGCCCACCCAAAGTTCTAGTTGTTGTTAATTCCCCCAGTCCCCCCCCCACGTTTAAGGAAGCTTGGCGCGCAGGAACATACACGACACGCACACATGGGCGGCACACGGGAACTGTAGAGGTGCCCCTCCCCCACCCACGTCACCCTAGAAATGGCTGTCCCCCACTCTGACGTTAGTATCCTTACACTAAATGTACGGGGCCTACACACGCCCAACAAGCGCTACTCTGTATACTCCTACATACGGCGCATGGCGGCCAACATTACGTTCTTACAAGAGACGCACATTAACGCTACTGAACTCATTCGCCTACAGGCCAAATGGCGAGGGACCATCTGCGCCACACAATACTCAGCGTTTGCACGCGGCGCATTAATCTGGGTGAGACCTGGTACTCCCTTCCGGGCGCTCCGGCGAGTAGTAGATAGAGAGGGCAGATATGCGCTACTGGAGGGAATTCTTGATGGGCAAGGGGTACTTCTTGGCAGCATATACGCCCCTAATACGGATCAGGACCGGTTCTGGGATCACCTTACGGGCGTCCTGGCCCAGTTCACCACAGTCCCATGGGTGCTGGGAGGCGACTTTAACTGCACACTAGACCCCTCGCTGGACCGTTCACATCCTCCCCCCACGCACTCCCCGGCCCCCCGGCAGGCGGCCCTCTTCAGGGCATGGACCACACACTGGGCGCTCACTGATGCATGGCGACACCTACACCCACTGGCTCGCATCTACTCCTTCCACTCGATTCCACACAACCTTCGGGTCCGCCTAGACCGTTTCCTCTGCTCTGCTCCGATCCTCCCTAAGGTTACATCTACAGATTACCTGGGACGGATCCTCTCAGATCATGATGCCCACATAATACGGCTTACCTGGCGCCCCCCACATCCACCGGTCCCCACCTGGCGCCTCCCCAGAGACTGCCTAGCGGACCCGGTCTTTCAGGACGCGCACAAAACCAGCATACGCGACTACTTTATGCACAACGAGAACACAGCGTCATCGGTACTAGTGGAGTGGGACGCGTATAAAGTGGTGGCGAGAGGAGAATGCATCAAACAGATAGTGGGGGTCCGCCGCACCTTAGAACGATCGCTCTTAACGACGGAACAGGCTCTAGCTGCTCTCACCAAACGGCCTGACGACTCGGAGGAACACGCCGTACTCACGGCGGAGGCCAAAACGGAATATCAAACTGCCTGCGCTGACCTCCGTAAGTATAATTTCAGGGCATACGCCTCTCGGGTGCACAAAGACAGAGACAAAACCGGGGCGCTTCTGGCCTGGATGGCGAAGCAGGACACCGAAATCAAGCCGATCACGGACATTCTCAACCCGGAGGGTGTACTGGTGCAATCACAAGATGAGATTCTCCTAGCATTCCAACGCCATTATGCACGAGTGTACGAAGCCCCGGCATGCTGTACCCTGTTTACCGCGGATCAGTTTTTAGACCCTCTGACGCTGCCCACGATATCGGATTCCGACAAGCGCACACTAGACGCCAAGATAATTCCCTCTGACATCACCCAGGCGATACGCGCCATGTCCCGAAATAAAGCACCGGGACTGGACGGCTTCCCACTAGAATACTACGCAACATTCTCTCCCCTGGTGGTTCCCCGTCTGTCACGGATGTTCGGGGCGTCACTCCACCTGGGGAAACTACCCCAGTCGCTACGGGAATCCGTGATTGTCACCTTTCTTAAGCCCCACAGAGATCCGCTTCACATGGGGTCATACCGGCCTATCACCCTCCTGTCGGCTGATTGTAAGATACTGGGGAAGATCCTAGCTGATCGTTATGCGCATATCATACGCCCGCTGGTCCACCCCGACCAATGCGGCTTCGTCCCCGCGAGGAATACCTCCCAGAACCTTCGCCGAGTCTTCCATATCCAAGATCAGGTACGCGACAGATTTCCCCGCGCTGCCTGCCTCATTATGGACCTAGAGAAGGCGTTTGACACCCTCACCTGGCCCTACCTGTTTTCGGTCCTGCGTCGCCTTAATCTCGGCCCGACGCTCATGGCATATACCCGCCTCCTATACACCGACCTCACTACTCGAGTTCGTATCGGGAAACGTATCTCACCGGCGTTTGCAGTCCGACGAGGCACAAGACAAGGTTGCCCCTTGTCGCCCCTCTTGTTCGCGCTAGCGGTCGAGCCGCTGGCGGTTCGACTGCGTCGGGAAGGTGTGAACTGGGGAGTACCGCTTGCAGATGGGACCCATTGTGTGTCCATGTACGCGGATGATCTCCTCATATATGTCCGGGACATTGAAATGGACCTAACCCCCATAGGGGCCACATTGGCGGACTTTGCAACTGCCTCGGGTCTACAAGTCAACTGGGACAAGTCCGTGGTTTACCCCCTACACCCGGACCTACCCCCCCCGAGACATCGACCTCGGACCACATAGTCCGATACCTTGGCGTCCGCTTATACCATTCTCCGACGGACATCCTTGAAGGCAATCACCGCGCGGTACTCGAGAGTCTGCGCCCGACGGTCGCCTTCTGGAATAAATTACCACTGGCCCCGATTGGACGGATAGCCCTTGCTAAAATGGTGATGCTCCCCCGGCTCTTCTACCATTTCACAAACCTGCCGGTGATACCACCCAGGTCCTTCTTTCGCGACGTTGATTCCCTCTTGGGAACTCTCATCTGGGGAGCAGGCCGCCACAGAGTCGCCCTGAAAACTCTTCAACTCCCCACGACACAGGGGGGACTCGGAGCTCCATCCTTCGAGGCATATTTCCTCGCAGCACAGCTCCAGTGGCTGTCCTACTGGACAGCGGACCGTTACCCTCAGGAAACGGTTACTCCTACTGGTAGAATCACAACCCCGGAACTCACCCGTCTGCTCCTCCCGGGCACCAAGCCACGGCGCACTTACCCCCTTCAGGTGACGATAGCGCGCCGATGTATGCTGCGGATACACCGGCTGTCTTCCGCTAGGCCCCCATACTCCCCGCTGCTGCCGCTAATAGGCGGCCCCAAGCAGGAGTCCTACTTTGCGGCCCCACTACTCGCCGACTGGTCCCGCTGTGGTATCACAGATCTGGAATCACTCTTCGAGGAGGGTCAACTGAAACCGCTGGACCGCCTGATCGCGGAGTACGGGCTCTCCCCAGGCCAATTCCTTAGGTATAGGCAATTACTCGACGGATACCGACCCCATTTCAATCTCCAAAATGGCGAGCCAGACACGCATCCAGTAATACATACTATTCTACATATGGGGGTGGGTCGCCACCTGGTCACATGGCTCTACAAATCCATCCGGGAACTCTCATACACCCCCCTGGCGACCCTACGAGCCACTTGGGAAGAGGACATAGGCCGTATTCTGCACGACTCGGAGTGGACTAAAGCTCTCGAGGCCCCTAAACGCGTCTCTAGGAACGCCCGCTTCAAAAATATTCAATATTATATATTACACAGGGCATATCTCACCCCAGCGCGATTACAGAAGTTCTACCCCTCCACGCCTTTCCTGTGCCCCAGATGCTGTTTCCCAGCTGCGAACTTCCGTCACATGTTCTGGGACTGTCCCAATCTTCAGCCTTTCTGGCAGGGGGTACACAACCCACTACGGGAACTCACGGGTCTCACTACACTAGCCACCTGGGAGACCAGTGCATTAGGCATCCTCCACATCTCTAAGCGTGAACCGGTGCAACGGCGCTTCGTGTCCTTAGCGCTCCTACTAGCCAATAGATGTATAACCATGCGCTGGCGATCCCCAGAGGGTCCCCCCATAGCACAATGGAAGGGGGCGGTTAGCAAATGGGCGGCAGCGGAGGAAGACGCTTTAAGGGAGGAAGAAGCCAAGGGCGCGCGCAAACTTCCCATCTCCATGGAATGGGCCATGCTCCTTCACAGCTTCCGCCGGTCCACGCAGGCTGGTGACCCGCCTGACCCTTCCCCTCCCCCCACCCAAGAAGACCGGTAGCCTTCACCTGAAGTGAGTCACCCCAGAGTCGGACCCCGATAACCCCCTAGGCAACCTCTTGCATGTCCGGCCATCCGTGGGCTTCTCCCCCCCCCCCCCCCCCCGCCTCGACACCCGCTGCCATCATCCCCCTACTTAGACCCTGCTAGCGCCTACATGCTTCCCTCCCACAGTTCTGTTACCCCCCTGTTCACTGGTAACGCTGTTATGTGCACAGTACAGATCTAGATCCGGCGCTGTTATGGCATGAAAGTGCCCATCTGATCTTATTCCTCGCCCCTATGGCGATACCGTCCCATCACCGCTCAGCCTGCAGGAGCCTTTACATGATTATAATGCACTGATTCATCGAAGTCATGTTTATGTGTACCAGTTCTATATAGCAAGAAAATGTTGCACACATAGCTGTTCGTGGCTGAATGTTGAGGCCACGTCGGCGGACTGTTTATGCTGCACTGAGATACTTTACTGCAACAATAAAAACAAATTTAAATAATGGACTCTTTAATTTAATTAGCATTAATGGTCACTCAACTATGTCAAAAGATTTTTTTGCATCTTGTGTCAGGGGCCCAACGGCCATTGGCTAGTAGGGCTTTAGCTGGTGTGGGCTTAGCTGGCTGGTTAAGAGCTTAGAGTCAGCCTCGTCTTAACAATTCCTCTGTTTCTCAGCTTGATTAGGCTGCATTTAAGTTGTCACAGCTATTTCAGCCCCTGAAATATAACAATTTCATGCTGTGTCAATGAAGCCTGATACTCCCCAAAAGGTTTTTTTTCAAAGTTTTCTTTGGGTATCTTCCATAGCTCAAAAATTACCTCCAGTGCTCCAGGGCCACTTTTAAGTCATAGGTGGCACCTTATGCCAATATTTACCTACAATATACCAGTTACAGCATTTTGTAAATAATGCTACTCAATTATGCAGTCTGTGTGTTCTCTTTTGTACTGCCAGTCACCGGTGTATTCAACTGTGTAGCCTTTGACCGTATGTGAATGTAACTTGCATGATCGAGGTAACTATTAGCAGCAATACTACGTGTCTCTCGGACATCTTTCAAGTGCTCACCATCCTTTTTCCCCAGCACACCCCCCTCTCCTCCCAAGGGGCGGCAATCTGAGGGATAGACCCGGGCGCCACAAGCTCTTGCTACGCCCCTGGGAAGCTCAAAAGTCTTAGGCAAGAGTGTAAACATTTTCGAAATACAGTAACCACTTGAACAATTTTGACTAACGGTAATTAGGCAAGCAGTAAACCTCAGTAGGTTAAAGGTGGAAAGAGGATGTGGCGTTACAGACAAAGCTGCTGACTTTGGAAATGGAGAACCAGGATCGAGTGCCGCTTCAGTTCAACTTTCTGAGATTCTGGGTAAATCACAATCTGCTTATGAGAAAAAAGAAAAACGAGATTCTGTCCTTTCATAATGTAACTGGTTATCATGTAAAGAGCTCCACTGCCCAGGGGCCGAGTTCTCGCATTATAAAACTGCAAAAAACATAAGGCAATGCATTTGGGGCAATTAAGAGCAGAAAGAAACCAGTGATGAACAACCAGGAATACACAACACAATCAAGTTCTGGGATGGATGGATGGATGGATGGATGGATGGATGGATGGATGGATGGATGGATGGATGGATGGAGATATATATATATATATATATATATATATATATATATATCTGATCCCATTTTTGAGAATGCAGGCTAGCATGCATCACCTGGAGCCGCTAGGATTGCAAGCTCTGTGAGAGCCACGAGACAAGGGAGCTAAGGAGGAAGGCTGCGTTTGTCTGATGTGACTTGCAGCCCATAGGATAGTACATTTCTTTTTCCTTCTCTTCTTTTCCTTATGAATATTAGGACATGCGGGGATGAATTTAGGGTCAGCGATACAGTGAGTTTTCAGATACCGTCACACAACCACCCTTTTTGTTTATTATATATATATATTTTTTTTAAAGACCTTTATTTGACAAATCAAAGCATACAATATTACAGGCCTACAACCATCCAGGCCGGCTGTGACATTTGCATTCTTGTGATCCTACAGATCATTTGTACACAGCCCAGTGGCCGACAACCCAAGGTTCGGCGGCGTCATATGTCTTATGTTGATACTCTCAATAATTTGTAATGAGGTTGAATAAACAGTAGGTCTAGTCTTTTTATTTTAAAAACAAAACTTATAACTGTGTTCAGGTTTTAATATCACACATCATATAACCAATATCACGTCTATTTCCACATTATGTTCGGGATCGGTAGTCCATAGCGTCAGCACATGATTTCTTTAATTTTCAATCTTCATCCCTACCTTCCTGCCTAGGTCTCATTCCCTCTGTTACTCCTATTCCCCCTCTTCCTCCTCGTCTGAGCTAACACTGTCGTCGTCTGGCAGTGGGTCACATAACTCCCCTCTGTAGATATTCCAGGCCGACCACACTTTGTTACATTTACGGGGGCATGCCCTAAGTACATAGACCGTCCTCTCCGTGAACATTAGCATGTCCATATTGCCACACCACTGCGACACTGTGGGCAGGTCCGGTGCGCCCCACCTTTGTGCAATGTCTCTCTTGGCTACCATCATCCCTAATGTACCCCAGATTTGACCATAATTGGATAAATCAGTAGGTTCCCAGATATTTAGGAGACATTTGCGAGGTTCTGGGACTAGGGATACATGGAGTGTCTGTGAGATGGTGCGCATCACCCGCCGCCAGTATTCGACTATGAGCGGGCAGTCCCACAGTGTGTGCATTAATGTCCCTTCTTCCCCACAGCCACGAAGACAGAATGGGTGTGGTGCCTTGTGTAGCATAAGTCTAGTATAGTAAACACGGTGTAAGATTTTAAGTTGTACTAGTCTAAATTTGGCTGAAATTCCTACCTCTTTCGGTGATGCCAGAGCCTCATTCCATTCCGTGTCGTCGATATCACCCACTTCTTCCACCCACCTCTCACGCAGTGTCAGGGTAGGGTCTGTTAGATTGTTCAGCAATTTCCGATATGTCAGGGAGGTCGCACCACACTGCATACAATCAGTTAGTAGTCTATCCTCTAACGGCGATGACTCCGGGACGCCCGTGTTGGCCGGTATTGCCTGCAGTAAAGCGTGTCTGATTTTTATATACCTGTAGGTTTCATGTGGACCCAAGTCATATTGTTGTCGAATGCCTGGCAAACGGTATCACAGTGCCCTTATCCCACAAGTCCCCAACTGTAGATATCCCAATGCAGTCCCATTGCGCAAATCCCTTACTTTGTCTTAGTCGTCCTAGCGCTTTCGTGTCCCAGAGCAGGGTAAGTTTGGTAATTTTGCCTTTCCATCCCAGCTTCGCCTGTGCGGTGTGCCACAGAATGGCAGTGTGTCTCGTGGGCCCGATTAGCTTAGTGGCCTGATGCCTGTCATATAGTACCGTTAGCATGTTATCGCTTCCTAGTTGCGCCCTATCTGTCCTGTATGCTGGGTCGTCCCTCGGGGCGTGTACCCATTGGTTCACTCTTTTGGGCTGCGCCACCCAATAGTATAGTTGCAGGTTTGGTAATGCTATCCCACCCTCGTACCAACTTCTGTTCAGCTTGATGTAAGCAATACGAGCCGGCCGATTACCCCACAGTAGGTTGGAGACCAACTCTGTGACGTGTTGGAAGTACCTCGGCGCGACCGGGTATGGAGAGTTTTCCAGGGCGTATAGGAATCTCGGAAGCGCCATCATTTTATAGAGGGCAGCACGTTCGAGGAGGGTCAGTGGGAGAGTCGCCCATTGTTTAACGTCTGCACGCAAACGCTCTAGGGGAGGTTTTAGTTTTTTTTTCGAAGAAATCCGCTACGTCAGAGGTAATATGTATGCCCAGGTATTTAAAGGAGTCCGAAGTCAATAGAAGCGGACAATCCGCTGGGAGCGAGGGCTGTGGACCCCTCAGCACGTATATCACTGATTTCGTCCAATTAAGCGTGTATCCAGACGTCTTCCCTTGGGCATCACAGAGTGCAAGGAGTGCCGGGATGCCCCTGTCTGGTTTTGTTAAATAAATCAACATATCGTCCGCGTATAGTGACACACGGTCCTCCCAACCCTCTTTCCAACAAATCCCCTTTAACAACAGCGTCGTCCTAATCATTATGGCTAGTGGTTCCAGAGCCAGGGCAAAAAGCAAGGGGGACAGAGGGCAACCCTGACGGGTTCCCCTCGCCAGCGGAAACGTCCGCGAAATATGACCATTTGCAGTAACCTGTGCGATTGGGTTGGCATATAAAAGACGGATCCATGCCATATATTTAGGGCCAAAGCCCATGTGAGCCAGGACCGCAAACAAATACTCCCACTCCACCATGTCGAAGGCCATTTTGGCATCCAAGGACAGGATCACGGCTGCCTTCGTCAGCGATGGGGCACGCGCCAGGACCCCGTGCACCCGCCTAAGATTGAGGGCCGTGCTCCTGTGGGGCATGAAGCCCGATTGGTCAGGATGTATCAACAGGTGGAGATGATTCACTAGTCTATTGGCCAGCAGTTTTGCGAGAATTTTGGCTTCTGCATTGAGAAGGGATATCGGGCGGTACGATGTGCATTCCGTCGGGGGCTTAACGGGTTTTGGGATGGCTACAATCGTGGCAACTCGCTGATCCAGCGGGAGCTCTGCTTTTGCCAGGCACTCCGTGTACATTGCCAGCAAAGGCTTCCCTAATTTGTCAGACATGACCTTATACCATTCAATGGGGATCCCGTTCAGGCCCAGTGCCTTTCCGGACCGCTCAGTGTATTTCCTCCTCCGTCAGATCTGATTCTAGTTCGTGGACTGCCTCCGGTGGCAGAGTGGGGACCTCCACGTGTCTAAGGGAATCAAGTGCAGTCTGTGCCGAGACATCCCCGACAGGAGTGTATACGTCCTGGAAGTGCTCTGCGAGTGTGTGTAGTATGTCTTCCGGGTGCGATCGCAGCTGCCCGTCACGTGTGTAGTCGCTGTATGCCCCTAGTACTCCCCCCCCCTTTCTTATCCAGCCAGGCCAGCATTTTCCCTGCTTTGTCTCCGATGTCATAGATCCTGTGTTTCGTACTGGAGATGTCATTTATGACTTGTGACTTAAGATGATACTGATATTGCTGCTGCCGCAGTTTGAGTGTGTGCAGGGTGTCTGCCGTGGGGTCCGACATATGCGCTGTGCTAGCCGCGTGTAGTGTTAATTTCAAGTCTGAAAGTGCCTGTCGTTGCGTCTTTTTGTGTCCTGAGATGGACGCTATTGCCTCGCCCCGCAGGACCGTTTTGTATGCCTCCCACAGGATTACGGGAGAGGACACCGATGATGCGTTTTCAGCAAAATAGAAGGTGGTTGTCTTTTTAAGATCCTTTTTGATCTTGGGGATCGTCAGATAGTTAGAGTATATGGGGTAAATTCTAGCACGCTTTCGCTCCCAACTGGAGAGGGTCATCATCACTGGGGAGTGGTCTGATATCCCTCTAGGCAGTATGTCAATGGAGTCTATGTCACATAGCCCCTCACCCAACAGCAGGAAGTAGTCTATTCGGGAAAGACTATTGTGGACCGGTGAATGATAAGTGTATTGATGTGCAGTGGGGTGCTTGTGACGCCACACATCCGCCAGCCCCATCGCATCTAAGAAGCCAGGGAAAGAATTGGGACAGACCTTTGGGTTGGAGTTTAGTCTTTATGAGATCTTCAACGTAGAGGTCCATAGCTCTCTTCCCCTCCGACTCCGGAACCCCCAAAATTCGGACATTGTTCCGTCTCGAGCGCCCCTCCTGGTCATCCAGTTTCGTCTGAAGTTGTTTGGTCACGGTCTCCAAGCGCTCCATTGCCGATTGGAGCTCCGAGGTGTCTTCTACCAGAGACTTCGTGACCACTTCCACCTGCGCCACTTGCTCTGCCATTTTGCGGAAATCCACTCGTAGCAGGTTCACATCCGTGGAAATAGACCCTACTGTCGTTTGCACGTTGGACAGCGTCTTCATGATGTCCTCTAGCGTTACTTTCTTGCTCCCTTCTGCATCTTGACCTTTACCTGTCGAGGAGCGACTCTCCGTGTGCGGCTGGTTATGCTTGTCATATGCGACATTATCCAGTTTGGCTTGCGTTATTGCATTTTTGGATCCTCTGCCCGCCATGATGGTTATTGTCTCTGAAACACGTACAGGTAGCTAGGCAGTGTCTGTATTGCCAACCGTGTCCTATTTTCTGATTGGTGGTGGGCAGTATTCGTCTTTGGTAGTCGTTCCTGGGATGAGATATTTCTATTCAGAGTGCTCCTCGTTGCCGGCAAAGTGTCTTGGAGATGCGTCCGGCTTTATGTCGACTGGAGTTGCCCACTTGCCATACCATTCAGGAGCTGTCCCCCTCTGCCGGCGTTATACTCCACCAACCTGCAGGGCCCTCTCAGGGACACATTAACTTCACTACGTCCTGCCTTATGTCCGGCTCCCCGGCCCTTTGTCCTCTCTACAGGGCACTCTGCGCCACTCCAGATAGTCGGCGCCTCTTGGTTGCGTCTGGGTGTATTGTGTTTCTGCGTGTATCGGGCTTTCCTCGTATTGGCTGGGGCACGTTCTTGGACAATTGTCTTGTGTTCTGAGATGTGGCCCTACGACCTGCAAATGTCCTGGAGTTTGCTTTACTTGTCTCGGTCACTGCGCCGTCGCCACCCGCTCATGTCTTGGCGTAGGGCCTGTGGGGATGGGAGCGGCGGATCACCAATGCGGCCCTTTGTCTCCACACAATCAGTGTGGTTCTAGTGAACACCTCGCTGCGTCCCAATTGTGCCCAGCGATGCAGGCAAAAGTCGCTCGCGGGACGTCCGGCCGCCGCCAGTACAGAACGCAGCCTGTCTAGTGTCTCGTCTGGTTCCCGGTCACCCCTACGGCTCCACCGGACCACCACCGCTGATTAATGCCCCATGGGACCGCTACTGCGGTGCTCAGAGTCCCGCGCCTGGATTCTCACACTCAGGGCTGAAAGCGGCTCTCGGACGCCCTCCCACTCTGTTCTACGTCTTTCTGGTTGCCGCTGCGCGGAGGGGTCAATAATGGCGGCTATCTACTCCTCAATTTAACTTTCCCTAATGTCGGCCCAGTTCCGATGGTGCCGCGGGCCTCCGCAGTCTTCCATGCACCGGACTCTGTCCTCGCTATTATTATTGCCTCCGAGCCTCTGGCTTTTGTAGTCTGGTCTGCCCTGTTCCCATGATGCACTGGGCCAGGGACGGACTAATTTGCATACAGCCAGGTTCTGAAACTGGGATGGTGCAATGAGCTCAAAAACGGTGTTGGATCTAGCCCTGATCTCTTGACTGGGTGAGAGTACTTTGCTTAATTCAGAGACTCTGTCCATCACCACCCCTTGTTGTAAATAATTTTGTCCACCCTAAGCGTGGAAGGGTATACTCAGATGTGAGTCCCTTGCTCATTGCACCATCAGGATTCAAGCAAGCCGGGCCGAAGACGCCTGAAATGGCAGAAACCGGTCCCCGGAAGCTCGTTTCCTTCCCAGTGTAAGAATTGGCTTTTGTAGTCTGGTCTGCCCTGTTCCCATGATGCACTGGGCCAGGGACGGACTAATTTGCATACAGCCAGGTTCTGAAACTGGGATGGTGCAATGAGCTAAAAAACGGTGTTGGATCTAGCCCTGATCTCTTGACTGGGTGAGAGTACTCTGCTTAATTCAGAGACTCTGTCCATCACCACCCCTTGTTGTAAATAATTTTGTCCACCCTAAGCGTGGAAGGGTATACTCAGATGTGAGTCCCTTGCTCATTGCACCATCAGGATTCAAGCAAGCCGGGCCGAAGACGCCTGAAATGGCAGAAACCGGTCCCCGGAAGCTTGTTTCCTTCCCAGTGTAAGAATTGGCTTTTGTAGTCTGGTCTGCCCTGTTCCCATGATGCACTGGGCCAGGGACGGACTAATTTGCATACAGCCAGGTTCTGAAACTGGGATGGTGCAATGAGCTAAAAAACGGTGTTGGATCTAGCCCTGATCTCTTGACTGGGTGAGAGTACTCTGCTTAATTCAGAGACTCTGTCCATCACCACCCCTTGTTGTAAATAATTTTGTCCACCTTAAGCGTGGAAGGGTATACTCAGATGTGAGTCCCTTGCTCATTGCACCATCAGGATTCAAGCAAGCCGGGCCGAAGACGCCTGAAATGGCAGAAACCGGTCCCCGGAAGCTTGTTTCCTTCCCAGTGTAAGAATTGGCTTTTGTAGTCTGGTCTGCCCTGTTCCCATGATGCACTGGGCCAGGGACGGACTAATTTGCATACAGCCAGGTTCTGAAACTGGGATGGTGCAATGAGCTAAAAAACGGTGTTGGATCTAGCCCTGATCTCTTGACTGGGTGAGAGTACTCTGCTTAATTCAGAGACTCTGTCCATCACCACCCCTTGTTGTAAATAATTTTGTCCACCCTAAGCGTGGAAGGGTATACTCAGATGTGAGTCCCTTGCTCATTGCACCATCAGGATTCAAGCAAGCCGGGCCGAAGACGCCTGAAATGGCAGAAACCGGTCCCCGGAAGCTTGTTTCCTTCCCAGTGTAAGAATTGGCTTTTGTAGTCTGGTCTGCCCTGTTCCCATGATGCACTGGGCCAGGGACGGACTAATTTGCATACAGCCAGGTTCTGAAACTGGGATGGTGCAATGAGCTAAAAAACGGTGTTGGATCTAGCCCTGATCTCTTGACTGGGTGAGAGTACTCTGCTTAATTCAGAGACTCTGTCCATCACCACCCCTTGTTGTAAATAATTTTGTCCACCCTAAGCGTGGAAGGGTATACTCAGATGTGAGTCCCTTGCTCATTGCACCATCAGGATTCAAGCAAGCCGGGCCGAAGACGCCTGAAATGGCAGAAACCGGTCCCCGGAAGCTTGTTTCCTTCCCAGTGTAAGAATTGGCTTTTGTAGTCTGGTCTGCCCTGTTCCCATGATGCACTGGGCCAGGGACGGACTAATTTGCATACAGCCAGGTTCTGAAACTGGGATGGTGCAATGAGCTAAAAAACGGTGTTGGATCTAGCCCTGATCTCTTGACTGGATGAGAGTACTCTGCTTAATTCAGAGACTCTGTCCATCACCACCCCTTGTTGTAAATAATTTTGTCCACCCTAAGCGTGGAAGGGTATACTCAGATGTGAGTCCCTTGCTCATTGCACCATCAGGATTCAAGCAAGCCGGGCAGAAGACGCCTGAAATGGCAGAAACGGTCCCCGGAAGCTTGTTTCCTTCCCAGTGTAAGAATTGGCTTTTGTAGTCTGGTCTGCCCTGTTCCCATGATGCACTGGGCCAGGGACGGACTAATTTGCATACAGCCAGGTTCTGAAACTGGGATGGTGCAATGAGCTAAAAAACGGTGTTGGATCTAGCCCTGATCTCTTGACTGGGTGAGAGTACTCTGCTTAATTCAGAGACTCTGTCCATCACCACCCCTTGTTGTAAATAATTTTGTCCACCCTAAGCGTGGAAGGGTATACTCAGATGTGAGTCCCTTGCTCATTGCACCATCAGGATTCAAGCAAGCCGGGCCGAAGACGCCTGAAATGGCAGAAACCGGTCCCCGGAAGCTTGTTTCCTTCCCAGTGTAAGAATTGGCTTTTGTAGTCTGGTCTGCCCTGTTCCCATGATGCACTGGGCCAGGGACGGACTAATTTGCATACAGCCAGGTTCTGAAACTGGGATGGTGCAATGAGCTAAAAAACGGTGTTGGATCTAGCCCTGATCTCTTGACTGGGTGAGAGTACTCTGCTTAATTCAGAGACTCTGTCCATCACCACCCCTTGTTGTAAATAATTTTGTCCACCTTAAGCGTGGAAGGGTATACTCAGATGTGAGTCCCTTGCTCATTGCACCATCGGGATTCAAGCAAGCCGGGCCGAAGACGCCTGAAATGGCAGAAACCGGTCCCCGGAAGCTTGTTTCCTTCCCAGTGTAAGAATTGGCTTTTGTAGTCTGGTCTGCCCTGTTCCCATGATGCACTGGGCCAGGGACGGACTAATTTGCATACAGCCAGGTTCTGAAACTGGGATGGTGCAATGAGCTAAAAAACGGTGTTGGATCTAGCCCTGATCTCTTGACTGGGTGAGAGTACTCTGCTTAATTCAGAGACTCTGTCCATCACCACCCCTTGTTGTAAATAAAAGTAAAGTGCGCCATACTGCGATTGCTACAATAGTTAATTGTGGATGCGTTAACAATTGATGTGTGCACTGATGGCTGGTGGTGTGTGTGCCTGTAGAAATTGTGCACTGCCAGCTGGTGTTGTGTGTGCCTGGTGGAAGCGTGCACTGACAGTTGGTGGCGTTTGTGCCCGGTGAAAGCGTGCACTGACGGTGTGGTTGTCTGTGTGTGGTTGTCTGTGTGTGGTTATGTGTGTGTGGTTATGTGTGTGTGGTTATGTGTGTGTGGTTATGTGTGTGTGGTTATGTGTGTGTGGTTATGTGTGTGTGGTTATGTGTGTGTGGGGTTGGGTGTGATTGTGTGTGTGGGTGTGTGTGGTTGTGTGTGTGGTTGTGTGTGTGGTTGTGTGTGTGTGATTGTGTGTGGGGTCTCTGAAGACATGGGAGAGGGTGGTTGACAGAGACAGCACCACTCGCATTCCCCTGTCTCCCTCCGGTCTGCTGACAGCCAGGAGACAGAGGAAGGCAAACATACACACAGCATCAATTGGCATTTCGTCAATTTGTCAGTGACTCTCAAGATGTAGGCGAAGTGCAGGAGCACCAGTTGCACAAAGGCTTCCTTTGAGAATGTAAAAGCTGCAGAAAAATAACTTTTGTTTTTCCTCAGCTGTGAAGTAAATACTTGTGCTGGAATCCAGTAATCACAACACTGGCTCCCAATGAGAAACTTACCTAGTATACAGAACTCTAGATGAGTAATGCGAGCATGAAGGATGCCATTCAACAACTGATATCAAATAGACCGTGAGAGTGAGGATCATGTCACACCGCAGCCTCTGCTCCGGCTCTAATCAGCAGTGAAGGGCTAAAGCAGTCACTCGGGCTCACTGGGATGGAGAAATGTCCCCTGCAGGACTCTGGACAGCATGCAGTCTCACCTCAAAGCTGACGAACTGCTTAGAGGGGCATGAGGAAAATGCTACCGGAAGGCAATACGACTGCTGTAACATTGTGAGAGACCTGCGTCAACGGGCAAGAGTGAGGCTCGAGGTCCCTGTACTGTGTCACAAGCTTCTGCACCAACACCTGAACCGGAATGTGCTGTAGGGACCTAGAGTTCTGAAGCCTGAGGGGAGCGAGAAACAGGAAGGCCCCACAGAAAGCCAGAGATAAAGAATACATTCCCTGTCTGTTTTTGAATTGCTATTAAAATTAGAGAGTATTGGTAGTCATTAAAAAGAAGCACACAAGGGAAACAAGGACTGAGCGAGAAGGGGGGGAATGACAGCAGCAAAAGTGATGGGGAAGCATGCGAGTGGTGCGCGCGCAAATGGTGATCACTTTGGCGGCCGCTTTGATGTTCTCAGTGGCCGCGCGGCTCACTGAGAACATTAAAGCGGCCGCGAAAGTGAGCACGCAGGCTGACAAATGGTGCGCGCGCCTGGCGCACATGCACTGTACCCGATCTGCCTGCAGCCTTTGGGAGCACTTTCAGAAGCCCCTTACTTAATATCTCGCAGAGCATCGCTTACGCGATAGCTGGGCGAGACCTAAAGAAGGAAGGCGAGGGAGGGACAAGAGGTAATTCGTCCATTACTTACTGATAATGGCATTACTCTTAGTGCTACTCCCTCGCCTTCCTTTTAGGACCCTCTCTGTGCAGTCCAACTGAGTTCTAGGCTCAGCTTGTTTACATACAGGAGATGGTGGGGGCAGGATGTGTTTTTTTATAGGCCGTGGATGGGTCTGTGGGGAGGCGGAGGGCCTCACATGTTAAGAAGGAAGGACAAGGAGTAATGCCATTGTAAGTAATGGACGCATTACTGCCATGACCCCTTTCCATTCATTAGACCAATCCCTATTTGACTTAAGGTATCTCCATAGACTTTACACAGACCATGCATTCTATATCTCTTTGCCAGACCTGTAAATTTCGGCGATTGTCAGGGTGTGGGACAACAGCGCATAAAAGTGGATGGTCTTGTGAGTAGGCATGAGCCGCCATAACCAAAAATGTAAACTTTGTGTGGAAAGAAAGTGTTTCCGCCAACCGCCACTGAAGCATGCAATTTGGTATTCTCGGTCTGAGGTGTGACCTCGAACATGTTTTATTGATGTAAAACAAGACTTTACGCTAATAAGTGGGCCCACATCCTCCAAACAGGAATACATTGAGATATGGGTCCAATTTCTCCGAAGCAAATGAGCATCTTAAAAAAACACTGCAACGCATGTTTGTGGATTGCACTTTTCTCGGTTTGAACATATTAAAAATGTATGTGGATTATTTTGTCAGACTTGGCCTCTTTCTTCAGGGCATTGTGATCATAGGGTAGTTTTATGTGATGCGAAAACAAAATTGGTGCATTGACAGTAGTAAAATCTACCTCAAATTGGTTTGTGGAATTTTTATTGGAAGTGGAAGCCATCACTGGGATGTATCCCTTTAGATTAGCTCAGAATGTACAAAAAAAAAACCTTTAGGGAAATATTTTGTCACAAAAAAAAAAAAAAATTACATTTTTGTCTCTTCCTAAAGTATTCTGGTATCATCTAGCCACGGGCTATTCTATAAATCCCACCTGGAAGCAGCAGAAATACTGCATGTATGTACTGGGGAATGAGAGAGAGGGCCTCCTGTCAGAATCCCCTGATTGCCGCAGCTTGCCCAGAGCGAAACTCACTGTAATAAAAACTCCTCGGCTGGAACCTGGTGCCGTTTATGCCGCTCTCCTCCGGAGTTGTTTTTGCAGTATATAAAACCCAGAGCAAACAGCTGTCCGTTTGAAACCCTCTGAAGAGCCCTGTCGCTAGGCATTGCTGAGCTGCAGCGCCTCAATTCTTTGAAGAACATGTCAGCCGGGCCCTGGCAACTAGCAGTGAAGGCGTTGGATTAGAACAGCTTACATCTTTTGACTTTGTACCGGATCATTGGCCAGAAATCACTTTGATACTTGCTTTTTTCTGGATTTTCGGTTTGTGTTGGGGCATAGAATTATATCCCACATTTCCTCTTGTTAAGTGTAGTTTTTAGGGCTCGGCCTAGAGACGCGCGAAGCGTGTTCTCGGCAGAGAACTATTGCAATCGTGTCAGCCGCCAAAGCCGACAAAAGGAGACAAGAGCTGGGCACGCGCCTAGCAATCCTAATGGGAGAGGGAGCGACAAGTGCTGGCCACGCGCGGATTTGGTCGCGCGCACGCTCACGGCACCAGCATCCCCGCCGCGCGACGATGACTGCTCTCTTCCTGGCGAGGGTGATAACTTCTCTTGCAGGTTGTCAGCCGTTCCAGAGCCTTCGCCTTTCCACCGCGGTCCAGTGCCGTCCTAAGATAAACAACGCCGGTGCATACACCGCAGGGCTACTAGCAATAACTTGCTTTATACCACAGTAATATCCGAGCTGAACTGTCCTGTGCTGCAGCGAGACGCTGCTTCATCATGTAACTGCGAAGCCGCCACCGTGTGATGGATTCAAGGGGCACCCGCGGACGTGCCAGTAAAGGCACGGTGCGGCGCTCTATTTCATCTCGTGAATCTGAGCCCCCTCTCGCATCTTTTCGGAAGAGGAGATTTCAAAAGCAATTTATGCTCTGATTTAGCTGATTAAAAAATGCTCTGCAGTCCTTGCTGTTCTGACAGGGCTCGCTGTGGAAGTCGAAAAGCGCCGTCGTTAAGTTGATGAAGAGCAGACAGCGGCCTTCTCAAAGGCGATCCACCGAGGCCTTCCTCCTGAAGAACCAGCGCTCTTTGTTATCCGTAATGGTAAGCCCAATGATTCCACTCGAAACTGTAGAAATAAGACAACAGTTCCGTTTCACTGCTTCCGAGGTCTAACACCTACCTAGGGAAATGGGTCTTCGGCTATTATCCAAATTTAAATAAAAAAAAATAGAAAGGTTCAGGCGTGCAGGCATTTAATTGGTGAGTGTGTCCTATCAGTTACTCCCATAGGGAACTTTTATAGCGAAACGGATGGACCAATTGATGGGATCACTGACAGTAGATGGCTCTAGAGGAAGTAATTCAAAAGTAAAAAAAAGCCTCCCTTAAATAGCACCAACTTTCTGGTTAATGAATTGTCTCAGTGAAAGGTAAGCTCCGCGCGCTCAGTTTGTTTATCACAAATGGCTGAGGCGGCCTTGAAGTATGTTCTCACCTGGTCATTGCTGCCAAATGAATTGTTGATGCACACATCCAAATATTCAACAAATCGGTAATATTGCACTGAACTATGCAAACCTCTACCATTCAAAAGTTTCCATTGAGAATGTTTCCAGCGGAGAGGGAGGTGTGGGGTGGAGGAAGGGCAACTGACCAGTCTGTGATCAGTTTCATCAGTGGAGTGTCGGATTTCGTTTTCATTGTGCTAAGAGGTGGTGTCATGACCTTTTATCTGAAGTCCATGTGTGGGAAGTTGAATGTATCTTTGGCCCCTGTCCTCACTTTCCCTGGTCACCATGATCTTCTGTCCCGTTGTTCGTGCCTGTTTTAATGAAAAGCAATGAGCATGTTTTTTTACCGTCTTCCTCCTTAATAGCCTGAGCTTTCTCGCAAATAATAATAATGATAATATACACACATACATACACAGATGGCACCTCGGGCACAGGGCTGACGCAGTTATTCACACAGCTCTGATGATGCAAGTCGGGCACAAGGCTGAAATAGTTATTCACACAGCTCTGATGATGCACCTCGGGCACAGGGCTGACGCAGTTATTCACACAGCTCTGATGATGCACCTCGGGCACGGGGCTGACAGTTATTCACACAGCTCTGATGATGTACCTCGAGCACAGGGCTGACGCAGTTATTCACAGAGCTCTGATGATGCACCTCGGGCACGGGGCTGACGCAGGTATTCACACAGCTCTGATGATGCACCTCAGGCACGGGGCTGACGCAGTTATTCACACAGCTCTGATGATGCACCTCGAGTAGGTGCTCACGGCTGTTATTATTCACACAACTTTGATGATGCACCTCAGGCACGGGGCTGACGCAGTTATTATCCACACAGCTCAGATGATGCACCTCAGGCACGGGCTCACAGCTGTTATTATTCACATAGCTCTGTTACGCTCTCTAATACTCTTTACTAATAACTCTCTCCTACTCACTATCGACTTCTCTACTACTTACTGTGTGCGTGGGTGCTAATGCAATAGGTCTTGCATATGCACGTGATGAAGCTATTGGCAATGTAAATGACAATGCCATTTATTTATGATTTTAAAAAAGAAATAAATGAGCAATGCCAATAGCTCTACCTTTAATGCTGCCGAGACCATTGCATTGTAAATGCTTGTTTCTCCCTGTAGGTGATTTCTTAAAGGTTATCAATGCGGGTAACCTGCATTTAATATGTGGGTTTGCTGTTAATTAAAAGATGGGGTGGGTGGGACGTGAAACCACAGTGTTCGTTTAGAAATAAAGCGAAGAGTTAGCAGGGCAGGGTGGGGAATCAAAAGCGGTCCTCGGAGATGTGGTAATTCCAGCCACATATTGCACCATGCCAGTGACAGATTATCTCGACTGGTTGTTGGCGAATAGGGGTTCACTGTGAACATCAAAGCGGCCGCAAAAGTGATCAAGCAGGCTGACAAATGGTGCGAGCGCCCGGCGCACATGCAATGTACCCGATCCGCCTGCAGCCTTTGGGAGCACTTTCAGAAGCCCCTTACTTAATATCTCGCAGAGCATCGCTTACGCGATAGCTAGGCGAGACCTATAAAGGAACTGTAAAAGTAAATGCCACACTAAAGGAACGCCTAAAAAGCAAAAATGAATATGACCTTGAGTAATGTAACTGATGCTCATGTAAAGCCCTCCAATACCTTCAGGTCGAGTTTGCGCTATACACAACTGCAAAAACAAAAGAAAAGAAACTTATGTCTCGGAATTTCAAGACTCCAACAACTGACTCTTCCATCTGAAAATCAAGATAAGAACAACTATACCACCTCTACAAAAGAAGTCTGTGTAGCCAGTGGCGGTTGGTGACCCACAAAAATGGTTGAGTCGATATAAATAAAATGAAACTAAATATAAATAAGCATTTACATTTTTAAATGATAAAAAGTTTCACTTACCTTTTTAGATGGCAGCACGTCCCGATTCCTCCAGCGCAGGTCTCACAGCTTCTTATCCAATTCAGACACTGTTTCCATGCTGCATGAGAGAAGTACCTGGATTGGCTGCAGCAGGCTGCTTCAGGTCTCCAAGCACAGAAGGCCTGTGCCTTCTCTACAACCCGGCTATCATAAGGTTGAATTATGCATGTCTTTTTGGCCATAATAATGTAGCAGGCCAAACAGACATGTGCAATTCACACTTAAAGGGCCACTCGTCATTGCTGCCAAGGAGTAGCAAGGACGCACTGGCCCCACCCTGTTCTCTCTGTTCCGCAGAAAGTCAGAAAACTAAAATGGCAATAAAATCCTTTTATCAGGTTTTAGTGTCTTTATTTCGATAATAAAATCATAAAAGACAAGATCAAAACATTACAAAACAAATCAACCACTATACAATAAGATATATCGAAAATGAATAAACATGTTATTAATTTTACAATGAAGTCACAGTTAAAACTAATTATTAAACTTTGTTAGTTTTGCAAGACATATATAAACCTGGAGCTAAAAATGCAAATTTAGCACATTTTCAAAAGATAAGATCTTGAATGAGACAATTAGAATAAAGATAAATTTCTTCTAGAATCTTTATAGATGACCCTCTGTTTCTTTATGATCTGGGCACCAGCTACAAAAGCTGGAAGAAGTTTTACCCCAGGATGATGTAAATGAATTCAAAGGTAAGGCACCCACTCTGAACTGATGATCGAGTTTCCTATCCAAAGGTCTAGTAATGGTGTCCCAGTAAATCTCACGGGAGGGATCCAGCTTAAAGCTTAGAAATCTTCCCGTTAGACTCCCAGAATTAGAAACAGTTGCCAAGGAGAGACGGGTTGAAGCCCAAAATAGTTCTTTGAACTCTTTTTTGGATGGAAACATATTGGTACCTGGGGAGACCCACAAATGTATTAAGCCCATGTCATACAGGCTCTTTTTCACCGAACGAAGCCATGGGATTCGTTCAGAACCCCCCATTGACCTTACTTCTGCTAACTCCTTAGCAAAAAGTGTGAGATCCTCGGATGTCCACAAGCGCCTCCAAGTGGCCACCACTCTGAATCTAGCCATGTCCGTGATTGGTGGGCAACCCATATCATGGGGTAGATTGTGGTAACCCTACCAGGTTCCTAAGGAATTTGCACTGGATTCTATAAAGACTAGAAAGATCCATAAATCCCCATAACTCGGCCCCATAGAGTATGGCGGCGTTTATTTTAGTGTCTGTGGGGTTTCGAGGGGTTTGTCAAAAAGGTTGACCGACACAGGAACTCTGGGTAAGGATGCATTTATTGTTTTATACAGTCTTCGTTTTTGGACAGGCACTCTGTAGAAAGGGAGTGGTGTTTCCGTTTCCTCCGTCGTGGTTTTTCCTGCTCCCGGCCGCCGTTCCCACTGCCTCCTGGGAGTTGTAGGCCGTCTCTCCGCCGTCTCGATAGCCTCTCGATACCGGCAAAGGAAAAATAACAAGTCTGAGTCAGTCTGTCCTTAACCTAGGACTCGGAGCAGGGAAAAAGGGGTGAGGATTTCACACGTGCACTCCCATACCCTGAGCGAGTGTCGGGGGTCAGTGAGGGGGGGGGGGTTAGTGCTGAGGGAGGGTTGTGCGTGACCTCAGGGTGGCTTGCTCCTTCTAATGCCCGCCCACCCGCTGAATCTGGACCGTACCTGGTCAAGCCACACTTCGCGGGAAGTGTGGCTGGGCGATGCGTTATCCCGTTGGCCTCCTGGCTTGATGAAATAGCTGCCGTCACGGTCTCCCAGCTTCTCCGACCTCGGCGTCTCTGCCCTCGGTTCCTCCGACCTCCGCTCCTCCTGAGGGTACTCTTCCTCCGACCTCCGATCTTCCTGCTTGTCCTCCTCCTCAGTCCTCCGATCTTCCTGCTTGTACTCCTCCTCCGTCCTCCGATCTTCCTGCTCGCTCCAGTCCCACTCTGCTTCGCTCTCGCTCCTCTCTCGCCACCAGTCTCCTCCGCCTCCTCCGGGTGTCTCGCACACCTGTGTGGATTCAGGGATGGGTTTTACCTCTGTGACGGGGGTGTGTCCCAAGTCCGGCTCCGCCCACTTAAAGGTGCAGGGATGCAGTGTTTCCAACCCGGGCCGGCATCTGATGACGTCGGGGGTTTTCCAGGACTCCGTGTGCTGTACAAAGAGAGGAGACACATCAATAGGCAGGCCAGGGGGCCCCGCATCTAGGTCCCCCGTGTCACAGTGTCATAAATTCTCAAAGCAGGAATGACCCGTTTTGTAATAGATCTCTTCTGCTCACGCAATAGACATCCGGTCAGTTGGGCGAATTTTAACTGCTGAGCCGCTATTTGATCTTTCCAGGACAGACGACGATCCAGGGTAACCCCCAGATAGGTCATGGTTCCAACTTGTTCCAAGTTGACCCCGCTCAATTGAACGTTACTACGTACGAAGTTATTCCTAGTTAAAACCATGAACTTGGTTTTGCCCACATTTATCCGGAGATCATTTTTCCCACAAAACTCCTCAAAACGGTGCAAGGCCCGCTGTAGGCCTCCCCGGGTCTTGGATAGGAGTAGGGTGTCGTCAGCGAAGATTAGCATAGGGAATTTGGACCCTGCCAAAGATGGGGCATCTGTATGGGTAGCCAAGAAGAATTTTACTACTTGGTCTATAAAGAGTAGGAAGAGAGTGGGCGCGAGAACGCACCCCTGTCGGACTCCTCGGGTTACAGGGAAGGAATCCGTTTGTTGACCTTGTTCTCCCCATCTTACCCTAGCGTAGTTCTCTTCGTGTAGTCTGATAATCATCTCTAATAATTCTCCAGGCATACCCAAGTCCCTCAATACCTGCCACAATTTACCCCTGGGTACCAGATCGAAGGCTGACTTCAGGTCTATAAATGCGGCAAAGATAGTACCACCGCCTAACGTGACAACCTTACAAAAGATCATACAAAATCCTAGCACCTGATCAATGGTACTCGTACCAGATCTGAAGCCTGCCTGCATGGGAGACAGTATGTTTTCAGAGTCCATCCACCCTTGCACTCTGGCCAGGATCATACGGGCAATGACTTTTTGGAGGCAGTCGATTAAACTAATCGGGCGATAAATGCCCGGATTAGACCCGTCTCCTTTTTTGTATATAGGAAGAATCTCAGCCCCCTTCCATGTTTTGGGGACGCTTGCACCCTTTGCTATAGCATTAGCTATGTTTGTTAAATAAGGCACCCAGAGAGCAGTATTAGTTTTAAACAGATCAGCTGGTATTTGGTCCAACCCAGGAGCTTTCCCCCGCTGAGTTAAACCAAGGGCTAACTCTGTCTCAGTATTGGTGAAGGTCAGGGTCGTTTCACAAATGGGCATTACATACAACTGATTCAAAGTTGGGGGAGGGTCAATGCCTTCTGAGCTAAATTGAGATGAATAATGAGATTTCCAGGCTTCTGGGGATACATGATTGGTTGGCGTACGAGATTCACCATCCTTCCCCCATTTTACAATGTCCCAGAATTTAGACTGGTTGTTTGTCTTGGTGGCTTCCAGGAGATCAGCACAATAATCATCCTCCCACACCCTCCTTGCTTCCCACTGTACCTTTTTGTACCGTTTCCTGGCCTCCTTTATTGCACACATATTTCTAGATTTAACTTTCTCGACTAGAATACTGTGGGCCTCCCTACAATCTCTATTATACCATTTTGCTTGGATGGCTAGAGGACGCCTGACGCCCTTCTTGCATGGTTCAGAGAGGAGTAGCTTAAGCTCAGCAAAACATTGTTCATGCAAATCCATAATTTTGTTTGGTTCAATGGAACCCCCCCCCCCCCGATGTCCTCTGTCATCATTTTGTTTGAGGCGAGCTTCACCACATTCTCTATGTTAGACAGTATGATTTCATCACCTGATATTTTGGACCATTTCAATCTCCGATCGTTTGATAAGATTACAGCCCCATGCCCCTTAGGAGCAGGACCTTCCAATCTTACCACATCGTACAGTTTTAGTTTCAGAGACAGGGGGTTATGATCACTTTCAGGGCGAGAGACAATTTCCATATCAACCATGAGACTCCAGAATTCCATATTTAAGAAAATATAGTCTATACGACTTTTTCTCAGGCCGTTGTCAAAGGTAAAATTGGCACCAAGGTCAGATGGGGTGCGTCCATTTGCGGCCCTTAATCCCCATGTGAGACAGAAAGCAGTCCAGTTCAAGGCAGCCTCCGTTGCTTTGACAGGTTTACTGTTCAATAGTTCCGGGATGTTCCAAGTTGCATCCTCTGCGGACCCCCAGCTGTCCCCTGCTAAGTAAAGCGGCTCAATAGTACAGTTTAGGTCTCCGGCTAAAACTATCAATGTTCCTTTATTCCACCCTGCCAAAAGGTTGTCCAAGGCACCCACCGTCAAGGGACATCGACCACCAGGGAGGCCACGAGAGTAGATATTAATAATAAGCATGTCCTGACAACCTTCCTTGCTCAACCTAATTGCCAGAATATCGGAGTTGTCCACATGGAGTTCTGTACTTGTGTAACCCCATGCCTGTTTAACCCACGTTGTCAACCCCCCTGAAGCACGCCCTTTATTGCTCTTTATTGCAGGTTTGAAGAAATTTATAAAGCCGGCTTTGTATATGGGTGCAGTAGCCCAGGTTTCTTGTAATAGCACTACGTCATAATTGTCAATAAACTCCAGCCAGTCCTCAGAATCCAAACGAGCCTTTGCTCCAGCTACATTCCAGGACACAATATTAAGTGTCTCTATAGCGAGATCTGCAGGGTTGTTACCTTGATGGGGAGAGGAGGGAGAATTAGATAAGGTGGTGCTGGTGGGCATATTACTAACACCTATTTCTTCAGTATTGATTTTTAGCAAGCTTTCCCTTCAGCCTGGATCATCATGTTTTCCTTTTTATAGGGCATAGACTGATTTCCCAGTATAGGTATCGTAGAGTGTGTAGGTGGGGTTTGTGCTTCTTCCCTACTATCGTCGACTGAATTAGTCGTCAGGCTGGGTACACAGAGTCAATCTACCAATTCCAAATCAGACAGTGCTCCAAAGTGATTAAAAAGTGGGGGGTACAGTTGTGGGAGGGGTGTTCTGGGCCCCTGAAACCTCTCATCTCTCGCTCTCCACAGGTTTGAGCCTATGGGATGGTTGGTATGTGTGTGAGGATAGAAGTATGAAAGGTCTAATGTTTGGATGTCGCCCTGACTGGCAAATCTAGCCTTTCGGCGTATACGGTCAACCACCCAGGGGTCTTTAAATGATATCAAAATACAGTCCCCTTCTAGATCCTTTGTGCCCATACCATTCCGCAATTCCCCTTGGGTCTCCTTGATGCCGTTCCTTAGGGGAGCCACACCAGTTAAAACTATAGTATATCGGGACGCTTCTGGGGGTAGGTTAACTCGGGGTGAGGGGCGCAGCTTTGGTTTACCCACCAACTGGGTCCTAGAGAATTGATGGTTATTAGGTTGTTGGGCCATGATCTGGGACCCAGATTTAGTAGGACGTATGCCCTGTACAGGGCAATGGGTTGGGGCATTGGTTTGAGAGGTGGAAACTGCAAGATTACGGACATTTGTCCGAGGTTTAGGTATGGGTTTAAGAATAGGTGGGGGCTGGGCTGGAGTCACTACTGCTGGGGCCGGTGGGGTACTCTCAACAACCTGTGAAATGTTTGATTTCATTTGTTTTAGACTAAGACTGGCTAAAGTAACAATAGTCTTGTCCATTTCTAAAAGGTTATTTTCTATTCTAGAGAGTCTAAGTTCCAAGGGGGATAAAAGCTTTTTCAATGTCTCCCATACAATTTTAAGGAAACTTTCATCACCCCCTGTTGCTCGCCAGGCACACCTACCAAACCCTCTAAGGCCCCACCAACTGATTTAGGGATGGTGTTTTCCATAGATGAATCTGATACATCGCTATCTATACTATTCCCAATGTCCACGCCCTTTAAAGAAATGTTTGTTTGGGGAACCTCATTGGCCACCCTATTTAACTCTGGGTGTCGACGCTTATTAAAGAAGTGTGCCCTTGCAATTTTGGCCTTTTTTCGGGCATAAGCTAGTCGCGCAAGGCGTTTCTTTTTATAAATAGCGTCTCTTTTATTAATACTAATAGATGGTTTAAGCGTCTCAAATTGTTTAGGGATGCCTACAACCTCTCTAGATGGATTCAACAACAAAGTCTGGGTGAGCTTAGGGGATGCCATGCTGGAATAGTAGGCTGCACTAAGGGCAGGATTGGTGGGGGACAATGAATGTCCGCACTAATGATTAGGGGCCGGGGACCAGACGGGCGCTCCGGCGTTTTAGCGGAGGCAATGTTTCCTAAAGACGATTTTTTTTTTGAGATGGCTAAATCCTGTGATAATCTTCGTGCCGCCTCCAACTCTATAGATACTCTATGTTGCATCTTACTAATTTCTGAGTCGATAGCCGTATTAGTCTTTATAATAAAATCGTCAAGGGTTCCATTGGGCTTGTGCCCTCCCTTAGCACTTTTACTACGACTACTTCGTGTGCACATGTTGACCCGTACGAAAAATAGTTAATACACAGTATAGGGGCAACAAGGGGGGTGGCCCAGTCCAGTCCTCTCAGACCTCGAACGGCCTCAAACGGCCCGCTCTTTGCCCGGTCTTCGCCCCGGGCTGCATCCCGCGCTGCGGGAGAATTGACACTGTTTGTAGTAATTGGAAAGGGCGGGGGCGGAGCTACAGGGAGAGCGGACCGGAAGGGGGGCTCGGTCTCGCAGGGGCACCTGGGTCAGGTAGTCCCTGTACGCTCGCAGCCCTGTAGCGTTGCTGGTCCAGTCAATCAGGGGTGCCCCCACAGGAAACAGGCAGAGTCAGCACAAGATCCGCGGCGAGCCTCAAAGTGCAAAGTTCAGCAGGTGAGCGCGAGTCCAGCAATGCGCTTGGCTTTGGCAGCAAACAGGTGTCCCAAGGGTCCTGAGCAAGACTAGTTGATTTTAACGGCCCTCCAATGGGCGGGGGGCGGAGCTACAGGGAGAGCGGACCGGAAGGTGGGCTCGGTCTCGCAGGGGCACCTGGGTCAGGTAGTCCCTGTACGCTCGCAGCCCTGTAGCATTGCTGGTCCCGTTGGTCAATCAGGGGTGCCCCCACAGGAAACAGGCAGAGTCAGCACAAGATCCGCGGCGAGCCTCAAAGTGCAAAGTTCGGCAGGTGAGCGCGAGTCCAGCAATGCGCTTGGCTTTGGCAGCAAACAGGTGTCCCAAGGGTCCAGAGCAAGACCAGTTGATTTTAACGGCCCTCCAATGGGCGGGGGGCGGAGCTACAGGGAGAGCAGACCGGAAGGTGGGCTCGGTCTCGCAGGGGCACCTGGGTCAGGTAGTCCCTGTACGCTCGCAGCCCTGTAGCGTTGCTGGTCCCGTTGGTCAATCAGGGGTGCCCCCACAGGAAACAGGCAGAGTCAGCACAAGATCCGCGGCGAGCCTCAAAGTGCAAAGTTCAGCAGGTGAGCGCGAGTCCAGCAATGCGCTTGGCTTTGGCAGCAAACAGGTGTCCCCTTTTATCACTATTTTATTTTTCCAGCTTTCTGTCGCTGTGTGCCGATGGGGGCTGCACTCCTCCGCTCCCATGGAGGAACCACCACTGAGTGGAGATTCAAGTTGACATGACACAGCTTCAATTACAAGTCACAATGGTGCAGCTAAATGACTTGAATTGCTCTAATAAAGTAACTGACAAGCCAAAGAATTGTATATTCGCTCTCTCGGTACCTGTACATTCTTATTAAAATTCAAAAGAACATAGCTTTTTTCTTAATATCTGAATTAGCATACAGAGTAGTGGCACTCAACTAGTTTGTCACGATGAAAATGTACATGATGAATACTTTTTTTCCTGCTTCAGCACTGGAACTGCAATTCGAGCAGGCCAATTCCATTATCGAAACTTCAGGCCGCATGCAAACTACTCTGTGCCATTTTAAGGGCCCTTATCAGTTCTGCTAAGGAAGAGTATGCCCAGAGTGGCCGAATGAGACGAATTGAAGAAAAACTAAATTGTTATTGATGAAAAAATAAAACATCAAAAACTGTAGTCTCAGACAACATCTACATTTTCTGAGTTCCCTACTCAGTTTTCTGGTGCCTTAAGACGACTAAAAAATCTAAAAGGACATTTCAGCCAAAAACTAAAAAGAGAATACATGTCTTGACAACCAGTTATGCAAAAGAGAAGGTAGTTCAACAACAGACTACTAAAATACCATCTAACCAAATGAACTTGAATGGTCAAAAAGGAAGCCCAGACATCACGGATGACCCAATTCTGTATCACATAAAATGCGCAATACTTGTGAAATGCACAGCAAAGAAGGAGACTTCGCCAAAGATACAAGGATGTGGATAATCTAGATGTGTTTCTCAAATTCACGTCACCCAAGTCTAAATTATGGTAAATTAATTGCACTTTTCAATGCCACAACTGCTCTGTCTAACTCAGGAAGTAGCCTCACAATAACATCAATGCACTTGTGCTGGAGATAACTTTGACAACACCCAAACTATGCTTTGGTTTAAGATCTCCAACAGTAGCATGATCAGCTCATTCTTTCCCCATAGCACAGTATTCCGACTTTTTGATAGGATCCCAGCACTAAAAAGGTATAACTGGCACATGCATGTGTGGGTTTTACACAGGATTGGAAAAACCAGGAATACACACCAGTATAATGCTACTGTACTCTTATATGTAAAATAGTAAAATCCTAGAAGATCTTGCAAAAGTTCAGTATTAGTGAAACATGATGGCTATGCCTAGTTACACCACTGACAGTAACCTACAATAACTAAAGGGTCAACTATTTAATAGTCAAATTATTCACATTTTTCACTTAAATCAATACAACATAGAAAGAGCTCACTGTAACAGGAAAATTGAACTAATGAGTCCCTGGACAAAATTAGAGTACCTTTTTCTCAAAGACACCACAACCATAATGTTATCTCGGGGGCACATAATAAAACTGAAATGAAAGTGTAAAACTATTCTAACAAATAGACTCTTGTCTTTCTGTCGTCTGTGACTTTTCTGCTTACTTCGTCTAAATGAAAGTAGCCTTATTCAAACCTATCACACTCCCAAAAACGATCTTCAATCCCTTCTTAGAGATCTATACAATGGTATCTTGCAGTTACGAGTACTACAGCAATACATTTTTATAACGATTGGAGGTGACTTTAACACCAGAATCTTTGAATAAAACATCTCTCAATCTCTTGTATAAAGACAGCTGTCATAGTAGCCCTGTTTACAGTGCGAGTCATGGTATCGTTTCAGAGGGGTTTATCAATGCATCAAAGCTTGCATATTTTAGGTCTTAAGAGTGCTAAATGGTAAAATACTACCAGATTGGCCACGGCCAAAAGAACCTGTATCAGAGAGGCTATAAATCACTGCACTGACGATATTCAGGTCAGGTCATATATAGGAAGAAATGTAAGGTCCTTCAAGGTCCTATGGTTATGTACCCCAACCTAGGCCTAAGTACCAACAAGACCTTGCAGCTACATTTGTCCTACCTTGCTCTGCATAACGGTTCTAGTACTGACCTTTTACCCAGGTATGTGCTGAATAAATGTCTACTGGTTTCCTTGAAACTTGCCTCATTTATTATGATTGAGGATTCTTAGAAAAGGCCCCTGCACATGACGTACAGTACATAACAGGATTAACATACTCTGTATAAAAGTCATGGTCATCTTCATCCTAGGACGACAGAACTACTTTCCATAATTGCAGGTATTGATTTAGGCTCATTTACTTAATCGTACTCACAAAAAATTGACTGTGGTAGGAAACCCGAGGCTATCTATATAAGAACCATACCTTCACTAGACAAACAGAGGAGACGCTTCCCTGCAGACACAAGACACTAAAGTCCCTTCACGTTAAAGCTTCAACATGCAGTGGTCCTTGCAGGGTGTCCTACTGGTGACCAAGATGGGGTCCTTGATTCACTCACATCAGGTAATGGGGTTGGCTCTTTCCTAGGAGATTCTTGGCTTTACACCCACATACATACTAGATACACTTAAGTTCACTTAGGTAGGGTCCACATCGTAGGAGTATGCTTGATTACGGTCATGTTTATATGCCTCCATATATTCACTGTTGTAGCACCATGGTGGCATTATACCTTCTATTTGCTCGGTTGGTGCTTGTAATCTTTTACATTTGCTTCTGAATGACGCTGGTTTGATCAATGCTTATTGAAAATGTCCTCAACGTTTATTCTGTGTATCTCTCTGAGACTAAGTGAGCACGACTGACTGAGCGAAAAGTACTGTACTGTTTCCACGATCCCTGAAGGGTCAAGGGTTGTCAGGTGCAATGGCTGCGAGAAACTATTAGCTCCTTGGTAAAGTTAGGGGATTATGCTGGCACTGTGAGCTAGCTGGTCTACAGACAGACATATCCTGTAAGGGCGTCCGGAATAAGTTTAGACACCAATCCCTCAGTTTATGTCACCTACAAAAGCGCAGATTCTATATATTTTTAGGAACTACACGTTGGTTTGGTTCTTATTTGACGGTCAAATCTGAGTAGCTCAGCCGTGCTTTCTCAGAGACCCCTATTAACATTTAACTAGAGACGTCTGGAGTGGGAAGGAAAATCCGCCGCAGCTGAGTAGGTATATTCTATATTATGGCTGTAGGTTTGTTCAAACGTGAAGGATTATAGTTCCTCACATTGTGAAAAATCGTATCTCTTTTCCTTACTACTTCCTCTCACAATGTCTGTCCCTGAAGACTGCGTTGTGAATGCAGGGGAAGAAGAGCTTGGAGGTTCCCATAACATTACAGAAAATTGCAGACATGCTGTTACTATGAAATAAGTGAAATACGGCCTCCCCGCAATGGGTGGTAGTGTTACCTTCGTGATTGAGGCACACGAGGCATTCAGAATAGAGGTATTCTATTCTTGGGTCAAATACCCGCCTGCAGATGCATGCACACATTTGTTTCATACTTATTTATTTATGCAACTTATATAGCGCACAAATACCCTGGGGTGTCTCGGAGTCTGCGGAGTAAATCAGAAAGAGACGCTGAGTGTGGGGACTACTGGTTGAAGAGCCAGGTTTTTAATTGTTTCCTGAAAGCCATAAGTGTGGGACTGGTTTTGATGTGGAGTGGAAAGGTGTTCCAGAGTTTGGCAGTAGCAACTATGAAACGTCAGTCTCCCCAGGATGATTTCTTGGTGTGTGGGACGGGAAGTAGATGGGCAGTGGAGGAGCGCAGTGGTCTGTTAGGGGCGTATAGGTATAGTGAATGTTTTAAAAACTCTGGTCCAGTGTTGTTGATTGCCTTGTACGCGATGCATAGTGCTTTGAATTTGGTGCAGCTTCTGATAGCCAACGAGTGAAGTTGACGTATGACAGGTGAAATTGATTTGAACTTGATTTGAACTTGGGGGTACTGGACAGAATTCTGTCTGGGTGAGTTTTGAACAAACTGTAGCTTGTTTAGGACTTTCTCTTGGACATTTAACAGGAGTGCGTTACAGTAATCAATTTTTGAAAGGATTAGTGTGGACATTAAGGTTTTGCCAGCGGGGGGGGGGGGGGCAGGGGGGGGGGGGGAGAATAGGCAAAAGTTTCTTTATCTTTTTTAGGGTGTAGAAGGAAGAGGAGATGGCCGCATTGGCGTGATGGATGAACGAGAGCTTATCGTTGAACAGGACCCCCAAGTTCCTGACCTTAGTAACGGGTTCTGGTGGGGGGCCCAGCTCGTTAGGCCACCAGGTGGGGGACCACCCTGTGGTGAGGGTGCCGAAGGTCATTACCTCCGTCTTCTAGGAATTAAGTTTTAAGCAGTTGCTCGTCATCAAGGAGCTGATGTCTAGCATTCCCTTCTGGAATCTGGACGCAACTGTTCCACCATCGTTGTGAACTGCTAGCACCAGTTGGGAGTCGTCGGCATATGAAGTTAGCCTCATCCAATGTGTTTTGATGACCCTGGCCAAGTCCGACACATAGATGTTAAATAAGGTCGGACTTAGCGAGGATCCTTGGGGCACACCACATGGGAGACCGAATACTGAATGGGAGAGTGAATACATTGAAGATGAGACATCTGAAGAATACTTTCCATACGTGAACATAGATGTCCTGTTAACCTACCACAAAAATGTGAGACTTGGTCCGCTCAGCAAAGAAGGAGCAAAATGCCGGGCCCTAGCTGCTCACACACCACATCCAGAGATTGATACACTGCAAGCAGCAGAATTACGTACAATTTACAGAGGCGTAGTAAAATTAGACAGAAACCTTACACAGTTCATAATGCGAACACTTACAATTCAACCTGAAAGGATTACGCAAGCTGGTCAATCTCAAATGACTATGACAAATATCAGCCCACAAACACTGAACACTATTATGGGAAGGATGCCCACCAAATGGGAGCAAATGCCGTTCTGGATAGCATAGAAAATAGTACAGCTTGAAGCAATAGTCCCCCATACGGGTGCACAGGAAAAACACAGAAAACTAACAATTTTCTTGCCAATAGGAATAGCTCCCCGATAGAGGATTGTACCATTTGGGGTATAGTTTTTGCTGCCGTTTATACCAGAACTCTTGGTAACCCCTCAATAGAAGTCATACCAGATGTATTAGGCAATTTTGCCCAGATATTCGCAATTATGTTAGGTAACACAAAAGGGATGGCAGCAGCGGTGGCTATATATGGTGCAATGAGGTTATATCATGCTCAATGATTACACCCATTGTTGTTTTCTTCCCAGCGTACAAAACGTGGCTTCTGGAACAGGGTAACTTGGAAAAGAGATACAGCATCAACTAATTTCCTAATGATTGTTCAACGCATTGATGACATTTCCAACATTTAATAAACTTTAATTGAAATCGTTAAATGACTGAGTCTCTTGAGTTTTCGAATTGGTCTTTCCACAGGGATTGTGTTGGAGATATACAGCTCCTAAATGGATGGCTGAAATAGTCAAATTATTTACAACACATCAGGTTCAGCTATAACTGTTTTGCATTGCAGCAGCAGAGTGATTAATCTGTGTGATTTTGGCTCGTTCGAATATCTTTAGGAGATTCGGACTCCTTGCTGCCATTCTGTATTTTTACAGTAGGGTACTAAGGGTAATTTATTTGAACCTCATTTCAAATGTATAAGTTGGTTACTAATTCCTAGTCCTCATTAGGTAGGTAACATTGGCACCCTAGAGTCTTTCACTTCTCAATGCGATGAGCAAGATCTATCGGAGGACCAAGTGAAGGAGAGAAAATAAACAGTTGATGTTATATGACGATTATTTGAGGCCAGTGGGAGTAGAGAGAGAAAACACTGCAACAAAAGCAAGCACAATATCTGGTGAGTCACGCCTCTTCCTGCACCTTTGCCTTGGAGATTGAGGACTGGCAGAGGGAGGGGATGAGCAGAGAAAGTCCCAGAGTTCCTTTTGAGTAAGTGGACGCACTGTAGAGCTCAGGGCCCATACGAAACACATGGTACAAAGCAGTTTGCTCTACTTAAAACTATTATGACTTTTTTGAGTGTTTTTGTTTGGCAAAAGATTTTACAGGGCTGGTCAGAAATGGTTAAAGTTTTATAGAGGGTCAGCTGCAAAAAACACATCTGTTTGAAATCCTAGAAGCACCGTGGCACAGAGCTCATCTTCAGCACCTCGATGTATGTCCATTCAAATTCAGGATAGGAACCAACCACGTACCCGATGGTGAGTTTTTGTTAAATTAGAGTGCTATCTAATCATGCTTTTCTTAATCTTTTACAGTTATTTTTCTATATGTTGCAGTGTTTGGGTATCCAGCTGCATTTTTTCTTTCTTATTTCAATTCATGTTCTAACTTGGTCACGTTGAGGCATTTCACGTCATGGACTGGTTTATAGTCTGGAGTGTAATACAGCGCAAATAAGAATGTTTAAGTGTTACTGTTGGGGAAAGTGTTTAAAGGAATTACTAAACAAGTTATATCTTTCAATTCAATTGTTCAAATAAAACAGATTAATAAAAAATAAATAATCATCCGCTTGTAGCTTGGAAGGAGCACTGCTTGCTCCGAGCATCCACAACAAATGCTAACAGACACAGAAAATAATCTATGAGACAGAACTCCTCTAGGGTGAACGTCACTGATTAATGAGATAAGACAAATGTTTTCAGACACTGGCACTAGCAAAGGTTGAGCAAATTCTAGTACTGTCAGGTCAGTAGAAAAGAACGGCAGCGAGCTACCGAGGGGAACTGTGGGGTTGCAGGTGGAGCTCTGTAACAAGCCCCTTAGTGGGGAAGGAGAATACAAACACGTTACATGTCTACAGAAGCACTGGTGTTCACAGCTGAATAGGAATAGAAATAAAAAGCAGTCAATCTAATCAATGCTTCAATTAATGCAAATGGAAGCCACAATGACAAGAGAGTAGCATGCACCCAAAGAAATGCAAATGGGATGAATTGTCATCACCCGATTTTAAATATATGAAGTCGCTCGTTTACAAATACATGGCACCTACTACAAGTTTTTCATATTCAAGATTCCCCCGGACATATAATATACAATACCGCTTTAACCTGGCTTTACATATTTGCCTACGGTCAAGTACATTGTCAATAAGCACACCTTAAACCCAAAGTACTGGAGACACACACAAGCAACAAGGACACCTAAATAAAGTCAAAGGAATAATCATGTGACAGAGACAAATGGATTGCCTATGGTATTTTGGTTACGTTCTTGTTTAGTAGTGTTCAATCGTTTTCATGTCATGTCCCTTTCTTTTCAACTTCTCTCACTAAGAAGTCAACAAACCTAGCACTTAACAGTAGGTATTCAACGCATACAAAAGGAAACAAGCTTACTTTAAAAAACAAAAAACAGAATATGCCCTCTAGAATTACCTGCTGGTCAGCTGATGCACGTTGTTGAAGTATCTCATGGCTTACAGAGCCTTTTTTGGGTTGTATTCTCCCGGGCGGAGGTGGGATAACACCAGAGTAAGAAGTTTGGCTATCAGAATCCGAAGAGTACATATGTCTGGATTCCTGGTCATTCTTTGATACAACAAATCTGGGTAAAGGGAGGTCCTTTACTGTAAAAGGAAAAAAGTGTCAAACGTCGACTGAAATTAATTTGTACAGGTTTATGCAGCACAAGCGTAGCCCTTTGGCATGAGTGCTTTACAAAGGATCAGAAATGAGTTACAGAAAAAACAGACATGATTATTACATACATCGTACGAAATGATGAAACTAATTGCAACCAATAAGCAGAGACACAAAAGATTGCCAATAAATTAAGAAAGACAGCAGCACAGATGGACATATGATGATGAAAATCAAGAAATTGGGAGCCATCAGCTGCTCAGTATCAGAATAGCCTAACAGTTCGGGACAGTGAGGATGGGAAGTATATGAAGTATCTAAAGGGACCAATTTACGGTTAAGTGACAGTTAAGATTTGGATGTTGGAGGAGCACAAAGTTCTCAATCAAAATATCTGAGGATTTTAGGCTCAATTTTAAAAGTTCTTAAACAGGGATTAGTATGTCACTGTCAGAGAAGGACTGCTTTATACACAATTCTTTTTTTTTTAAAGTAGGAGGCTCACGGAGAAGGGAATTTGTATTACACAGACCTTGTTGGAGACCAGATATTTCAATTTTACAGTCTAATAGCAGGGTGTGGACAAGTCTAAAGTGCTGACTGATACAGGTCATCTTAAACTGTGCCCATGAATCAGTGGGACTCCATGGTACAGTTATAAAAACAGGAGTGAAGGGATAAAACATTTGCAACCAGGTAGATAGCAAACAGTCTTAGGACCACAGCTGAAAGGGGGGGCTCTTGGCCTTAGCAAACATGTTCCAATAGGTATATATCCATGTCAGCCTTACTTGCTAGAGCATTAATGTCAATCATTTTGGTACGGTCTCCTTTTTTATGTTGGTCAACATTTTTACACAGACTAAAATTGAACATAACTGGGATAGGACTATAGTCGGAGAAATCTACTAGGGTAGATCAGCGATAAGTAGGAAATCCTTCATGGTGTTGATGTAGAGTACAGAGACTTTGAAAAGTGAAGGTGCTTGGCAGTGTGGAAGAAGACCATCCTCCACAACTCTAACCATCCTGTCTGTCTACATGCTTACATTGGCAAATGGAGTAAAACGGAGGGGAAAGGAGGTCCAAAAAATTATGTGGTGTCTTTGAGACCAGGATATCCCAGTTGTGGTTAACAATAGTACCAGAAACCTCTAAACAAAGCTTTACTGCTGACTGGTAGTTAACCGGCCGAGAATACAGAAAGGAGCTGCTGGTTTTGGATAAGGGAGTTAATTAGGTTAGTAGGAACTTGGACAAGGTTACTTTGCTTCATCTTTGTGGGTAGCTGAGGATTATGAGGTGATCTGTGATCAATGATGTGGAAATGGAATTCACCAGGAGCTTGAAATCTACCTGATTGGGTTCTAAATTTCGGTCTTGAGTGGTGTACGTAAATCCGATCTCAAATTTTTCAGTTAGTTGTCAATTAATGGTACTCATTGGACAGCTAATGTGGTGTTTTAGCCAACCTAATTTCCAACCCTCCTATCGGTGGAGAAAGATTCATCAGTGCATCATTATCTCTGTGGTAAAGGCTTCAGATTGTGTAACTGAAAAAGGCCCAGTAAAGTTAGAGCAGTAAGGGGAGTAAGCTTATAATAAATTGCTACTACGCTTGCACTGCAACAGAAGCGAAAGGACAACAAAGGGTAGGTGGAGGTGGGGAAGCAAACGGACAAGGTGGAGGTGGGGAAGCAAGAACAACGAGGGGAGGTGGGCAGACAGGAAGCAAGAATGGCAATTTAAAGAGATTGACAAAGAGAACGATGAAAGAGGGAAAGCTACATGAGAGCAACAGGTCAGAAACACACTCACTCTTGCAGAGTACTAAAAGAAATAAGCAGCATCTGGAAAGTGAGCAGTGGACGGACACAAGAAATGTGCTTATCCCTCCCTGGAGAAATGACACAAGAAGAGGAAGAAAAGCCTACAGAAGTGGACAAATAAGAAGAAAGCACTTGAGGGTGACAATGAAGCTAACAAATGGTAAGCAATCGGCAGCCTTTAAGCCCACTGTAAACTAACATAAGGTCTTACAACATACAGTGTATGCACTGTCTTACGTGCGGCCTAATCTCTGCAGATTAGGCCAGAGAAGAGCCAGACTATGATTTTACAGGCAATGTAGTCAAGGATATGATCTCTGAGGAAACTGCTTTCTAGCAAATGAAGAAATAAGACCTAAATCTTCCACAGGGATTTTCTAAGCTTTTCCAGAACTTCAAACTAGTCACCTTGAAGATTACAACCAAATTATTATCGAATGCTTCAGGATACAAGATAGTAAATGCACAAATGTTCAATTAGGAAGTAGCACCCTCCTGTTGCTCAGAGAGCAATAGTTATTCCTTTCTTTAAAGGTGTTGTAGTCAGGTGAAGGTGGTTCAAATAATAGATGTGCCTTTTCCAAATGGAGCTATTAAGGTCATGCATACCCTGAATAAAGCATACTGATATTTCCTAGAGCAAAAAACAGACAAAGCTACTCCCAGCTGGAAGTCTGGACCAAACAACATTTTGAGCTATTTTCTTATTTTTCTGTGGAATTTGTTGAAATTTATGGTAATGCACTTTCTGGTGGATAGTATGTACCTACAGATTCCTCATCTTGTCAGTCTCCTTATGTACCAGACTAGATAAGGAATACTTCTCTGCAAGTGCTACTGGGTGCTGGTGGATGGCACCATAGGCCTCTATCGCAACAAAATCCAACCCCCAAAGGATGTGGCAACATCGAGCTGCATATTTACGACAGACCTATGCAGAGGTACGTTTAATCATCTGCTTTTCTGCACCATCAGACAGAGAGCACCATCAGTAGATTTGTAAAACGACATTGTGCACCTCAAGTCCCTAAAAGTCAACTCCATATGTTGGAGAGAAGAGCAGGGAGCAAGGAATCTGCAGTTAGATAGTATCAAGGAGAACACGTTTAGCAATGTATTGTTTTGATGGATGCTTCTACCTGAAAATTCCTCACCTTGTGAATCAACACCAAAGTAATACCCCTTCTATGGAGGTGGCACGGAGGAGTGGACTTTACACCAGTAAGTTCTGCACAACTGAGCAGGAACATGGCTGCCTCACTGATGTCCAAAACCGGAACATATAGAGCCAAAGCAGATGTTGCGATCTTTTCTATGGTGAAATGAGCCATAAGGCCTGCAGGAGTGCCCTTTCTAACCAACATATAACACATTTTGATGTAGAGGTCAATCAACCCAGACAATGTTAGCTTTTGGACTGATTTTCCCTACTTCATACTGGAGAATTCAAAAAATATTTGATGATCCATATTTAGTCCTATCAATATAAAAAACAAGAGGACGCCTAGGATCCAACCAGTGAAGTAATTCTTCCTCCTTCAATGATTGTCAAGGAGAAAGAAATGCTGCGAGTATGATGAACTGGATGGTGACATCACCTTCAGAAGAAATCATACATGGGTCCCAAGCACCTGTTTATCAGGGAAAAACTGCCATGCAGAGACTAAAATGACATAACCTACAACTTGCTAATGCAACACATGAAAGTGATTACAATAAACACTCAAAAGTACAATTGTGAAGAGGCACGAAGGAAGCACACATTAAGAAGGTCAAACCAAGTTAGCGTCCTACTGTGGCATAACAAAGGAAGCAGGAGGAAAGGTATGCACACGCCCCTTTATGAAATATATCAACAAGTGACTTAAATGAAGACGGCTGTTGTGGTAAGCAATATAAGGACAAAACGGCTAACAAAGAACCCTTAATTGCACACGCAGCAAACCTTGCCGAGCAAAAGATAATAACAGTCACAATACAAGCAAATTTATTTGTAGAGGGTCAACTTGCTTTTCCTCACACCAGGTAACAAGCTTTGCCCAACATACAGAAAACACAGATTTTGTGAAGGATAACAGGCAGTTGGATTGAGATATTCCACCTCTGGTGGAAGAGTAAAGCCTTTCAAGTTGGTTCCTGTCAATCGCCACAAATGGGATTGTGGAGGTTCGGGTGAAAGACCCTGCTTTGTTCTTGAGACAGCAGATCCTCGAAAAAAGGTTGTCAAAGTGGATGACAAAAACACAGATTCAAGAGTTCATAGTACCACACCCTAAGAGCTCAATCCAGAGCCATCAGAATGAACTATCCTCAGTACACTTGTCTTTCTTCAAGACCCACAGAATCCACATCAGAGATGGCAAGATATTAAGTAATCCCACTGAAGACCAAACAAGAGGAAACCTCAACGAGGAAACACCTGGTCGCCAAATTCAGGGAAGTGCATATTTTGAGATGTAGCAACTAGATTTACTTAGGGGATGGCCCCACCAGGTGAAGATATCCCAAACCACCTATGGGGCAGACCCCTCTCATGGTCTATAAAATAGCGGCTGCTGAGCTCATCAGCCCAATGGTGAGGGACCCTTCCAGGTGACTGACCATCATGGAAGTCCCTTGAATAGCCATAATCTGCAGAAAAAGAGCAGGAGAAAAAGAGCTTGTTGAAGCATCCTATGGCAGTTGTGTTCTGTCGGCACCTTTTTCGCATTGCCCCCGATGTAATACTTTTAGGGGAAAATAAATTGCCAACACCTACAGAAGATAGATATGAAGGAGCTGCTTTATTGTGGACCAGTGGCCTCTGATGTCTACAATATTCATGTGACTTCCACAGCCTAGGGATAATGCATCTAGCACCAATACAAGTTCTGGATGTGGCAAGATGAACAACCTGCTGCAAGTCAGGTGGGCATTCAACACCCACTATTGAAGGTCCTCAGGCACTTCATCAAAAAACCAGATGTTGTCCAAAAGGCACCCCAGGTACTGGAGGCAAAGGTTCCACAGTAGAGATCACGTATAACAGGCATGAGCAGGATGCATGAAACCAGGAGCCCTATTGTCTCACAAACACCAAGGCCAGAACAGAAGCTCTCATCCGAAATATCAGGATTATATACTGAAAGTACTGGACTAGTTAAAATGGGAATTGGCCTTTACACCACTGTGTTTAGAATGGCTCCCTATAAAGGTAATTCTCTGTACGAGCCAAAGATGGGGTATTCGCTGCTGTTGTCAGAAGTTATCCTAGAATAGATGAGGCGAGCTCACCTTCAGAAGCCAGTCATCAAGGTACAGAAATATCTCCATCACCGACCTGCGAAGAAGGGCCACAACCACAGACATCACTTTTGTGAACACCCAAGGACACGCAGTAAAGTCAAAGGGTGGGGGGATACATTTTTAGTGGACTAGCCCCACTACAGGAGTGGAGGTACTACCCCACAGGCGGCAAGACCAGTATGTGGAAGTATACATCCTGCAAATTTCGGGACACTATCCAGTCTTTGATGTCCAAGGCCAACAAGACCTGGTCAAACATCAAAATCTTTAATTTTACATGCTTGAGGAAGCAGTTCAAGGGCTCTTCTTGGGCACAAGAAGTGCTAGGAGCAATACCCTGAGCCTTTTCTCCTCCTCTGGCACAAGCTTGATTATGCCCATGTCCAGTAACATTTGCACTTCCCGGAACAAAATATCAGCACAGAATGCCAATAGTTGGGCAAATATTGTGGAACATGTGGAGGAATGGAACATCAGCTGGGGAAGCAATACTGAAGGCTGCCCCCTACCAGCCTCCACAGGTCATTGGAGGAAAAACCAATGAGGTTTGGCAGTGGCATCAGTCGATGAGCAAGAAAAGGACAGCTGCCTCTTCCACCACTTGTACCACTGGAGAGAAAATAGCTGACTGGATTGCTGAACTTATTGCAACAACTGCCTCGGGCGATAAGAAGAGACGCGAATATCAAGGGAATTTTCAGTATTGCTGGTAGAACTGGTGAGCAGGGAAGCAGCACAAAGAACAAACCACAGCTCTGCTGTCCTACAAGACCTCGAGGGCCGAATCTGCCTTCATTCCAAATAGCTGGGTTCCACCAAATGGCATGTACATAAATAAAACTAGGACATTCCTGGAAAATTCAGTGGCATGTATCCATTTGTGCCAACCAACAACCACACTGGTACGCATAGCCCAAGCTACAGACTTCCTAGAGTCAAGATCACACTAGATCTCGGGACAGCACAAGGGAAATCACATTCAGCGACAGCCTGGCTGAAGAGAAGACACTATTTCCCAGAGCATCTATCCTTTTTATTTCCCATCCAGTGGAGCAGCTAGGTTAACATTTGGGCTATCCTTGCTCCAAAATGTCAGCACAACAAGACTTTCCTTAGTAGGGTACTCTAACAGGAAGTTTGATAACATGCGGTCAGCCTATGTTGACATACACTTGATCTTTTTTCAGGCAGACCAAAGAAATCTAGGCAAGGCCGCCATAACAGACTCAGTTAAGGCTTCCTCAAACAGCAGCAGCAACAGCTCCGAAGTTAAAAGCCCAGGCTGTAAAACCTTAGTTTAGGAAGGGAGTGCTGGGTCTAAGAAAACGCTTTTGTCATATGTTGAGCGACTCTTTCCATAACGTTGCTTGTTTTGTACCAGCCCCCGAGTTGCAGCGGTGGTAGCTAGAATACTTATTACAATAAAAATAGATGTAAACCATAGAATAGCTTGGGTTTCTACTGTAGGCAATTGTGAGTCCCTCACCTACGTGGCAGGAAGCATTTTCCTCCAAGGAGTCCAAGAACAAATTAAACTATGTTTCAGACGGAATGTACTGAGGAGAGTAAGAAATGGTCCACCTCCTCTGTCACCTTCTTTAAGGGAAACATTTTCCAAACCTTCATTGCCATGAGAGCCTGTGTTAAAGCATTCCTCCATCCACCTGCGGAACGAGTTACTTACCTTCGGTAACAATGTATCTGATAGAGACATAGTCTGGCCGCAGATTCCTTAACTTAGAATATCCTCAGGCGTCAGACTGGATCCAGAAAACTTTACGCAGCAGCACCACTGTGTGCCGGCGCCGCACAACTCCGCCCCGACGTCGTCCACGGACAGGACGTCAGGTGAGCCATATATGTCCCTCCCGGCACGCTGACGTCTGTTTTCTTCAGAGAAACTTTTCAGCGTCACAACACGGAGTCACCACCAAAAACTGTGAGAATATGGGAAGTGTGCAAAAAGGATGAAAAAGAAATTGAAAGGTGAAAAAACAGCACCATGAAGGACAGCGCCAGGCACTGGATATTGAAAAGTAGAAAAAAGAAGAGCAGAGCACCTCTCTGAAAAACAACCCTACAAAGTGAAGGCCAAATCACCGTTAGAGGGAGATGAGGATGTGAAAAAACAGTCTGGCAGACAACCGAAAGTTCACGTCCATAATGTATAACTGTGAAGCACAACAAGTCTGGAACACGGGGTTAAGGGTAACTCACCACAAGACGTCACCAGAGAGAGAGAGATACTAACCCCAATAAGAGACCCATAGAATGTGGCAGAGCCAATAGACTCGAACCAATGGGTCACCAGGTTGGTGAAAGACCCCAAGGCGAGGGGGAATGGGAGAGCGGGGTGGGGGGAAAAAACTTGAAAGATTTCACACCACACAATCCAGGCCGAGGGCTGGAAAGAACACATGACATATGAGCATACCGCCCAATCCAGAGAATGGGCTGAGTAGCAATGAAAATAGATGAAGCATTCTGTGTTGAAATGAAAAGAAATGTCACCATGCCAAAGGGCAAGCCACCTAGAGGGGGAGAGTACAGAAAGCCCACCCTGAAAAGGTCCTCGCAGAACGGGGGGGACGGGCGGTTGTTAAGGAATTTGCGGCTAGACTATTTCTCTACCAGATACATTTTTACTGAATAGATACCAAAGCCATACCGGAGAGGAGGCGGGTCTGCGATTGAACCACTAAGTTCCAGAGAGAACTTAGCCCTCAATAATGTGACCAAAACTGCTGTCAAGCATGTGATGAAGCACAGTGGGGACAGCAATGTCAACGCAGTTAACTGCTACACCATGAAGCTCTGGAGAGAGCGGAGAACAATGAAAGGCAAACTACCAAAAGCCGGCAAGAATAGCACGAAAAGCATTTTCCTCCATGGAGTCCAAGAACAAATTACACTATGTTTCAGACGGAATGTACTGAGGAGAGTAAGAAATGGTCCACCACCTCTGCCACCTTCTTTAGGAAGAACATTTTCCAAACCTTCATTGCCATGAAAGCCTGTGTTAAAGCATTCCTCTATCCACCTGTAGAACGAGTTACTTACCTTCGGTAACAATGCATCTGGTAGAGACATAGTCTAGCCGCAGATTCCTTAACTTAGAATATCCCCAGGCGTTAGACTGGATCCAGAAAACTTTACGCAGCAGCACCTCTGCGCGCCGGGGGGCGGCGCCGCACGACTCCGCCCCAACATCGTCCACGACGTCATCGGAGCCATACATGCTCCTCTCAGCGCGTGGACGTCAGTTTTCCTCAGAGAAACTTTTCCGCGTCACAACACGGAGCCACCACCAAAAACTGTGAGAACATGGAAATAGTGTGCAAAAAGGATGAAAAAGAAACTGATAGGTGAAAAAACAGCACCATAAAGGAGAGTGGCAGGCGCAGGATATTGAAAAATAGAAAAAAGAAGAGCAGAGCACCGCTCTGAAAAACAACCCTACAAAGTGAAGGCCAAATCACATTTAGAGGGAGATGAGGATGTGAAAAAACAGGAAAATCCCTTTTGTGTATATCGAGCTGAGAGAGGGAAAGCCCAGAGCCAGAATGCAGGTACTGGAGCAAGAGTTCACAACTTCGAAGGGGAAGATGAACCAAGAGTAGGGCCTGATTAATCCGCAGGATCCGAGGTGTAGACAGAAAGCAAAAGGAGATTACCTGCAACCAGGCAAAACAGTGGAAAAAACACTGCACCTGCAAGATACATGGTGCAACGGCAGCCAAAGGCAGACTCCTGCCCAGCAAGTGCCGGTATGTGACAAGAAAACGTATACTAGATATGCTGGAGTTAACAGGAATCTCATGACACCACCAGAAGTGAAACAGAACCTAGGGTTGTTTGAAAGATCCACCAGATGCAATACATTGCTGGATGCAAAACCCAGAGGGATGGCAACCGGTATAACAGATATCGCATACCGGCCAAGTATGTAGAATAGTGAAAGAAGCACTGTTCAAGCTTCAGCAACTAGACTCAAATGACAACACTGGCAAGCAACCAATCAATGGCCAGAAGGTCGGTAGTAAAAGGAAGACACGCCAAGACACAGGCGGTCTGTTACAACCAGCAAAAGGCTAAGGGCACACAGCCTAGCGTCAAGGTAGGAGCGACACTAAGATATCTAAGCATACCGGAAGGCACCTAAGCACATTGTGTGGTTAGGGACCACACGAAAACAGGAAAGACCTCCTGCAGGGCAACGTGAGCAACTCAGAAGCGCACAACTTGAAGAGGGTAATGGCCCAAAAGGGACCCCGGGCAGCCGGGCACCACATAGCGGTGGTGGCACAAGCCGACCGAGCCAGGGTCCACGGACACCGCATGAAGGAAAGAACCCACATGCAACCTCTGTGTAAGACAGAGCAGATCCAGAATAGAAAGAAAGAGGCTAGATAAGGTAATAAGCAACATCCACCCCTCGCCCGGGAGGAACCACGGTCTGCTGCAAGCTAGGTTGGGGAGAACCAGGCACGACAGTGGAAAAAGTGAAGCTCAATGTAAGTGCCCTGGACCACAAAAAGCAAATATTCGGAAGAAATACGCCCCATGAAAGATTACAGTAAGATCCAGGCAGAAGTGTGAAAACACCTGTGCAGGGCAGCAGGAGATGTGGAAAAAAACGATGCAGAAGAAGCGGTGAGAAAACCAGGCCACATACAGCAGAGATATCAATGCCAATGTAGGACCTTGGAGGACGAGCCCAATAAGGACTACATGCCCAAGTCCGTACTAATAGCACTAAGCATTGCTTCACAGCGACGGAGAAGGTGTGAGCCGTAAAGCAAGGATAGAAGCACTACAGACAAGCGGGACCAAAGGCACCCGAAGTGCAATAGAGCAATGCTAACTATAGGATCGCAAGAGAAAAGACAGAGAGGGACTCCCCAAAAGATGTCCACGAGGAATACTTCATAGGAGCGTGCAAAGGCAGTCACCCAGTACCAGCATATACCCCACACAGTCAGAGGACGGAAAAGAAGACCAAACCAGCCATACGGATGAACTTTTAACGAATGAGAGAAGGCCTAACAGCCATGGACATCAACCGTGGACTTACTATACACGTGCGTTATAGAGGTATAGTAAAATAAGGCAGATTAGTGCAAAAGTTATGGCAACCCGGACAACAGCCGGGAGACTGTTGAATCCGCATGGTGATCAAAAAGGTCCACACCATTAAACTGTAGATCTCCGAGGGCATCCCGAACATTATCCGGGATCGACTGTCGCACAGCCATGCATGCCCCACAGAGTCAGTGGCATCAAGGGAAGAACAAGGTGAAAATTGCGCCAATCCCCTGCTATCAAGCAGAAGCCGAAGCAACTGAGACAGCGGCTCCTCAGGAACAGAAGGGAGAAGGTTTTCGACCAAATCCCAATGGGTCGAGGATGCGTGCGCGAACACACACGCAGTATTTAAGGCGCGGATACCAACACTGGTAGAAGCAAAAAGCTGGCGAACACACGCGTCCAGCCACCTAGACTCCCTAGTGGTAGGCAATAATGGCAATGCGGATGTAGACTGTAAGGCAAAGGCCGCCTGAACCACAAGTCCCTGAGCCGTCGGGTGAGTGGACAGGCAGAGTGGATCACCCAGAGCAGGACAATGCCTACGAGCAATAGCCCGATCAACACGGTCACCAGAAGAGGGCCTTGCGCATGTACCATGCAAAATGTCAACTAAAGAGTCACCAAATGGCAGCAAAAGCTCTGCATCTGTAGGCTCCATATGGAGCAAATCCAGTAAAGGATCTGACAGCAGAGGGACTACAGGAGGTTGAACACCAAGAATAGCAGCCACCTTGTGAATGGCACGTGTGTAAGCAGAACCAGCACGGGGGGCCGCAACCTCTTGAGGAAGCTTAGGCGTCGGCGGACACCGGGGCGGAATCATCTGGACGTAGACAACCTCCACAGGGGCCTTGACTTGGACGCCGTCCGACTTCGATCCCACAGCAAAAGGTGCACGTTTGGGTAGACCAGACGTCAAGCCGGGCGTCGGGGCCGGCACCGCCTCCGACGTCAGAGCAGGAAGCCGCTCAGGGCTATGCAAAGACTGACGGGGTTGGCTGGACGGGTGACTGGGAAGACTCACTGGGCCATGTCCAGTCGGCGTTGTATAGTCTCTGGAACCGGAGTCGATGCACACAGCCGGGGCCGAGGAAGAATCCGCCGGCAAGGACCCAACATGAGTACCCTCCACCTGTTTGGGACCCGAAGGCGCTCCAGGGACAGGTGGGACCCAAAGTACGACTGGGGAGCCATAGGATACTCCCACATTTGGGCACACGTAGCGCCAACCACCGGAAAAGGTGGGTATGGAGGAAACGACTGCTGGCATACCTGGCATACAGCGAGAGGAGCAGGCACCAGCAGTACGCAAATGGGAGGAAGACCTCCGTGCTTGCCGCTTGTGCTTGCGCTTACCTGCCTTCGAGCGACGTTTGCGGGAACGAGCCCTGGAACGAGCCCGATCCGGAGGGTGAGAGCGACTACTCAAAGGTGCTGGACCGGACAGCCGTGCGGCAAGCAGTTTCATGTGGCGCTCTCTCAGGGACTTGGGCTTCATCCGCTGATAGGCGTCGCACTCTTTGGAGTCGTGGTGCACACCGAGGCATCACATACAGAGGAGGTGCAGTCAGTGCCAGGCATCTGACACGCACAGGCTTCAAAAGACTTAAAACCTGAAGGCATTGCACACTTTTACGGTGACACCGAAGGTGTCGAAAAGGCCTAAAACCATGCCAAGGAACTGCTGGTTTTCAGGGATCCGAGGAGAAAACTGACGTCAGCGCGCCAGGAGGGGCATATATGGCTCCGCTGACGTCATGTTCGTGGATGACGTCAGAGCGGTGTCATGAATCGCCGCCCCCCCAGTGCACGGAGGTGCTGCTGCGGAAAGTTTTTCGGATCCAGTCTGACGCCTGGGGATATTCTAAGTTGAGGAATCTGTGGCTAGACGTCTCTATCAGTTATACTGCCCTACAGGCTAGGGAAATGGAAGACAGTCCTCCTCACACTGGGGGCTGTGCTTTGGGTTATTCATTAGTTCATCAATAGGTGAACCATGGCTAAAGCCGGTCTAAAATTTGAATCTGGTGTTATAGTAGGATCCAGTGCTGGCACCAGTGGAGCCAATGGCAGCGGTGTGTTAGAAATCTGCCTGCAACAATGAGGTCAAACCGTGAACTGGCAACAGAACTGTAACAGAGTCAATCATAGCTGTGGCAGCACCACGCTGGCACAATTTCAACTAGAGGCCCAGATGGATCCATGGAGCCTAAAGGGACAAAAGAACAACTTGGAACATCTTTAAAAGTTACAACAGGGTCTCCTTGAAGGCTGCAATCTGCTGCAGTCGATAATAGCCTGGGGAACTTGGGACAAATCAGTTCTAGGACTAGAAGGACGAGTTACTTACCTTCGGTAACGATGTATCTAGTAGAGACGATTCTAGACGAAGATTCCTTCTCGTAGAATTATCCGGAAACCTTTTGCCACAGCATCCCTGCGCGCCGGGGGCGGGGCGACATCACGCGACTGCTCAGGCGTCGTCCGCACGTGACGTCAGCAAGGTCACAAAAGCCCCACCCCAGCACGCCTACGTCAGTTTTCCTCAGAGAACTTTTTCGCGTCACAGTGCTGATCCGACCAAATAAAAAACTGTGGGAGCATGGGAACAGTGTGCCAAAGAGCATACAAAAAAGACACCCCATAGAAACAGTGCAACACCGCAGTGTCCAAGGGCAGAGAAAGAGGAAGAACAGAGCAGAGCCCTGAGCAGCCGCACAACCAATCCACAGACCGCAACCCTCCCACCTCTCCCCCAGAGACAGGGAACCTGCGTAAGAGTCATGTCACATGTAGCAGGCCTACAACCACACCCCCGAAACAAGGAAGGGGAGACAGTCCAACAAGCAGGAACAACCAACCTCCAGCCACCCCAGCCTAGAGGCCATCCACCCCCCCAAGAAACAAGGGTAAGGCACGACCAGAGGGCCCAAACTCAGAGGAGGTAGAGGGGCCAGGCCCCTAGCAGCAAGAGGAAGGGAGGAAGGGAGAGAAGCAACCTCCCCGACCTGGAGCAGCCATAGCAGCGGGGCATAGGAACACCAGAACCCCACCTTCCCAGAACCAAAGAAGAGGGAAGAACAGCAACCAGACGGAGTCGCCGCAAAAGAAGGCACTCACAGTGGACATGGCCCCCCACCGGGAGGCAAGTACCAAGGACCAGACCAGGGGTCCTCGCAGAATGGGGAGGAAGGGCGGGCCGTGAAGGAATCTGCGGCTATAATCGTCTCTACCAGATACATCGTTACCGAAGGTAAGTAACTCGTACATCTGATAGAGACTAATAGCCGCAGATTACTTCACGTAGAATAGATACTCTAGCAATACCCACAGGGAAGGAGGGTCTGCGAAAGGACCCCACCAGTCTGGACAGGACAGAAGGCCCACAGGGGACCAGCCCCATAGACCAGGGAAGTAACTCTTCCCTACCAGGCAAGAAGACCCCCACAAGACAATGCCAGCAGCCCCAGAAGGGATGTAGGGGGAAGAAGGAACAGTGGAGGCCCACACACTCACAACAGAAGAACTTAGGGCAAGGCCAGAGAGGGTGAAGCACCCCACTCCACCCCAGGGCAACAGAGCTTCCACCCAATGCCAGGACAGGCAGAGGAACAAGAAGAAAAAAGCCCAGAGGGTCCTACGAAACCAAGGAAAGAGGCAAGCCCACCCAGAGGGAAGGCAACAGGCCAACCAGAACGGTATCTATAACCATAAGCCGCCAGAAGCATTAAGGACACTGAAGCATCCTAGCTCTCAGCACAAGAGCAGGAAGGAGAGGAAATGGCAGGACCCACTACTACAAGGGCCGCCCACACAACCGCAAGAAGTAATAGCTACATACTGAAACGCCATGGAGAACAGGTACCTGAAGGCAACCAGCACTCCCCAGCAGAGCATAGCTATATAACAGCTACCACTACCCCACATAGGGTACGGTAAGTCCCAAAACTCGGGAACCCTCTTTGGAAGAACTTCCGCAGCAGAGGAAAAAGCAAAGCGTCACGGGAAAAAACAGCCCCGCGGAAGGCTTGACAGCAGCCCAAAGAAAAACAGAAGGCCTAATTTCAGGCCCAAGTCTGTGCAACAATTCCAGCAAAACACACACACACCCAGGCAACAAGGGCCGTCCAGCAGCCAACAATGCCAAAGTCCCAAGCAAGGAGGACTCCATGGCCAGCAAATACCCCCTACAGCAAGGGCATCCAAAAGGCCCAAACCCAGCTCAGCTCAGCAGTCACTGAGGAGGGGAAGGAGGAGGAGGAAGGGAAGGAGGAGGAGGAGAATAAGGGGGAGGAGGAGGAGTAGGAGGTGGAGGAGTAGGGAGCCCCGCCAGGAACCTCTGGAAGGCAGAGTCAGCCAGAGCATGGAACAACAGGCTGCCATCAAACGGAAGATCAATGAGCCGTTCCAGAATATTCTCAGGGAACACGCCGTCCCAGATCCAAGCATGGCTACAGAGGGCTACTGAGGAAGCCATTGCCCGGCCCAACAACTCCGAGATGTCCAGAGCGAAGCAGAGCATAAACGCCGCTAGCTCCCGGCTATCCAAAGCATGATGCCGTAGGTCCCCCTGAACAGTCTTGTGGAAAGCCGTGGAAGCCAGAGACTCAGCCGAATCCCACAGACAAGAGGATGCCCTTGCCAAAACACACAAGGTGTTAAGGGCTCGCAGGCAAACATGTTGCGCCCCCAAGAGTCCAGCCGGGACGGCGGAGTCAACAGTGGCGGCAGGGAGGGAAAAGCAGTCCTCAAGAGTGGACTGGCTGCAGAGGGGTGGAGGGACAGCACGCAGGGTCACGTGGCGCCGGAAGGTGACGATGCAGAAGGTATTGAGGCACCCGATCTCCCAAGGGTGGGCGCCTCCAAGCTCCCTCCAGGGAAGAAAGGAGCAAACCCTCAAAGGGGAGTAAGATCTCCCTCCACAAGAGCCCTGGTGGAGAACCTCCAAGAGATGGTCCGCCGGAACATGAGCAATGGGGTTCCCCATGCGCAGAATGCCCACAGCTGTGGACACCGCATGCGCAAAGGCTAGACTAGCCTCCGTAGGGCCCTGCGGAGAAGAAATCAGCTACTCCTTGGGTGACGGCTGTAGACTAAGACAGCCGTCCCCGAAGCCAAGCAGGACAGCCAAGGGCCAGACCTGAAAGCCACAAGGCACCAAAGAATGGGGTACCTGCCGCTCCTCCGACGAGCATCTCGGGCTCAGAAAGGACAGGGAGCCATCCTTCGACGCCAGTGAAAAAGACACCACGCAGCGGCCAGTTTCCGGGGAAGAGGACACCAAAATGCAGCCAGCCTCTGGAGAAGAGGGAGCGTCTGAAGACTAATCCGCTGCACAACATCTGCCCGGAGTTGTGGAGTCCGCACCCTGGGATAGGATACCAGCACCATCCGGCGTCGAAGGAGAGTCCGGATAGGGTTCCTCCAAGTCACACTGCACCGGGGACCGGAGTGGGGCCGGAGCTGAAGTGGCCAAAGGGTGTCGCCGACTCGACCTCCGCCGAGGCAGCCGCCTGCATGGAGGGATGGGAGGGACCAGGGGAGTGACCCGAAGTTCTCCGCCAGCCTCGGCCTAGAATGTTGAGGAGGCGGTCCGGCGACCCATGTGGTGGCGCCAGGGACGACTCAACCTCCCACTCGCCCTCCAACGAGGCAGCCACCCGCGGGGAGAAACGAGAAAGGCCCGGAGGGGGACGAGGAGTCCCCACCACACCTCGGCCCTGAGTGGGACGAGAAGAGGTCACGACCCTTGCGGCGCTGCCTGAAGCAGACACCGGCGCCAGGACGGCATCAGCTCTGCCTTGGACGAGGCCGCTGTCTGCCCAGAGGGCCGAGCGGGGCTCGAGGATGCGACCCGAGCCCCGGCGACCTCCCGCGACACCACAGGGACTCCCGTGGGAGTTTGGGGCGAGGCCGTGGCGCGAAGGAGGGACCCCAGAGGGGCCACACCCCAACAGCACCACATCCTCCAAGCCTGGATCCGAACTAGTCGGCGACAGGGCCAAAGCCGCCGGCGGTGCCGTGGACGGCCCAGCGCGAGGCAAGGGATCCGCCGACGCCCCGGAAGGGAAGGAGGAGGAGACACCAGCCAGGCCTGCAAAGCCGCCAAGTATGTCTCCATCTGGACTCTCGACGCTCCCTCACTGGGAAACGGCGGCTAGGAGGACGACACGCGGGGCCGCATCACCCGCTTAGATTACACACCCCGGAAGGCCGAACACCAGTCCCCGGGGACAAACTGCGACACCCACTGGGGAGCTACGCTCTCTCGACATCGTAGAAGGACAAGGACCACGGCCGTATATGAAGCAGTCTGCCGAAGCTGATCGAGGGGAGGAGGTCGACCTGGAGAGACGCGCCGATAGAAGTATCATGCAGCGCTCCCGCCGCGACTTCGGTTTCAAATGTTGACATGCCTCACAATCAATGGTGGCGTGATCCTCCCCCAAACACCACATACAAATGAGATGAGTTCTTCACAGACATAAGACGCCCACACGACATGCAATCTTTGAAGCGGAAGGCATTCGCACACTGTTTCACCAGTACAGAAGACAATTGGTGAAGGAAAATGGCCCCAAACAGGCCTGCAGCAAGACCGGATATACGTTGCACACGGAAAAGGAAAAAACTGACGTAGGCGCGCCGTTTGGGGCTTATGTGACCTCGCTGACGTCACGTGCGCAGACGACTCCTGGGCGGAGTCGCGTGATGTCACCCCACCCCTGGCGTGCAGGGATGCTGTGGCAAAAAGTTTCCGGATCCAGTCTCACGCCTGGGGATAATTCTACGTGAAGGAATCTGCGGCTAGTAGTCTCTATCAGATTTGGGCCCTGAAGTCAGAGTCATTCTTTGAGTGTGGATTGTCGGACCTCTCCCTGAAGCAGGAGTATCAAGTTGTTGAGGAACATGTTTGGACTTTATGTGCTTCCTCTTCTAACCTTTGGATGCATCAGGAAGCATGGTAGTATGGCTTTGAATGCTTTCTGCCGAGGCACCAAAGGCAGACTGTGCAAAATCTGTGACCGACACATGCTTCCGGCAGGTGCAGCACAGTTAAAAACCAGTCAACTTAAGGTGGCAACATCCCTGCATAGTGTTCGAGTAACTTTGTTAAACACTTAGGCAAAAAAAGCTAAAAACTGTAGGAGTTAAATTCCCATTCCTCATGATGGGGCACAAAGAGGAACTGACTTTAGCACACAGGGGTAGCACCTATATGCGGCTTTTGTGTAGTCACATCTGGCAGTGGATGGAGCAGCAATGGAGGTTGATGGCACTACTTACGGGTGTGCAGGACCTAATGCAGAGAAGGTTTCTGGACCTAATCTTGCAACTGGAGAGATTTATAGGGTGAGCCGACTGGACTACGGCAACGCCCTCTACGCCGGAACCACGGCCAAACTCCAGAAGAGACTCCAGCGGATCCAGAACGCCTCGGCGAGACTCATCCTCGACATCCCCCGACGCAGCCACATCACCGGACACCTGAGAGATCTGCACTGGCTCCCGGTCAACAAGAGAATCACCTTCCGGCTCCTCACCCACGCGCACAAAGCCCTACACGACCAAGGCCCGAGCTACCTCAACAACCGGATCAGCTTCTACACTCCCAAGCGCCTCCTCAGATCAACCAACCACGCCCTCGCCGCCGTCCCCCGCATCCGAAGAGCGACAACAGGAGGAAGATCCTTCTCCTACCTGGCAGCCAAGACCTGGAACTCACTTCCGACCAATCTGCGCCTGACCCAAGACCACCTCTCCTTCAGGAAGAAGCTCAAGACCTGGCTGTTCGAGCAGTAGCGGCACCCCCCCCCCCTCCCAGCGCCTTGAGACCCTACGGGTGAGTAGTGCGCTCTACAAATGACTTGATTGATTGATTGATTGATTGGTTAGAAGTTTTCATCAGAATAGTAACTGAAACACAACTCCCTTCCCCATTTCCAAAGACAACGAACTGGAGAAAGAATGAAATATGGGAGAAAGTAATATATGTTATGTAAATCTCAAAGTGCTGTATTCCTCAGCATTGTATTAGAAAATGTATGTTGAGAGGAGGGAATCAGTTAGGGGCAACTAAAAGATTGAGCCTACATCCATTGAATTGGATTCAGGAATACCTTCCTGGTGAGAGGACCCGAGTATCTACAAGACTGGAGGGATAGTCTTTCACTAGAACAAAGTCATGGGGTACAGTAGTCTGATCACACGCACACATTAATCAACTGTTCATTTGTTTCCTTTGAACTACTGCCAGCCTCAATATAGCGGACCCATAAGATATCAATTAGGACCAAGCCAAATTCTCTCAATCGAATGTACAGAGAGGTAAGTCCACGTACTGTTGATCAGTGGCTGTCCCGATTTGTCCTTATTTAGTGAGCACTTGAGTGATAAGAAGGTACGTTAGGTGTCTGTGTCACTCCGGGAGCCATTTGTAAGGATCTACACATTAAAAAGGCAATGTCTCAGTATAAATGTTATTAGCACTGGAAGCATGAGCTGGTATAAAGATAAAGGGGAGCGGGAGGAGCAGACCGGGTCAGAAGGAGCTGGGGGAGGACACTAAGACGTGTGACGTTCAGATAGAGCAGATACTCACTGGCAGATGGAAGGACACTGAGAAAAAAGTATAGCTGGGACTCAGAATATGAACTACCAACAGAAGACGTTTTCTTATCTTATAACCATTTGCTTACTTTCTATGCAAGCCCTCGAGTGCACAGTTAACATTCAATAAATGGCAAACAACTGGGACAGAGGATCACAGCTGATCTTCATTCCAGTGATCTTTCTCCACAGTATAAGGAGTGGAGTAGTACTCATCCAAGCAACCTGCTTCAGAGCCAAGTCAGGGGAATGCAGTACTATATAAATGCTGTCACAAAAATGCAAATAATATGCCATTCACAAATTCATCCTACAAACTCACCTCGGAATGTGCATTTCATCATTACTTCCGCTTTACTATTGAGCACTAGTTCTAGTAAACACAGTTACGAGAACAAGATTCTTAGGAGATGAGTTCTCATACAGTGATCTATTCCATTATTTTGCCAGCTTGTGAATTTGATTTCAATTGACATTGTCTGGTCAAGGATCCAGCAACTGTCACTTTAACTTTAGGCCCCAATGCGCCGGACCTTTCCCTAATTTTGTCATAGGTTTACCTTGATGCTGTATAGTCATTCCTTTCTGAGGCTGAGTAGATTTTATCCTCTCTTTGTATCTTATTTCACTTGAACCAGTAGTTCTGTGTAATTTGTCGGCCTTAGTTACTGACGCAAACCTTTTTTCCCCCACATGTTTTTTCTTTCTTTTTGCACTAGGCTACCCCCCTTTCAGTTTCAAAAGCATGCAAATATCCTTTTGAAAAAAAGAACATTTGCCACTCCTACAGATTATAAAGCCTATTCCAGTCTGTTTCTGAAGCAGAAAAACTCTTCTTTGTTGCTTTCATAATCTCAAGGATCATAGTAAAGGCCCACCAACTAATATTAGCCACCAACCCTAATTTTATTAAATATAATGCATGCATAAACTCTCAATTTTAACCATTCAACTGAGGCAACCTCATGTATTAAACAATATTTGGGATCTGTCTGTAGGCCCTGGTCCATATGGAGGGTAACACCATCCTTATCCACTATAGGTAAATATTTAATATTAGGAATGTGCAAGGAGTATACAGAAACTAAATTCTATGACCGCTTAAGTCAGGAAAATCATGTCTGAATTCACATATACTGAAATTGTCATGTTTGTTTGAAATAGGTATTTTGCAACCCTTAGTTATTTGTTTGTTAACTTTAACTTATAGAAAAGCAAAAAAATCTATTAATATGATCTTGACACAAAGGTTAAGTCTTTAACAACCTGCAATTCATCCTTGTTTGAGGTCTTTAAAAATTCCAGATTGTTTGATTCTTGTGATGTTGCTCATTTTTCAGCGACATCCTTGATTCATCGACAGCCTAAGATATTGTTTGTATTCCTGTTTCTGCTTATTGATCCCTGTGTTTTACTTTTCTCAGAGGCCGTATATTCTACTAGTTCCCTGTACAAGACAGATCCCTTAAACACAGAATGAATCAATTTTGCATCATGTAGCCAGTTCCTCTGCACTGCCCGTTATCACAGAAGACGAAGAGGATGACCGGTGATATAAACACCTCAAATGCTTCTTGTCTAAATATATTCACAATTCCTCCTGGGAAAAACAACATTTTAATGAGGGTATCATATTCGAGAGAAGGTGCAGTTCCTGCTACACATCTAATCTTCTAATTATCCTTTCTAGGCCTGGCCTTGAAACATCTTAACTGTTCTCGAAGCCTTGTTTATTAAAAATGAATTACTTTTATTCTTAATAATTCTACTTGTAGAAAGGGGCTTTGGATCCGCATTCACTAGCCATTGCTCTCTTGGAGTGTCATTCACAATGTAGACCAACCCACAGGAAAGCTCTGATAGAGTGGGAGAATTAACCCGTGCCCTTCAGCCATTAACTTGCAGACGTCAGTCACATTGTGCCTGATTACTGCCCGATTCCACTTCTAGAAGGGATGGCCATTTAAAGGTAAAGGATGTGTGTCAAACTGTGAACTACAGCTCTACCCACCCTCTTTTGTATTTCACCATTTCTCACAGAAATGTGGGCTCCTGCTGTTACTTGTATGCACTTGACTGCTTCTCACGGTGATCGCTATTCCTGCTCTACTTCTCCTCTCCTCCTGTTAACAACGATCATACCAGTCTCAGATTCTGCTCTGTCCATCCATCCACACAATGTACTGCCTCACTCTTACCACTACCAATATCAGCACTTCCAACAACACCATTTCTATCCCCATTACCAACACAATCTTACTAATTTATCACCAATAAAACCATTACCACTGCAATCATTAGTACCACTGCAACAATTTCCATCATCATTGCCACCAACACCATTACCACTGCTAACCTAGCACCATCACTATTACTACTACTTCATCAGCAAATTACCATCATCACTACCACCACCATCACCCCCACAAACATCACTATCACCACTGAACCCAACAACACAACTTCCATCACTATCGCCATGTAGGCCACTACTATCACCTCTACTTCATACAACACTTAACATCATCACTACCACCAATATCATGACTACAACCACCATCTCCACTACTATCATAACTACTACCAGCACGCATGCTTGTATTTGTAGGAGCATTGCATACTTGTGCATGTAAGACAATGGTTGATGTGGGCAGGAAAGTGAGGAACCTCGTATGCTTACTATAAAGTAATAAGCCAGACTATTAGCTTAGCTAAAACGGATTTTAAATTTATACTATTGCTCCATTATCTTAGATAGGACTTTCGTCTTATCTCTTGTTAATCTTTTTTTATTTTTTCTGTGCCTTTTGACAAATTTAAGGAAGCACTCTTTTCTACTATTTATATGTGTCCTTGTAATGCACCTAATCCAATCAAGCATTGTGAGAAGCTGGCCTGGTATATGATGTACACATTTGTAAGTAGACACCTTGCACCAATCCAGTCAACCATTATGGTGATTTAAGAGGTCTTTGACAACCTTAGAAAGCTCTCTAAATGGTAGTGAGGAGAGCATCCTTCAGGCTTAGTCCAGAAGGAGTGTAAAGCAGCTTGTTTTACCAGAATGCAATCTTATAGATTAAGTGAAAAAGAACCAGACAAGATATTTATAAAAATATGTATTTATTAGAATATACTTTCCAACACATAAAATTATCTCCTACCCAGAGATATGCACAATACACACAATACTTTAGCAAAGAAACACAGTAAATAGCATGAAATACACAGGGGACCCCAGGGGGGGACCAAATCATATACCAAAAGAGTGGTATAAGAACCACAACTTGGATCAAGACAGGGTCGAGAGGACGTAGAAGTGCTGGGGACCCAAGGGACCACCGGAGGAGAGTAGATAGGGACCTCACGGAGAGCGTGTGCAGTGTGGGAACACAACCGCGTGCTCTGTACAACTCTACGTGTAAGCAGCGGTTGGATTTTTAAAGATTAAGGACCCTGAAGAAACCCAGTGGAAGACAGAAGGTTGGAGAGCACCCCACCCGCGGATACCCTAGTACCCACGTTACCTACACCAGGTGAGCCGGGTGCATACGTGTGAAGTGGTGTCAGAAACCGCAGTCAAACCCAATGGAGGACTTCAGGAAAGTGCCGCTGCTGAAGAAGGAGAAAGTGTCCGGTGGAATCCGAAGGTGGATTCTAGATGAGAGGTACCTGCAAGCAGAGGGGACAGAGTCTATGTCACTCAGGAGTGACTAGGAGACTTGGAAGATGAATGCCCTCTGATGTCGGGTGTTGCAGGATGGGTGACGATGACCTTGACTCTGCAGTTGTGAAGACCAGGCGACACCGAGGAGGACCAGGAGCTGTGCACAAGCTGTTCCACAAAGGATGTCCAGTGCTGAGAGGTCGGTGTCCAGCGGGAGCACCAACAAGCCTTGGCAAAAGCAGCCAACGCAGGAAATGAAGAAGGAGCAACGTCACGACCAGCAAGGTCTAGGGGACTCCCCACAAGCAGGGGAGTCTGGGAAGAACTGAGCAATCAGGGGAGCCCAAAAGAAACAAAGGTGACCCTCAAATGGACCCACAGGCAGGAGGCACAGGAGTCGCAAGAGGATCTCAAGCGGCTCAGCAAAAGAAGCAGGCCATGATGCACACGATGCGGTGTGGCTGAAGATTCTGGTTAGTGGCGGTGCTCAAGATTGCGGCTACATAGGTTTGTAGAATGCCCTAGGCTCATAGATTTTTGGTCACAAATAGAAGGGTTCATAGCAGAAGTGTTAGACATACAGTTTTCAATTACTACTGAGACGGTTTTGTTTGGGCTGATTCCAGAATACCAGTTTAACGACTTGAAGACCAAATTTGTTTTTTATGTAATGGTCTTAGCAAGAAGGGAAATATGTAAGGACTGGAAAAACATTAATCCACCTGTCTTTACTGAATGGCTAAAATACATCATTTACATCTCGGAGTCGGATATAGCTTGTGATAGCACCAGCCATGATAAAATCTGGGCGGCCCTAGTGGCGTGGCGGAATAGATGAGATAAAACTATATTCCGATGGTCACTGCACCCCCCACAAGGGATACTGGCCTGAAACTTGGTGAGAGAGCACGGCAGGCCTCGGGAGCTGTGGAAAACCTCCACCTGTGTTGCAAAACCTTATGGAGTCCGGAGGAGCTCAGGATCTGCTGACAGGTCGATTTAGTTTAGGTGCCTGTGAATGCAGGGGAGTGACACCTTCACTCCAAGGGAGATTACTTCAAGTGTCTTTGATGCTTCACAGGCCTTGGAAGGTTCCTGTATGATGCACAGGCACAGATGATGATGCAGCAGACTGGAAGGGAGATGAAGTCAGGCCCAAACGAAGTCCAGAGTTCCCAGACGGTGTCTGATAATCTTATCCCACGACGAATCTATGGACCTACACCCAGGTAAGCCCTTGAGTACCCTAGGGAAAGGGTTGGGAAGATTCAGGGTAGATCTGGACAGGGGGAGGTTACTCTCATGTCCTTTGTCCAGGTGGTCACACCTCCCTGTGACAGTATGCCTATTGTTCTGCCTTCCCCTACTCGAGCTTGGCTCAGCAGCAAGAGGAAATAATTGTGTCTCTGATCGGCAGCAACCATTTTGTGCTGTCTGGGTAAAGAAGGCTGGTCCCGGAAACACGGAGAGCCAAACGGAGGGCTCTTCCTACTGCTTGGAATTATATCTTCCACACCATTTACGATGTAGGGGTATGATTCCAACATGTTTGATACTAAACATGATATGATTCTTTTCAGCCAGTTTCAAGATGGTCATCGCGTAACTACGCAGTGCCCCTCTCAATGGTATATGGCTGCGTCAAGGACAATGAACAAAAAGAGGGATTGATGGGGCTGGTATTTAACGGGGTCCAGTGCATGCGCCCTGATTACGCAGTATCAAAACAATATGAGAATGCACAGTTCCCCATATTACAAAAACTTGGAAAAGACAGTTGACAACTAAAAAGTGAGTGAAGGCACACCGGAGGGGGATCTTCCTATTCGGAATTAAAGGCCTCACACATCCAGCAAGCTAGGTGTCATGCTTCATCATCTGACCTTGCCCCTCGTTGGGTCGGCGGTGCAATACCCTACAGGCACCCATAAAGGGGCTCTTTCACGGGGATCTTTTATTCCTGCCGTATGGTGTAGTGGGGGTGAGGGCCCTAGGGGGTAGAAGTGAGTGGTGTAGACGTAATAAAGTGATGTTAAAACAGGTTGGGTAGTCCACAAAAAACCTTTAATGAAGTGGTAACCCACCTGGGTTTAAAAACAAAGAAAGAGAGTGGTTGCTTAGTACGGCTATGGGGTCCGCTGAAGCAATAACCTACTCTACTGAATGGTCGACATGTTTCCTGCTCTTGAAGTTCAAACTGATACTCAGAAATTCCTCAGGACCAAAGATGGAGAAAACTATCTACACTACTAGAAGACCAAAGGTTAATCTAGTTCAGGTATGCGCCTAGTTCCGTCATGTGGAAACCCGCCTACTCTTGGAGCGAGTCTGTCACCATTGCCCTCGGCAATAAGACACCATGTTCCTGATGTCCTCTGTGCTACATGAGCCGCGTCAACCTCCTAGTCACACTCCCGCCGAGTGTTCGGTTCCAATTTTGTAGCATGGTGTGATCCCGCAATTGATTATATGCACATATAGCATTCATCGCCGACCAACTACCATGTCACAGTCCGTACCGCGCCACTGATTAGCATTATGGTTACTACACGGACACAACAGCATTTAAAGCACATAAGATACATGTGCACTCTGAGAAGCCAATTTCCATATTGTGTGTTTGTCTGTATTGTTTAAGGTTTTCTTTTATTACAGGTACAAAGCATGGAGGGAACTCCCCTCTTACCCATATTGCACCTTAGCGAGTGCAACACATATCGGGTCAGTTGCACTTCATTTTGACCCTCTTTTAAATCACTCTCTGAGCACTTTGCACACTTAAAGGTCCTGAAGAAAGCCAGATCATAACCAAGGCCTAGCTGAAACATGTTGACCACACAGGATGTGGGAGACTATAGATAACTCCACAATACATCCATTGCCTTGTTTTTAACACTGCCATGGGCCCACTAATAAAATACCCATAACAGAAAATGGGACCCAAGGACAGTTTTTCATTCACACTCACACGCCATCACTGCACACTCACTAACCACAAAACCAGCGTCACTGTAAACAGGCGTTGAAGCACACTGGTGTCACCGTGTGGAGCCCGATGAAGAAGCATGCCACCAACTAGGTTGGTGGGTGAGGGCTTTCATAAGAAATAATATTGGTTTCCTCTGTACAAACACACTATCCCTATGCCTGTTAAGGCTAGTTCCTGTTGATTACATTGTAGATATTCAGCAGTCTCATCAGGAATGTAATATGTGTAGCCTTGCTGAACATCTAGCTTTGGCTGCACCACACAGGAACTTGATAGGTGCGACAAACACTCCGCTCCTGCCCTCTTTAAAGACATCCAGGTGAAAGGGCTCAGTGTTTTGTCATAGAAAATGGGTAACATTAAATAAAGGAATGTGACGCTAGAGCAGGTGGTGCAACCTCTTCTGTTGGTAGTTTACTTTCCCAAGCCCGCTCCATTTTGGGGGGGTGAGGGGGTGTTTAAAATAATTGTACGTAATAAAGGAGTGATACATTCCCAAAGACTAGGCTTCCTTTGTATCAGTGATGTTTAAAAACAAAAAATAATAATTCTTATTACCTGTATTTAAACTGTCCATTCTTAAAGGAAGACCAGACTGTGCCACTGATATCAATTTCAAGGCAATATAAAACTGACTTCTTCCAAAATATCCAAGTCTTGTTGCACCACAAAGTTCCATTATCTGCAAAACAAAAGGATTATTTTTAACAACCATTCAAGTGATGTGAGAAAGGCAAATGAGTACAAAGCGTTGCCAGCATGCCACAGACCAGTTTATAACCTTGTAAAGAATGAATTCTGGTCTCCTCCACAAAACCGTAAAGTCTTATAAATCTTTAAAATATGACACCACCACCAATTACGTTTTTCATGTTTCTACAGTATGAAGTAATAAATATTTTATTTAAATTCAAGTATTTTCGGAAGTCTATTGCAGAGCCAATGGTTTTAAGGAACCCAATTTCAGAGAGCACTCTATAGCCCTAAAAGGTAAAGGTTAAATATCTTTACAAATGCAAAATTGCATGGATATCAGTTTAACTATTGACACCAAGCTTGTGCAACATTAATTCCACTGTGATTTTTGTGCTGATCCATCACCCTACTTCCTTGTTTCTCATCTATTATTGAATCTGGAACTACAGCGAGAAGGTTCTCTGTTCTGGTGTTTCTTCAAGAGCAGTCACTTTCTCTTGACAAGCTTCCCCATAATTTTTAACCCCGTTAAGTCCTGAGGTCCTCTCCCCCTTCCCACCCCATCCACCCACCCCGCTTTCTCCCCAAAATCACTTAGCCCTTTGTTTGTTTTTGGGGTTCATAACTTTTTACCACAAAAGGTAAACAAGCTAACGTTACCCCCTCGCAAATGTTGGTGATTGTACAGATATCTAGGGTTTGTGGATTGTATTGGGGGGGGGGGGGGCCAAGAAAAAAAACATTGCAAAAAGGAGTAGTTTTTTACTGCAAAATGTGCTGTGCAAAACATTGTGTGTTATATTCTGAGAAAAGCATCAACAAAAGGTTTGGTATGCTAAGAACACCCTTTCCCCAGCTTTCATAAACAGTGGTTTAAAAAAAATAATTGCCTAATCAGTTGTGCACCTATCTAATTTGTAGTCATTTTTTTTATGGTTTCTACCTACTTGCAGTTTTTGGTGGAAACAAGTGTGAAACCAATGGTAAATTCAGAAAGCTATACATTTCGGGGAAAAAAGCAAGACGGGCCTCCCACCAGCGACAAGAAAGGCCTAAAAAAGCAACAAGGTTTTTACAATGACATTAATTCATTGTGGCAATGTAGGCTACTGCAGTATTTGGGGCTTATCTCAACCAGCACCCATTTAGACCTAACCAACCCCAGGCACGTCTGAAAGCCAGAAACCCAAGGTAGGTACAATGCGATTTGGCTTGCATTGACCCCACTACGAGCACCAGAAAGATTTCCTGTCTTCAGAGTATTGGTGAGACGTTCACATCATCAACAGCGATTAGGTAATGCTTAGAACATGAACGCTTCGCAAACCGCAATGAAGTGGTTAACCTCTTTCTTCCTATGGGAATTCAGAAAATTTTGTGTTTGTACCCCCAGTTCCTCCCTCCAGTCCACGATTTCACAATACAATGTTCTATCGCAGTGGTTGCCCGTTTAGAGTTTTTTCCACATTTTATGGCTAATGGCAGCAAAAGCTCTCCAACCCTTGGAATACTGGCTAGCTGCCATTTTCTTTTTTTTAATTTAACCCAGCCTTGACAGAGTGTAGCTTTGGGCTCAGGCGATAGGGGGTTTATGGGGAGGAGCAACATCCTCCCCCATCATTTTTCAGTCAGGTCATAGCTTGGCTGTGGCAGTCGGCAGCCAGACTGTTGGTAGTCTTAGTTTTGACAGCAATACTCTGTTGATGCAGACTTTGACTGGGAGGGCTGAGTGCACGTAGGAGGTATGTGATATTTAGGCTCTGCCGATCCCCCGGGGCGTGGATCTGAAGGGGTCCCTGCCTGTCTCTCACTCAACATGCATGCTCCCTGCAATGATGATCCACACACAAGCTTGGAGTTTGGTGCACAAGTCAGTCCTTGGATGTAGCACTCGGGCATTTGACACACAGTGCCTAAGTGGTTTAACTTTGGACTTTAATTCAGTATACCCTGCAGCGGCATCGATTTTCTTTCATTTGAATATGTCCACGTTTATGGGAGGCATGGGAGAAAGAATCTGTATATCATATCTGGGGCTCTCAATTCTAACACTTTCAGCAGGAAAGTCGGAATTTCAAAGTCAAAAATGCAGTACTGCCTTCTTTCTCATGGCTTTGCAGGGACTGTTACCCTTCTATTTTAGCTGTTCAACAGTGGACTATAGGTCCATGTCTGTAGAGGTTCTACATTTAAAGTGTGAAATGCAGCGCAAACCGGTATACTTTATTCGTAGTTACTTTGCATACAAATTATTAGTTCTTAAAGCGCTTCATGCTTTGTTATTCTCAAGATCTATTAATGACGAATACTCTAATCACTCTGGTGCCATGGTCAGCCCATTTGCTGTAATCGCAGTTGTGTGTCAGATCTGGAAAGTATAGATCAATTGGTTTTATTTTCAGTGACGCAATACATAATATAATGGAATACCTGTAATCTAGATCGTTGCTTTGATTTTGCTTAATATATATTGGATAGGGCTACATGTTGCCTTAGTTATATCTATTCAAATGTCAGCTGCCCTGCTGAGGTGTGCACAACTGTCCATACCTGGCTTTCCTTCCTGCACCCCCACAGTACAGGGAGTCACCCCCTGAAAATCTATCTACATGAGTAGAATGAGTAAGATACATGGATTTAAGGCAGTCAAGGAAGTTCGGGCAGGTTTTCTATTTAGTCACCTATTATACTTCCTTAATCAGTGACCTACGTGTTTAATTAAAGGACTGAGCAAGATTCATTGGCAACATTTAAAATTCAGAAAGGAAGTTTAAAAAATCATATTCAAACAGAAGGCTAGTAATGGAACTACTTTAGATTCTAGCAGGGCTTATATTCTGTGTATAACTCGCACTGTATTGGCATAAGAGGCTCATAGTAATTTTTAGGGGCTCAAAAACAGGGGATGAAAATGTAATGATCACTATATTGTGGAACTAACTTGAGCCAATAAAGGTTGTAAAGTGTTTTTTAATAAAGGAACTAGAACTGGGTCAAGAATTCGGACTTGCCTGATTTCCACTTCGCAATTACCCTCTGAATTGTCATTCCAATATAATTAATAAGTATAGCAAAACGCGACTTACATGATAATTACTCTTATTATCTGTGACTCTTTGGCTTTGTTAAATTACAGCTATATTTGAATAATTTGATCATAAAGTATTGTAAATAACAGTTACTCAGTTGAAAACACCCCACTTGACACTTACTAGTAGTATGAAGGTGAAAGCCCTAAAGGGATGCACTGGTGTGGTGGGAAGGACTCAGCCTCTGCAGCATCCTATTCCCATCCGACTCAGCGCTAGGGCTCTTTATTTCCGGACTTCAATCAATCAATCAAATAGTTTGTAAAGCGCACTACTTACCCGCAAGGGTTTCAAGGCGCTGAGGGTGGGGAGTGGGGGGGGGGGTGCTGTTGCTACTGGTCGAACAGCCAGGTCTTGAGTCGTCTCCTGAAGGTTAGAAGGTCTTCCGTTTGTCGTAGGTTGAGGGTGTTCCAGGTCTTGGCGGCGCGGTGGGCGAAGGATCTGCCTCCGGCTGTGTTTCTACAGATGTGTGGGACGGTGGCCAGGGAAAGGTCTGCGGAGCGGAGATTCCTGTTGGGTACGTAGAAGGAGAGTCGACTGTTGAGATAGGCTGGGCTGGTCTTGTGGAGTGCCTTGTGTGCGTGGATCAGGAGCTTGAAGGAGATTCTTTTGTCGACGGGGAGCCAGTGCAGGTTCCTCAGGTGGGGGGGTGAAGTGGTCGCAGCGTGGGACGTCGAGAATCAGGCGTGCCGAGGAATTCTGGATTCTTTGCAGTCTGTTGATGAGCTTGGTCGGGGCCCCGGCATAGAGGGCGTTTCTGTAGTCTAATCTGCTGCTGACTAGGGCCTGGGTGACTGTTTTCCTTGTGTCTGTCGGGATCCATCTGTAGATCTTGCGGAGCAATCGGAGGGGGTTAAAGCAGGTGGAGGAGACAGCATTGACTTGTTTGGTCATGGTGAGTTTCGAGTCGAGGATGACTCCCAGGCTGCGTGTGTGGTTGGTAGGTGCGGGGAGTGTCCCCCGCGATGCGGGCCACCAGGAGTCATCCCAAGCTGAGGGGTTGGGCCCGAGGATCTCCGGCTTGTCTGTGTTCAGCTTAAGGCAGCTATCCGCCATCCAGTCGGCGACGGCCTTCATTCCCTAGTGGAGGTTGGCTTTGGCAGTGAGGGGGTCCTTGGTGAGGGAGAGGATCAGTTGCGTGTCGTCGGTGTAGGAGATTATGTTAAGGTCGTGATGTCTGACGATGCGTGCGAGAGGCGCCATGTAAGCGTTGAAGAGCGTCGGGCTGAGGGAGGATCCTTGCGGGACGCCGCAAATGATCTCGGAGGCTTCGGATCGGAATGGGGGGGGGGGGGCGGACTCTCTGGGTTCTGCCGGAGAGGAAAGAGGAGGTCCAGTCCAGGGCCTTGTCTAGGATCCCTGCATCGTGGAGTCGTGTGCGTAGTGTGCGGTGGCAGACGGTGTTGAAGGCGGCGGAGAGGTCCAGAAGGATGAGGGCCGCCGTCTCGCCGTTGTCCAGTAGGATCCTGATGTCTGTGGCTGCCATGAGGGTGGTCTCGGTGCTGTGGTTGCTGCGGAATCCTGACTGGGAGGGGCCCAGGATGCTGTTGTCTTCAAGGTAGCAGGTGAGCTGGATGTTGACTATTTTCTCTATGACCTTGTGAACGGAAGCAGGGCTATGGGCCGGATGTTTTTGAGTTCGCTTGGTTCCGCCTTGGGTTTCTTCAGTAGGGCGTTGATTTCGGCTTGTTTCCAGCTCTCAGGGAAGGTCTCGTTCTCGAAGGAGAGGTTGATGATGTTGCGCAGGTGGGGTGCGATGGAGCTGCCGGCTTTGTTGAAGATGTGGTGTGGAAGAGGGTCAGACGGCGAGCCGGAGTGGATTGTGCCCATGGTCTTGATTGTGTCTACGATGCTCACGTTGGCCCAGGTTGTCGGGGGGTCGTAGTCGGTGAGGTGGGTCAGGCATGTTGGAGCCTGTTAGGGTCGTCTGGGGGTTGAAACTGTCGTGGATGTTGGTGATCTTGCGGTGGAAGAAGGTGGCGAGGGAGTCGCACAGGGCTTGCGACGGCGGGTTGGCGTTGGAGCTAGGGTTGGAGAGTTCCTTCACAATGTTGAAGAGCTCCTTGCTGTTGTGTGCGTTGTTGTCGCGGCGGTCTTTAAAAGAGGTCCTCTTGGCGGGCCTGATGAGGTGGTGGTGGTGGTTGCGGATGGCATCTTTGTGGGCTGCGCGGCTGCCCGGCGACTTCTCGCTGTGCCATATGCTCTCCAACTTATTGCAGGTGCGCTTTGACGCTAGGAGTTCCGGGGTGAACCAGTTGGCTGTCTTGCTGGTGTCTTTGAGGGTTTGCTTTTCCAAAGGGGCTAAGGTGTTGGGGCAGTCGTCCATCCATCGCCTGAGGGTGCGCGCACCATCGTCGGGGTTGGAGGGGTTGGTCGGTGGGTTGAGAGCGAGGTTTGTCTGTAGTTGTGCTTCGGTGATTTTGCCCCAGCAGCGACGGGGGGTCTGTATGTTGCGGTGATGTGCGACGGGTTTCCGGAAGGTGAAGTGGATGCAGTGGTGGTCGGTCCAGGTGGGTTCGGAGACGTGGGTGCTTGAGGAGAAGATGGCGTCTAGCGTGTGTCCAGCGATGTGGGTCGGCGTCGTGACGAGCTGTTCTAGTCCGAGGTTGGTGAGGTTGTCTATCAGGGTGGAGGAGTTGCTGTCGTCGTTGTTGTTGTTCTCCAGATGGAAGTTCAGGTCTCCGAGGAGGATGTAGTCGGTGGAGGTCAGTGCGTGCGTGCTGGTGAAGTCTGTGATGGCGACGTGGAATAGTGGTCGAGGTCCGGGTGGTCTGTAGAAGAGGGTGCCTCTTAGGGTGGTCTTGGGGTCCGTGTGGATCTGGAAGTGCATGTGTTCGGCAATGCTGAGAGTGTCGTCTGTGTTTGTAGAGACTTCAAACCTTCCCACCCTTTGGGGGTGATCCAACTCCATCCCAGAATTTGATACACCAAGGCTTACCGTTGCATCCATCATTGAGCCACTGGTGTTCCCCACATAAGGAAAGTTTTGGTCTGCGCTAATTTGTTTTCAGATAAATGTACACTAAAAATAAGCTTCCAGGCAAGTTTTTTCAGATGCTGCCTCACCTACTACTTGAATCTGTTGCACTTCCTCTTGGATGCGTGAGGAAGGGAGATGGGCACATGGTTTTTGAAAACACCCTGGCCCTAAAGCATTTTGAAAATAGATTTGCTTCATAGTAGCATAGTTCTCACTCATGAGAATGTCGCAGCATCATGCGGTTGGATATTCCACGTCGGTATGGCTTTTGCTTCACTAATACCGAAAGTGGATTACAAAGAAGTTGCTGTTTCTGTAAGAAAAGTACAATCAGATTGCATCGCACAACGACAGTTCATCAGTTTAGACTGTGTAAAATGTCGTTTTTAGGTCGAGCCTGGGTAGCGCATGCTGTACTGAGGTAGGGACTTGAAGCTCCGCCCACATTTTTCATTGGCTTGTGTCATTGTCCACTGTTAACTGTGGCTGATCATTAGTTCCTATCCAGACCCTCCGTAGTACGCCTTGCCTATTTTGTAACCTCCCATGGCGACACCCCCTGTTATGTGTGTTGTTACTCGGTAGACTTTAACTACAGCCACCAAGCACTATTTTTTCAAATACCTTTGTCCTGCATGCTGTTGCAGGCAGAACACGCTCTCTCCTAACGCTTTTAAAAAATATTATAGCACGCATTTGCAATGCAATAGGTCTCACATTTGTTAAAGTTTAAGCTATTGGCACTGTAAATGACAATGCCTTTTATTTATCGGATTTAAAAACAATAAATAAATAAAAGGCATTGTCATTTACAATGCCAACATCTCAAACTCTCATAAATGCGAGACCTATTGCATTGCAAATGCTGGTTACTTTAACAGTAAAAAAATGCACTTTCCAATTTTTTAATTAGCTATGTGAATGTAGTCAGCTTAAACATTTATTTAATTTGACACTTTAATTAGTCTTTTGAAGTCATGATTAGCACCACAAATCCAAAGAAAGGCAAACTGGAAAATATTTTTATTTCAAACCATTAAAAAACAAGCATTTGCAATGCAATAGGTCTCGCATTTACACAAGTTTAAGCTATTGGTATTATAAATGACGATGCCTTTTATTTATGTTTTAAAAACAAAAACAAAAAAAAGGTATTGTTATTTGCAATGTCAATAGCTCAAACTTGGTAAATGCGAGACTTGTTGCATTGCAAATGGTTGTTTTTCTTTAGTGTTTGTCTTAAGTAGAACTTTGGGACACTGTCCTCGGATTTAAGAAACAAAAACATTTCCCACTCGTGGTCAAAGTCTACAGCGCGAAGACCGCTAAAGAAACTCAAATGTAAAACATTCACTTTAGTTCGTTTTTTCCATCCCTTGAAAACATGACTTCATTCACTCTTTGCCGAGAGTTTTTCTAAAACTGTATACTTATTGCAAACTTAACTTGATGTCTAGATGACAACGACTGTAATTAATGTTTATATGGAAAATTTTCAAAGGTATAATATGGAAAACATGTTCAGCCGATTTGATGCATGTGACATTCTATTTTCTCTTAAGGGTCTCTGCGCTCAGGCAAGACCCTGTCAATGAATACGGACCTTGCTGGGGGCAACAATATGGAATATATATCTCAACTGCAGTCCGTTGTTGCTATCGATTATATAGTTACATAGCTCAAATTATGCCATTTATTTATTTATAAATAAAGTTTTATATAGCGTGAACAAGATCCTGAGGGATATCAGAGAGCTTTACAATATAATGGGAGGAAGGACAAAAATGCAATATGCAATGTCCATATCAAGTAGTAGAGAGAAAAACAGGAATGGTAGCGTATTACAGGACAATTGCACCCAGGAGGGTAATGCAATAAACAGGTGAGTCACAGTGTGCAGTAAGGAAGAGCTGGATCAGATGGAAGTACAATGGTAGGAGGAACAATGTCAACAGGCATGTGAGCCTATCCTTGTTAGGGTAAGATTTTGTTCATTAGGAATCTTATGGCTTCCAATTTGAATGCTGTCGATGAAGAGATTCTGCGTACTTCCGGTGGAAGAGAGTTCCATATCTTTGGGGCAGCGCCGGAGAAGGCTCAGTGACAACTTCACTTTTTGCTAAGGATGAATGGTTTCAAGAGGAAGGTAGAGGCGCTTCTTGGGGCTCTTACACCACAGGATAGTTTAAGTTTTTGGGCAAGGTACATAGGAGTGTTGAAGTAAAGGGCTTTGTGCGTAAGAACATCAATCTTTGAGTGAATTCGTGCTTCGTAGGGCAGCCATTTGAGGGATTTTAAGACTGGGGATATATGTTTGTTTCGTTTGGTGTCTGTAACCAGTCGAGCCGCAGCGTTCAGTGATGCCCTAAATGGAGCCAGGGCCTATTTGGGAAGGCCACAGAGGGTAGCACTGCCGTAGTCTAGCCTCGGCAAGACAAGGGCTTGGACCACCTGCTTGAAATCATTTAGAGGAAAGAAAGGTTTGATATTTCTGAATGACATCATCAAGTGGTTTGCTCCTTTACATACATTGCTGATATAATTTTTCATCTTCAGGTGCTTGTCCATGGTGATTCCGAGAGACTTGGCTCTGTCTACGATGAGGAGTGCAGTTGAAAGCAGTGAGGTGACTCAACCAGAGGGAGATGAGTAGGAATTCCGTTTTGGAAGTGTTAAGCAGGAGATGGTTCTCCATTAACCATTTTTGAGTAAACATTCGGTGTAGTGTTGAGTGAGATGATATTTTCCGGGGATGAGATTTTCAGATATAGTTGTGTGTCGTCCGCATACATGTGGAAGAGAATGTCCATGGAATTTAGTGAATTTGCAAGAGGTTCCAAAAAAAGGTTGCAGAGGATAAGAGATAGAGCGGACCCTTGGGGGACCCCCATGAGCACAGGAGAGGGCTGGGAGAGAGTGTGGTTTGCCTGGAGTCTTTCTGATCTGTGATGTAGGAAGGATGAAAACCATTGTAACACCTGATCAGACAAGCATTTGCAATGCAATAGGTCTCGCATTAGGAAAGTTAGAGCTATTGGTATTGTAAATGACAATTTTTTTATTTATGTGTTGGTTTTGAAAATAGCAAAATTAATAGCTTTGTCATTTACAATGCCAATAGTTTTAACTTTTGCAAATGTGACACCTATAGCATTTGTAATGCAATATGTATTGTATTTACGTGACTTTGATGTATTGATATTACAAATAACAATGGCTTTTATTCCATACTTTCCAAATCACTCTTTTACCCAGTGTCCTGCAAAGCCAGCTCAGCTCCTATTGTCAGTGTTGCACAGAATCAGTCACTTTGTTATGCCGTACAGTCACCTCACTGATTGAGTGTGTATGGCTAAGGCTTGTAATTTGCAGGTCACAGGTTCGAAACGCAGGAAAGATGCAGTATTTCACCCATCTGTGTTTATTAAAATGAGCACCGCCGATATAGGGTGACAGAGAATCCTGTTCTTTGCCAGAAATGGCAACACTAAAGCACCAGTCCCTATGCAAACAAAGTTGGTACTGATTTCTTGACAGGATTAAAAGTGACATTAGTGAGGTCATAAGGAACAGTGAATAATGAGCCCATTGAACATATTAGGTTTCAAAATTGAAAGAACATATATGGAGAGAAACCTAATCACTGACGGCTGACAGATTTCTAACTTGCTCGAGCGCTACGAGTAGATCTTTAACAGTCCGGTCTTGGTTCTAAAAACCAACTCATCCTATTAGTAGCACGGACACGCACTTTATCCATGCCCCAAATGAATCCTTTGGTCACAGACTGCTATTAAAATATGGGCACTATCTTAACCCCCTTTCCCACCACGTTATTCTTGTAAGGTAAATAAGGAAGTCCATTTCACTATGGCGATGATGTTGGCCTGGTAAAAACATCAGCACGGTTTTTCGTAAAGCAACTTCCTCCAACTCCCTTTAGGTTAAACAACAATCACAACCAATACAAGATGGCACCCAAGTTATATATCCCGCAGGTCCCTCTTTTTCGATTTAATTATGCTAATATCCCTCCACTGCCCCAAGATGTATGCTGTGGAGGTCGTAAGAAAGGTGAATTACAATAACAGAGCAATAGATATAGAGGGCTGCTGAAATAAAAGGACATTATACATATAATTTTAGTAAAATCAAAAGGTCTTGTCTGACTAGACCGAAAAAGTGGAGGATTTGGGGGTTGCCCCACCTCGTAGTACCCCATATTGAATGGGTTATGCGTTGTTATAACGTGAAAGGAGAAGCGCGCGGAGGTAATTACGGTTAGGGATTCTGCAAGACTTAAGACTGTAATACAAAGTAAAGTCCTTCATGCACCCTTACTGATACCTTTACCAAGAAAGCACCTGATGAGTTATTTTCTCGGAAACTCACTGGAAGGAGACTCAACAACACTCCCTGCTGCGGACTGGCGAGCCTTGTTGGATGTTGCGAAAACACAGTTTTGAAATCATTGTTTCGTCTCTATCCTCCAAAGAACACATCTTCCTAGACTTCAAAAGGGCACCAGCGTCAGATCGGCATTTGCATAACTCATCACATAACTTGGGAACCTACAGAAAGGTAGCAGGATATCCAAATACGAACAGATCACTCAGACCCTACAAGTGTGACGGTGTGTAAACACGCAATTTCGCATGCCACCTTTGCAGTGGGCTCTCTAGTGTTGTTTTTGTCCAATCTACAAACCAGTGTAAACAGGAGCGAAAAAGTGCAGAAACGCTACTTTGTTCCTGTTTTTGCGCATCAGACTATCTATCATGCGTGCTGCTGCTACCGCCAACTAAAAGCCAATGTTAAATGGACGACAAGTTGAACACTTATGCAAAAAAAACAAAAAACGTAGGTGCCAATTCTAATGGCTGCAAACACCATATGAAAAACTTTCACCCATACCTCGGTTGGTCTCAACAACTCGAAAATAGAAAAATCAAATAATTTCGTTTATCGTAGTCAATTGTTCGCAGTTAAATTCACTTATGCATCTTAAGGCATTTCAATGTAAAATTCAAGTTGCTCCAGCATTTTAATGTTAGAGCATTCCCACGAGGCCTTCAATAGCTCAAGAGCCGCGGGGGGGGGGGGGGGGTGGGGGGGGTTTGCGGCTGGGTGGGGGTCATATATACATTCATGATTCAGCACATGCTACTTCGCCCAGGTCTATTTACTACGCCCATTCTATATACAGCGCTCACAAACCAACAGGCAAAAAAATGAGACCGGCGTCCAATGAATTTCATAATAAACAAGACTGTGCAGCAAAAGCCTCCATCCTGGTCTCTTAGTTCTGCCCTTCTCTAAGTTTGGGTAGTAACTGTACTTTTTTCCTAAGCACTGGAAACGAGGGTGCCTACCCCTCTTGCCCCCGAAAGAAATCACCGCCGCAGCCCTGCTCCGTGAAAACCGGAAGTCAGGTACTTTTGGCCGAGACGGGGGCGGGGCCTGCAATCCGGCAGGAAGTCCCGCCCGCCGCCGCCGAGGAAGAAGTGAAGCTGGCCGACTGATGGCCTCTCCGCAAGCCGGGGCTCCCATGAGTTGAGGAGAGTCCCAGGGCTGCCAACAGCAAAACAGCCAGAGTGTTGCGGGGCTCCCAGGTGCTGGAGGGAGCCCCGGAAGTGAAGTCCTGCCCCCTGGTGCCGAGACGAGACTGCCGCAGAGAGGAGCCCGATCCCCAGCAACAGCGGTGAGGGGGGGCCTCGGGGCCCATTGACGGTGACCGCCCACCCCCCCCCCCCCCAGTGATGGAAGCCCTGCGTGTGCCCGGTGAGCGGGGTTGGGAGTGTGTGTGTGCGCGTTTGTGTGTGTATGCAAGCGGGGGTCGGCGGGCGGCGGCGGCGGGGGGGCGGGTGCGCTTGTATGTGCCTGCGTGTGTTGTACCTGTGTGTGTGCCTGCCTGTGTGTACGTGTGACTGTGTGCAGGGGTGTGGGGGCTGGATGTGTGCGCACGGGAATGTAAGGCACGAGAGGGGCACGGCGCCGTGCGCGCTCACGAGGTCAAATCTGAGCAAATCTGCGCTCGTGCACCCTCTCGTGTCCACATTCCCAAATACGGGTAACATTAGTTGTCTTGCTGACAGCATTCAATGCTTTCGCATTCAATGCTAGGTCAGCTCGACCTAAAAAAAAACATTCTGTTTTGCAGGATGGATAGGAAGTTGTCATGATTAACCTTGTCGAATGTGGAGGAAAGGTCAAGGAGGATCAGGAGGCAGGATTAGTTTTGGTCAAGCATTTTTAAAATGTCATCCATAACGTGAGTGAGAGCCAATTCGGTGCTGTTAACCTTCCTAAAGCCAGATTGATGCTGGTCTAGGAGTTGGTAATTCTCTATGTGAGCACAAAGTTGGGATTGCACACATTTTTCTAGGAGTTTTGCGAAGGTGGGGATTGTTTTCTATAATTCATAGGAATGACATCATGCCAGTGAATTATTACATCATTGCAGTGAATTGTGGCATTCAACCAATAGAAAATGTAGAAAACTACATAGTCTATTCACTAGTGAATTACCCGGTACACATGAACGTCATTTAGGCGTCCCTTGGCTTGTACTTTGCTACCCAGAGTACTGCCTTTGTGACCCATGGACTCAGAGGTGGCAAAGTCAGTGCCAGGTACACAGGAGCAGCTGGAGCTCAACTCTTTAAAATATATTATTAACTGATAGTGTATTAGAAACGGAAACAATACGCTGGAATATACCCTTCCGTGGCAGCTGAGGTAAGTAAAAAATGCTTTATTTTTTTTTTTTGAAAACTTTTTATTGATTTTATAACACAAACACAAACAACTTGCAAGGAGTGAAGAAAAAGAGACATCAGTATACACAACATTGCAGTACATGGTGTTGGAGCGGGAAGGACAATCCAATGAGCGTTTGTTCTATCGAGAAAGAGTCTCACAGGGGGGGGGGCAGAAGAAACAAATTGCAAACAATTTACAATAGTATGTGGAGGAACCCTCGGGTTACGGGGACGTAGGTGCAACATCTGGGTCAGGAAGAGGAGGGGCACAGATATCGCCACGGTAAGTGTTCCACTGAGTCCATATCTTCCCCCATTTTCGGGGGTTACCTCGAGAAACATATACAGTTTTTTCTCTAAACATGCACCAGTCCATGTTTTGTTTCCATTTCCGAATTCCGGGCGGGCCCTGAGCGCCCCACAATTGCGCAATGTCTCTCTTGGCAATCATGTTGCCCAAGGTCACCCACCGAAGCTGCGACACGGAGTAATCATTCGGTTCCCATACGTTCAGCAGGCATCTCCTTGCTTCCGGCATCGATTGCACCCCGGTAACCTCACTCATCACCTCATGCACACGGGTCCAGAATCGCACTATCTCAGGGCACTCCCAGATGATATGTAAAAAGGTGCCCAGAAGACCGCAGCCACGCCGACACAAACCATCCACAGAAAAGCCCATGTGTACCAAACGGGGACCAGTTACATACACTCTATGCAGGATTTTAAGTTGCACAAATCTAAGGCGCGCCTGGATGGCTACCTCTTTAGGGGAAGAGATCGCCGCCTGCCAGTCCTCATCGTCCAACTCCAGCCCATCACCAGTCCAGACCTCTCTAAGGCGAAACAGGAGATCAGACCTGGAGTTGATTAATTTTTTATAGATAAGCGAAATCGTACTGTCAGGAACATGTCCGTCCAGTACCCTATCCTCAAGCGGGGACGACTACGGAATCTCCTCACCCGAAGGGAAGACCGAGAGCACCGCGTGTCGGACCTGTGCATAACGAAAAAAATCGCGATCATCCAAAGCGTACTCGGTTTTCAATTCCTCAAACGTCTTCATTCTCCCCTTGGTCCAAACATCATCAATCCTGCTGATACCAATCAAGTCCCACCTATCAAACCCCCGGGACTGCCAAAGTGAGCCAAGTCTATCAGACGCGTACTGGGGGGTGGCGCGAGTCAATTTATTAGTCCACCCAAGCGCCATGGAAGCATGGCGCCACACCTGGACGGCCGCCCTGGTGGGGCCAGTCACGTTGCGAGGGGTGAGTTTCGAGTAGAGGACTCTATTGTAGTCGCCCCCCGGTAACAACCACTTGTCCATCTCAAAGGCCGGATTTGGCAAAGGGCCATACATGCAATGATTTATTGCCCCTAGTTGAGACGCCAAATAATAGCGACGGATATCAGGCAAAGCAATTCCACCGTCGTACCACGGGAGCGACAATTTAGCAATGGCGATCCGGGGCCTACCCCCCCACACCAGTCGTCTCTGTAGACTCTCAACCTCACGGAAATATGTAGCCGGGACAATGTCAAGTGTGTTTTGCAATGCGTAGAGGAAGCGGGGCAGTGACATCATCTTAAACAATGCCGCTCTACCCAGGGGAGAAAGAGGAAGTTTCTCCCAGGCAACCACATCTGCCCGAAGACGCTGAAGAGGGGGCAGTAAATTACGGTCGAACCGGAGTGCAGGGCTCAGCGTGATAAAGATGCCTAGATATTTAAATCCGTCTTCCACAATCGCGATAGGACAACCACTGGGCAGAAGGAGGGCGGCACCCGACAGGACGTATACACAGGACTTCGACCAATTGATGACAAGACCCGAGTTTTTGCGGAAGGAAGTTAAGACATCAAACAACACAATGAGGGATTTACGGGGTGACGTAAGATAAAGCAGAATATCATCAGCGTAGAGAGATACACGGTCCTCAAACTCCGAATTCCATCTAATGCCCTTCAGGGACGGTTCCCACCGCAACCAGGCCGCCAGCGGTTCCAAGGCAAGAGCAAACAACAAGGGGGACAGGGGACAGCCCTGTCGCGTCCCTCTGCTCAGTGCAAAGGGCGCAGAGACCCAACCATTGACCACCACCTGAGCCATGGGACCGGCGTAAAGCAATTTGACCCACCGAACGAATTCCGAACCGAAACCAAACTTAGCAAGAACCGCCCACAAATACGGCCATTCTATCGTATCAAACGCCATCGTAGCGTCCAAGGACGCCAAGACGGCGGGCTCACGCAGCGTCTCGGCCCGTGCCAGGACGCCATGCAACCGTCGGAGGTTAAGCGCCGTATTACGATGCGGTATAAAGCCGGATTGATCAGGGTGAACCAGGTCCCCAATAACGGTCGCAAAACGTGTCGCCAGCAGCTTGGCCAAGATTTTAGGTTCCGCATTAATCAATGAAATGGGTCTAAAAGAGGCGCAGCGATCCCGAGGCTTACCATCCTTGTGGATGACAACAATAGTGGCCAGTCTCTGCTCAGGCGGGAGAGACCCCACCTCCAAAGACTCAAGAAACATAGAGCGCAGATGAGGAGCTAGCGAATCCGGGCGCAGTTTGTATAGCTCAATGGGGAGCCCATTAGGGCCCGAGGCCTTGCCGGATCGGACCGAACGGACAGCAGCGGCAATCTCGTCCACAGTAGGCGGAGCATCCAGAGCATCTCTATCAATGTCAGACAATCGGGGAAGTGCAATATCACGCAATAACAGGCGGGAGTCCTGCTCCGATCGATCAGACACCTGGGTGTACACCTCGTGGAAATAATCGGCAAAGCATGCAACAATATCAACAGGGTCTGTACAACACTCACCATTCTCCGCAACAATCACAGGGACGACACGACTTGCATTCTCCCTCTTGTCCAACCAAGCAAGCAGTTTCCCAGCCTTATCACCCACATCATACAGGCGTCCCTGCTGTTCCCTCCCCATTTCCTTGGCAGCTTCAGTGACCAGAGCTCTGTATTCATGTTGTTTCAACTCTAGTAGATGTAACCCCTCAGCGGTAACCCAAGATTCGAAGCTCTCCTCCAGGGCCGTGACCTCCCCCTCAAGTCGAACCATCTCAGCACGGCTGGCCAACTTCACGCTACCAATCAATGAGAGGGCCTGGCCACGAATGACCGTCTTGTAAGCTTCCCAAAGTAAACTAGGGGAGGACACAGAGCCCACATTTTCCTCAAAGTAACAATCGTGTGCTTTAACCAGCTCATCCCTGACCCTGGGGTCCTTCAAATACCAGGGGTTGATCGGAGCCACTCGGCCCGCCGAACTCTGCCGTGCATCAACGACCAGCCAAAGCGGAGAATGGTCCGAGATACCCCGTGCCAGATGTTTAACTTCCCGTATGAGGGATGCATGGGCCGAGGGCAGTAATACGTGATCTAACCTCGAGAGACTACCATGAGCACCAGAATGATAGGTATATTGCAACTGTCCCGGGTGAAGCAACCGCCAGCAATCAGTGAGCCCCAGCGTCTCCAGGAAGTCACTCAACCAAGTCTGGGCCTTCGGCAGTTCCCTGGGAGGGTGACGATCATGCATCCCCGAGACCACCGCATTAAAGTCACCCCCAACCAAAAGCAGACCCTCGGGGAGACCCAGGATAAGTCCACTCAGATCAGCAAATGTGGTGGCCTGGAGGCCCGGGGGCACGTACACGGAAATCAGAATAAGAACCTTCCCCTCCCAGCGCCCCACAATGGCGGCGTATCGTCCCTTATCATCCAATATGACATCATCAATGGCCAAGGGGAGGGAGGTCCGAACCAGAATGCCCGCCCCCCTAGAACCCGAGGTGAAACCGGAGTGCGCCACAAGGCGATAACCCCGCCTATTCAAAGCGTGGCACTTGTTGCCGAGCAAATGAGTCTCCTGCAGTAAAACAACATCTGGAGTCAAACGTTTCAGCAATTGCAACACCACCCTCCTCTTAATCCCATCCCCAACCCGTTCACGTTCCAACACAATAACCGAAGACCCCTACCCCCCATCCCCATGTTCAGCCCCTCCCCCGCCCCACACCCAGAGCAACTGCAAAAAACAGGAGTGCGCCTTTCCTTCGCCTTGCAAGTAACAATAAAATTCAAACAAACAACCCAGTTCCCCCAACAAAGTCAAAACAACGATACCCCCCACCCCGCACCCCTGCTGAAGACCAAAGAGCCCCATAAACTGCAGTGTGCCTATCGCCCAACCACCCAACTAATCTACGAAAAGAAAACCCAGGAGGAGAAAGGACCCGTTCACCCCCCACCCACCCCCAAAAAGACTGTTACTTGCAAACATTAAGAACACAGCATAGCACAGTTCAAAGCCAACAGGAAGGGAACGGGGTCAAAGTCAACAGTTACTCTTGCTCCGTCTGGCCACCCCCCGCCCGATCCGACTTGCCAGAGTCCTCAAAAGGTTCAGGATCCGTAGGCAGCGTTTCGAGCCAGTCACTCACAACCCCAGGATGGTCGAAGAAAAAAGTACGATCTCTATGTACCACTCGCAAACGGGCCGGAAAGAGCATGGCATACTTCATAGACCTTTCCCGGAGTCTCTTCTTGACCCCTTGAAACCCCAGCCTCTGTTTCTGGACCTGTTGTGTAAAGTCCGGATAGAAGCTGACAGTAGAGTTCTCAAAGGCAATGGGACCAGACTGCCGCGAGGCCTGCAGGATAGCGTCTCTGTCCCGGAAATGAAAGATCCTCGCAATGATGGGTCGAGGGTTAGCACCCGATTTAGGTGTGCCGCCGGGGATCCTATGTGCTCGTTCGACAGCGAAAAACTTGCTGAGACCCTTGGGCGCCAGGTGATTCAGCACCAGGTCTTCCACCAATAGGTCCGTCGAGGCAGCAGTCGATGATTCCGGGACCCCAATCAGGCGGATGTTATTGCGCCTGGCACGACTTTCATAGTCCTCTAGGCGCCCAGAGTAGTAATCATTGGCCTTCCTCAGATTCCCGACTTCAGCTTGCAAGTCAGAGACATCGGTGACCAGGCTAGAGGTCTTAAGATCCAGGGATTTGACCTTTTCATTCGTCTTCGCCAAGTCCGCCCTGATCAAATTGACATCAATCGACACCGTATCCAGCTTGAGAGTCAAGGCCTCATACTGTTGCCCCAATGAGGCCTTCATACCGGTGATGGCGCCCATGAGATCTCGCAGCGAGGGCTCGTCCTCAATCGATGAGTCCTCCGGCATTGGCGTCGAGGGTTTAGCTGCTGCTCCCGGCGATCCCTTAGCTAGAGTGTACCGGTCCATGATGTTCGTTTGCAGGGCACTCCCTCGAACGCCCGGTTTAGGCCCGCGCTTCCCACCCTCAGGCTTGGTGGCCCTTTTGGATCCTGGACCCGTACGGGTCGCCTGTTGACGGGTAAAAATGGTGACTGCGGTGGCAAATGTAGGACCAAAAGGGCGAAGGTGGTGCCAGTCTCAGACCTGGAAGCCGCTACAGATCGGCAGTAGGAGCAGAGAGACCAAGGGTGTAGAAGCGTCCGGCCGTCCACTGAGCCGACAAAGTCAGGTTGAGCTCCGGACAGGAATCAAAACCGAAACCGGTCGCCAGCCCACGCAAGTCTGGCAGTCCGTTGTTGTTCACTTACTGGACGGCAAGCGAGACAAGATAGCGCGGGGCGTCACCATGGAGCAGGCCAGAAAACTGCGACAGTCTGTAGCTCTGGACCCCGAAGTCCAAAAAAGTTCGCTGAAACAAAGAAATGAGCAGTAGAACCGTGCCAATAAACACCCGTCGTCTGAACCAGGATAAAGTACAGGATAGTCGATGGAGGTGGCGAGGGTCCGGGAGCCCTGTGCTCACGCGACCATCTTGGGTGCGCGCGAAGCTCCTCCTCCTAAAAAATGCTTTTAAATGTATGTTGTGTGCGTACTAGCGGGGGAGTGTGTTTATGTGTGAGAGTGTATATGTGTGAATTTGTGAGTAAGTATATATGAGTGAGTGAAAGTGGAGGTCAATGGGCGTCTGAGGTCACTTCCACTACCCTTGGAATTTCGGTGAATTGACGGCCATGGCGAATCCCTGCGACTAATGAAAACAAACTGTTAAATACAATCAATTCTGCGCTGCCAATTGACCTTTCACCTTTGAATCGGTACCAAAATGCTTATTTCTGAGTCCCCGTTTGCCTGTTACAGATCCATTACCGAATCACAAAGCAGATTGAGCAAGTGAGTTCGATATACACATATAAATGGCTTGACTTACAAGTGTCTCCAGTTTTGTATTCACAAATCATGAATTTACACTCACAAATTGTACTAGGGGCTTTAGATCGAATGTTAAGATTGTATCTTGTATTCCTTATTATGTCATGGTTTTCTAATGTATTGCTTTGAACTACTTGGAGTGTTCTGGGCTCGAGGTTCGTTCAGTGACAACAGTTACTGAACGAACTCCGGGTCGACTGGACGCTTGGATATTGTGGGTGAATACCTTTGGATTAAACTTGGTATCCTTTCTAACTTAAAAGGATCATCAGACTCTTATTACAGTTTGGCCACAATTTGGGATCAACTTTATTCACCCACCGACCCAAGCAAGGATTTTTTTTTCCCGTTATTCTACGAGTTGTCAAGGGTCTTTGTCAAAGCCAGTTCAAGGTCACCACATTTTTCTCCTGCGCCAGTATTGACGATTGTTTCTCAAGATAGTATCGATCAATGGTCGGATTACGGTAGGATTTGTTCCTGTGGTGTGGCTGCTTTTGTTTTGCAACTCGAATGTAGAATAATTTTACCTTGCTGCGAGAAATTGATTGTTTCTTTGAGGACACTTTGGAGTGAAGAGTTCCACTGTTCATTGCATACCTCTGTGTGGCGCAACTCTTAAAAGTTTGGAAATTGAAGTATCGAGGATCGCTGAAGAAATTACTCAGCGGTGATCGAGTGATCCTCGTCAACCATTGGTGTTTGATGGATGCGCATTTTCTTTTTTTTTTTTAAAACAATTTTTATTCTTTTCATTATCGGTAACCATGCACGTGGACAATCAATACTACAAAACTTCAGCCATAATTTCAACACACCATTATACATAGTCAGGGTTAATAATGACATTACTATGAGAAGCAGTTCGCCTTGTAACTCATTATAGTTAGCAGTGTAAATAACCCAGTCCCCATCTCACTTCTCTTCGTCATCTGAGAAGGCGTCATCTTCTTCAGGCAGCATGTCACACAGTTCTCCCCTGTATGTATTCCAATTAGACCATACCTTGTTCCACTTTCGAGGGCAGGCCCTCGCCACATACACTGCCCTCTCAGTAAACATTAGTAGGTCCATATTTCTGCTCCATTGCGCCAGCGTAGGTAGTTCCGCTGCGCCCCATTTTTGCGCAATGTCCTGTTTCGCCACCATAAGGGCCAACGTTCTCCATATCAACCCATACCTTGATAAGTCATTTGGATCCCAGATATTTAAAAGACACTTACGCGGTTCCGGAGTTAGCGACACCCCCAGTGTTTGTGAAATCGTGCGCAGTACCTGGCGCCAGTAGGCTGCTATGAATGGGCATTCCCAAAGGGTATGAAACAAGGTACCCTCTGCACCACAGTTCCGAAGACAATATGGATGTGGTGCTCTCTGAAGTTTGTGTAAGGTGGTCCTCGTATAGTATATCCGATGTAGGATTTTTAATTGTACTAGTCTAAATTTAGCCGAGATGCCCACTTCCCTTGGGGACGCCAGTGCTTCATTCCATTCCGTATCTTCTATATCGCCCAGTTCCTCCACCCATCTCTCGCGCAATTTCAGCATGGGGTCTGCGAGATTGTTTATTCGTTTTTTATAAGTGAGGGAAATGCGCTATGCTGCATATAGTCAGTGAGTAGTCTGTCCTCTAATGGGGAGGATTCCGGGATTTCAGTCTCTGCTGGAATTGCTTGCAGCAGGGCGTGTCTGATCTGAACATATCTATATGTTTCTGTTGGACCCAGTGCATATTGGTGTTGGAGTTGAGTGAAGGGGATTACCGCCCCTTTATCCCACAAGTCTCCCACTGTCGATATCCCTATGTTGTCCCATTGCGTAAACCCTTTACTCTTTCTTAATTGTCCTAGTGCTTTGGTGTCCCAGAGTGGGGTAAGTTTAGTGATTACGTCCTTCCAACCCAACCTTGCCTGCACGCTGTGCCATATCGCTATTGTGTGCTTCACTGGGTGTAATAGTCCTGTTACATGGCTCCTATTGTATAGCGTTGAAAGCATGCAGTCGGTGCCCAGTTGGGCCCTGTCAGCCCTGTAGGCTGGGTCATCCCGGGGTGCGTGGATCCACTGGTTAATTATTTTGAGTTGGGCAGCCCAGTAATATAATTGCAGGTTTGGCAGCGCAATTCCTCAGTCGTACCAGCTTCTATTCAGCTTGGCATGGGCAATACGTGCAGGTCGGTCACTTCACAGCAGGTTAGACACTAATGTCGTCACTTGTTGAAAGTATCGCGGTGTGACTGGGTAGGGTGAGTTTTCTAGGGAGTAGAGGAATCTTGGAAGGGCCATCATTTTGTAGAGTGCTGCTCTACCAAGAAGCGTGAGTTGCAACTGTGCCCAGTGCTTTACATCGTTTCGAAGCCGGTCTAGTGGTGGTTTTAGGTTTCTGTCATAAAATTCCGTCTGATTGTCAGTGATATATGTATGTATGTATTGCCTACTTGTATAGCGCAAAAAACTGTCACCCAAAGGGTATCCTGGCGCTTTAACTTATTCAGACCAACAACAGACGCCTCACTACACTGCTCTGGGGAACAGATGGGACTTTAGATCTTTTTTTAAATAAGCGGAGATCCCCCATACTCCTTAGAGTCAAAGGCAAGGAGTTCCAGAGTTTGGCTGCAGTGTATCCAAAGGAACGGCCTCCCATCCGTGTCCTCCGGATCTTAGGAACTGTGGCCAAATAGGCAGATGAAGAACGGAGGTTTCTAGAGGTCGAGTACCAGGAGAAAAGCTCTTGTAGCGGGACAGGGCCCTGATCATGGAGGGCCTTAAAAACGAAACATATATAGGTAATATGCCAAGGTATTTGAAGGAGGTCGTAACTCTCTTGAGCGGGCAGTCCCTGTAGAGTGTGGGCGCCGGTCCTTTTAGAACATACAGGACTGATTTCGACCAGTTTAGTGTGCCGGCACGCTTCTTTCTGGGTCCGTCAGATATACCAACATATCATCGGCGTATAACGACACACGGTCTTCTCATCCCTCCTTCCAACTAATACCTTTCAGTACTGCTGTATTTCTAATCAGTGCCGCCAGCGGTTCTAGCACAATGGAAATTAGCAGGGGCGAAAGGGGGCATCCCTGTCGGGTTCCTTGCGCCAGTTGGATTGTGCGTGAAATATGACCGTTCGCCACTATATGTGCAACAGGGTTGGCATATAGGAGGCGTATCCAGGCTATGAATTTGGGGCCAAAGCCCATGCGGGTCAGGACTGCGAATAAGTGCCCCCATTCCACCATGTCGAAAGCCATTCTCGCGTCAAGCGAGAGGACGACGGCTCGTTCTAGTAGTAACTAAGCTCGTGCTAGCACTCCGTGTAAGCGTCGGAGGTTATGAGCAGTACTCCTATGTGGCATAAAACCTGATTGGTCAGGGTGGATCAGCAGTGGGAGATGGGTCATTAATCTAGTGGCAAGCAGTTTCGTGAGAATCTTCGGTTCTGCGTTGATCGGTGAGATGGGGCGGTAGGACGCGCAATCGGTCGGTAGTTTATTAGGCTTAGATATTGCCACTATCATTGCGGTTCGCTGATCTTGTGGTAGCTCCGCTTTCGTAAGGCTATCTGTGTACATAGCCAGCAGCAGTGGGCTAAGCGTATCGGACATAAGTTTATACTATTCAATGGGGATCCCATTTGTATTGCTCTTATAGGTAGTTGTATTTCATCTACAGTGAGGTCCGCTTCCAATTCTTGGACTGCCTCTTGTGGAAGCGTCTTGGTTTCAATCTGATTAAGGGAGTCCAAAGCTGCGTCCTCTGTGACGACACAGTTAGGGGTATATACCCTTTCGAAGTGGTCCGCCGGCACATTTACTATCTCTTCAGGGTGTGACTGAGGGTGTCCCTCCGCAGTGTGTAATTGCCGTATGGCTCTATTGCTCCCCCCTCGCTTCTCTAACCAGGCCAACATCTTGCCCGCTTTATCCCCAACATCATATTATTTGCGGGTCGTAGCCGAGATATTATCAAGGACTTGTAAACGGATATGGTCTTTATATCGCTGATGGTGTATTTGCAGAGTATGTGCCTAGTCCGTCGTGGGGTCTGTCATGTGGGCTACATTTGCTGTATGCAGTGCTAATTCTAGCTCAGAGAGTTCCTGTCGCTGCGCCCTTTTGTGCCCTGTGATGGAAGTTATTGCTTGTCCGCGAAGGACAGTTTTATATGCCTCCCAGAGAATCGAGGGAGAAGACACCGACATTTCATTTTCGGCAAAGTAGAGTTTGGTCGCCTTCTTAAGAGCTGTTCTGATTTTGGGGATTTTCAGGAAGTTAGGGTAAATAGGGTATATTCTCCTCCTGGTCTGCTCCTGGTTGGAGAGAGTCAGCACTAGTGGCGAATGGTCTGAGATGCCCCTAGGGAGTATATCTATGGTGTCAACTGCGTGCATCCCATTTCTCAAGAGTAGAAAGTAATCTATACGGGACAGACTGTTGTGCACCGTCGAATGATAGGTACATTGTGTCGCTGTGGGGTGTTTGTGTCGCCATACATCTGTCAGGCCTAGTGCTGTTAAGAAACCTTGGAAGCTTGTGGGGTTGGATGCATGCGTACGTATCGGGAATTTATCCAGTAGAGGGTCAGCTACGGCGTTAAAGTCTCCCCCCACAATAATGTCTCCCTCCGGAAGGTCCAGCAGGAACTCTCCCAATGCCGGAAGGCCACTGTTTGAAGTGCTGGCGGTATATAGACTGATACCACATTTAAGGGTCGGCCCTCCCATTGCCTATGGACTGCTGCGAAGCGTCCCTGATCATCTATTTTATGCTGCGAGAGAATGAATGTGGAGGTTTTCTTTAGCAGGACTCCCGTTCCCCTGGATGTGAATTCTGAGTGTGCCACCATTTTGTAGCCTCAGCGGTCTAGTGCTTGGCATGCCTTCCCTGTGAGATGCGTTTCTTGCAGTAAAACTAGTGCTGGGCTTTGTCGTTTGATAGCTTGCATGACCAGTCCCCTTTTGATTTTGTCTCCTAACCCCCGGACATTCCATGTCAATATTTTGAGGGGCGTAACCGTGGTCTGCTGCGTCAAGCCATCATGGGCCGAGGAGTGTAAGGTCTGTGACATAATGGAGTGGGTTCGAGTGCGACTAGTCCTTCCTTCCCCAGCAATACAGTATTCATGTAGTCTCGTTGCGTGGTGTGTGTCAGTATGTTGTCGTGTCGTGCTATAGCGTGTGAAATACGAACAATAACATTTAAACTCCCCCCCCCCCTCCACCCCCCTCCCTGCTCCACGGACTTACAACTGCCCGCCTCCCCAACTTCGCAGAGTACTTATCCCAACCCCGAACCATGTACTTGCTTGCGGGGGTAAGGAGTCTCCTGATGGTGGCCGCCCATCAGCCCTCCTTAGCCTCACCCAGGTGGAGTCCAAGGGCAACACGCCCTAAATAGCAGATGTCATGTTTTGTAGCCCTGTGAGGTAGTCTGCTATGATTCCGGTTGGTGGTCGCCTTGGTCTAAACCCGTCATCGACAGGTCTGTTAAGCTATTGCGTCGTGATGTTTGCGTTTCCTGTAAGTTTTCATGCCGTTGGTGTCGTTGACCCTTGTTGGTGCGGCGGGGCGCTCCCCCGGCCGCCAGCCCTCCAGCCAGTCCTGTGCATTTTCAGGTGTGTCGAAGAACCATGTTTTGTTATTGTCGACTACTCTTAATCTTGCCAGGAACAGCATCGAGTAGGGCAGTCCTTTCGCTCTCAGCGCTTTTTTGACCTCTGTAAAAGTTTTACGACGACGGGCAACTTCCGCCGTGTAGTCCGGGGAAAAATGCTAGTGTCGAGTTTTGGATCTTAATCGGCGGAGAGGTCCTTGCTGCTTGTAATATGGCATCTCTATCTCTGAAGTTGAATAGTCTAGCTAGCACTGGTTGGGGTGCCGCTCCCGGTTTAGGCACTCCGCCAGGCACTCTATGCGCTCTTTCCACAGAGAAAAAGTTCGACAGACCTTTGGGTTGTAGCTTAGTTTTGATCAGGTCTTCGACAAATAGGTCCATCGCTCGCTTACCTTCGGATTCCGGCACCCCCCAGATTCGTACGTTATTGCGCCTTGAGCGCCCTTCCTGATCGTCCAGCTTGTCTTGCAGTTGTTTATTGATTGTTTGCATTCGCTCCATTGCTAGTTGCAAATCCGAGGTATCCTGAACCAGGGACTTTGCGACCACTTCCACCTGCGCCACCCGTTCCGCCTTCTTGTGAAAGTCTGCCCGTAGTAGGCTCACCTCGGTGGATATGGAGCCAACAGTCGTTTGTACACTAGACAAGGCCTTCATGATATCTTCTAGCGTCACCTTTTTGGTTCCATCTCCGTCTGCGCCTTTACCTGTGGAGTTGCGTCCCTCTTGTTGCGGCGGGTTGCCCTTATCGTATGCGTACTTGTCCAGTTTGCCCTGCGTCGTGGTGTTTCTAGGCCCTCTGTTCGACATGGCAGGCGGTGTTGCGAGGTCTCCGGGAGCGGGCAATGTCCCAATAGTGCGTGCACAGAAATATCCACTCTCCGTCACAGCTGCTGTACTGAGAAGGGTTTCGATATGGCTTTGAGAGTGGTGTAGGATCGCAGCAGTCTCGGCGCTGAAAGGATGTCTGAGTCAGCGGTTGCAAGTATGGCTGTGATGTCAGGAGTTACCCATTCACCTTCTCTCCCGTCGCCGGAGCTGTGTAGCCCAATGCAATGGAGGTGGTTGGTAGGACAGTATGGGTCTAGGGCCTCGCGCAGTGGCGCCCACCCTCACCCGAGGGTCACCACACAGCAGCTCTGCGTGCGTTCCGTCAGATGCTCCCAGGCACCGTTCACCCTTTCACCTCTCGAGCAGTCCCTGCCATCCGCAGCTGTAACGGTGTGCCCCCCCGCGTCACTGGCGCATTGCTCTTTAGCCGGTTTGTGAAGCGTGGGCACAGGATTTTGCAGGACAGTTCATTAAGTGGGCAGTGTCTCAGCGCAATATCCCCCCCTCGGTGAGACCCTCGTGTGCTGACCAGGACCAGCGTCGCGTCGATTGCCTCTTTGTTGTGCCTCGCGGGGGGAGAGGCGGAGTGGCGAAGGCCGCGCCGGGAGTGGATCCGCACCTGATCAGGATCGGTAACCAATGCCTCGCGCCCAGACGAGGTGGCGTGCAGCGACCTACGCCTCTATCACGCCGGCACAGGCGGGCGAGCGGTCGGCGGGGGTCCAAGTCTTCTCCAGTCGGGCGGGGGATTACAACTTTCGCCCGCTTTCATTTTAGCCCGGACTGTGGCCGTGTAGACGCCTTACACCTCCTTCGGAGCAGGGTCGATTTCCGGTTGTCGTCGTCGCCGCTCTGCCCTCACTTCCGCCCGGGCAAGCGACAACTTGAGACCGGTGCGGCTGATGTGTGGCCAGGCCGTGCCGAACTCAGCACCATTCAGGGCGTCGGAAATGTGCCGGGATTGCACCGGATGGCGCCGCTCAGGTTCCACTCCTGGATTCAGCCTTCAGAGGCTGCTTTGCGACGGATATGTGGCACGGATTTGTGGATGGGGCCGCTTCAACCACAGAGCTCCTCTCTCACACAGCCACCATGTTTGGCTGCTAGCCACGCCCCCCTGATGCGCATTTTCTAAAACTTTGGAAAGACATTCTTCTTACCTATGCGCTCTCCCAGCTTGCTACGCAACAGGATTCCGGAATCTACATCCGTGCAGAGAATTCTGGGATCACAAGGCGCATGACGTAAGGCGTTTCAGCAGTGCCGGTGTGCATTCTACGTGCTGTGAACCACTCGGCAGTGCGTAACCTACGTGCTGCCATTTTGTTTTGGTTCGAGGAAGTCGGGAGCCGAGAGTCATTTGCCGAACATTATTTTCTTCATTTTGAAAAGATTGTCCTTCATTTAAAGAAGGTTTGTTGGGCTGTTTCGCTCGTTTCACTTCATATCGCGCAGTTGCGAAAGCGCATTTACAAGATAACTCATCCCTTTTGAATTACAAACCTGACTTTAACAAAAAAAAAGTTTATGCTGCCTGCAGGAAGATATAATGACTCTTCACCAGTGCATTTCACGCTGGTGTGCACAGCTTGAGGATTTCAAGAACTTATTGTTTATTGGGGAACCATTTTGTGGGTTGATATTGATATTCCCTTCTTATCTATTGGATTTTTTTTAGGTTTACTTTGCCTTTGAAATATGTCTTCAGCTAAAGATATCACCCTACCCCCTTCATTCCTAGACAAGCCTGGTAAACCTACTCTATTATGGTCAGAATGGTTAGGTTTATTTCAAAACCATCTTGTTGCTATAGATGCGACTGAATACTCGCCTCCTCGTAAGTTTGCCTTATTGTTTGGGAGTTTGGGGTTAGCAGCACAGCGTATCTTTAACAGTCTAACTCCCATTCTGCCTCCTGCTGGCCAATCGGGTGATAGGCAATGGAATGTTTATGTTGAGGCTATTGCTAGGTTAAAAAAACAATTTGACGAATCACCTAATATTATGCTTGAAAGACAACTTTTATAAGCACAAACAAAAAGATGATGAGAAGGTGGAAGAATATGTGGCTGCGTTAAGAGTTTTGGCAATTTCTTGTGATTTTGGTCCTCTTTTAGATAATTATATTAGAGACTAGCTGGTGTTTAATTGTGCTTCTTCAAAGATCAAATAAATAATTCTTAGTTGTAAGAATCCAACACTCTGAGGTTATTGACCTGGCCTTAAGTATTGAGAGATCTGTTTTATCAACTAAAGCTATGATGTCTGATGCGACCCCTAAGGTAAATTTGGTCACTGATGGTGGTGAGGATGAGGGTCTGTATGCAGTGGGGTCCAAAGACAAAGGAACAAAGCCCGCTCAACAAAAAAGCCAAAACTTTCACTTCAGATGTGGCTAGAAATTTCATATTGGCAATTTTAAAGGTTGTCCAGGTTTAGGTAAACGTTGTTTTGCCTGTTAGAAAGTTGGCCACTTCCAAAAAGTTTGTAGGTTTAAAAAAAAAAAAGCATAAAAATTAACAATGTTGATCGGGATGAATGTTCAGATTCCATGGACAATTTGTTGTTAACTCTAAATTCCGGGGAAGAGGAGATAAAAGGTCCGTTGTGTTCCTCGACTATCAACGGAGTTCAATTACAAGTGATGGTGGACTCGGGCTCGCCCATCACTATTCTTCGGGATTCTATTTTCTACGAAAAATGGGAAAAAGAAATTGTTCTTTTAGAAACAGACATCAACCCAAAAGCATTTGGAGAGAAAGACATTGATATGCTGGGGTTTTTCATGGGTAACTTAGAAGTGTTAGAAAGATCCATCTGTACGAAAATATATGTAGCAATAAAAGGGAAAAATATTGTGGGATGGAAAGATCTAGCCAAAATGGGGTTATATCTAGTACCAGGGGATGAAAACCCCATAAGAGCTAGAGAGTTACCCATTTGTTGTATTGAGAATACAAAAATTGATCGTGTAGATCTTGTAAAGGAATTTAAAAATGTTTTTAATGACAAAGTTGGACTTGTAAAAGGAGAAGAACATAAGATTAGATTACTTCCTGATGCTACTCCTGTCGCACATAAGGTGCGTAATGTACCGTGAGTGTGAGAGCAGAGCTAAAGAAAATGTTGCAGGATCTGTGTGCGCAAGGGATTATACAACCTACTGAGTATTCACAATGGGTGGCCCCCATTGTGGTCGCTCGAAAAAAAATTAACGAAATTACGTTGTGTGCGGATCTCAGGGTTTTGAACAAAAACATCAAGGTGGATTGTCACCCTCTGCCCAAGATTCAGGAGTTATTGGCGAATCTGGGGGGCGCAAAATGGTTTTCCTTAATAGATCTCAAATCCGCCTACCATCAGGCTCCTCTGTCCAAGCAATCCCAAGAACTGACCACTTTCGTCACTCCCTTTGGGGCGTTTACATTTTTGAGACTCCCTTTCGGATTGGCGTCGGCGGCCAGTGTCTTTCAAAGCTTAATGGATACCTTATTTAAAGACTTAAAAGGGGTTCAGGCGTACCTGAACGATATTCTTATTTTTGCAAATAGTCTGGATGAACACAACATTTTATTGAGGACGGTTGTCTCGTTGTTAGGTGAACGTGGAATGACTGTTAGAGAGGACAAATGTAAGTTTGGAGTGGAGGAGCTGGAATATCTAGGACACACTATCTCAAGCTCTGGCATTACACCAACATTTTCAGTGGTAAAGGCCTTAAAAGAAGCAAAAGCTCCCACTGATAAGGACTCGCTATGCTCTTTCTTAGGGCTAGCTGAATACTACGCTAGGTTTGTAAGTAACTATGCCCAGGTGGTTAAGCCTCTCCAAATTTTACTTCAGAAAGGTCAAAAATGTGTGTGGTCAAAAGATTTGGATGTAGCTTTTGCTAATGTGAAGGAGTTGATTGTTTCAGCTCATCCTTTACATGCATTCAGTGACAACTGTATTTCTACTATTGCTGTGGATGCAAGTATGAGTGGGTTAGGAGCTGTTTTGAGTCAGGAGGTTAATGGTATGGAAAGAACGGTGGCTTTTGCTTCGAGATCTCTAAAGGAATTTGAGAAACGCTACAGTACCATAGAGCGGGAAGCTTTAGCCTGTGTTTGGGCGGCTCAGAAATTCGAAATGTATGTCTGGGGTCGCAAATTCATTATGTTGTCGGATCACAAACCTCTTTCCTTTATTTTCAGTAAGGTGTCCGGAAGAAACAATTTATCACCAAGGTTAACTAGGCTAGTTTCTAAGTTACAGGAGTATAATTTTGATTTAAGACACATCCCGGGCGGGAAAATTTTCCGAGCCGATTGTTTATCCAGGATGTCACTGGATAAAGATGAGGAGGAAGATTTAATTGAGGATGATGTGGAATGCGTGGCATTGGTAGATGCTATTGATGAATGGAAACTTACTATTTCTGAGAAGGATTGGAAGGAGGCAGGAGGGAGATATTTGGTTTTATCTAGGGCGATTGAGTTTTCATCTGGGAGGTGGGCGGAAGTTAGAAATTTGTCAGGGGATCTAAGGATTTTGGCTCAGGTCTCAGAGGAGTTGTCTGTAAAAGATAATATTTTCCTTCGTGGGGATACATTTGTTCCCCTTCTGAACTTAGAAAAGATATTATAAAATTGGCGCATAATGGTCATTTAGGGGTCACAAAAACAAGTATGAGGATTAAATTACATTATTGGTGGCCTGGTCTGGACGCGGAGGTTAAGTCAGTGGTGGACAATTGCGAGGAATGTTTACATTCGGATAAACATTGGAAGACAACTAGTGTTCCTTTACATCCAACAATTTTTCCAGATTCTCCATGGGAAAAAGTCGGCTTGGATTTTTCTGGGCCCTATAATGTGTTACCTGAGGAAATGAAGTACCTGATTTTAGCGGTGGACTACTTTTCTAAATGGTTGTATTATAAATTTGTGGATGCCACTAATTCGGAGAATAACATAGGGTTTTTGAAAAAATATTCATGTTGGAAGGTGCTCCTCAGTTTTTGGTGACAGATAATGGTACCCACGTTGCATCTGAGAAGATATGTAAATTTTTAATCTCCCAAGATGTAAAGCAACTTAGAGTAGCTCTTTACTGTCCAGCTTCGAATGGTCTAGTTGAACTTGGTAATAAAGTCATGAAAGAAGGTATGCAGACAGCTAGTGCTTCAGGTTTAGGTTGTGGGGAACTTTATTGAAGAAAAGGTCCGGAATTATAACACCTCTCCTCATTGTACTACAGAGGTTACACCTTTTGTGCTGCTGAGAGGGAGGAAGGTTCATTCGGCATTGTTCCCAGCTTGGTTGGATAGGAAATGCCCCGAAATTGGTAGGGAAGGTTGAGTAAAAATTAGTTAAAGGTGGTTAAGGAGAAACAAGAGATAATGAAGAAATATTTTGACGGGAAAAAGTGCTTCAATTATGTGGGAATTTCAGTAGGGGACTGGTTGATGATCAAAAAGCATTTCAAAATCGCTAAAGGGAATTCCATTATTTCTAATCCAGTTCAAGTGGTCAAGATAAGTAAAGGGGTGGCTTTCTTAGGAGAGAAGGGCTGGTGGAATGTGAGACCACTGGTGAGGATGTCAAAGGATCAAGCCATGGTGATCAACAGGGCTAAAAGTAAAAATGTTTCAGATAGCTGTGTTTGGGCTCACTGGTTGCAAACTGATGTGGGTGAGCAGGGTAGTAATCAGAGTAGTTAAAGTCTGGGTTCTACCGCTTCCAGTTTACCTTCCACTTCTTTCAGTCTAGTCGGTAGACTGAGAAAAGTCCCCTCAAAGTTCAATGAATTTGGTAGATATTAGTTTTAATGTTATTTTATTTCACTGTTCGTTTCTGTATAAGGGGGAAGGTGATGTAGTAGGGGCTTTAGATCGAATGTTAAGATTGTATCTTGTATTCCTTATTATGTCATGGTTTTCTAATGTATTGCTCTGAACTACTTGGAGTGTCCTGGGCTCGAGGTTCGTTCAGTGACAACAGTTACTGAACGAACTCCGTGTCGACTGGACGCTTGGATATTGTGGGTGAACACCTTTGGGTTAAACTTGATACCCTTTCAACTTAAAAGGATCCTCAGACTCTTATTACACAAATCCACTTACTTTGATAAAATAATTTGTTTTTAAAACAGGGTGGAGTATTGCACGTTTGCCATTTCTAAGCGCTGTAGTTAACAGCTGTTGCGATTACCCAGTTTTTTATAATTGATCCATTCATATCAGGAGGATGGAAGCGGAGTCTGCCTGGTCATGATTTGAATACAAGGTTTACAAAGCATTGCATGATTTCTGCGGTGACTCATCTCGCTGAGCCATGCTCCAGGCTCCTTTAAAGTGTGATATTACATAGGAGTCCCATGGGCGGGGAGTGGGCATACCTGGGAGGACATGCCCAGAAATGTTTCCACACACCCACAGACTTACGGTTTTGTCAGCCCACCCCCATGACGAAACGTTTGCGATGTACTTCTTCTAATGGCAGGGTAAATCAATTTCAAGAGGAGAGGAAACACCCCCAAAGTTGTTTGAAGGTGTAGGCAGGAGGATTTCTTAGCTGAGAAAAATGTTTTCCGGATGTAGAAACATGAAGAAAAACAAAAATAGCAAGGAGCTCTCGTTAAAAATGTTCGTATAAGCAAATGTGCACCAGCATAAATGCACAAATGTATGGAATTCCGAAAAGAATTCCAGGATTATGCCTAGGACAGGTGGGAGCCACAGCTTCCCGAGAGTCATCGTTATTTGCAAATACTCCAAAAATCAGGAATTTAGTCCAGACATAAAGAGACACACGTGGAAGTAGCTTTTTCGCTTTGTATGTAAATAAGGCTTTCTGCACTACAGGCTCTGTTCAAAGTCTTCTTTTACTAAATTTATATTTGTAAACGGACAGGAGTCATTAGAAGGACTGTACTAATTGTTAATTGTGGGGCGGGGGGTTCTCAGAGTGCTCGCAATTATCAAGGTCGAGGCTAAGCATTCATAGTTTGGGCAGTGTACAGGAATGCATCGCTGTTCTTAGGTACTGAGTCACCTGTGCCCAGTATTATTTTTTATTTAAGTTGTTTAATGCAGCACTAGCAATCAAGGAGTCAACTTTTGTCGCTTGAAAGCTCTGCGCATGCGTAGCGTGTGCATCAAAGCCCCAGCAGGGCTGAGAGCCGAGGCTGCCCACCGGATGTGCTCAGATGCGCTACTGATTATTAAAACTGCGAGGAAGGTGACGCTGGAGAAAGAGCAAACACCAGGCCCCGCTTGTCAGTTCACGTTTCCACCTGCTGCCGCAACAAGTGACTGTGTATAGTGCCTGTTTCACAAAGAGAGCAGGTGAAATGTTTGAAATTTGAAGTCACAGAATTATTCTTATACTTGGAACAAATTTAAGACACTTTTGGAATTGTAAATGAATTCCGGAGTACTCCTGGAAACATATGGCAGTCATAATACTTACATGGATAAGACGCTTGCAAAATATGTAGCAGGTAGAGGAAACCTGCCACTGGAAATGTAAGCGTAAGTGCGCTAACAGATTAAACAAGCTCTCAAAGACAAGTGCGGCCCCGCGGCTGGGTACTCGTGCATGCAGAATTTGCCTTGCGGGAGCGAGCTGCGGCAGGCGCGGTAATTATAAACAGATGGCGCCGCTGCTTGTTCCCGCAAGGCAAACGCTCTGCATGCACGAGTACTCATTGGAAACAGTGCAAAACATGTGTTCCGAAGAAAGGACAGAGCGATTCCAAGAGGTCCCTCCTAAGCAGCGCTTAAATAGATCATTTGAAGTAGAAGGACCAGACAGAGAGGGAACAATCTTGAAGATGTTGTCTGCAACTTATATGCATATACATGTCTCCCCATCCAAACGGGAAGCAGACACAGCTCTTAATGAAAGTAAACTATGGTGCAAATAGGATGGAGAAAATGTAACGGAGGTGAAGAGGTTTCGTGAGGTGGGCTATCAGAGTAGGTGAGAGGCATTTGGGAAAATGAAGTAAATGAGTCATGGCATGCATTGCGGTGGGTGAAGCTATTTCACATGAATAGGAACGCGAAGAGAGAGGAAGTCAACAAATGCTTTTAAATGCGATGCCCACAATGAGCCGATTCACAAAAGCATTTATGAATATGGGAAGGAAGCAGTACTACAGAGTACTCTTAGGTAGGCGCAGTCTTATCTATTTGTACTAAATGTATATGAATATTCCCATTTTAGATGTTTTGGGGTAAATTCACAAATGCATGCAAAAGTAAGTAAAAGAATACAACAAAGGTACTCTTTGCATATTCTTTCACGTACTCTTTCATTTCTAAGCTAGACACCTATATCTCCGGGACTGGTGGCTTAGTGGACTAATGCTGCCAATATAGGGGCCTGTGTTCAATCCTCATGTAGCATGTTCAAATCCTGCTGGGTCCACTCAGCCCTTCATCCTTCTGATGCCGATAAAAGGAGTACCATTGGGTTGGGTAACAAACATTTGTTATTCAGAGCCAAGATACCCTTGGGGGAAGGTTTACAAATACACGTTATGTAATGTTATCTGTATCAGACAAGCCCCAAACAAAGATGGGGCAGATTTAGTGAGATATGCAAACATTTTCAAGTGTGTAATAATCTGTGTTCATATGTGGTGTAGTGAGAAATATGGTGTCTATATAGGATCAGGGGAGTAGATAGTTATGTTAGGGGGTGTGAGTCTGAGATTTCTCAATAAGAAATGTGGTATATACCCAAATAAAAGGCATGTGGTAGGCTGGAGTTTCTGGAAATGAAATGGAAATGGATAGGAATATTAGTTTAGATTTATTTAGTACAGTAAAGACTATCAACATCGGGCGTCAGTGAGATAGTCTGGGCTGTGTTGTCCACTCCAGTCCAATTACTCTGGAAAACAGTGTAGGGCAGTGATTCTACAGAGAGCTGGCCTGTCATGGTGTAGAAAAGGCTCAAGGTGGGCAGTGAGAGGAGGCCTGTTAGTGGCCCAGCAGCAGACCATGCTTGGAATTAGAATATATCTAGAAATGTGTAAAAACATTTGGGACTCAGAGCTCCAGCAAAGGAACTTTTTAAGGTACTTGGACTATAAATCCTTGTACACTGTGGTAATCTACACCGCATGCAACCAGTGATTCACCACCTAATACTTCCTTTTAATAGAAAAAGTAGTAATGATATCACCAAATTCAAAGATATGTATATTGTATGTGTGGCATTGTGAGCTGAAGGATGTTGCAGTTGGCTTGGTCATAGCAGGGTATACGGTTGTCCATTCCTCCAATTCGGGTACTTAGGTTTTTAGGTTTCTTTGCTAATTTAGTGGCTTTTATGACATTCAGTGCATTTATCAGACAACTATGTTTCATTTAAATTCTTTGTGATGGCTTTGAAGATTTAGGATGTCATTATTCGGTTTAACTTGGAAGGATGCATTACTGTGGGAACAAATGCTTAGCTAACTGTATGGTTTGGAGCTGCATTGTTCACATGATGGCGGGAGATGTGCCTAATGAATACTGTTGTGTATAGTGATGTGTAGAGGTAGCCAACTGCATGGCTTGTAGCCATCGGTTGTGCATGATGGAGCTAAGAGTTGTCATGTGTAGTGAAGTTGTAGGGTAATTGGTAAGTAAAGCTTGACCTTGGATATCCTATTGAGCAAGCAAGCACTGAGTCAGCTGGACGGCTTGTAGCCGATTACTGTGCATAATGGCCACAGAAACGGACTCTCCTCAACCACTAGCAAAGAGGAAGGCCAGAAATGGGATCTGCAATGGACTGCTCATTAGAGCCAAGACCTGGACCACCGAGGCCCATCATGCACACATAAGCAAGGACAGCTAAATATGGGGCAGGCCTGCATTTCATGTCATACTAGTGTGTTCAGACCTTCTATGGTTCCAGGTTCCTATGCTAGTCATAAGACAGGTGAATAATTATTATTGTCCCCAAGACTTACATCCCTTGCAATACAATTATAGTTGCATCAACTACGCTAGTGAGCTAGTGAACCAAAAATAGCAAAAAGATATATTGACAATAAGAAAACCGCCATGACAAAACATAAAATAAATGGAAAAGCAGTTTCTACCATCATGTTAACTCCTGAATGCTCATAATCAAACTGGTAGTCAATACAACCAACATATTGAAATACATGATCTATACTCTTGCAGAGAAACAGTTGTGATGCTGTAAATGGTACAACCATATTGGTTATTATAGCCATGGATACTGTATACTGGAACGGAATCTCTCTGTCCTCTTAATTTTAAGTTAAATACTGGGTATATGTCATTTAGCTCTCTTGCTAGGTGACGTTGATTCTGTGCCATTAACATGTGCAAAATGTTTAACTGTGTTTTTTCTAAAGAGCACAACAAGGTCTTGCAGAGCTAGATGCTGCTCAAAATCCCTGCAGTAAGACCGAGTATTTTTTCTGAACTGTCAGAGCTCAGACTTAGGCAAAGAGATGGACAGAGTTCAGATACTAGATAAATGATCAAGAGGTTCACAATGTAGATGTACATCCCTCTTTGGTACCATAACGTGTCTTATCTGCGGACTAATGCCCATATACCATTTTGCAATTGTGATAACGGCCTGTGCAATAACATACAGCCATAAAGTTTTACTAATGCTACTTTATTTTATCTGCTGTTCGATCCTCTCATGTAGGTCTCACTGACAGTTTGTGGAAGATCTCCCATTGGCTACTGTCATCGGAACTGTATGTTGAGTTTGGTCATTAAACTGCTTGTTTAACACTGCCAGTCTATGCACACTGGCTTCAAGACACTCCATATGGTTTAAACTGAGTAGCATGCATGCAGACCTATTTTTATTTCTTGAACTTACAAATGGAGGTTAAAAAAATCTGTTAGAAGACTAAGTGAGTGAATGCACGTTACATAAGGTATGGGACACCTGGGAAAACCTCTGATCTGCCCCACTATACTTTTGACTGAAGAAAATCTAGAATGTGGTCGGAGCAGAGAGGTGAGCAACATAGCTGTTCCTGGGCCAAGCTCCATGTGGTGATCTCTAGTATTGGCTACCTGTATGGAACTTTGGGCACGTAGCTACCATGATGTGTCATAAGCGAGAGGGACACTGATGGTAAGACTATAGATGTTGCTTAATTAAGCAATAGAGCAGCAGCAGCCGCACAACTGGAGTTATGGGGAGTGTCTTGAAGCAACTGGGGAATGAAGAAGGTGGGGAGAAGGTGCAACTGGTGTTCCAGGGTGGGGGAGTGGTGGTGGGGTGACGTCACTGGTGAGAGAAGGGTGCCATATGTCCCCCAGGCGCTGGTCCCCAACTGCAACACATATTTGGCGGGGGGCCCCCGTAAGGCAAAAGGAGAGATGCCAGAAGGAGTAATGGCTTTGCAACCACCTGGATGGAGAGTGGAGCGGAGATTAACGGGGAAGAGGCTAATGAGGAGATACGATCTGCAACATGCTCTTTGGCATACCCAACCATAATATGTAGGCACTCCACCACAGAGATACAATGGCAGGCAAACAAAATAGAGTGTAGCATGACTATTACAACACTCGTAAGAAGGATTCAGCAACTGAAAACGCAGGAAGGTTGGCAGCAGGTGACCTGGCCAGTGGCCAAAAGGAAATGCCAAGCATCCTGTTGTCCATCCTAAAAAAAGCTGAATAAGGTTGAGAAATCAACCTTAGCAGTGATGGCAACACTGGAGATGATGGAATTCAGAGCAACTAAAGCTGAAACAAGGGCGAAGTCACATGATTGCAAGGTGGCAAGACTGAGCAAAGGGACAGATGGTGCGACAGACAAGTACAGCACTACTGAGATTTTAAAAAGAAGGGGGAAAAAGCAATGATACTCTTAGATCGTAAATTGGAGGCACTTGAGAATGGTTGTAGTGCATCCAATATTAGAGTTTCGGGACTCCTACTTTTTACCCCTGAGATGGCGGATACACAGGTGATGCACTCCTTTTTCATTGACAATTTGCCCCACCCCACCCTCCCACTATATGGCAGAACAGACATGTTGAGAAAAACGAGTAGGCCCCCATCAAAAGTCAATGGGTGAAATACACCATCAGCTGGACATAGAATCCTTCTGGTGGTTCTTGATCCTGACCTTAGAGACCCAGTTTAAATTAAAGCAGCTTTGTTAAAATGATACTTTCAGGCGGACTCAAAAAAAATCTTCCTGTTCCCAGATAATGGTTACAGACCTAGTACAAGCAACAAGAGCTTCACATGATTCACAGACCGCACCGGAAACTGGGTGCCAGTGATTGAGTGTTCAATCCAGCTAAGCTTAAATTTTGGCATGATGAAAAGTCCTTCATCTTGCCCCAAGTGCAGGTGGTGCAAACCTTTTTGTCATGGCCTTAAAGAAAGATCTCATCCTGGGAATCTGAGGTCTTGTTACAACTATAATGTTTAATCACCAACATGTACAACCGGATTCTAACAGTTTTGATCCTATGTGACTTGAAGTATGAGAAGCTTTTCAGATTCATTTTCTTGGGTTGGTTGCGTGTTTTATCGCTGTTTTAAGTGTGGCTGAGCTTCCTGTTTTTCCCCAGTCGATTCCTTGTCTTTTCCTCCTCTGTTTCCTTCCCATCCTTTGCAGGACTTTTCCATTTTCCCAAACTTTGGAATGGTCAGTGAGATTAATGTGTAAATTCTATGTGGGAATAAAAGATGAGGATGTGAAGGGAGCATGGTGGAAAAGATGATGGAGGTTCAATCTTATATGACTTATCCTATCGGAATACCCTGCACATGACCCTTTTCTGGTCCCTTTTTGTGATTCAATAAAGATTATATGAACTAGTTAAGCCAGACTGAAATATCATTAAAAAAAGATCAGGTAAAAAACTAGCCTCAAGTAACCAATCCTCCACAGACGCACAACAAACTGTCATCTACCGAAATTATTTAACAGTTTGAGGGTGCCAAAAATGACAGGCAGGTCAAAAGGAGCAAAAATCACACAAAAGAATTGAGACTAGTACTACAAAAAACTGTTTACAATCCTTGGGACTGACAAAAATTGAAATCGAAACAGTTGACTGCATCAGGCAGCAGCACATATGTGGAACTAGTGATTCTTTCAAGCAGCTTACATTTTACACATGTAGAATAAGGGAATGCAGCCTTCACCCCTTGGAATTACATTACTTATTTCGTGACAGAGTTAAAAGGCTATCAGGAAGGGCAGACAATACAATTAAAAAGAATGAAATACAGATACTAGACGTCATGATCAATTTGTGCAAGGAATGGGCCTTATATGCTCTGAATTATCTACTCTTTAGCGAATGGAGGTAGTCAACTTTTTTGATTGCACATACATTTCAAATTTTTGACCACCAGACTGATTCTGATGAGGGGCCAGGAGCGATCCATTTCTATTAAACAGGCTGCCAAGCGTAATTGGGGATTCATTTGCCTATGATGGAGATCATTAAGTATAAGTTTCTATCATTAATGTCTCCTAATACTGCAACTAATTATTATAACAAATTTAAATTTCTGTTATAGCTTTAATGCTTCTTAAAATTTCTCTACAATATACTGAACAGGCCTATGGCACAGGATGCATTGAGCCTGACTAATGGAAGCCACAAGGTATCACTGATTCTTCAATCCCACCAGCCTGAGGCACCATGAGAAATGTACCTTAAAGGCATTTCCTTCCCATACTCAATAAATACACTATGTTGCTGCCCTTGTCCGTGTATTGATAGAACATCCATCTCCAAGCTCCTTTTCAACATTGTAGCTCCCAATAAGACACATATTTACAGATCTGGATGAAATACATCGCAGGTGCTTTAGGAGGTGCGGTACGGCTTAATCTGTAATTTAGCTTATTGTAAAAATGGGATTATTCCTAAAGGCCTTCAGGTCACGAATGAACCTGGTATTTTTATAACAGATAGGAAATTCATAGAAAAATGGACACTTGTAGCCAACCGCTGTAGTAGGGATTGGATCCTGTTAATTATAGAAACAGCTAATGAATTTTTAATCATAGAAAGGAAAGAAATAGAAGCATTAGAGAGCCAGTTACAAGAGAGCACAGCACTGGAGGATGCCAGAGCTAAATTAGAGGAAATTCAAAATGATGTAGCTGGTTATAATGAATATCTGATTAAAAAGAAGAGCAATAAACTTAAAAAAGACATAGAGAACTATAACCCTAAATTCGTCTACCCCCATCTACAGAAGGACTTCTATGAACGTCCCAAAGAACAATTCCAATCCCGCAGGCAGTGGCAGAATCAACCTAGAAATCAACCACGGAGGAGGGTGAGATTTTTCGATTCATCATATACGAGCTCAGACTCGGAAGGTGAATCAACAAATGATAAATATAAAAGTGGGGATTCCAGTAAACAACAACCACCAATTTTAAAAGAGAGCCTCTCTTTTTTAGACAAACGCAACCAAACGTTCGGTCAACAACGAGGGAGAGGGAGAGGCCGCAACAATTACAATCACCAAGCACAATACACACAAGCCCAAAACCCTCATCGTCCTCGTACCAGGAGTCAGAAACAGTGGGACTAGATAACACCCAAAAAGAATCCGTCATAAACCTATCAGACCACCGATTATCCAACATAGAGACTAAACTATTTGAAAGGGGTTTAGGATATGCAATATGCTCATCTGTGGACATGTATGCCCTGGAGAGGGATCTACAATTTTTTTTTTTAGAAAGGTCAGATTACAAATTTTTTTCGATGGGAAAGACAAACCACCAAGACAGAATAGATCAGGTTTGAAAACAAAATCCACCTGGACTCCATCGCTCAATACTGTACACAAAGATGTAGAGGCCTTTGAGAGATCCGTTGATAAGAGCATAGATAATCTGCTAAAACAAAAAATCTGGACACCCACCAATTTGACTAAAGAGGAGAAAAGAGCATTAGAACTCCTTGAACAAAACGTAGCCCTAACAGTGAAACCAGCAGACAAAGGGGGTAGTGTAGTCCTGATGAACAGCAATGACTATGACAATAGAATGCTCAAACTCTTAAATAACAGTGAGCATTACAAAAAATCATGTAGGGAGGAATGGCAAACCTTAACGGAAGACATAGGTAAAATGCTAAGTCTGGCCAAAGATGATGATGTCATATGTGAGGAGGAATTCACATTTATGCTGAACACAGATCCCTTAATCCCGGCACTATATGGTTTACCTAAGGTGCATAAGGATATCCAAGATCCCCCAATGAGACCCATAGTATCATGCATAGGGTCACTTACTGAACCCTTGAGTAAGTACGTGGAAGTCTTTTTACAACCTATAGTACAACAACAAAAAGCTTACATTAAAGATACGACCTCCATGATCAAAAAAGTGGAAGGATTAAGTTTCAATCCGGAAACCCAAGTGTTAGTGACTTTAGATATCGAAGCACTATACACAAATATACCACAGGACAGTACCATCAAGATTATGGAAGAGATTTTAAGAGGTAGCCAACAAGATTTGACAGCCCATCAACAATTCATTATAGACTGTATCACTCTGATCCTCAAAAACAATATTTTTATGTACAAGGATGACCTATTCAGACAGACTAAGGGGACCAGCATGGGGGCCACATGTGCCCCTAGCCTGGCCTGCTTATATGTCTCGAGATTTGAAGAAAAACACATCTATAATGTAACGGCCCCATTCTATGAAAACATCTCTGAATGGGGTCGATATATTGATGACATGTTTTTCATATGGACAGGAGAAACGGATACTTTTAATGAGTTCCTACTCTGGCTCAATTTGGGTGATGAGAACCTTAAGTTTACATCACATATGAGCAAATGTCAAGTGGAGTTCCTTGACATTATCATCAAGCATACAGAGTACTACCTGACTGTGGAATTATATACAAAACCCACAGACAGGAACAGCATGTTACACTGAGAGTAATCATCCGGCATCACAAAAGAATAACATCCCATTCGGACAATTTCTTCGGTTAAGAAGAAATTGTACCTCAATGCATGACTATGACATACATGCAAATACGCTCAAAACGAAATTCTTAGAGAGAGGTTATCCCAAAAGGATGGTGAGGCACGCCTATAAACGGGCGAAATATTTTAACAGAGAAAATTTGTTTGTATTAAGAGAGGAGAATGACAATAATCCACAACCAATCATGTTTGTTACAAACTTCTCACAGGTTAGCCATAAGGTTAAGAATATTGTAAATAGGAATTGGCACCCGATAGCGGACAAAACAAATATACCCATCCCAAAACCAATGTTCTCATATAGGAGGAATAAAACCATTGGAAATTCCTTAGTCCATACGTATAGAGAAATGCCTAAACAGCTACAAATGACAGTGGATGGTAATCCCATACCAACGGGCACACACCCTTGTTCAGGGTGTGTGAACTGCAGCAGTATCATTAAAGGCAATAAGGTAACAGCCAACGATAAATCAGTATACATAAAAAGCTTTATGAATTGCAGGACAAAAAATGCTATCTATTTGATCCAATGTCCCGGTCAAAAATCTTACGTAGGAGAGACATCTAGGGAAATAAGGTTGCGATTAAATGAGTACCGATCAGCCCTGAGAACGAATAAAATAGGAGCACCTCTTACTGAACACTGGAGATCAGCAGGACACAGAATTGATGATCTAAAATGGTGTGGACTAGAGAAAATAACAGGTAGTAAGAGGGGAGGTAATCAGGATAACAAGAGGAAAAGAAGAGAACAATTCTACATGTCTACCTTAAATAGTATAAGATGTGGTTTGAACTCGAGAGAGGATTGGGAAAAAATCATTAAATAAATCTGAGAAGATTGGGAATAAATTATTATTACATCTAAGAAACTCTATAGCGATTTAAGAAACATTATAGTAACATGAAACAGGCCAATTATGGGCGGCTTATAACAATGGCAAGAGCGTAATGTGATCCCTTGAATCAATATTATGAAATTGATGGTTAAAAGAGTACTCTTGGGTAAGTGGCATAGAGTCACGACATCCCCATTATCTTAATTTAATTTAATAGATATGTTGTTAATCCCTATGGCACACTGGTAGGTCTGGAAATACATACACAGCAAATACTTCAATAATATTATAAACGGTAAATGGTGTTAAGCAACAGCGGCGGCAATAATCCTTGCAACGTCATCAATAAAATTTATAACCATACAACTAATGTGTTGTGTTAGCGATGCATCGCCGCCAGACTTACAATGCGATTATCGCCATAGAAACGCATCGGGTGTAAGAACCAATCGGGGTCAATTTCGCATTTGTGAATATCCAATAGAAAGATCCTAAATAAACTTGGTATTGCGTTATTTTACTATAGCAACGCGGCTCTGATTGGTTAAGTTTGATCCAATGGGAAGAGAGGAAAGGCGCGCCCAATGAATAATAGGGACATATATAAACCTGGAAAAGCGGCCTAACCTTTTCCGTTCGTTTCACTACATACCGAGTGAGGACAGGAAGGTCGTCTGCCAGGATACAGGAGCAGGGAGGCCGACTGAAAAGAAAAGGGTACGTTTTGTGAATAGACTAAGACTCCCCATGTTAGCAGTGAGGTAATAATATGTCCCATCTTATAAAACAAAAAAACAAAAAAAAAAGTGAGGTCCCGTTGACCTACATTGTGGGCCACTAATAGCGAAAACAATCGCACGAATTCAAAAAATAAAAAAAGCCAAGCCGCCTAATTTATTTTAATTTTAATTTTTGCAAAATACCTAGTGATAAAGCTTTTCTGTTCAATAAAAGTATATGGACTATTTTTGAGACAAGCAACATAAGGTTGTAGGTGGTGGGCATGTAGTTTTAATAAGATCAAAAGATAAAAAAATCCTTTAAATTTCCTTCGCAGAAAACGACAAACCCATGGGCCAGCCCGAGTTTGGTCAAGGACTCCCTATATACGAAAAATCGAACCTAATTGAAAGTGGTTTCGAGGCTAAAGGGAACCTCTTGCTAACTTATATGGTGAGTAAGAGACTAGTACTAAATTAGTGCTAACTGAGATTCTGATCTGGGTATCTATGGGCATACTAATCAAGGTATAATAATGTAATCCCCCAGGAATCTTTCCATCAACATTGATTATAAAAAACGGTGGCTCCTCCTGGCAGAAATAAACGGCATTTATACATCTCAGCGACAGGTATAATCAGCACTAATCTGTCTTTTGTAAAATGCAAGGAGCTAGAAAATTACAAACTATTTTTATCTTTATATTAAAATATGGTGGTACATTTCCATATCTATAGAAGTATCCTGATGAATACCAATAGATGTAGAGCATAAGAATAAGGAACATTGAGACAACCCTTTATTCGACAGGTATGTGATTACACAATCCTTGGCCTAACACATAGTAGTGATATGTAAGATCTCCATGTAAGGATCTAAAATACAGATTAATATATGATCTATATAAGAATTGTTGTCTTTCTATTTAGAGACAACATAAAGTTGCACATTCAGCAAAGTATCTCGGAATGGGGAAATCATATAAAAACCCATAGAAACGAAATCGAACCAGCACTTTCCAGTAGAGAAAATTATCTCCATCTGGAAGAAGGTAAGCGTGCTGTAGCCGATAGAATTAAGTTACAATGGGTCTTGCAGCATGGGCCACAAGGCCCAAGAGAGAGGTAAACTAGTCCAATGGGGTAAAGGTGTGCTTAGAATAAGAAATGGAAGTGCCCAAGTGTTGGATATGTATATGGTGCATAATGATTATTATGTGTGAATTAACAACAAGAGTATGGGTTGAATAATATGTGGTGTCCAATAAACTGATCATAGATATAAACAAAACTATAGAATGTTACACCCAATAAGTATGTGAATGTGGGATAAGATGGCAGATAGACAGACAAACTTTCTTGATTGTACAAATGAAAAATTGGATGGTAATTCTGTCTTTTTTAACTGTTTAGAATCAGTCCTGAAGAAGGTGTTCAAAAAGAAAACCGAAACGCCACGTCGACTCTTTGATTCTTTTTTATATTGTAATTTGTAGATTGTTTGTTTATTGTCATAACGTTTTTTAACACTGTGATTTGTTATTATGAACTATGAAGTGATTATATGAATAAATTGTATATCAGAATTTTACCAAACATACACTGTGATTTTGTCTGTCATTCTAAATGAAAAAAAATGTGTCAAAATTTTTTTTGTTCTAGTTGCCGAATATCATCAGTATCCCCGTTATTGATTATTGATAGTTGGTTATATTTGGTATTGTATATTCTATGTTATATAATTCTTACACCATAATTTTGACACCTTATTGCACCTTTACCTCTCCCGCCCATTTGTTGGCATGTTGCTCTAAGTAATATACCACTAATGATTTTCATTAGAAGTGGACATAACCTTTATTGTCCATTTAGTTGGGACTTTTAGTTTTTTGAGGCTTTTTGTTGACAGCCATTCCATTCTAGTCAAGTCTCTTGCCAACCGCATTAAATCCAGGGGCAGCTCCTCCGCTAAGGCGGAGAAGCGGCGCCCCACTGCTCTCATAGCAGGTAAAATAAAATGATAACCTTGTTATCATTTGATTTTTCTTCACTACGGGGCTGGGTTAGGGCAGGGCGGAGCTGGTGTCAGAGCCTGGGAGGACACCAGCCTGGAAGGAGTGGTACATGCACACTAAGTGTGCATGACTGCTTGGCCAGTCGGCTTGGCCTGGCCAAACAGTCCTGCGCACTTTGCATGTTCCCCACCAGGGTGTAATACACAGCCTGATGGGGAACATGTACATGCTCCCTGTCCCCGTCTAAGCACCTAACCCTGGCGCTTAGACCAATCACAGCGCTGCATTGCAACGTCGAGATTGGCTTAGGGGAGCCTCTGTGCTTCGGGATCGAAGCGGAGAAGAATGTGGACTTGAGAAGGGACCGAAGCTGCAGAGAGACAGCAGCAGTGAAAAGTTGTGATTTAAAAAAAAATGTATTGTTCCCCCCCTTTACTCCAATGCCCCTGCTCACCACCCCGGTTCACTGCCAGCTGCCACTGATTGCACCTCTTCTTGTGCAAGTGGAGGTGCTGAATGGGATTTCTGATGGTCTGTTATAAACAAAGCATCTTTACATGTTTTAAAACTTCGGAATGCTCCTCTTTGAAACAATTAGCCCAAATGGGGCAGTGAGTTATGATTTCAGGAGGGAATGTCATACTTATTACACCTTGAAGGAAGTCTGGCCTATCAACAATGAACTTTAAGGGGAAAGGAAAGGTTATAAGTGGAGTATGCATGGCTATCATCCAGAGAGTCAAGGACGTCCGGAATGTAATCAAAAAGTAACCAAAACTCAGGGTAATTATAGATGAAGGGAAAAAGACTACAAGAGTGTTCCTATTTTGGGCAAACAGCGCTGGTTAAAAAAAATTGGCTTACTCATTCACTCCAGGGGTGACTTTAGCAGGATTGGCTTACTCATTCACTCCAGGGGTCACTTTAGCAGGATGCTAACACCCATCCCTCTATGTTGGGCAACGGTAGTTTCATTCTAGATGAATCAATAGAGAACCTTCTTAGGGACTCTGGGGACTTGCTGGCCCAAATTAAGATTAGCAATTCATGTTGGATCGTTCTAAAGAGGTCTGCTATAATCATGAACAATAACATCCAATGTTCCCTCTAATTTTTTTCCTCTGTGTGCGGCAGTGTAGGTCCTCTGTGCGATGCAGCCATGGCAATGTGCGCCAGGAACCAGACCGTGCGTGTGTGCAGCGCCAAATATCCCTCCAAACTTTTGCTTAAAAATCTGAAAAGATGGTGCATTTCCACACATACAGTGTCACGTTAAACTATACTGTGTTGTGTGGTTAGGTTTGCCGTAATTTTTAGCTGACAAAATAGCAAATACAAGTTAAAAGCACTTAAAAAGTATTTTAAAGTTGTGTAAACTAATTACATCGGTGGTACGCATAGTACCGCCGGCGGCCTAGCAGGCCTTCATTGGTGGTGCACGCACCTTGCCTTGTCGTTTCTAGGCAAAGTGGAAAAGTAAATTTTGCCATGTTCTGTGTCCCTACGTGTCCCCCATCTTATGTTATATGTGCATGATTAATATGCATATGTATTCCCCATGTTTGATTAAAGACGCAATTACAGTTGTGTCCATCCCTAGTATGCCAGTTCCCAGTTCTCGTGAATACTACGAATATCAGGCCTATGTAAAGTTACGGTGCCACGTTTCTCAGTGTGCACGTTATTTCATTGTAAAGTCCCCGTTTCTAGGCCTCAAAAGGGCCCGGACACCAGATTCAGCTCCTGTCTCCTGAGCCCTCGCTGAGGAGCGATACAGCCCCCACCTGTATTCCTGACCCTTCACTTACTTCCTGCCTCACAGTGCCCGGCTCGGCCTGGCTCTGCCTGCTAGTCTGCCAAGAATATGTTATGATTCTAGTTATCAGTTCAGCCCTCCTTCTCTGCATTCCTAAGCTACTGAATCGCATCAATAGTTTCCGTCATCGTCTAGCCCTTACGTCTCCATGTAAGAGAAATACTGTATTTATGGTCATTTAATATTCTTCATCACGCACTACATGTAGAATAATGCATGCACCAGTCTTAGAGTCTGTTAGCCTTTACCCCGATACCTTTTAGTTTATATCAACATGTTCTCTAAACATCAGATACTAGATATTGTTTAGGTACATGTCGCCCTGACTCTCCAGACTTCAGTCTCTGCTCCTAGCGCAGAAGTCATAGCCCCCAGCTTCTCCTAGTAACGCGTCATTGTCAGTATGCGCGCACCATTAGGTTAGAGGTCCCGGCTCCTTAGGTAGCCCCCTCCATGTTTCCGCCCCATTTATGACATATTCCGTTACGTTTACATCACATGTCTATGTATACGCCTCCTGTTACACCTACTTTCACCCTTATCTTTCGCGACTGCTATTGACCACACCCACTGCTCCGCCTATTGTATGTATTGAAATTGCAACTGTTTTAGTATATATGCTTGTGTATTGTTATTAAAGTTAGCGCGCTCATCCCAGATCCAGCCCCGGCAGCTGCCGGGCTCTGCCATCCTATTCCTGTGCAGGTTGTCCTGTTCCTGTCCTTTATGCTGTATTAAACCTGCAAACTCCTACTACCTCGAATCTTGACTCTTATTTATTGAGCTATCTGTTATTGCTATGTCCAGTCAAACCTAGATCCGGTATTATTTATTTATATACCACATAATGGCGCCCGAATAGGGACTTGCCCTTTCCCCACGCGCCGGTGAAGCCACGTATGCCCCCTGACCCTCTGCAGCCGTGACGGAACCATACCGTGCACGTGCAGATATTTCTGCTTCAAGTATCCCTCAGGCCTACGGAGGAGACGGAGGTTGCGGTCCAGCATCCAGACGAGGCGGTGGAGGAACGCGGCGAGTCCCGACCAGAGCCCAAGCCGAGAGTCCAAGGTCCGAGGTATCCGGAGGCCCACCCGTAACAGAAGTCCGAAGTTCGTCCGTCCGGCGTCGAAGCAGTCCAGTCCAGTCCGAGGCCTTCCGTTCTTGCTGCCCGGTGAGTACCGTTGCTGGGGTAGTATCTAGACAGGGTCAATCTAATTGTCTATGGTCCGTGGGGTTTGGTGGTACACAGATCCCAAAACGAAGTGTCCACTCCGGTGGATGCGGGTCCTGACGTGTCTCTTTATGAGACCGGTAAGTTTCGTACTGTTCCAGCAGTGCATCTAGTTTCTGTTCTAGTCAGTTCTGTTCTCGAGAAATTCATGTATTCTGTTTTCCGTATTCCAGGTAGTGTTCTGTTCGAACTGTTATTTTAAATGTTCTTCATGTATTTTAATGTCGTGGTATGAAAGTGGTGTAATTATCGTTATTGTATTATCGTGTTCATTGTGTATTGTATTGTGTCCAGATTACTGTTCAGTCATGCCGTTATTTTCCAGACTACGTCAGTTAAGAACTAGAAAAGGTCTGTTAGAAGAAGCAGTTCCTGTCCCGCCTAGGGACAGTCCAGGTCATTTTATGTATCAGAAGCATGGCATAAGTGCCATATTGTATCTAGATTTATGGGTAGAGTATACCAAACAGTTAGAAGAAAAGTATAGATGGCCCGTATCGGGTACATGGGATGCCGAGTGCATTATGCGAGTAGAAGAAGCATTATGGAAAAAGAAAGCCAGACAGTCACAGAAAGATGCCATCGAGTTATGGCGCAAAGAATCTCATAAAAGAACCGAAAAAGAAATCAGAAAGTCAGAATTAAGTAGAGAATCCTTAGAACGAGCCCAAGAAAGGGAATTAATCGAGATAGGTGAACGAGTCAAAACCGAACAGTCAGACAGACAGAGGAATGCCCTCATTAAGGGTATGTATCCTCTTCTTGCCGAGGGCTTGCCAAAAGCGACCCCGGAGGCATCCAGTAATTTTCCGCCACCATTAGTTCCGACCAAGCTACGTCACAAACCGACCGCAGCTGATATTTTCATCTCGTCCTACTTGGACGACACAGTCCCAGAATATGCAAATCCTGTTCCGCCAGTCCCTGTAAATCATGCCATTCCTGCTCCTCCAGATACCGGAGTACCTGCTACGGTACCCCCGGTCCAGCCTACATTACAATTGCCCGCCGCACCAGCACGAAGAGCATCAGTCGACGATTCCAGTTTAGGGGCCGCAGGAGGAGGTCCTCCTGGTACCCCGCCACCACACCAACGTGTAACATTAGTCGAGTTACATGAAAGTGCGTTACAGCGTACGCCCAAATATAAGTCCGTTGCAGATATCCGACGAGCTCTCACTGAATGCCGCTATGATCCAGTTGCAGGTGATGATAGCACAGTTATATATTCCAACCGTGTAAGACGGGTGACCGGGTATTTGGACACCCTACCGAATATGAAAGAAGATCTAGACAGAATATATCGTTTCATCCGTACAGGGGATGATCCAGAAAGTATTGGCGAAGCCATGTCCCAAAGGAAAGCTGAGATCCAGCTCATGCTATTAAAGTTTCTGATTAATTGTTTAATAAGGGAACAAGATTATCCGACCAAAGATCCGGCCGAAATGAGAATCCTGACAAGGTGGAGTGATAATATAGCCGAGGGTAAACACAGAACTATCAGTAGTATAGAGAGTATGTACAAGAGAATTCGTAAGGAAATAATAAAGTTACACGAACAACGTAAAGCAGCACAAGTAAGCGAGAAAGAGAATGACTCTTCTACTGAAGAGGTAGACGACGAGAATCCCGCCAGAATAGCGTATGTAGGAAAATCTAGATTTCCAGACCGCCACTTACGCCTAGAACACAAGTCAGTTTTTCATCACCCAGCACCAGAACAAGGTCCTCTAGAACAAGTATTTCAAGCTACCGATCATATTCTGAAATCACGAATCGGTTATAGTGAGTTAAGTACTATGCATGAACAAGAACTAGTCCGATCAGCAGTCCGATGGATTACTGATTCTACCACTTTTCCAGACGAAATAGTGGCACACATGTTTCTGAAATTGCCCCCAGCCGAGCAGCGACTGGTGGGTATGTATATGATCCAACACCTCATTACTCTGTATGAGGGTCAACATTCTGATCCAGGTCCGTTACATGATGTCCTGAACGAGTTACTCCAGTATAGATGGAAAGGTTTAGGTACCGATTTAATTAGTGTCATTTTAGAACAGCGTCACAAATATAGTATGTTTCTGAACCCGCATTTTGTTCATGTCTCACCTCCAGAAAGTAAACCGTTTTACATAGACAGACAGAATCCGCTACGAGAAGTACACCCAGTCAGGACAGCAGGTGGTGAAATGCAAAGAGTATTTGTTTACACCCCGATTACAAAGATGGAACTCTTAGAGATGAAGAAATTAATTCCCTGTCACGACAAAGATCCAGCAGGGTTCCACCGAGAATTAAAAGACATGCTCCGTATGGGAGAATACACTTATCCAGATATTATTAAAATGCTAAAAGTCCTATTGCCCGCAGGGGTATACGAGAAACTCAAGGAAAAAGATTGGGAGGTGGGAGAGAAAAAGATCGATTGGGCAGTTCTAGAAGCCGAAGATAAGATACGAGTACCAGGTACCGGTCTTGGAGAGAAATGTAAAGAATTACCAGAACTGTTAATACAAGTTTTGCCCAGATTATTAGCAACTAAAAAGGAAGACTGGGATGCAATCTCAGCCTGTAAACAGAAACAAGATGAAGACACTAGTGATTTTTATTCTAGATTCGAGAAATGCTTTATTATAAACAGTGGCTTGAAGACGAGTAGCGAGTCGTACCCTCATCTTTTTGTTACTAAATTAGTCGAGAATTCAAGTCCACAAGTTAAGAATCGAGTTTTGAAAGTCGAAAGTACATGGCAAGCTAGTACCCCGTCCCAGATGTTACAGATGCTCCAGTACCACCAGAATAGAATTAGAGAAGAGCAAGAACACGAGAGAAAACGTATGAAAGACACGAAAATGAAAGTACTAGTTGCACAATCTGTTCCTCAAGACAGTCAGAAGAGGGGTCCGACTCAAGCCAGTCATCCTGCAGCTCCCGTTAAAGGGACATGCAATTATTGTAAACAGCCAGGTCATTTCATAAACGAGTGTGCAGTTCTGAAACACAATATAGCTACTGGTAAAACTAAAGAAAGACCACGTCCGCCTAGACAAGAACAAGTTTCACAGACTTCTCAGCTCCAGAATGCACAACAGACAGTTCCAGCACCGCAGCCTATTGCTGCAACACAGCATGTTACACAGCAGATGTACCAGTATGCACAGTCTGAGTATCCAGAGTATCAACCGTATTCATGAAACAGCCTAGAGAGGGAGGTAGGCTTGCCTCTCATCGAGATACCTGTAGATCAAGAAGGTCCCTATGTTCATAGTCAAGTACTAGGGAAAGACAGAAAGTTTTTGATTGATACAGGGGCAAGTAGGACCACCATTAGTCACGCTGAAGTTCCAGGGGCTCCGCTCTCAGGCTCTAGAAATGTTTCCCTTGGATTTTCAGGAAAGCCTATTGTAAACGAGATATCTAAGCCAGTTACTCTAGAAGTAGGTCCATTGGCCCGCACTACTGATCTATTACTTACGAAGTCATGTCCAGAAAATCTGTTAGGCATTAAGACACTGAAAGAATTAGGTGCAGTTATTTGCTGCTCCCCAGAGGGAATACGATTGTTTTTACGTGACTTCAAGGGTCACTATGTATTACGAGATTTTGATCCAAGATTGTCTAATGTTCCGCAGCATCTATGGGCGCAAGGTCCAACTGATGTAGGTCTTATGCAAATCACACCCCATCGTGTGACTCTCAAACCAGGTGTAGTGTTACCACGAATCAGACAGTACAGATTGCCACCTGAGGCTGTAACAGCCTTATCCAAAATTATTGACGAGCTCATGGCTCAAGGAGTAGTTGTAGAAACTGACTCCAATGTATGTAATTCTCCGATCATTCCAGTCATGAAACGTACTGATCCAAATGCACCTCCAGTATATCGATTAGTGATTGACCTTCGAGAACTCAATAAATGTATAATTCCCCAGTATCCGGTTGTTCCAGACATCTCTTCCCTATTGACAGCCATTGATTCCGAAGCAACATTTTTCACAGTCATAGACCTCAAGAACGCGTTTTTCAGTGTCCCCATTCATCCAGACAGCCAGTTTCTTTTCGGATTTTGTTTAAATGGAAGGAGCTATATGTTCACACGAGCTCCTCAAGGTTTCACGGAAAGTCCTAGCATTTACAGTCAAGCACTTAAGAGACAACTGGACAACATTAACATGCCAACTGACACTGCCCTGCTCCAGTATGTCGATGATCTACTGATCACAGCCCGTTCTGAACGTGCTTGCGAGCGAGCATCACTTACAGTCTTGTATTTCCTTGCCGAGATGGGGCACAAGGTGTCCCCTTCGAAGCTTCAATTCTGTGTCCAGCAAGTGATCTACTTAGGTCACTTACTGTCCAAGTGGGGTAGGCAGTTGACACCAGACCGTATCCAGTTAATAGCGAGTCTTCCTCAACCCAAGACACAGAAGGAGGTACGTGCTTTTATCGGCCTTACTTCTTATTGCAGACAATGGATTCCTCAGTATGCATTCCTAGCTAAACCACTGATACAGTTAACGACACAGGAGGCAGCCGTATCGACTGTCCTCCCTTGGACATCTGAACATACACTTAGTTTCAATGAGTTGAAGAAAGCTTTATGCCAAGCTCCAGTTCTAGCTACACCGAACTACAGTAAGCCTTTTACACTTTTCGTCACAGAACGCGAAGGTACAGCATTATATGTTCTCACACAAGATCAAGCAGGACAATACAAGCCCTGTGCTTATTTTTCGAGCACATTAGATCCTGTAGCCCAGGCTCTGCCTGCGTGCCTCAAGTCAGTTGCAGCCACAGCACTAGCTATCAGACAAAGTGATTCCATAGTATTAGGACATTCCTTGACAGTACAAGTTCCACACTCCGTGGAAGTTTTTTTAAACCGAACCCAGACTCAGCACTTGACAATTGCACGTTTAACAGGTTATGAACTGACACTGTTCCAGCCACACATAGAAATCAGACGCTGCAACGTTCTAAATCCTGCTACACTATTACCGTCAGTTAATTCGAATCCTGCCACACACGACTGTGTGGAAGTAGTTAATATTATGACTAAGCCAAGACAAGATCTGACAGACATCCCATTACCAGATCCCGACCTGACACTTTATGTGGATGGTTCATGTACGAGAACAAGTACAGGAGAACTAGTAGCCGCGTATGCAGTGACTACTGACACTGAAGTTATAGAAACACACCGTATTGACACCCTGTCTGCTCAAGCAGCAGAGCTAGTTGCTCTGACACAAGCCTGCATACACGCCAAGAACCTGAAAGTTAATGTTTATACAGATTCACGCTACGCATTCGGAGTTGTACACGACTTCGGAGTGCTCTGGCAGGAGAGAGGTTTCATGACTTCTCATGGAACCAAGATTCAGCATGGTCTCCTTATTCAGGCTCTGTTAGATGCCATACATTTACCGACATCTATTGCCATCATGAAGTGCAAAGCACATACGAAAGTTACTGACATTATTTCCCAAGGTAATGATCTAGCAGATCGCACAGCCAAGCTCACAGCACAGACTCCAGACATTCCAGTTAATCCGACACAGACACATACTCCAGATCCGACTACCTGTATGACAGTTAAGGACCCTACTCAAGATGTCATAGATATCCAGTTACATGCTACTCCCGATGAAATCAAGAAATGGTCCGAACAAGGAGGGGTCCAGACAGATCAGGGATGGGTAACGAAGGGTAGAGCCACATGGTTTCTCCCCGACTCTATGGTTCAAGTCATTATCAATACCGCACATAGTCCAGCACATTTAGGAGAAAAAGCTATGTTAGACAGTATCCAGAACATTTGGTTCAATAAGCATTTACGAGCTGCAGCCAAGCAGAAAGTCCGTACCTGTATGATATGTTGCCAGTTCAATCCAGGTAAAAGTGTCCCGGTGGAACAAGGTGGATTCCAGCCTCCTGACCACCCTTTTGAAGTCCTCCAGATGGATTATATTCAGATGGAGCGATGTCGAGGTTTCAAGTATGTCCTTGTAGTGGTATGCGCTTTGTCCAGGTGGACAGAAGCATATCCAGTCCCAGATTACACAGCCACGACCACTGCCAAGCAGTTGGTTCGTGAATTCTTCCCCCGCTACGGACTCCCTAGGGTCGTATATTCTGATAACGGCCAGCCATTCTCATCCGAGCTCATGAAACATGTTTCCCTTTTGTTAGGGTACCAGTGGAAGTTCCATTGTGTACGCCATCCTGAAGCAGCCGGTCTCGTAGAGAGACATAACCAGACCCTGAAAATCCGCATTGCCAAAATATGTAAAGAGAAAGGTGTAGACTGGTTAGTAGCTCTGCCAGTCGCTCTGTTTTATATGCGCATGGTCGCACATTCCAGATCAGGTCTGTCCCCGTATGAGGTCGTATTCGGCCGCCCCCCTAATATGTGGGGTACACCTAGACCCCGAAGTATTACCGATGTTTCAAGTAATATGCTGACAGATTACCTAGCTTCCTTGATGTCTGCCCTACACTCTTGTCGTTCACAGGTTGCCGCCGCATTTCCAGACAATACCGAGGTGGCACCGCATGAGATCGTTCCCGGAAATCTGGTTCTTGTGAGGAACTTTGATCGTTCAAGTCCGCTGGAGCCTCGCTGGAAGGAGCCAAAACAGGTCCTCCTGGCCACCCGTACTGCCGTCAAGCTGGAAGGCAGGAAGGGCTGGGTCCACCTGTCTCACGTGAAAAAGTTTTATGGATTAAAGACTGTTTCCAAGAACATTTCCGAGGATTTTAAGGATTGCCAAAGTACTATTCTTAAGGACTGTCCCGCAAAAGACAATGATACTAAACCCTCCCTGTTAGAGAAAACTCCGCAACAGGAGTATAAGCTAAAATTAAGGTCTAGTAAAATAAGTCAGCCAGTTTGATTGTCTAAGTCCTCCCCTAGGTGAAACGGTTAGACCGGTTTCTGACATGTATAAAATAGACCCCCATAGTGAGAGAGTTAGTCAAAACTCAATCCGATGTATCGTTTTTCTAAGTTTCATATTGTTTTTCAGCCTTATGACTACCTGCACAAGTTATGCTTTTTATTTATGTTTTCCTATTTCTCATGTGAATAAGTCTTCTATTTCTACAGTAGAGCACACGTTTAGTGATCTGCCTTCTCATGAACTATCTTATCGTCTTGCTATGCGTAATAATTCCTTTATCCGCATGTTACATTATTCACACCAGACCAGCAATGCCACTAATTGTTGGGTGTGTGGTCGACTCCCCCCTTTCCAGACACCGAAGGGAGTTCTGCCACTCTTTCCTTATCCATTTTCACATAATGGTTCATGTGGAGCATGGTCCACGTTAACGTCATCCTCAACAGATACGTCTTTTCTTAACAGTACATGTTTTCCAGACAAGCAAGGTCTTCCCCACAGAACAGGGTTAGATCTAGAAAATGAAGTTTATAATTTAGGTAATTATTCTTCGAATTTCATGGTCCTGAATGTTCAGTCTGATACTACTCCAGACTTACCTGCTATGTCAGTACTACCAGTTAAAGGCGAATTATGTGTCCGAAAGAATGGTTCCGTACATGTAGGACATAGTGATTGTACTACTATTGTCAAGTATAGTGACAGTGGGAAATCTATTTTCAAAGCTTCACGTCATTCTTATTTTGTTTGTGGTCAGACCGCATATGTCCGTCTGCCCCTCGATTGGGAGGGAACCTGTTACATTGCCTTCCTACTGCCACCAGTTTTTCTAGCCCCACCCGACTACCATAGGAATTCCCATTTAGTACATACTAGACACAAAAGAGACCTCCCGATTGTCGATTATACTGAAACTGCTCTAGAACAATATATAGATATCAATAAAGGTGTCTTCCCTTATTTAGGTACTGTCGTAAATAGTAAACTGATACGTAGACTAACGAGAACCCTTGAAGCAGTAGTGATTGAGACTACTTCTGCTCTAAGTAACTTAACCGAAGAGCAATCCTTTATGAGAATTGTCGTGCTCCAGAATCGTCTCGTCCTTGACGTCATACTGGCCGATAGGGGCGGGGCATGTAGAGTCATCGGATCTAGTTGCTGCATTTTCATTCCAAATAACGCGCCGTCTGTTTATTCAGCTATAACCAGACTCCATAAAATTGCCCATATGTTACACCAAGATCCAGGCACCTGGACATGGTCCGGTTGGTTCTGGAATATAATCTCCGCCTGGGGATGGAAAGTATTGTCCTTTCTAGGTATTGCAGTAGCGATCATATTCAGCTGCTGCCTATGTATACAATGTGGCCCTGCGATTTGTGGCATCTGTGCTACCTCTTGTATTTCTAGTCCCAAGTCCCGTTCTAAATCCCGTTCCAAGAAAATCCGAGACGAGCAAATGATACTGTATGAAATGATAGATGGTATCATGAATATTGATGTTTCCTGATGGAAACGTAGTGACAAGGAGGGAATGTGGAAAAGTAAATTTTGCCATGTTCTGTGTCCCTACGTGTCCCCCATCTTATGTTATATGTGCATGATTAATATGCATATGTATTCCCCATGTTTGATTAAAGACGCAATTACAGTTGTGTCCATCCCTAGTATGCCAGTTCCCAGTTCTCGTGAATACTACGAATATCAGGCCTATGTAAAGTTACGTTGCCACGTTTCTCAGTGTGCACGTTATTTCATTGTAAAGTCCCCGTTTCTAGGCCTCAAAAGGGCCCGGACACCAGATTCAGCTCCTGTCTCCTGAGCCCTCGCTGAGGAGCGATACAGCCCCCACCTGTATTCCTGACCCTTCACTTACTTCCTGCCTCACAGTGCCCGGCTCGGCCTGGCTCTGCCTGCTAGTCTGCCAAGAATATGTTATGATTCTAGTTATCAGTTCAGCCCTCCTTCTCTGCATTCCTAAGCTACTGAATCGCATCAATAGTTTCCGTCATCGTCTAGCCCTTACGTCTCCATGTAAGAGAAATACTGTATTTATGGTCATTTAATATTCTTCATCACGCACTACATGTAGAATAATGCATGCACCAGTCTTAGAGTCTGTTAGCCTTTACCCCGATACCTTTTAGTTTATATCAACATGTTCTCTAAACATCAGATACTAGATATTGTTTAGGTACATGTCGCCCTGACTCTCCAGACTTCAGTCTCTGCTCCTAGCGCAGAAGTCATAGCCCCCAGCTTCTCCTAGTAACGCGTCATTGTCAGTATGCGCGCACCATTAGGTTAGAGGTCCCGGCTCCTTAGGTAGCCCCCTCCATGTTTCCGCCCCATTTATGACATATTCCGTTACGTTTACATCACATGTCTATGTATACGCCTCCTGTTACACCTACTTTCACCCTTATCTTTCGCGACTGCTATTGACCACACCCACTGCTCCGCCTATTGTATGTATTGAAATTGCAACTGTTTTAGTATATATGCTTGTGTATTGTTATTAAAGTTAGCGCGCTCATCCCAGATCCAGCCCCGGCAGCTGCCGGGCTCTGCCATCCTATTCCTGTGCAGGTTGTCCTGTTCCTGTCCTTTATGCTGTATTAAACCTGCAAACTCCTACTACCTCGAATCTTGACTCTTATTTATTGAGCTATCTGTTATTGCTATGTCCAGTCAAACCTAGATCCGGTATTATTTATTTATATACCACAGATGCATGGGCTGTAAGAAGGTGTGAAAAAAACAACAAAGCCTCATTAACAAGTAAATGGAAGCCCTGCGAAGTATTCAGGTACAGATGTGTGCGCGCCCAGGAAGCTGTCTCAGTCCGGGCTGCCACAAACGAATGGGTAAGTGGGGGAGGCTGGGGCTTAAGCCCTTTGAGCCCAATGGGCATTGCACGCCTGGATGTAAGCACATTCAGAATTTGGACAGATAGGGACAGAGACAGACAGATAGATAGAGACAGAGGTAGAGAGAGAGAGGAAGGTAGAGGGAGGGAGGGAAGTGGAGGGAGGGAGGGAGAAGGGGGTAGAAGGTGGGAGAGGGAGGTAAGGGAATGGGGGTAGATGGAGAGGGAGATAGAGGTAGAGGGAGGTAGAGAGAGAGGGACAGAGGGACGGAGAGGGAGGGACGGAGAAGGAGAGGGCGGAACAGAGAGGGAAAGGGAGGGACAGAGGTAGATGGAGAGGGACGGACAGCGAGGTAGATGGAGGTAGAGAGAGGGAGGTGCGGAGGGAGAAGGAGGTAGAGGGAGGTAGAGAGGGAGAGGGAGGGACAGAGAGGGAGAGGGAGGGACAGAGAGGTAGAGGGAGATGGAGGTAGAGGGAGGGACAGAGGTAGATGGAGAGGGAGGGACAGCAAGGTAGAGGGAGGGAAAGGGTGGGAGAGGGAGGTAGAGGGAGAGGGAGGTAGAGGGAGAGGGAGAGGGAGCTAGAGGAAGAGGGAGCTAGAGGGAGGGACAGAGAGGTAGGGGAAGGAAGAAGGAGAGGGAGGTAGAGGAGGGAAAGGGAGAGGGAGGGACAGAGAGGTAGAGGGAGGGAGGTAAAGGGAGAGGGAGGGAGGGACAGAGAGGTAGAGGGAGAGAAAGGGAGAGGGAGGGACAGAGAGGGAGACGGGGGACAGGGGTAGCGGGAGGTAGAGGGAGGGACAGAGTTGGAGAGGTAGGTAGAGACAGAGAGGGAGGTAAAGGGGGAAAAGGGACAGAGCAGGTGAGGTAGGTAGAGACAGAGAGGGAGGGAGGGAGGGAAAGGGAGAGGGAGCTAGAGGGAGAGGGAGGGACAGAGGTAGATGGAGGGACGGAGGTAGAGGGAGGGAAAGGGAGAGGGAGGTGGAGGGAGGGACAGAGAGGTAGAGGGAGAGGGAGGAAGAGGGAGGGACTGAGGTAGAGGGAGGTAGAGAGGGAGGGACAGAGCGGGAGAGGTATGTAGAGACAGAGAGGGAATTAGAAGGAGGGAAAGGGAGAGGGAGGGGCAGAGAGGGAGAGGTAGGTAGCGACAGAGAGGGAATTAGAAGGAGGGAAAGGGAGAGGGAGGGATAGAGAGGGAGAGGTAGGTAGAGACAGAGAGGGAGGGAAAGGGAGAGGGAGGGAGAGGTAGGGACAGAGCGGGAGAGGTATGTAGAGACAGAGAGGGAATTAGAAGGAGGGAAAGGGGGAGGGAGGGACAGAGAGGGAGAGGTAGGTAGAGACAGAGAGAGAGGGAGAGGGAGGGAAAGGGAGAGGGAGGGAGAGGGAGGGACAGAGCGGGAGGTATGTAGAGACAGAGAGGGAGGTAGAGGGAGGGGGGAGAGGGAGGGACAGAGAGGGAGAGGTAGGTTGAGGTAGGTAGAGACAGCGAGGGAGGTACAGGGAGAGGGAGGGAAAGGGAGAGCTAGGGAGAGGGAGCTAGAGGTAGAGGGAGGGACAGAGAGGTAGAGGGAGAGGGAGGGATAGAGCGGGAGGGGTAGGCAGAGACAGAGAGGGAGGTAGAGGGAAAGGGAGGGAAAGGGAGAGGGAGGTCGAGGGAGGGACAGAGCGGTAAAGGGAGGGAGATAGAGGGAGGGAGAAGGAGATGGAGGGAGGGAGAGGTAGAGTATTTGCTACTTCTGTGGACATTGTGGACAATGTGCAGCCTTTAATTTTAAACTTTTGTGCATTCTAGGAGCAAATTTGAATGTTTTCAGATATGTTTTTGTCCTACCCTAACAAGGGTGTAAATGTTGATTTAGGTATTTCACTGGTAGTAAGGTCAAAATGTCATCTCTTAATTTTGGAGGTCGGTTGTGGGGTAGAACATTAGCATCAAACAGCCCGAGCATTGTTCATAATAAAATCAGTGTTGAGGCAATGCTATCGTTTTTAAGAGAACAATGAGACTGTTTTTATTAACCATATTTTGCTTAGTAGTATAGAGTGTAGCCCTCATATGCTAGAGTCTGCATCAGGGCCATTGGATACTTTTTAGGTCAACACTATACTTCCTAGATTACATTCCACATCACTATAAACCACCAGGCCCGGACTGGCCGTTGCAGGCACCGGGCAATCCCCCGGTCGGCCGCGAGGGTGGGGGCCGGTTTTGGGCCCCAGGGGGCCGGTTTTGTTACAGGGTCGTTTTTTGCAGCATAGCTGCAAAAACGGCACTGTAACAAAATCGGCCGAAAACCGGCCCTAGCAAAGAGCGCGGTCGCACCCCCCAACCCCCCCGGGGGGAGGGTGGGGCCGGCCGAGCACTTTGCCAGGGCCGGTTTCGGTTCCCAGTCCGGCCCTGTAAACCACTTCATAACACACCATAACACTCAACTCCACGCCACTCCATAACAATGCACTCTACTCCACGTTAGAAGGCTTCACTCCACGCCACTTTGCACCAGTAATTTTTAGCCATACTGGATAGCAGCCACACTGCTGTAAAACATGGCTAAGACATATTGACCCTCACCACTGCCTTCCTGTTCTAGAAAAATTGTGGTTTGATAGGGGGAGAGCTGGGGTTAACTCACTGCCTCCAAGGCACCTGCTTCTCGACAAACACTGTGGGTGTTTCAGTAATGTATAAAGGGTGATACCAAGAACTGATTGAGCTAATTAGGTCTAGAAATGCAGAAATTATGAAATATAGGGAGTGAGGTGGAAGGCTGCAGGTTAAAGTTAGGATGTTTCAGTGCCCTTTACACTTGTGACAAAGCCTCCTTTTAATGATGGTTTAGGGTCTTCAGAGCATGTAGGAAACCCCTCTGGCTGCTGGTGATAAATAAAATTCCCATTAATTAAATTCATGTTTTTTACCTGCTTTTTCCTCCACCGAGTAATAGTCTCCTGAAAGAGAAACCATGACTCATGATTCAGCACTTGGCACAATGCGATTAATCAATATTCTCATTTGAGCTGTCGAGGTGGGTGATGATAAAAAGGGGGGAGAAGGACGGCATCCAAGTAAAACTGATAAAAAGTATCAGACCATTAAGTTACAGACTGCAAAACGACAAACCTTAACTCATGGCAGCCGAGAACTGCAGAGGTCAGGGCAGGGCAGAGGCCCGGCTGGGGCCGCTCGTGCACACTGCACTACTTAAATGTAATGAGAGAGAGGCTCGACTGTGTGTGTCAGGAAAAGGCAGGCTGAATGTGATTGGTTGCGGATTTCAATTATGCAGATTTTTAAAGCAGTGAGTTACCCAGGATCTACTGAGAATGCTTTATTTCAAAGAATGCGTCTGCCTGTACATCTTTAAATAGTGATTTTGTGGTGTTATACATCCCAATGTTTTTGTTAGAGTTGGCGATGTTGAAACTTTTCTTACTGTATGTAAGAATGGTTTTTACTTTTTCTGTCCGTGTGAGCTGCGGTCGTCTGTTACTTCACCAGACTATCAGAAATTGTTTCCATAGTGCTAATCTAAGGAAATGAGCTTCTATAGTTTGTGGCTTTCGCAAACTGCGAGGAAGAGTTTAAACTTCCGAGCGCGAAACGATCGAATGCCGCGTTGATGACACTCTGCATTACATTTCTAACAGTGCCCAGCTGCTGGTGTGCATTGGAAATAGCACAAGTGCTAGTACATATCCCTCAGCTGTGCACTCGAGAATTGTCACTCTCCTGTAGAGAAATGGCATTTTTACGCGCCGCTCACATTCTTAATGCAGCGGTGGCGCGAACGGTGTTGCAGGGAGTGCGCGGTAAATACAGTTCACTGCGCGCTAAGGGTGACCTCTGTGCGCGCGCGCTCACCCGCGCAGCTTATTGGGAACAGTGATAACATCTTAACATAAGACTCATGGCAGACAGTTGGCTTGAAACCCGCTCATTTTGCCAAACCAAAATACTGCAAGTCTTTCCCACCTTAGTAAGATCATATCTGAAGGTAAATATTTTGGGGCAAACCCTCTCTTTACCAATACTATCTGGAGGAATCCTCAGCCCAATATGTCAATTGCCTTCTTATTGTTTTTAAAAATCAAACAATCTGTTGCATTGGTTTCATCAACAGCCTTGAGAAAGTCATCCATCAACAAAACACGTGTCGGCTGTTTATGTACTACAACTACGTGTCAACATTTCCAAAAGCAAATTTACATTCCTTTCATGTTCTTGCTATTTGGACTGATTTTATTCACGATGTACTTTTGAAATTAAATACATGACAAGACCTCGACGAGCAACAGCAGCAGCCACCTGAAGTGCATCCTGCTCAACACCCGCTCCGTCCACAGACACGCCGTCGAGCTCTGAAACCTGCTCGACACCACAGCCCCGGACGTCGCCTTCCTCACGGAAACCTGGATGAACGCCTCCTCAGCACCCGACATCGCCATCGCCATCCCGGACGGCTTCAAGATCATCCGGAGGGACCGCGTCAACCAGACAGGAGGAGGCATCGCCATCATCCACAGGAACTCCATCCGCATCACGACCAACACCGACGACACCCTCGCACCCGCCGAGCACCTGCACTTCCAGATCCACATCAACCCCAAGACCACCCTCAGAGGCACCCTCATCTACAGACCCCCGGGACCACGCACACAATTCAGCGAGGACATCGCCGACTTAGTCAGCCCGCATGCCCTCCCCTCCGCTGACTACATCCTCCTCGGGGACCTCAACTTCCACCTGGAGAACAACAACGACCGCAACACCACCACCCTTCTGGACAACCTCGCTAACCTCGGACTCAAGCAACTGGTGACTACCCCCACCCACTACGCCGGACACACACTCGACCCCGTCTTCTCATCCAGCAAGGACATCGCCTTCAGCCACGCCACCGGACTCCACTGGACGGACCACAGCTGCGTCCACTTCAGCTTCAAAAGGACCACGATCCACCACCAACAGCAACAGGTTGCACGCAGAAACTGGAACAAGATCACAGCCGACCAGCTCGCGACTTCCCTGAGCAAGAACCCATCCACCAGCGCAACGAACCCCAGCCAAGCAGCCACCAACCTCACGAAGTGGATCAGCGACTGCGCAGACGACCTCGCCCCTCTGAGGTCCCCGCCTAGCAGACCCGGCAGCAAGAAAGCCCCATGGTTCACCGACGAACTCAAGAGCTCCAAGAAGTACTGCAGAGCCCTTGAGAAAGCCTGGCGCAGAGACCCAACACCGGACAACATGACTGCCCTCAAGCTCGCCACCCGAAAACACCACCAACTGCTCCACACCACCAAGAAAACTGCATTCAAGGAACGACTGGACAACAACGCACACAACAGCAAGGAAGTTTTCAACATCGTTAAAGAGCTCTCCAACCCCAACGCCGGAAACAACGACATCACCCCTTCGCAAGACCTCTGCAACTCCCTCGCCTCCTACTTCCACAACAAGATCGCGGACATACACAACAGCTTCAGCACTCAACCGACGCACGCCACGACCGAACCACCGCCCCCCACCACCACCCTCCGCGCCTGGACCCCGATCAGCACCGAAGACACCATCCGCACGATGAACTCCATCCACTCCGGATCTCCGACCGACCCTTGCCCTCACCACGTCTTCAACAAGGCCGACGCTGTCATCGCTCCCCACCTGCGGGACACCATCAACACCTCCTTCAACACCGCTACCTTCCCGGAGAGCTGGAAGCACGCCGAACTCAGCGCCCTACTAAAGAAGCCATCAGCCGACCCCACCGACCTCAAGAACTACCGACCCATCTCACTGCTCCCGTTTCCCGCAAAAGTCATCGAGAAGACCGTCAACAAGCAGCTGGCCGCCTTCCTCGAGACGAACGGATCCCTCGACCTCTCGCAATCCGGCTTCCGGGCCAACCACAGCACCGAGACCGCCCTGATCGCAGCAACCGATGACATCCGAGCCCTGCTCGACAACGGAGAAACAGAGGCCCTCATCCTCCTAGACCTCTCCGCGGCCTTCGACACTGGCTGCCACCGTACCCTAGTACAGCGCCTCAGCAACGTCGGAATCCAGGAGAAGGCACTGGAGTGGATCACCTCCTTCCTCGCCGGAAGGACACAGAGTCCGCCTCCCCCCGTTCAGATCAGAAGCCACCGAAGTCCTCTGCGGCGTCCCTCAAGGCTCCTCACTCAGCCCAACCCTCTTCAACGTCTACATGAGTCCCCTCGCAGCCATCGCACGCCAGCACAACCTCAACATCATCTCCTACGCCGACGACACCCAGCTGATCCTCTCCCTCACCAACGACCCCGCCACCGCCAGAGCCAACCTACACGAAGGGATGAAAGAGGTAGCCAAATGGATGAAGAACAGCCGCCTGAAACTGAACTCGGACAAGACGGAAGTCCTCATCCTGGGTTCCTCACCCTCCGCCTGGGACGACTCCTGGTGGCCCCCCGCCCTAGGCAGCGCACCCAAACCAACAGACCACGCACGCAACCTGGGCTTCATCCTGGACTCCTCCCTCTCCATGACCAGACAAGTCAACGCCGTCTCCTCGTCGTGCTTCAACATCCTACGCATGCTACGCAAGATCTTCCGGTGGATCCCCACCGAGACCAGGAAGACGGTCACCCAGGCCCTCGTCACCAGCCGACTGGACTACGGCAACGCCCTCTATGCCGGAACCACCGCCAAACTCCAGAAGAGACTCCAGCGGATCCAGAACGCCTCGGCACGACTCATCTTGGACATCCCCCGTCGCAACCACATCTCCGGACACCTGAGAGACCTGCACTGGCTTCCGGTCAACAAGAGAATCACCTTCCGTCTCCTCACCCACGCACACAAAGCCCTGCACAACCAAGGCCCAGGATACCTCAACAGCCGCCTCAACTTCTACGCTCCCAAACGCCAGCTTCGATCGACCGGCCACGCCCTCGCCGCCGTCCCCCGCATCCGAAGAGCCACCACAGGGGGAAGGTCCTTCTCCTACCTCGCCGCCAAGACTTGGAACTCCCTCCCGACCCACCTCCGCCTGACCCAGGACCACCTCGCCTTCAGGAAGCAGCTCAAGACCTGGCTGTTCGAGCAGTAGCAGACCCCCCCCCCTAGCGCCTTGAGACCCTCCGGGTGAGTAGTGCGCTATACAAATGCTTTGATTGATTGATTGATTGATTGACTTTTGATGGTCAGTTGTCACTTTCGTGGTGCTGTGCTCTGTTTTCATATTATTACAAGGACCTTTCACTGTTTGACGCTCTGGCCTCATCTCCTTGCATCCTCTCTCGTTGAGCTTTTCCCTTCTGCATGTAAGCTTTTCTTTGCTGTCACCCATTCCTGCCTTTACCTTACCTCCTCGCAGTCCCTTTAGCTCTATTGCCCAGCTCCTTCTGTTTCAGCCCGATTTTCCCTTTTACTTTAGCTCTTCTGCTTTCACTGTTTTTCTGCTTCTTTGTTTTAGCTCCTTCAGCGGTTTTTCTCTTTTGCCCAGTCCCCTCTGTTTCAGCAAACTTCCTGATTTTGCTTTAGCTCTTTTCAGCCGTTTCACTCTTGTCCCTGGCTTCCTGATCATGTTAGTCTTTTCCTAAGTTCTTTTCGGCTCTCACCCCATTTTGCACTTTAACTCTACTTCTATGTGCACTTTAGTCCCCGCGCTCTCCTGTGGCTTTTCCCCCATCTCCCCCACTCCTTACCTGCTTCTTCTTACCAGTTTCTCCTTTCCCATGTCTTCTTCCCACTCTGCCATGGAGCACCCCAACCCACACCCCTCCCAGGACTTACTTAATGGCATGTGCCGTGTGTCAGAACTGCTGCCAACTCAGTCTGGACCATGCCCAGCACCACAAACCCATGTCCACCTACCACCTAGTGATACACCGTGGTGCTCTTCAATTCACTGAACCCAAGACGTATCTCCCCTAACTGCTGCAGCACCGCACCACACACCCCAGTAGGAGGCTTCACATGCACCCACTGATGCTTCTCTGGCAGCAACCCACTTGCGAACCCTCCAACCCCCCCCTCCCCCCCCCCACCACCACCACCACCCCTCATCACCCTAACCTTCCTACACAACAGATCCGGTTACAGCAAACCAGCACCCCAAGACACACTCATGGTATGGTACTTAACACCCACTCGCTCAGCGAACACAAAACCGAAATCTGGGACCTACTGAACAGTGACACACTGGACCTCCTCTTCCTCACAGAAATATGGCTGAACCCAACATCAGCACCCAACTTCGCCATGGCAATCCCAGCAGGCTACAAGATTGCACGACAGGACTGCCATAAGAGGCCAGGAAGGTGACTCCTGAGTATCTACAAAGATGCCATCAGCTGCTCAACAACCACGGAGAACGACACTCGGTTCATAGAACATCTACACTTTAATCTCCAAAAACTTCACCCTAAACAGAACCCTTGTCAACCAACAGCCGGGACCCTGAGCTACCTACATCAACCTCATCACAAACATAACCGTCCCCCTCACCACAGACTATAAAGCCTTTGTAGTTTTGAGACCTTAACTTCTACCTGGAAGACAGAAGTGACTCCTGCTCCAGAGCACTCCTAGAAAGCCTAAAAAACATCAGACTTGCCCAGCTCATCACAGAACCCACACACATCACTGTATACACTTTGGAACCCATCATCACCACCTTCAAAGACTTCAAAATTCACTCACCCTCTCTTGGACAGACCTCTCCTTTATCCACTTCCAAATCAACACAATGAAAACCAACGCACCCACCGTCACCCAACACAGCCCTAACTGGATCAAAATATCGGAATCATAAAGGTTCAACGGCCTCCACACAGACCTAAACTATCCAGTGTACAACATTAACAAGGACCACCACAATATTGACAACTGGATCAAGAACTGCTGGACTCCCTCGCGACAATTAAAGTCACCAAACACGGAAGATTCAACAAGCGAAGCAGTTTGTACACAAAAGACCTCCGGGAACTAGAAGACACCGCAAACAGGAAGAAAGTGGAGAGCTAGCCATGAAGACACTGGCAGAACCACCTTGAAAGCTGCACTCAGAGGATACCAACAGCAACTAAGAAAAACCAAGAAAAGTGCGCTAGCTGAATGCATCGAAGCAAACTCCAAAAGCAGCAAAGGAATCTTCGCGATCAAAGATTTCGTCAAAGATTTCACCACAGCCTCCACCACCAGCTTCACACCCCCCTCAAGAACTCTGCCACGACCTATCCAACTTTTTCCACTGCAAAATAAACATATACAACAACTTTCGCACCAACAAGACCCCAGCAAACTCATCACCAACTTGTCCATCACCAATCAAGACAACAACCTGATCCAATGGAAGACCCTCATCAGCAAAGAAACAGCAACAATCATACGGACCATACACTCTGGGCCCTATCGGACCCTTGCCCCGATCACATTGATAATCTCAGCACATCACCAATCAGCATAGCACACACCCACATCCTTGCCACCCCATCACCTCCTCCACCTTTCCAGAAGAATGCAGCAGTCAATGCCACAAAAAACCTTCAGCTGACCCAAGCTAACTGGCCAACATCCGGTCTATCTCCCTGCTTCCCTACCCAATGAAAGTAATCGGAAGGCCATCAGCAACAACTCATCAGCCACCTTGAGTTCCACCACCTACTGCACAACACTCAATCCGGTTTAAAAAAAAAAAAAAAAACGAACGACAGCACAGAAACCGCACTCATCGCAGCCACTGACTAGATCAGAGCCATCCTTAACCAAGGGGTTACAGCTGCCCTCATTTGATAGTCCCCCACAACACACGAGTATGGTATCCAAGAACCAGCGCTCAACTGGATCTACTCTTTCACAGGGAGAATCTAAAGAGTCACACTGCCACCTTTCACATCCAAGGCCAAAAAAGCTGTGTGTGAAGTCCCCAAGGGTTCATCGCTCAACCTGGCCCTGTTCAATGTCTACATGACTCCACTCACCAACATCACCAGATCTCAAGGCATCACCATCACCTCCTACGCAGATGGCACCCAACTCATTCTCTCCCTAACGGACAAAACACTCGCCACTACAACCAACTTCACCAACTGCATGGCCCTTGTAGCAGAATGGATTAGAATCCACTGCTTCAAACTGAACGCAGACAAGACGTAAGTACTTGTCTTTGGAAACAAGAGGTCCCTGTGGGACGCCATCTGGTGGCTGGTAGAACTAGAAACCACACCAACACCCATCAACCATTTCAGAAATCTGGGGATCTTCCTGGGCGAAAAGCTGAACATGATGCACAGGTCAACACAGTGAGCTTCGCTTACTTTCATAATCTACAAATGATACAAAAAATCTTCAAGTGGCTTCCACAGAACACCAGATGAACTGTCAAGCAACATACTGTACACTGGAATTCCCAAGCAACTACTGAAAAGACTTCAGACCATCCAGAACAGCACAAGATTCAAACTCAACCTTTCTCACAGAACCCATATCTCATCTCATACCAGGGAGCCTCACTGGCTTTCCATTCACAAACAGCCAATTAAATTTCGTCATGCACACCTACAAGCTCTAAACAACATGGGACCTGAATACCTCAACAGCCGTATACACTTTCACAACCCATCAAGACAGCTATGTTCAGCCTTGCTTTCACTTTTTCTCTTACATCTCACCCAAAACATGGATTGACCTCCCAAAACGCATCGAGCCTTCTCCTCACAGCACTGAGTTTTGCAAGAGGCTCAAGAACGGTTTCTTTAAATAATCCTGTAGTACACTCCCACACACCTGCTTAAGCACATGGATAATTTTGTGAGTGATTAGTGTGTTTCGCGAATCAGCATAAAATAACAGAATGGTGTAAAGTAGAGTAGGGTGTTGTTGAGTAAAGTAACGTGGGCCGGAGTCTCGGAGTGACGTGGGCCGGAGTCTCGGAGTGACGTGGGCCGGAGTCTCGGAGGGACGTGGGCCGGAGTCTCGGAGGGACGTGGGCCGGAGTCTCGGAGGGACGTGGGCCGGAGTCTCGGAGGGACGTGGGCCGGAGTCTCGGAGGGACGTGGGCCGGAGTCTCGGAGGGACGTGGGCCGGAGTCTCGGAGGGACGTGGGCCGGAGTCTCGGAGGGACGTGGGCCGGAGTCTCGGAGGGACGTGGGCCGGAGTCTCGGAGGGACGTGGGCCGGAGTCCCGGAGGGACGTGGGCCGGAGTCTCGGAGGGACGTGGGCCGGAGTCTCGGAGGGACGTGGGCCGGAGTCTCGGAGGGGCGTGGGCCGGAGTGTCGGAGGGGCGTGGGCCGGAGTGTCGGAGTGACGTGGGCCGGAGTGTCGGAGTGACGTGGGCCGGAGTGTCGGAGTGACGTGGGCCAGAGTGTCGGAGTGACGTGGGCCAGAGTGTCGGAGTGACGTAGGCCAGAGTGTTGGAGGTCGCAGTGTACGAGGGACGTAGGCCGCAGTGTACGAGGGACGTAGGCCGCAGTGTAGGAGGGACGTAGGCCGCAGTGTAGGAGGGACGTAGGCCGCAGTGTAGGAGGGACGTAGGCCGCAGTGTAGGAGGGACGTAGGCCGCAGTGTAGGAGGGACGTAGGCCGCAGTGTAGGAGGGACGTAGGCCGCAGTGTAGGAGGGACGTAGGCCGCAGTGTAGGAGGGACGTAGGCCGCAGTGTAGGAGGGACGTAGGCCGCAGTGTAGGTGGGACGTGGACCACATTGTAGGAGTGACGTGGACCGCAGTGTAGGAGTGACTTGGACCGCAGTGTAGGTGTGACGTGGACCGCAGTGTAGGTGTGACGTGGACCGCAGTGTAGGTGTGACGTGGACCGCAGTGTAGGTGTGACGTGGACCGCAGTGTAGGTGTGACGTGGACCGCAGTGTAGGTGTGACGTGGACCGCAGTGTAGGTGTGACGTGGACCGCAGTGTAGGTGTGACGTGGACCGCAGTGTAGGTGTGACGTGGACCGCAGTGTAGGTGTGACGTGGACCGCAGTGTAGGTGTGACGTGGACCGCAGTGTAGGTGTGACGTGGACCGCAGTGTAGGTGTGACGTGGACCGCAGTGTAGGTGTGACGTGGACCGCAGTGTAGGTGTGACGTGGACCGCAGTGTAGGTGTGACGTGGACCGCAGTGTAGGAGTGACGTAGGTTGCAGTGTAGGAGTGACATAGGCTGCAGTGTAGGAGTGACATAGGCTGCAGTGTAGGAGTGACATAGGCTGCAGTGTAGGAGTGACATAGGCTGCAGTGTAGGAGTGACATAGGCTGCAGTGTAGGAGTGACATAGGCTGCAGTGTAGGAGTGACATAGGCTGCAGTGTAGGAGTGACATAGGCTGCAGTGTAGGAGTGACATAGGCTGCAGTGTAGGAGTGACATAGGCTGCAGTGTAGGAGTGACATAGGCTGCAGTGTAGGAGTGACATAGGCTGCCGTGTAGGAGTGACATAGGCTGCCGTGTAGGAGTGACATAGGCTGCAGTGTAGGAGTGACATAGGCTGCAGTGTAGGAGTGACATAGGCTGCAGTGTAGGAGTGACATAGGCTGCAGTGTAGGAGTGACATAGGCTGCAGTGTAGGAGTGACATAGGCTGCAGTGTAGGAGTGACATAGGCTGCAGTGTAGGAGTGACGTAGACTCGAGTATTAGTGTCGTGGAGGAGAGTGGAATATGTGAAGTGGCGAAGAGGGTTGTAGAGTGAAGGGGCGTAGAGTGTAGTGTTGCAGAGTGTCGTAGAGTGGAGTGGAGTTTCATGGAAAGGCATAGAGCAGAATAGAGTGGAGCTGAGATTATTGCAGAATGGATTGGAGTTGTGTTGAGCAGAGAATGCATGGTGTGGTAGCTCACTGCCGTTTCAGCAAACACATTTTCAATTGAAATTACCATTACATTTACAGAGACATACAATTTTATTGTTAAGACTATACAGCGTACGAACGATACTGTGTGGAAATAGGCATCACCTAGTGTATTGGTTTGTTTTGATCCTACTAAAATATTTGTTTCTACCACACTTCAGAATTGCAAAACAATGTTCCTCATTTGTGCTTTCCTAATTCTGATATACTCTGAAATATGTGTACAGTTCATCAACACGCATTTACATTCTGTTGTGTGCTAGAAAAAAAATAACATCCTACAGCCTTTTTACAATCCCATACCAAACAAGGTTGTCATATAAATCCTCTCACTTTGAAGTGGAGAAAGAAAAGTAAACACCAAGCTCCCTGGGAGAGAAAGCCTAACATCTGACTTCTGTCTCTGAATGTACTGCAAATGTGACAAGATAAAAATAAAGTTTAAAGGCCTGTTAATTGCTCATTCACTTCTGAGCTCCAGCATAGTTATTTTGGTGGTGTTTCAGACCCTCACTCCCAGTGTATAGCATGGGCACAAACTTGAGGAAGAGGATTGTTTAAGTTATGCTATTAGTAAAGAGCACTGACCAAATTAAAGAAGCTCGTAGACAGAGCATTGCTCCTCACAGGCATTTGGTAGTTGTAGAGAGGAGTACAATCAGTCAAGCAGAAAGACAGGTGGCAGGAAACCTCTTCAAATGAATAAAACAGTAAGCTGTGAACTATAATACAGAAAAAAATGAACACATCCACTCTCCTGGAGTACCTCACGAAAAGCAAATAAAAGGGTTCTCAGAAAGCGAGCACTCATAGAAGACTACAAAGAGCCAGTCAGAGAGGCTATGCTCCACAGGAGGGACAAAGACATGCTATACAGCCCAAAACAAATAAAGCCAGCAAATAGGAGCAAGCAAATAGGAGTTACAATTCCATGGTAAGCAATGGTTCCCAAGGAAGCTTTCAGAATATCCCAAGTAGTCTCTCGCAACCAGTCAGCTGGGCTGTCAGACAGGCTTCGACCCAAGAACCAATTAAGCACAGTCAGTTAGAGGCACAATCCAGAGAGTAAGGTGAGCCACACGTACAGAGGAAAGAAAATGGTAAAGAGGTAGTAAGGCGTAGAAAGCAGGATCAAAAAATTAATGCATGCAGTGGTGGGGTGAGCCACTATTCCATTCATCTGATTTATAAAGCGCATGGCTACAAGACAGCGAGGTCAGGTCTATCAAGAGTGAGAATAGTTAAAGTGTATAGGGGGAAAGATACGTTTTTAGTTTTTTTCTAAAATTCATGAAATTGCCATCCATTTTTAGGCTGAAAGGCAGAGCATTCCTAAGTTTAGGTGCAAGAAATGTGAGGGAGTAACCTTCACTTCTGGCTTTCTTGACTCTAGGGACAACAAGAAGATCAAGATTGTTGGACCGAAGAGCCCTGCTGGTTAAGTAGGGGGTGATCAGCTAGTGGAGAACGTGTGGGCATCCTTTGTGTTTTGCCCGATGTGTGATGCAGAGTACCTTGAATTGTACTCTGCAACTTATGGGTAGTCAATGAAGAGTTTTCAGCTCTTCACGTGCTGACTGCATTTTAAGAATGCCTAGCACTACTCGAGCAGCAGCGCTCTCAATGACATGGATTTTTGTTTATGCCCGACACCGGACAGCCCAAGTAAACGGAGTTGCCATAATCAAGGCGAGAAAGAATCAATCATTGAATCACAGTTCTTCGTGACTCCATTGGGAGCCATTTCTGAGTCTTCCTTAAGGCTCTCAGGAGGCTGAAACAGCTGCCAGCCAACTTGCTTACTTCAGATGCTATGGAGAGATGCCGGTCCAGAGTGAGCCATAGGCTCTTAACTTTCAGCTTGGGGGATGAACGTTCTCCTAAAGAGAGCCAGCTGATCTGTTTCCAAAGTGTTGGGGTATTACCAACCACCAAGACATCTGTTCTCTCCTAGTTTAGTTTCAGGCAACTGGCTGCTATCCATTTGGATACCTTCTCTAGGCAGCTGTTGAGCCTTGTAGAACTGGAGCCTATAACGGGCGATAGGTGGGTGAGTATCATCTGCGTAAGATACTATTGGAAAGAAAAATGAGCAGATGATATCAAATAAAGGGTAGACATGCACATTAAAAAGTGTGGGGCTCATTTCAACTGATGGCTGGTCGAGATAAATAGCACCTCCAGAAACAAAGCAAGCCATTTTAAGGCATTTTCCCATGAGGACTATTCTTTCAACCAACGGTGTTTAATGTGCCAATGAACCACCCTGATACAATACCATTTTAAGCTCTTCCAAAGCACTTAAGGGAGTAGTTTCTGTTCTGCAACCTGGGCGGAAGCCTGTTAGAGGGGGGTCAATGATATTGTTGGCTTCCACGTATTCTGCAAGATGCTGCTTTATTGTTCTTTCTAAGATATCACTGATTCCAGGAAGTAATGATAAGGGTCTGTTGTTTTCTTCCACCTCAGGATCCAGAGTGGGCTTTTTAAGTAAAAGGCGAACAACAGCATGTTTCCATTCCTCTGGAGCGCTGCAGTTATTCACAGATATATATATATATATATATATATATACACGACTGCCCATCTGTACCTGTAAATGAAATAAACTGAAGGAATTGCATCTGCTGTGGTCCGTGCTCTTCAATGTAACCTGTGAAAAGAACTACAAAGCCGAAAAGTTTTCGCTCGATAGATATATATATATATATATATTCATTAAAAAAAACATGTCATTTGAGATGTCATCAGTGATGTCATGAGTGATGTCACCGACCATGTCATGAGTTATGTAATATGTGATGTCATCAGCAGTGCATTGCGGGCGCGCAAGTTACAGTTAGCTGAGCTAACTATAATGGAGGAATTTCAAAGATTTTGTATGAGAGACATGTTCAGCTAACTATAACGTGTGAAACCTATGGTTTTTTCAATGAATTTCTAAGGTTATTTAAATGCTAATTCCTAACTATAAAGTGTGTGAAACCTATGGTTTTTTCAATGAATTTGCAAGGTTTTTTAAATGCTAATTCTTAACTATAACGTGTGTGAAACCTATGGTTTTTTCAGTGAATTTCAAAGGTTTTGTAAATGATTATTTATAAATGTATTAATTATTATATCTCTCTTTATATACTAATTTCTTATATTTTTAATATAAATATTTATATTTATTTTATTTTTTAGATTATTTCATATTCTTATTATAAAATAATACCAAAACTAAATTGCAAAGGAATTTTGGATTAATAATTGCTTGACGTCGGTTGCAAGTATAACACAGCTCCACCAATGCTCTTGGGGCCCTATGCTCACAATTCTGTATCAATCCTTACACCTGCTTCAAGCATGTGCAAGGTTTTGACGCAGCATAAGCTCAAAAGTGACTGAATGAAATGTTATACATTTCACTCAGTCACTTTTAGGAGGCGTTGCTGCACCCCCTTCTGTACAAGAAAGCCTCTTCTGGCGCAGCGCTTTACAATGTAGTACACCCTCCAGATGCGTCACTTTGTTAGTAGCACACACCATGGCACATCTTTTGCACCACCGCTGTGTCACAAAAGTGATGCAACAGCTGTGTAAAAGAGGCACAAGGGGATTGCAAATCCGCTCCTAACACATACAAATTCACCCAGGCAGTTTCACCAGCAGCGCAAATTGAAGCATAGACTTGTAACATATTTATGTACATATGTTACATTCAAGTGCTTCGGACATACTACAGTATACTATAGATAAACACCTTATAGATTTATGCTGTAGCACTTCCTTATAGTTCTGCACTTTCACATTCTCCATACACTAGTAAGATATTCATTCATTCATTTATGAACTACACATTCATTCTGACAAACTTTTACACACTAACATAGAAATATAGTTCTTTCTTTGACCAGTGAAGGTAGTTCTAAAGAGAACTGTTTTTTTTGGATTTTTAGTTTTGTAGTTTTTTTGTGTTTTCTCAACAAATTCCAAGCGGAACAAAAGAATGGAAAAAAAAAAACCAACTAATTTCGAGGACAGCAATGATCCTGCATCCTGTGTTTCATCAGGTCTATAGACTGTTCCCCATAACACAAAAGTTTATCGCAATAAATGCATAGAATTTTAACTTTAGCAAAGTCAGAATCAATTTGTGGGTGTGGACTGTTGCTGAAAATGCTGTTGCCGCAGTTGATGGGCTAGGTGTAGCAGCAGGTGGGTTCTCGTGCAACCTCCGTCTTGCAGATCGAGCAAAGGTCTTGGGGTGCAAGTTCTTCACGTGTCGCACCATATTTGCTGTGCCAAAGGAGTATTTTTTACATGGATCACCCCTTGAAAGAGTTGTTTGGCAAATTTTACAGGTTACTTTTGTAGCATTAACCTTTTTTTGTCCTTCTGGAAAAGTAAAAAACTTCCAAATTAGAGCTTCTTTCCTCTTCTTTGGACGTTCTTCAGGAATGAAATCTCCCTCTGACGAACTGCTGGAAGATGACTCCATTGCTCTTATTATTGTGATCTTCCTTCTATTTGAGAAGATTCTCAGAAGAAATGCTTCTTCTTAGAAACTCAAAGTCGAATAATTATAATGGGACGGAACGCAATAGGAAAAGTTAGGAACCAATCAAATCTCTACTTTTAAAGTCACATGCCTCTGCGTATGCTTATGATGCGCTTACGCAGATATTTCGATACCAGTACGCATGATGTTCTACCGCGATTTGTGTAATTGTTTTTAAAAGTAATTTATGAGTTACAAGTATTAAAAAAAAAATCATAGTTATCCCAAATGTCTGCCCTTAGTATGTACATTAAATACATAAATAAATGTTTTAAACCAAGTATAAACATTGCCCTCTTTCGCGTACAGAACGCCGTACATGACATCACATGAAAGCTTTAATGCGATGCGTAACGTCAAAGCATATTCGTACCGTATGCGCGGGTACACGCTGAGTATGATACGCAGTACAAACTATGGTGCGATCACCCTCTCAGTGACAAATCAGAGCTCAGGGCGCGCTAACGAGAATGATTAGAAGTGTTCACTCATTGCAGATCCGATTCTGGGCCTGCCTCTGCGTACATTATAACACCGCCCCATCTCTCTCTGTTGCTAATTGTTAGTGCACACACTCATACTTGCACATGCGCTGTGCACGCCCGCCCACACTACCCACATGCCACCACCTAGCATGCTTGCCATCACTAAGCCTGGAAACCATTATTTTACCCAATGGGATGTCCCTCAGGGTCGTCATTCTTGCAGACCGCGAAAACGCAACCAATGACGGCCCTGGGCTTGGTTTGGTCAGCCCCCGCGGTTCCCATATAATACGGGCACTAACGTGAGCACGCTCTCTTTTGCCTGCCTGTGCTGCGGTGACAGACAGACTGTCGAAAACACCCCAGACTCAGCGAAAGCGCAGCCTTTCAAGACACAACAAAAGACGACAGAAGCAAAGGTAAGAGAAGACGTCACAACATCAGCCTCCACTGTAAATTGTATGTACATAATGCTATTTTTTTCTCCTTCATATGGCTTTCCTCAAAAAGATAAGATTTATTCAAAAATTTTAGCCAACAGGCTGAATGACTTGATGCCAGGGTTAGTGTCACTACGCCAACACGGTTTCATACAGCTCAGAGACACTACGGATCATATTCGTAGAATAATAGCAATACTGGACTGGGCTCAGAACAGTAGATCACCGGTCGGAGTGGCCCTGTTGGATGCCGAAAAGGCATTCGACAGGGTCACCTGGCGGTTTTTGTGGGCAGTTCTAGCCTGGAAGGGCTTTCCTTCTGAATTCATAAGAGCTATACAAACGATGTATCTCCACCCAACAGCTGCACTTCGGATAGGGGGTAGAGTATCGAAACAGGTGTCTATAGCAAGGGGCACAAGACAAGGGTGTCCCTGCTCCCCGCTCTTGTTTGCGTTATATATCGATCCCTTTATTTCTATAATAGAGGCAGACAATAATATTAACCCGGTACAGATCAGGATACAATGTCATAAAGTTTATGCATATGCGGATGACATTGCGGTTGTTACTGCTAATATAACTGAAGCACTCCCCCGAATTATCCAAGCGGCTGAAGCCTTCGGGCGATATTCAGGGTATAAATTAAATGTTGCAAAAACTCAGGTGATTCATTCACAGGCTGGACGACCGGAGAATATTAATCTAGATTCTGAGGCAACATATTTAGGCATAAAAATCACAGCCGATGTCGAGGATATTATTGCTAAAAATCTCGACCCTATTATATCCTCATCAAATAAAACGCTGCAAAGAATTAATAACCTCCATTTATCTTTGTATGGTCGCAGCAATAATATCAAAATGCTGATATTTCCGAAATTTTTATATGTTTTCCGGGCCATTCCCTTTTTAATACCGGCAGTATATTTTTCTCGTATTGAGAGAATGTGCTCACGTTTTATACGGAGCTACCACCGGGCACGGCGTGCTATGAATTGGTGTATTCTGCCACGTGAAAGAGGAGGTTGGGGACTACCAGATTTTCAGCTATATCATTGGGTTGCAATCTTACAAAACATGGGGGTGTTATTGTTATCAGAAGATACAACTCCTGATCACGCAGCGCCCTCAATTTAAGAGATGCTCTTGGGCCAAGAATCGAAGCAGTGTTTAAATCGTATAATTGAGCCTAGTTATTTAAAAAAAACGAGGTTTAAGCCGGTAATAGCAGCCTATACAATTTGGAGGAAAACTAAAAAGAGGTTGGGTATTGGCCAGAATTTGACTATATACACTCCACTACAAGGCTGCCCTATATTACCCATAATATTTGCTGGCCTGGTTATGAAAAGATGGCATAATTTAGGAATTCGTACTTTAGGGGATTTATTTGTAGGATTACAATTTATGTCTTTTGAAAATTTACAAAGTAAATTCAAGTTACCGCAAGGGGACTTCTTTAAATATCTCCAGCTGCGCAGTTATTGTGAGGGGAAAAAAGCTCAAAATGCAATTATCTTACGGAAAATTGAGATCATGGAGCTACTTAAAGCACGAGGTAAAATGGGTCCTCTGTATCAGTTATTCTTGAGCGAGGTTAAAGATGATTTAGAGCTTCAGGAGGCAAAATGGGCTATCAAATTGGGTTCTGAAGGGGTCAATTTGACGAGAAGTATTGAAATTTCACTTAATGTTTTGATTAATGGCCCGTTGAAAAGCCAGCACTACATGGCAATTTTTGAACTTTATTACACTCCAGGGAAACTGGCAAAATGGAACACAGGTAGAGGAAGTAGCTGTAGTCGTTGTGGCCAATATGCTGCTGATTCGCTCCATATGTTTTTCAATTGTCCTAAACTTAAAGACTTCATAAGGGAAATTCAGACCTTTATGCAGTGCAGTTTGGGAATCCCAGTACAAATAACTGCATCTTTGGTAATTTTTGGATGGCAATGCAATGGGCGACCGGTTGATGAGGAGGGGATGATATTCATATGCATGGCTTTGTATCGGTTGTGTATAACTTCGCAATGGCTTGATGCTAATCCTCCATCTTTTGTAAATTGGCAAAAAAAGTTGCTTGTAATATATCATCTCGAGATGGCACTGTATAGAACTAAGGGTCGACGGAAAAAAAGGCAAGGCTGTCAAATTTGGCAACCTATAACTACGTGGCTTGGATTCTAGGAATGTTATGTAATCAGGAGTGTATATAATTGTCTAAGATATTCTTTTTTTCTTTAAAGTCTGTGCTTTTATTTATTAGTGCCTGCTGCTCTGCTTTGTTTTGCTTTCTGTATATATAGTGGCTGAAGTATGTAAATTGTATTGTGTGCTCTAAGTGCTGACAAAAAAACTTCAATAAAAATTTTTTTTTTTTTTTTTTTAAACATGACTTTCCTACCCCTCAATGGTTTTAAATTGGGCTTACATAATTGAAATATTCCTTTATAAGCCACAAGGTCCTATACACCTCTAATTTTAAAAATTGTGCGTGCATACATTTCTGTGTCGTATTTCTGTACTACGCCACGTGCTTAGGCCTCTATTATTATTAATTGTGCGTCCATGATAGTATTTTTTTTTCTGAGTCACAAGGCCGTCCCAGGCCTGTATTAAGTTATTGATCTTCCTTTGTTTACTGAAGCTGCAACAGTCTAACTACGGAATATTAAGAATCCACATTAAAATTCACTTTTGATAGTAGTTACGCAACTCAGTTTACAATGACTAATCAAAATATCCTTTTGTTTCCTTCACCAAACATCGTTCAGAAGAAACCACGGCCTATCGAGCAACAGCAATAGAATTGTCTCCAACGTATTGAATATACTTTGACGTACAGAAGCAGTGTTCAAGTCGAGTGGTGAACTCCGGTGGCCGCACTGTTTATACAAGGTAAGCACAGCAGCCTAGATTTACAAAGCCTTCATAGCAATGCATTAGAAATAAGTCGGCATAACGGGCGTCAGAAACGCAGTAGGCACTTCCATATAGACACCACTTGAACGCGGCACTATAACAACTGAAATGTACCAGGTACACTGCACGCGTAAAACTGTAGTGTTAGCTTTATTTGTGAAAAGAGAGAGGGCCATATTATCAAGCTTTGGCGACAAAATTATCGCCACTTTATCGGCAGCAAAGTACCCCTAAAGTGGCGATAATGGGTTTGATAATATGCTCTATGCAATTCCAATCGAAGCTCATCTTAGATGTGAAGGACAGAGGCCTAGATCTACAAAGCCTTCATAGCAATGCATTAGAAATAAGTCGGCATAACAGGCGTCAGTAACGCAATAGGCACTTCCATATAGACACCACTTGAACGCGGCACTATAACAGAACTGGAATGTACAAGTCACACTGCACACGTAAAACCGTAGAGTTACCAAAACTTGTAGGGGCATATCAAGAACAGCGATAAAATTATCGCCGTTTCAGCGGCAGGAAACTGCCGCTAAAGCGGAGATAATGGACTTGATAATATGCCCTTGTGAATTCCCAAAGTAGCCCAGGTTAACACCAAAACCTGGGCTGCTGTGGGAATTCACAAGAGCATATTATCAAGCCCATTATCGCCGCTTTAGCTGCAGTTTCCTACCACTAAAAAGGCGATAATTTTATCGCCGTTCTTGATAATATGCCCCGTAATGCTTCAGCTCATTTACTCACATCTACATAATTCTAAACTCTAATTTTCTTTTTTCTTTTGCAGATTACCAATCGGACACCTTTTTGAATCCATTTCACAATTTGTTTATAACATTGTTTGTTAAAGTTATTTTTCTAGCTCTAATATAGTTATAATTGAGTTTCATTTATATTTGTTTAATAAAAGTTAATTAAAAAAACATACTTCTTTTATTTTGTGGGGGAGGGGTATGACGGTCCACAATAAAAATAATGTTGAAATACTATAGTAAGATATTCAAGACTAGGATTGAAAACTACTGAGTTCTAACTAACAGATATAATAAAAACAACAGTAAAAAACGACTAAAATGGTGGTGGACTGAGTACGTAATCAACGTTTGGCGCCTCTGCACTACCTTTCAAACAAATATAGAAAAAATATGATCATTAATACTGTACAAAAGTACAGCAGCGGATGACAAACACGAACCGGGAAAAAAAAGCGACAGATTTACTACCTGAAATAAAGAAAGGTTTGCTTGTTGAACTTGAAGAAAAAGAAAACGTGGGCTTCGAAACGACGCTGCGCATGCGTAGAGAGTACAACTGCTACACAAAAAAAAGGAAAGCTTTACCTACTATCATAGAAATGAAGGAGCATATTATCAACAAAAGGTGATACATTATCGCCGCTTTTATCGACAGGAAACTGCCGATAAAGCGGCGATAATGTGCTTGATAATAGGCCCTTGTAACTTCCCTTAGCAGCCCAGGTTCTGGTGTTAACCTGGGCTGCTATGGTTATTCACAAGGGCATATTATCAAGCCCATTATCACCGCTTTATCGGCAGTTTCATGCCGATAAAAGCGACGATAATGTATCGCCTTTTGTTGATAATATGGCCCATTGCTCTTTTTTTGACCAGTAAACTTAGGTGCATATTATCAAGGACCAGTGTTAAAATTATCACAGTTTTACTGGCAGGAAACTGCAGATAAAACGGCGATAATGAGCTTGATAACGGCCTTGTTATTTCCCATAGAAGCACATGTTAACACCAGAACATAGACTTCTATGGGAATTAACAAGGACGTATTATCAAGCCCACCCTCCCAACATTAATAAAAAACCATAGGCCCTTGTAAATTCCCATAGCAGCCCAGGTTCTGATGTTAACCTGGGCTGCTATGGTTATTCACAAGGGCATATTATCAAGCCCATTATCGCCGCTTTATCGGCAGTTTCCTGCCGATAAAAGCGACGATAATGTATCACCTTTTGTTGATATGGCCATTGCTCTTTTTTGACCAGTAAACTTAGGTGCATATTATCAAGGACCGGTGTTAAAATTATCGCCGTTTTATTGGCAGGAAACTGCCGATAAAACGACAATAATGAGCTTGATAATACGGCCTTGTTATTTCCCATAGAAGCCCATGTTAACACCAGAACATAGGCTGCTATGGGAATTTGCAAGCACGTATTATCAAGCCCACCCTCCCAACATTAATAAAAGACTCCAGACAATGCAGGTACCCGGAGCTGCAAGGTCATTTTACAAATCACTGTCCCAGAAAGGTGGCGTTCCCCGCGACGTGTACGGGGAGAGAGAGAAAGAGAGCTCAAAACGTATTTTTTTTTTTTAAAAGACACGAGGGGTGCCGTTCACCGAGACTGCGGGGAGTAGGACCGGAAGCCCCCCCCCTCCCCACATACTAAAAAATAAAACCAGAGGATTGCCGTTCCCCAGTGCTCGGGGCACCTTACAAGCCCACATTATGCAAAACAAATTGCCCCCGTAATTTGCCCCCCCCCCCCCGGGAACCTAAGGAATAAAACGGGCTTCTAGTTTTTTTTCCACCTTTTCCCCCGCGTACAAGTACTGCACGAGTACCCCGCCATTTTTTATTTAAAAAAAAAAAATTGAGCCTAAAGATCCATGTGCCACCCCCTGACCAAGACTATAGGGTCAGAATGTTTCTACCCTGCCCCCTTTCCTGCTTTCTCAATTTTGTTTTACTGTTTTCTTGTGACTCTGCTCTCCCGACAAACAAGATGGCTGCGAACACTTCCTGGTTTGGAGTATTGACAGCCAATCAGCATGCAGCTCTTGATCGTAATTGTACGTATTTCCATACGCATACGCCGAGATTTTCCTTTTAAAAAATAGATCTGCGAACAGAACTCTACCTCTCTGCCAAATTTCTTGTAATTCCGTTCAGCCGTTCGGGCTGTAGCCCTGGCTAAAGGTCCCTATGGAAAATTACATGGGGAAAACACGTTTTGGGACCCCCCTTTTTTCTCGGCCCCCACTTGACGAATCACCCCCCAAACTTTCAGGGAAGGAGCGGAACCGAGCACGCCATTTTCTTGGAGAAATTCACAAAGATTCGTCCACCAGCGCCAAAGTTATTCCAAATAGAATGTTGTGGATTTCCTATGGAAACTAGGTCCTAACTATAACTACCTACTGGCGACCGCCAGATGGAGATATATATATATATATATATATATATATATATATATATCTGTTAAAGCGGAAAGCATCACATTTCCCCCCTTTCAACAGAATATCTATTGGAGCAGGATCAAGTGGCAAGCCTGATTTGACCGAGCTTGTCACAGCAAGGACTTCCGATTTTCCTTTGAGGAAGCGGGGACAGTTCAGCTTTAGTGTTATTAACTGTGTCTATGTTGTCCTTGTAGCACACTGAATCTGATAAGAGGATCATAGATATTCCTCACTTTTCTGAGAAAATGGTTCCCGAGTAGTACAGAGCGTTCCACAGATGGTTGAGAGTGGTGGTGGGGTGCGACTTCTGGTATATCAGGCTTTAAAAAATACCTTACCATGTTGTAAATTTCTTTTGAAGAGTTTGAGGATTGCTTAATTCTGCCCTTAAAGTCATTCATCTGGGCTCTACAGGTAGCATGCCGATATTTTTTCTGAGCGGTACAAAAGGTTTTTTTCTAAGACATTTTGTAGACCTGTTTGCATGTGTCGTCGTAATTAACTCTCCGCTTTCTTTTGCATTTTTCACATTCTTTTTTAGTTGTTTAAGTTCCTAGGAGAACCACTGAATTTTATCCTGCGGTTGCATTTTTTTATTAGGTCTCATTGGTATTTATTCATACAGAGCCTTATTGATCCCGTTTTTGAGTGCTAAGTAGGACGTGGAAACCTCTTGGTTTTCTATTTGGTTTAGGATTGGATTTTGTAAAGCCAGTTCCCAACTTTCGTATCCAGTTTGGATCATTGTTGAGTGGTCTTGGAGGAGATAACTTTAGGTATAGACTCCCCGGCGTTTGGGATGGAAAATGCAATAATGTAATGGTCTGTCCAGACAACTGGCAGAGGGGGGTTCTGCGGCCATGTTAGTTATATTAGTAAAAATTGGGTTCAGGATTTGTTGACAAGCTAACCAACTGAGATAAAGGAATCACTGACAGGTCCTGCAGAAAACTCACCGCTTGAGTACATGATAAATCCTCAACATGAATGTTTAAGTCACTCAGTAGCGTGAACTTCGCTGTCTGGAGACTATGGGTTGCCAATACACTTGGCATGTTCTTCACGAACTCTGTGGCTCAGCCAGTGGTGTAACGAAAATTGAAAGGAACTGTAGAAGTGAGATTTTCATCTGTCTCACTGGTGCAGGGATACCCTTAGTCTACAGGTTCACAAATGAGGATCAACACTGGAGTGGGAACAAGAAACAAGTTTATTTCACTCATGAGAGGAGTCCCATCATTTAGACACTGCAAGTGTCCAAGGGAGGGGGCTGACTAGCATGGTTTCAAACCTGGTACTTATACAAATTTGCTACAGTAAGACAAGCACTAAAACCCTTTTGTCATTGTTACATAATGCTTACATAAACTCGTACACAATCGCTTTGTCATTGTTACATAATGCTTACATGCTGAACTGTTGAATCCCGATAATCCCCCTTCCACGTCACTTTCATAGATAGGCAGGGGTGGGTACAGGCATTGGTGAGCTTGTAGATAGGAACATCTGGTTGCTCGGAGCATTTCGGCAGGGCCTTTACTCTGGCACGTATTATCAGTACAACCAGCTTTCAGTGAACATGTAACTTCTGACTTTGCAAAAGAACTTGCAGAAAAACAAAATTGGTGTTCACAGACAAAATGGGGGAGAGTGGAGGCTAACTTCACAGAACAAATTTTCACTGTTTTACAGTAGCCCCTGCTAAGTACTTGGAGGGGCCCCCCTATGGACTCGCTCAGGAGCTCTCAGGCCAGGTTACTGTGCTGAGGGGGCCTGCTGGAGCTTGAGGCCCCCAGCACTGCAGGGGGGCCTTTGTGGCGCCACTGGGCTGAGCCTGTTGAGCGGTAGACCAGCAACCCTAAGAATGGATAGGTGTGTTTGATGGAAAATGACAGGCTTTCACTACCTGGAATTGAGATTGGAGCAAATTTGCAGCCTAAATCCTTTTTTATTTACAATAATAGCTACCCCTTCCCTCATTTTATTAGTGTGATCTTGCAATTGCATAGCCTAGTGGCATGGCTACTGTGAAATCTGGCCAGCTAGCCTCATTGAGCCATGTTTCTGTTAGAAAGCAGGCTTCTGGCGGAGTGTCTTCTAAAAAGGTGAACAGTTAAATTTTATGATTAGGGAGGGATCTACAATTGACTAAATACATATGTCATCTATAAATTGGCTGACTTTGCACCACCTGATTCCCTCCTTTAAACGGAGTGCAAGGTTCCAGAGTTGTCTTTGTAAAGTCCATGTTGAGTTTACATTTACGAAGACTACACTCACCCTCAGGACTAACTGGGTCCAGGGAGTGACATTTCCCAGGCATCTTAATGAGGTTCCTCATTTCTACTGAGGAGTATCTAGACCAGACATGGACGGGTGTAGACGGGCTTGCCTATGGTGCACTCGCTTCACCCATCCACCGCCCAGCTGTTATTAATTATTATGGCCCTCCAATAAATTAGAGCGCCACCAGAAAGACGAACTAGCAACAACTGAAGACAGGTCATTGGCATAGAACGCAACCGGGTAGTCAAAGTCAGAAAAAATGCCTCCACGCATTACTTTCCCACAGCAGTATTGGGATTTTAAGGTGCAAAAGCAACAGGAAGTAAACAGTTTTAAAAGTGAAATCAAAACACTCAATTAGCAGAGTGAGTGGATAATTATTTCTACCCCCCACAAGCACTGTTCGTAGTTTAAAAAAATGCTTTTTTCCAAAATTGCATGAGTGTGTTTTGATTTTACTTGTGGTTCACAGTATAGAAGGCCATTGAAAGGGCATCAGCAGCTAAGGTTTAAACTGATCTGATAAATACAAAAAATGTAACACAAACATAAATCATGTGTTTCCCTAAACTATAACACAAGCACGTCAGTCAACAAATAGGTTTTAGAAAAACTGTACTAATTCAATGTGTGATATGAATTCAATTGGATGCTACATGTTTACAACAATGCAAATGACTGTGACCTGGATCAGGAGTCAATTTCAAGTTGCAGTACAATACATTTTAATTGAAGAATGATAAAAAAGAACGTAAAAAAGGTCTTAATAATAAAAACTGAACTCACTACATAGTGAAGACGAACCTAACCAAAATCTTTGAACCGGATAAGAGTGAACAGATTTAAAGAAACAGCAAAACTGAAGCAGTATAAAAATGCAACGGGAAGACACCACCAGCCCTCAAGTGACTTTCATGGCAGTGATGTTCTTGGTACTTTAGATGGAGAACAGACACGACGTAGTTCAAAGAGTAACTAGCTTTAAGGCTATAACACCCAACTTGCTGACACACTGGCTACATATTTAGCCTGCATGCTTTCAACACGGATTTTTACCTGCATGCCTTCCAAAGTTTATTCGCTACAGCTCGCAATCTAAAAACTATATTTTTGGGAAAAAAAAGGTTATAAAACCCTGCTAAATGTAGTATTTGGGGTTTGCCTCCGTTATCTCCCTTTCTTTCCTGCCATCATAAGTATCTTCCTCTACAGAACTTCCTGCTGTAGCTCAGTTAGTGGATATGCATTTCAGAAATGTTTACTTTTGTTTTATCGTTTATGCCTCACACCAACACTTCTCTGGTGCTTGCTTTTCTCTTAGGAAGTCATTGACAATTATATGTTTTAGTCTCACACGTTGTGAGCGGTCCCTCTGTCACCAATAACAGTTGCAAAGTTGTATATATATCTCAGTGCATTAACTACTCCATCTTCTGTAATGTTCTACATATCTGTGTCCCAGCCTGCAAAATGCACAGTTAGGTAACCCAAATCCACACATGCAGGTGCCAATTACTTTTATTTCAAGAATACACAAGTTAAAATATGTACCCTCATTAAGTCTCAACTACGCATGCTTTATTAGTAGCAGTGTTCACTTTATTTTCTTTACTTCACCATTTTCTCATTTCCTCTTTAGGTACATTAGGAGTGGCAAACACAGGGCTGGTCCCTGTGTGGTCCTGAAGAACAGCTAGGGGAAGCTCGAAACATGTATTCATTATAGTTTGAATACTCCAGTGCACCCCCTCCCCCACCCCCCTTTTTAGACATACAGACCTAGGAGCAAGAATAAAAGTTGTTTAGGCCCACTAGCAAGGTATTTTTAAATCACTTTCCAACCACTCCACCACATACTGCACTACACATAGTCTTCCTTAAAGTGCTCCTACGTAACTCCGCAAGTCGTAGCACGCCCCAGTTCGTAGAGGACTGGGATGGCCCCAATGATGAAGCAGGTCACAGTGGGGAAACCCTGGTGAGTGAGGGGACTCAAGAAAGAAAAGAAAAAAGTTCTTCCTCCAGCCTTTTTTCCGACCACACGAGTTAGAAGCCATCATTCTGTGGACTAGGTCTCTAAACCCAATACTTTGGGTTTTCTTTGATTGTATATGCTAGGAGGATGACCTAGTCTTGACTCCTCCACCTCCCCCCACCTTGTGTTATGTTTAAATGAGATCAGAAAAAACATCAGCCTAACCTTGAGAATCAGCGAATCACAGATTTTGAAGATCATTTTAGTACCCAGGCTCATGTATATTTTGTTAGGTCTACTCGTCTTCAGAAGCCAGGGAGGTGAAAAGGATCTCTTCAGCAACTGTCTTGTCAATAGGTATTCATTTCATTTGCAGCCCTCTAGCAGACAAGGCGCTTAACGGCAACAGAGTGATTGCTTGATAAAATTGTTCAGGCACACCAATTCTCTCTTAGATGTATGCACCATTAGTACATTCTTAGAGATTTCCTATCTCCTAGTTCACCAAATATATTTCCCTTGCGCTATTAAGTAAGTCTAACATTTCCACTTGGTGTTTGGGCACTTGTACTACCAGGAAGATGTACTATTGCGTTGGTAACAGATAAATTTTTCCTAATGTGATTCTCCCAAACCAAAAAATTAAGAGCGGTCAACTTGGAGAGATCTTTAAAAATACTGCTCTTAAATCTTGGCAAGCAGTGTAGAGTTCAAACTCGTAATATAGACTGCCAAGTACCTGATATCTGGGCCTATTTAAAGGGAAAAGATCTACTCCCATCTCAAGCAAGCATTGAGACTATGCAATCAGTGGCAATCGGGTTGCTATTTTGTGCCTTTAAATCAAATAATTCTTACGTGCATTTTGTGAACACAATGATTAAGAGGTGTAGTCTGTTTTTTCCTCGTGAAGACCCCACATATTTAGTAACCCTATCTCCCAAATAAACAATTCCATCTTTCTGCTTGCAGCCTTTTGGTGGTGTGGTACTACTTGGACTAAAATTACTGAAATTAAAATTCCAATCTCAGCGCTAGGTGGCGCACTGGTGAATGGACGCCTACATGTGAGGCTCCAACGACCTAGCGTTATAAATCCTGCATTTATCCTTTAATCGGCTACCGAGTGGGCTGAAACTGCTCCCATCAGCTCGGGGGATCCCCCGACGGCTCCGGTTCGAGTTTGGAGGCTATTGCTGCTAGCCACCGGTCGTGAGGAACTTTCTGTCCCCAGCGGTGACTACTGTCGGAAGAGGCGGCGCGGCTGGACGGCCTGGTGGACGACGCGAGACCGAGGAGTCGGTATTCGCGACTGGGCCTCAAGTGGCGCGAAAAGTTGTTGCCGGCCGAGTGAAGACGAATGGTGGGCACGGCCTCTGAACTCCAGGCATATCAGTGATACACGCCACGAAGACTGCTGCAGGAATACCCCCTACGAGATCTGACTCCTTTGTGCTCTATTCACCAGAGGTACCGGATTGCTGCTAGGGAACGCACTGGGCGCTGACGGTGCATTAGGGGGGTACTTGCTGCCTGCCGAGGCTGCCACCGGAGCGGGACTGCTGCCACATGCGGTGAGATCTGGGGGCCAACTTCACGCCTGGGTTGAGGCGAGTGGAGGAGCGAGGCTGGGCGCGCTCTACATCGCGCTGTCCCGTACAGCGGCGGGAACCGCGGTGAGCTGTGTGGCTGGCTAGGGGGCTCCCTAGGCGGAATTCGTGCGCAGCGTCTGCTGGATGCAGGAGCCACCTGATAGTGACCCATATTGAGCACCTTGCTGGGACGCAGAGCTGGACTCTCGCTACCCTATTGATTGCACGTCTTTTACTGCCACATAACATTTGAGGAGGGCTGAGCGGTGCATCGGTTAGACTCCACGAAGCAGGCAGCGCTGTGGCCTGGACCATGTGATCGAGCGCTAGGATAACATCGGGCAGCTCTGCCCACGGATCTCCTTCGCTGCACTGGCCTGGCGTACGTGCAGGCTTGAGTCATTATCGCATGGTGGTGGGGTCTACTGCTTGCTGACATCTCCCACTGTATTTGAATGTATACAGCTGCCCGTGTATGTCCTGTTTAGATTGGCTGCATTTCACACAATACTGGAGCTGCAGACTAGCGTGCGCAGGAGGCGGAGCTCTGCAGTCCCCCACTGGTACTTTCATCGAGTGCACAGTTGAAACCGAGAGCTCCTGGTACGTAGCGACCTGGGATACAGTCGGGCATATGGTCAAAGAGCTCTCTGCAGCCAGGAACTGATACTGAGGATTGCCATAGCTGCCCACACGTGACCTGCGCTGATTTTGGTCTATGGGTCTTGCTGCTTGACAGTGGGGACATTGCGATCTGTCTAACCTGTATAACCGGGATTGCGGGGGATACGTTGACACCTGAGATACCGCAGAACGTGACACGTTGCCCTGACCTGTGGCGAAGATGGGAAGGCCGGACGCGAGAGCGCCGAAAATCACGTTTGATGCCGCCAAAAAAACAACTCGAACAAGCCTGGAGCAACAACATCAGTCGGGTGCTAGCGGCTCCGCGGATGGTTCAGCGTCCACTTCCCCGGATCTCCAGGAAATCCTCCGAGAAATGCGCCAAGGGTTTGCGACCATCGCGGACAAAGTAGACAGGATGTCATCTCGGATGGATGCCGTTGTCCACAAATTAGATGTCCACGAGGGGAGGCTGAAGGAGGCGGAACAGCGGGTCTCGGATGTGGAGGATACCTCGACGCAACACGCGACGCAACTAACCAGGATGGATAGCCTGCTACGCACTATAGCGGCCAAGAATGAGGATTTGGAGGCGAGAAGTCGGCGTAATAACATATGCATAGTGGGTGTTCCGGAGTCCACAAATGTGGGAAAAATGGAGGAATACGTGGAGAAACTCCTGCTGGCAGCTGTCGGGCCGGAAGCTTTTTCGCCCCAGTTTATAGTGGAGAGAGCGCATAGATCCTTGGGACCGGTTCCAAAGCCGGGCACGCCTCCAATACCTATCATTGCCCGCTTACTGAACTATAGGGATCGGGATACTGCCTTGCGTGCGGCCCGGAACACCAAAACACTTTCCTTTGACGGCAACAACTTCACCATGTATCCTGATTTCACGCCTACGGTGCAGGAGGAACGTCGCAAATTTCTGGGTGTAAAGGCCAAACTTCGCAATCTTCAAGTGGATTACGCATTGCTATACCCGGCTCGCCTGCGGGTCACATGTCAAGGGCGACAGAGGTTCTTCACGAAACCACAACAGGTGGAAGAATTCATCAAACATTATAAACGTGCAGCACAACCAAGGGGGGATGAAGACAACGATCCTGACCAACGACGGGAAGGTATGGAAGATGATGAACATTGATACCACGGACACTGAGACTCTCTTGCCGAGATGAGTCCTATTTGTGAGTACTGCTCTATGGACAATAATGCAAATGTAATTATAAATGTTCACCCCCCTTCCTCCTTCAGTTAAGATGGGATGGGATGTTCTGGCCCTGGGGAGGCTGATATATATCCGGTTCGCTGGGTACCCCCTTCTCTCCTACTGGCTGGGTGGGTTCCATCGTATGGAGCTGGTGGAGTGAAGGGGTGATTGTGTCGCCACCTGGAATGCTACCTGACGGGTATTACCCACACAGTTCCTATTGGGGTAGGGTATGTTTTCACCCTAGTTTTTTTAGGGCGGGATGGGGTGGATGGCGAAACTGGCAAGTTGGGGATGCTTCAGTGGGAGGATGGGAGGGAATGGGAATGTGACTGGGAGTTGAATGAGTTGGTTGAGTGCGATGTACACGAGCAAGCAGTGAATTCTGCTGACCTACCTGGGATGACACTGGACTATACCCTTCTGTGTGGTGTCATGTTCAGAGAGACCTGCGTGCGGGTTAAGCGATACACAAGATTGTCGGACAATGATTGTAGGACTGGGACGTGATGCTGCAATTGCGGATGAATAGAATGATTTCCAGGCTAGTCACTGATAATGTCAATGGGCGCAGGGGATGTTAACAAATGTACTTTTCTGTCGTGGAATGTGCGGGGACTTAAAGATGCACGTAAATGCAGGCAGCTGCTGGCATACTGGGATAGACATCCGGTACATGTGGTTATGCTGCAGGAAACTCATATCCCCCCGCACACCACGTCCGCTTTCGGTAGCAGATGGGCAGGGGTGCGGGCTTTTTCGAACTATTCCACATATGCCAGGGGTACGGCTATCCTTCTACATCGTGCCCTCACTTTTACACTGCAAGGCCAGCGTGTAGATAAGGAGGGAAGATATGTGGTGTTGTGGGGGAGGTTGGGTGGGGAAACGATCACCATTGCCAACTGTTATGCACCTAATATTGATGACCCGGATTTTTTTGCTGTGCTCTGGGGTATTGTGATAGATGTTGGATCGACTCATCTCGTCTGGGGTGGAGACTTCAATGTTGCCTTAGTCCAGGGGATGGATAGAGCGGATGCTTGCACGACATACCATCCCAGAGCGCGGGATGTCCTCAGGGGAATGGTGGATGAGGGTGGGTTAGTCGATGGCTGGAGACATATTCATCCGGACTTACTGGATGGTACACACTACACCTCATACACAGGCACATGGGCTAGAATCGATTATATCTTTGTGTCACGGAATCTAGCACCACATATCCTTGATGCGCAACACCTGCCCAGAACACATTCCGATCACTGCCCGGTCTTGCTGACTATAGATCTGCCTGGGTATAATAAACCACGACCGCCCTGGCGGCTGCAAGCTAACATACTAGTGGATGCAGTCTTCCGAGAGGAACTCAGGGAGGATATAGCTGACTTTTTTCCCCGTAACAAAGACACTGTGGATAGTGTGGAAACAGTTTGGGAAGCCTTTAAGGTTACAGTAAGGGGGTGGTGCATTGCTAAGAGCTCAGGGGTTTTGAGGGACATACAGCGCACTCTCAGCAAGTTGGAAGAGGACTTACGGGTATTGGAAAGTAGCATGGTGCAGGGAGACACAGGGCATATACAGCGGGAGTTCAGGGCTAAATTGTCGGAATACGAGGCTGAAGCGCAAAGAGAGGTACCTTTCAGAGGTAAATATTGGAAGGCTCGAGCGTACAATGAGGGTGGCAGACCGGGCAGGGCATTGTCAATGGCGGTTCGGATGGCGCGTGGCGCTAACACTATATTAGAATTAACTGCAGCTGATGGCAAGGTATGCAAGGATTCAGATAGCATACTGACCACCCTCCAGGCACATTACGGACAACTCTATACGTCGCAGCCAACTGGAAGCTTTGACCAGCAGGGCTTTCTGGGGGATCTTGCGCTGTGCTGGATAAGCGACGCCCATAGACAGTTTTTGGGGGCGCGACTTGAATTGGATGAGGTACGAGATGCCATAATGTCCTTGAGCAACGGGAAGGCCCCTGGTCTTGATGGGCTTCCCGCAGAATTTTATAAATGCTATGTGGACATCATGGCACCGGTACTACGAGAGGTGTTTGAGGACGCCTTGGAGGTGGGTGTCCTGCCGAGATCCATGAGAGAGGTTGTAATTACATCTCTACTTAAGCCGGGTAAGGATGCCATGCAGTGTGACTCATATCGTCCCTTTTCGCTATTGAATTGTGACGCCAAGATTCTTGCCAAGATCCTACCCACTAGACTCTCGTTACTCATGACCCAGCTCATATTGCCTGATCAATCAGGATTTGTCCCCACAAGATCTACATCACACAACCTCCGTACTGTCTTCTCCCTGATCCAAACTGTGAGCCCCACGATACCGATAGCAGCCGTATTCCTAGATGCGTCGAAGGCTTTCGACTCTGTGGAGTGGAGTGGGGATATCTGTTTACGGTATTGAGGAAAATGGGTTTCCCTCCAATCTTTATGGACTGGATACGCTTACTGTACACAGATCCAAAAGCAAGAGTGCTTGCGAATGGGCGCTTGTCAGATGCCTTTGAGATAACAAGGGGTACTCGCCAGGGGTGCCCTCTTTCCCCCTTGCTTTTCGCTATAGCGATAGAACCGCTAGCCTGCCGCATCCGACAGCTACACAAGGATAGCGCCTTTAACTGCTTTCAGCGACAACTCTCTATATCGTTATATGCTGACGATGTCACGCTTTATGTCAAAGAGCCCCGGACTAATCTGAATGGGTTACTGCGGGAGTTTGTCTCCTTTGGTGGCCTGTCTGGAGTCTCGATTAACTGGGTAAATCTCAGCTGTTCCCACTAACACCTGCCGTCTCAGAGTTCCCGCTAGACTATCCCTTGGAGTGGTGTTCTTCGGACTTGCGCTACCTGGGGATACAATTCTCGAGAGACAAGGGGGACACACTACGCATGAATTACGGCACGGCTATAAGCAAACTGGTGGACTCGGTGACTCGGTGGATTAAATTACCCCTGTCCATGGCGGCTCGAGTTTACCTCATCAAAATGGTGGTCTTGTTCTTGTATCTGTTTCTCAACGTACCCTATTACCCGGGTGCCTTTTTCTTCAAGACCCTGCGGTCTGAACTTATACGACTGGTATGGGGGGGCAGGCAGGCGCGCCTTAGATGGGCGGTTATGACACAACCTTACAATGTAGGGGGATTTGACATCCCAGATTTTGAAGTTTATTATTTGAGCGCACAGGCGCACTACCTGTATTATTGGATGAAACCCTCCGCTTTCATGCCGCAAGTTGCGGCGGAAGACTGGATTGCTTACCCACTACCGTTGAATGGAGTGGTTTATGCTCCTATATCGGCGCTGGAAATGCAGGCTAACACGGTGACATGTACCATGGATGCATGGCAAAGAATAGGGAGACGATTGCAAGCCTCGCTATTGTACACGGCCCGGATGCCACTGTCATACCATCCGCAGATGGCGCTCTTCCGAGAATCGGGCTTCTGTACCATGTGTCGCAGGTTGCATATTCAGACGTGGGGCGACCTATTCCATGAGGGTGTTTTTCGTTCTCGAGAAGAGTTCTTTGGGGAACATGCACCTACTCCCTTGGAAGTGTTCTACTTTCTGCGGCTGCGGGAAGGCTTAAAGGCCTTGCTGCCTGACTACCCTCGGGAACCCCCCAGTATTGCCCCGCTAACAGTTGTGATGAACAGCGTGGATGGTGCACACCTAGTCTCCAACATATATAAGTGCCTCCGGAGAGAGCTGCCAATTGTGGAAAGTACAGCTAAAGCACACTGGTCGCAGGATCTTGGCAAGGAGATCTCGGAGGAACAATGGGAGTATTGTTGTGACCTCTCTGGCACAGTGATATCTAGCTGTCGCTTTAAAATCATACATTACAAGTTCCTCCATAGGCTGTATTACACACCAGTCAGAAAGGTCAGGTTCAAATTAGCTGATTCTGATAGGTGCGAGCGCTGTTGTCAGGGAGGGGCGGATTTCCTCCATTTGGCATGGGAATGCCCACAAGTGACGGAATATTGGACACTGGTCTGCGAGGCCGTCTCCCTCATGATAGGGACTCCATTAGCCCTGGATCCGCTGTTATTCTTGCTGGGTTATACTGCACAGATAGCGAGATCTGTTCGGAAATACACTAACGTGGCGCTGTTATTGGCAAAGAGACGACTGGCCTGTAGGTGGGGGAGGGGCCGGGCCCCCAAATTCAAAGACTGGCTACAAGATATGTTGCACTGTCAGGAGCAATATGGGATATTCTCAGAACTACTGCCTCTGGCTTCTAGACCGGCTGATATCTGGGGCCCACTGCAGGCATACCTTATACAAACTGCAACACAGGGGACAGACAATACTAGGATTGACGAGGTTGAGGACGTGCCCCCCGTGGCAGGCTCGAATTAGGCACTTGTGCTATGCTTCAGGATATGGTGGAGAGGATGGCATTCTGGTTGGCCCTTATGGCATAGAGCTGCTGGATGTGAAGACTGTTTTCGGGCTCGTGGTTGGCAGTACTCTGGGCCTATGTGGACATGGCTGCACTGCAGGGCTATGCTGCACTGGTATGATAAGATGAAGTAATGTCCTGATCTGATATTTAACTGACAGCTACGTATGATGCTAAATGTTGCCACAGGTGTAAGGGGGCGCGGAAGCGCTATATACCAGAAAGCCCCCTTGATCCTCCCCTCGACTGCAGAACCGGCTTTGCCTATGATTCTACTAGTCAATGGCTTCTGTCCCCTTAGCAACCAAGTACTGATGAGCCGGCCTGATATGCGCCCTGTTACGAATGGTTCATATATATATTATTGTGGTATTTTATGCGACCCTGCTGTTAGACTGTGTTATCTATAGACAATGCTACTACTTTATTGATGAATGTGTATCGCTGCCGGCCTGATATGGTTGTAGGCACACTGCTCTGTATGTGAGCACGATGGACAATAAAAAAAAATTTGGGAAAAAAACAAAAAAACAAGAACAAACATTAAAGAAAAGATAAAAAAAAAAAATCCAATCTCACACTATGTTGTAACATATCGCTCTACGAATACTATAATCCTTTCCATAAGGTCCCAGAGTAATTGGTCTTCATCTATATTAGTGAATGTACACATTTACAAGCATCCGTAGTATATTGTGTTTAACAAACAGAAAAGTACTGATGGCGTCTCTTTTTATTGTGATATGTACCACTGACAAATTCCTGCAGATCTTTATCACCATTCTCTGATCTTGTACACAAGTTGCCAGCTGAATCGATCTTTCAGTGAAGGGAGCGTTTATTGGAGAAAAATACTATCTGGGTAAGTGCATTTAAATAATGTTTTCTTTATTGGCTGCCTACTGGCCGAGTTAAGGTTCCTCTGATTGACTAAGATTATTTTAAACATTTTTGTACTATATGCACTTCCTATAATTTTAAATTAATCTCTCTGCACAAGTCACTTGGAAAACTATCCCCTTCCCAACTACCAATAAAAACCTCATCATAACATTCTTTACATACCTCTTCAGCCTGCAGATCTCAAAGCCTACACACAAAAATGGGAAAGTAAAATAAGAGACACAATGCACATAATTGCCCTAAAGTGATCAGAAAGTCTGTCATTCAATAAATGACAAAACCCTTGGACCCCAGAAAGCCCCAGTAACAAAAACATATCCCTCTTTTTATTTCTCAAACACCATGCGCCCAGCAAATAGGGACACAACTTCTTTGATCAAACAAGATTACTCCCACACTCTGCTTAGTCTAGCCTTGGGTGTGCAGAATGCATATAAATCTTTTTTTTGTACACATCAGGTCCCTTATCCAAATAGTTTAGTTCCCATTAAGTCTTTCTCTCCAAAAACTTTTTTTTCCATGGGATGCACCATTTTCTTTCAAGTCTCTACCCAGTACCTTATCCCTGCAAACTGTGCCACTTATGCTTCCGCTGGGAAAGCAAGCTTCTTCCCATCTTCCTGTGTCAAATTGATAATGGTTTCCTTCACACATCCCTTAATTGCAGCCGCAAGGAAAGAATAATCAACATATCTTATATTTTCTTGTGCATTGGTCCTCTCAATATCTATTTGCAAAAATGTTACTTCATTCAGGATTTCCCAGCAAAGCTTGCTTAGGAATTTATTCAAGTAGTTTTCCTCAGATTCTTGCCTAAGATTTCACACTTAGATGTGGTTTCATCTTGAACTGTTTGCCATGCTTAAACATTTGTTTATCAACAACCTGGTCTAATATTAAAGGGTCGAAATGGTAACTAATGCATCTATGAAGAGGAATCTTTTAATCATTTGCTTGGTAGCATCAACTCAAGAGCTCAGCTTTTTCAAAGTAATTTATATCCTTTCCATGATCTGATCACAACTGTAAGAGGCTTGTGGATTTGTACTTGTACATGTTTTTTATTCAATTAGCTAAAGAGGATACTGGACGCTATTATATTGTAACCAGGAGGCGGGGTGCTCTCCCCCTGTATCCCGGAGTGCGCCTGTAAACTGTGACCCCCCCCCTCTTGTCTCAACAGGTGTCGGAGAACTCAAGCTGGAACCACGTGGAGGACCAGTACAGCTGTGATGAGGAAGACATGGAGCACGGTCCCTTTAACTGGCCCCGATCAGGTGACGAGGAGGAGGAGCACAACAGCACCATAAAAGACGCCCAGCAGCCGGAACAGGTGTGTCTATACACCGGAGGAGCGGTCAGAGTGGAGAAGAGTGGAGGTGTGGCGTGGAGCAGAGGAATCGAGCGGAACAGAGGAGCAGCGTGGAGCGGAGGAGAGGCGTGGAGCGGAGGAGAGGCGTGGAGCCGAGGGGCAGCATGGAGCGGAGGAGAGGAGTGGAGCGGCGTATCCGAAGGCAGCACTGCCAGAGCAGAGATCGGGGAAGCAGCGGAGGCGTCTGCAGCGACGGAGGACGGCGGCGGCGCTTCAGGAGCAGGAGTCACCCGGGGAGAGGAAGAGAAGCCGGGAAGAAGACGACTCGGAGCCTTGTGGAGACCATCGGGAGAGACGTACCCAGGAGGACTACGGACCCACGAGTCGCCCAGCCACTCCCCCGGAGGGGCGTGGCTAACAGAGGTACGTGGGAGAGTTACTGGGTGGTTGCGGTTAAAGAAGGGAGAACCCAAAACCCCTTAGAGTAAAAGCCCCGTGCACTCCCCTCACTGACCGGGCCGCAGTGGAAGCACTGAGTGTTCCCTCACCCCCTTTTCCTTAAAGCAACCTGTGGGTCAAACACAGTACTGATACCTCCTCTGTTTCTGTCTCCCCCTTCGGCGGAACCTGGGCCACGACGGATCACGAGGAAAAAGGACGGCGGAGCCCGACCCGGCGCCGAGAGGAGGGTGTCATCCGGAAAAGCAGGAAGGAAAGAAGCCGCTCACCGCGTCCTTCGCCGATCCGACCAACCTGTACAGACAGACTGTTTCAGTCAATAAAGCCTAGTTTGAACCCTACCAAGACTCGTCTCTTGCCTATTCCCACCCAGCCGGCCACATATATCAATATATGTAATGAGCTAGATACCATGTTCTTTTTTTTATCTCTTGCATTTCGCCTATGATCCACCACTTGCAAAGGAAAACAAGCATTGGCAAAGCCAATAGGTCTCACAATGGCTTTGCTGTTTAAAACCTAAATGCAGCTATCATCAACTGAAATGTTACCAGTTAACCTTTGCAAACAGCCTTCTACTGCTCGGCAAACGTGCAGTAGCCTTTTATTAACTTTTGAGCAACAAACACATTTTCTCACTCAAACAAGCAATGGCAATGTCAACACGTTTGGCTTATTATAAGCGTTTCATCAGTCATGAATAGGTATATGCATTTATGAAAGTGATCACATATGATCTCAATAAATCATCATACATTGTGTCATTCGTCCTAGAGCTTATGCATTCATTTATTCATTGACTAATTCTTGTATTTTTCCACTCACAGAGCCCCAATAAAACAAACATTGTACTACATATACAAGATAGAATAAAAGAGTAAAAGTAGAAAAAGAAATGTGTTGCTACCTAAACACCTCAGCTTGCAATAACAATGCAAATTAAAATTAAACAATCGTAGTTTTGTAATGCAGTTGAGTAGACGTGGAACTGGTCTAAGATATAGGCAGATCATAAACCAAATAAAACAATTCCTAAACCCACAAAAAATGCAGTTTGGAAACAAAATATGGAGCGGAAACCAAATGACAAATGGCGATATGTACGTTTATTAGCACTACGGCAATTGTTGCTTAACTCCTGTAGAGTGAACACATACAGGAAAAAAATCAGATAGAAAAAAAAGTGTGCTTAAACAAACCTACATGCGCAAAAGGGCAGGACAACAAGTAATAGGGCCATGCTCCATGGGAGGGGTTGACATACAAAAAGGAGGGTCATATAACAAACACTGACCACAGAGAAGCAAGCCTTTGTGAGGGACACAAAAGCAAGTAAAATTAAAAGCAATGGACCGGCTGTTAGCCCATAGAGTAGCTACAGCATGTCTTGAAGAGACAGCGCATGCGCTGCCTAGGCGAGACCTAATGAAGTCTCCCTGGAATTGAAAACATTGGCCAGGATTACAATAGTAAATGTGCTGCAATGTAGAAACATTATTTTACATAAATATCTTCAATAAAACATTACAGCTGTCATTAAAGCCCATCTTCTATATACGCCACACGATGCTCATACTTCCCAAATGAGCCTATGAAGATATGGAACCTGCTACACAACCACACTCAGGGCCTGCTCTTCCTTACGGCGATATGGCGGGTTACAAGAACACGAGCACAAAGCCAGAGGTACAGTCATTAGCATATTCGAAGACACCATCAGCTGCAGCACCTCCAAGGACTCCCCACCAGTTACATATAACGCCTCAAAGTTAAGCTACGCATCACAGCCAATTTCTCCCAGGGCGGAACCCCAAACCATTGACTCCAGCACCTTCATCTTCCTCAGAGATGTGAACTTTCACCAGACTGTACCAAACAAACTGTCGCCCTGCAAGAAAACCTCAGCCTCACCTAGCACATTACCGAATCCACCCACACCACAGGACATATATTGGACCAGTTTTTCACCTCCCATAGCAACTTCGCAGTCAACAAGCCATCATCAATGACCGGGATAGGCCACACCCTTGTCAGTTTCACCATTCACATCTAGCACCACCAAAATCTACCATCACCCTACCTGCCCACCACAGAAGAAAAAAAATGTTCACATAAGAATACCCTCGCAGAGCACCAGCCACAGCTAACTAGCAGCTTGCAAAAAACTATCAAGAATTTTAACAGCTGGACCACTGCATGCGCCAATACCCTGGCTCTCCTTAAGTGCAACCCAGCGACGAGATCCTGACCACATGCAGCTGTTACATAGAGGTACTCCGGCTGATGTCAAGATAACACTGACAAAAACATCTTCAAATTTGCCCTAAGTAGTGGCACCGGCAGGTCCAAAACACCAAGTGTATAGTTCTCACAGACCGCATAGACGCAGAACTAACAGCAGCAAAGCAATTTGTGACATTGTCAAAGTTTCCACCACACCTCCAGAAACAGCACCCAATCACAAGACATATGCAACAAACTCAATTTTTCTGTAATAAAATCACCTCCGTATATGGCAAGTTCAACCTGCAACCTGACTCGGTCTCCCTTGCAACTCCACCTTCCATTGTGACCGATGAACAAACCCTGACCATGTGGCCTGGAGTCACTGCGGATAAAATCGCCACCAGCAAGAAGTCCATCCACTCTGTGACCCCATCTGATTCCCTGCCGCCACCATGCCTTCACCAAAGGAGTATTACTGATCAGCGAAGCACTAACATCCATCCTCAACTCCTCCATCAACTCAGCCACTTTCCTGGACACCTGAAAACACACTACCATCACTCCCTTGGTCAAGGAACCATCCACTGACCCAGCCAAACTTGCCAACTAAAGACCTATCCCCTTCCCAACACATCCAGCCATGGTCTTAGAGAAGCTCATCAACCAACACCTCACCGACCACCTCAGCAACTATCAGGCTCCTCAATGCCATGCAGTCCTGCTTTAGGGCCAATCATGTTATTCTAGACAGGTGGTATGGCAGCCCTCATCCCTCTGGACTTCTATGCAACATTTGACAGGGTCTCATAACCTGTCCTCATCAGATGCCTACAGGCAATTGGCATCCAAGGACGTCCTCTAAGCTAGATCTGCTCCTTCTTAACAGAGAGAATAAAATGGGTCAGCCTGGTACCTTACTCCTCGGAAGCCTGAAAACTCATTTGTGGAGCGCACCAAGGTTCGTCCCTCTGCCCCACCCTCCTCAATACATACATGATACCTCCAGCCATCATCATCTGCACATAGGACATACACATTCTCAACTACTTCGCTGACATACAACTTATACTCTTCTTCTCAGGCAAGTTGCCCAATACAAAAAACAAGTTCACCACTGCATGATCAAAGTCGCTAACTGGATGAAAGCAAATTGTCTCAAGCTCAACAACGACAGTACAGAAGTAGAGATCTTCTGGGGAAAAAAACCTCACTGTGGGACTCCAACTGGTGGCAGGCCAAACTCTGGTTCACACCCATGTCCAGCATTTGGAATCTCTGCATCAACAGCAAACTGGATATGACCGCACCGCACAACAGTCACTGCATCCTGCTTTCATACCCTGAAGATGCTGAGAAAGATAGGCTAATGTTCGCTGTGCGATTACTCGCACACATTCCATGCATACACAGTACTTGATCTGGAGGGCCAGCCATCTCTTACTTCACTCCTAAAGCAAGGAATAAACTCCCATTTCACATCAGAGCCTCCTCCTCTCTTCTTGAATTCCATAAGAATCCGAAGACCCGACTATTTTGTTAAACACCCTGCCCTAGGCAAGGCTAGACACTCACTCCTTCTCAGCAGGAGGATATTACTGCCGATGTTAGTGAGGTTTACAACTACACATAACAGAACATAGTGAGGGAGAGGGAAAAAGGCGGATGGTGGAGGTGGGAGAACTGGTCTATAGGACAAAAAGGCCGGGGTGGGATAAAAAGGCCAGTTGACAGTTTACAGAGGACAGTTGACAGTGGGGTGGGCGGGGGACAGATGACTGTTAGGGTATGGGGACAAGCTGACAGGGGAGAGGCTAACATACAATGGGGAAATAATGAGAGACCGCAAGAGGAAAAGAGACACTGTATCCAGCTGACCTGGAGCAGAGGGAAAGTCACAGAAACAACAAAATAGGCCGGTTGGGAGAGAGAGGCTGGTGTCTTTGAATGGAAGAGCGAGAAAGGATGAAGGAAGCGGGAGAAAGGAGATGGTGGCGGGGGTAGACCGCTGAGCCAGCATTAGGAAGAAAGAAAGGGAGAGGCAGATAGTACGGAAGGGTGAGAAAGAGACTCCAGTCAGGAGAGAGGCACGGATGGCATAGGTAAGACAGAGAAAAAGAGACAGGCAATTAGAGAAAAGGGTCTATGATAGAGTGGGAGAAAAAGGCTGATGGTGAAAAAGAGGCTGACAGCATAGAGAGAAAGTTAGGAATTTAACAGGGGAACCCTACTCACTGGGAGCCTGGGTAAAGTATTTCTACAAAAACAATGGCTCCTGTGGAAAAATTACTCAAATAATATGGTAATATTGCTGCACAATGGCAATGTGGGTGATTTGAAAACAGACGAAAGGCAAGTAAGTGGTATATACACTGGAAGAATATATTTGAATACCAGCCAAATTAATTACTGATTTTACACATATAGACAATATACACATTTATATACACTTATACAAGTTGAAAACAGTGAATTTGTGTCCCAAGTGAATAATTTTAAACAAAAAACACAACTTATTTACAAAAATTCATACAAAAAAGGGAAAATAACATAGGGATTCTATTGTGAATGCGTTTTTTGAAAAGAAAAGAAGCGACCTATTGGTTCATTTCAAAATTAATATTCAAGTTGACCAGTAATGACAACTTAAAAAACGGTCTGCTTCTTTACAAGTTGTCGACGACGTTTCGACCTTGTATGGATAGAAGGTCTCTTCAGGACTGACTGTATATGGGGCACCTGCAAATTGCTGGTAATTGTGTATACACTAGGACAGTGACACCGTGATAAAGGTGAATGAAAGCAACTTACAGAGATCCCAGCCGGGACCCCTGTCGTGACTCAATTTGGTGTACTCGTAATGTCTTTTTACCAATTTATGAAACTTGTCCACGGTTCAAAAACATTTGGGCACTTAATAGTGCTATGGATGAATCAAATTTCAAGCCAACAAGGGGGCCGAAGTATAGGGGGCTCAGACGATGCTGGCTCTTTAATACGAATTGTAAACTCCGGACAATCCCGTGAGTAATGGCGGCGTCTGCACAATGGCAGGGCTTACCGATCGGCAGTGCGATGATGGACTGCCGATCGGTAAGCCCTGCCATTGTGCAGACGCCGCCTGTTTTCAAATCACCCACAATGCCATTGTGCAGCAATATTACCATATTATTTGAGTAATTTTTCCACAGGAGCCATTGTTTTTGTAGAAAAAGCATAGAGAGAAAGAGCATGGCGGGGAGAGAGAGAGGCAGAGACACTGCAGGGGGATTAGAGAGGCAAGTGACATTCAGACTGTTGATGTAAAGTGAGGACCAACAGCATTGAGAGTGAACAAAATTAAAACTCTCATATCAAACATAACACATCAACTGGTATATTCTTCTTCAGGATGCTGCTATTAGTTCTCTGTTTATCTTGAGCAATGCTGAAGAGGATTCTGGAAACTATGCTGCTGGGAAATCTATTGGAGCGCCCCGCTTATACTCTTGCAGCCTTAGAAAGGGTAGGGTGGCATCTGCTGCAAGTGAATTATAACAGCCCTTCGAAAATTGTAACCATTTATATTAAAAAAAAAAGGGCATGAGGAAATTTCCAGAGCTTTCAGTGCTTTTGCACAATCGGAGCTCCACTTTGTTTAGGAAAACACCCAAAGTAGTGAGTCGATTGGAGAAGCACTAGTAAAGATAAAGGCATCAGGAACACGAATGATGCTACCTAAATGTCCAAATGAGTGACAGATTTCTCTTGTACAGCATGGCCAGCTTACCGCCAATATGTCTGTTCTCTTGCATCCCTCATTTTTAAAATACAAATAAAACATTATTGATATTTTTTAATCATCAATTAAAGGTCATGCAGTCTGCACGGTGTGGAAGCAGTAATGCTTTAGCAAAAATACAATACATCAGTTCCCTTAAGTTCCCTGCTCACAAATGCTCACAAATTCCTTATATGCATGGAACAGCAATTCCCCATGAGCAATATCAACAAAAAACATTTTTTGAAAGTTATCTTTTGCACATCTCAGGGTGTCCTAATATCTGGAGGAAAGGAGCAGATCTTTTTACATATAACTGTCAACTCATCAAATCCTTTGCGTGCTTATTATTCTTTCTATATATTCCCACACATGCTGCTTTGTCTCACAACCGGGACTCATTGGTGAGAGCCCACAAGGACAGCCATGACATTTCAATTCTTAGTATAACCTGAACAAATAAAAAACAACTGAAATATCTGTTAAACCTCTGGCGAAAGTGGTGCCAGATCAGAAGTAATTTAAGGAGGGTTATTGGGGGCTGTCCAAAGAGGTGGATCAGGTACCACCCCAGGTGGTACTTACACCACAGGGGTGGATAGCCAGACAGAGGGGCAAAATTAAAAGATAAGAAGAACTTCTTGTTACTCTTCATTTCTTGCAGGTCAGACGCAACGGTCGAGCCCCACTACATACCAAGAAACTACTATTACTACTAGATCTTTTGATAGATGGATTTCTGTTCCAGTGCCCAAACATTAGCGCTAATATATTTCAATTAAACCATTGAAGAAAAGCAATTCAAACAAGCATTGAAAATGCAATAGGTCTCGCAATAGAAGAGTTTGACATTTTTCGTTTTGCAAATGGATGAGTGGCGTTGCGTGGCTGAGTGGCGTTGCGTGGCTGAGTGGCGTTGCGTGGCTGAGTGGCGTTGCGTGGCTGAGTGGCGTTGCGTGGCTGAGTGGCGTTGCGTGGCTGAGTGGCGTTGCGTGGCTGAGTGGCGTTGCGTGGCTGAGTGGCGTTGCGTGGCTGAGTGGCGTTGCGTGGCTGAGTGGCGTTGCGTGGCTGAGTGGCGTTGCGTGGCTGAGTGGCGTTGCGTGGCTGAGTGGCGTTGCGTGGCTGAGTGGCGTTGCGTGGCTGAGTGGCGTTGCGTGGCTGAGTGGCGTTGCGTGGCTGAGTGGCGTTGCGTGGCTGAGTGGCGTTGCGTGGCTGAGTGGCGTTGCGTGGGTGAGTGGCGTTGCGTGGGTGAGTGGCGTTGCGTGGGTGAGTGGCGTTGCGTGGGTGAGTGGCGTTGCGTGGGTGAGTGGCGTTGCGTGGGTGAGTGGCGTTGCGTGGGTGAGTGGCGTTGCGTGGGTGAGTGGCGTTGCGTGGGTGAGTGGCGTTGCGTGGCAATGTTTTTAGAGTACAGGGGTTTTCTTGAAGGCTTCATATTTGAAACAATTTCTTTCAATAAATGTCCATCAAAATAAAATTCTAATGCTAAAAAATAAATAACTTTTTTAATTTTGAATGATCTTTCTCGTATGTTTACATGACAAGTGTTCCCCGATTTACGCGCAACATCTTTGTATGGCTCAGCTCTTGTTATGGTTCTTTTAACAAGCCAGACCCCATGCTGATACAATAAAAGCGGAAGATATATAAAACAAAGGTCCTTTGCCACAGAGTACCCTATTTAACCGCCTCAGCAAAAATTAGACCAAGGAAGATCGCATTAATATGGTCCGCTACTGTAACACTGAGCGCATGTGTTTATACACATCAGTTTGTTTTATATTACACATGACGATTCATAGAAAAATATAAAAAATAAATGCCTTATACTATCAATGGTTTTATATATTTTAATGATAAGCAGCTCTAATCGACATTAAGATATAGGTAAACAACATCACTTGTGCTTGCAAAAGCTACATATAATATACAACTGTTTGTAATACACGCCCGATGTGTATACTAGCAAATGAAGGTAACCTAAAATTCAAGTGTGATTTTAATGTAGACAGCAGACTAAACAGAGGCCATACAAAGTGTTTGAAGTACGCACTCGCTTTGCATGTAAGTAGAAGGAGATGGCAGAAAAACAAATAGTGTGAATTGAATGGCGCCAGCAAACTAAAGAGAGACTAGACAGCCTGTTTGTGACGGGCGCTTGCTTCGCATGTAAGTCGAGGGAGATAACAGTGGAAGGAAAGATATAATGTAACAGAACACACAAAAGAGAGGACAAATAAAAAGTGTTTATAATGCGCACGCGGTTTGCACCTAAGAAAACGAAGAAATCAGCAAAATAAATAGTGTGAACTGAATATTTCACCCCCGTGATCGATGTGCTAGCGGGGGCTTGTGGTGGAGAGTGGGGAGAGAAGCTGAAGTTTCAGTAAGCGGGGTTGGGTTCAAATTTGGATGAGTGAGGGACGTGGGGAGGATCGCATGGCTCGGGAGGAGGCTAAAGGGGGATGGGTGCAGGGGGATTGTGTCCCGGGCTGCGTGGTTCAATGGAAGTGAAGGAATGCGGGGGGGGGGGGTGGTAATCGGCGGGGCGCAGGAAGAACTGGGGGGGTGCTCGCATGAGTTGGGTAGTCGCATGCAAAAGCCTTTCATCCTTCTGAGTCCGTTTCGGTTGGGGTACAGTTAAAAGAAAAACAAGTCGGATGGGGTGGGGGGTGGGGGAGAAGGAGAGTGAGCAGCTTGAGGCGCTATTGATGAGTTGTAAATGGTGGCGCCGTCGATAAGAAAGACTGTACTCGTGGCTGTGCCAAGTGGGCAAAAACTCATCAGACTGAACCTTCCACTTGTGCGGTACGAACAAAGCAAGAGGCAAACTGTTGGCAGACCGAGGGCCATCGACAAGAAGGTGCATCCCTGCCGTGTAAAGTAGCTGTAAAAAACACGCAGCATATGTCGGCCGGAGCTAAAAAGAAAAGAAAGGTCTAATATTGCAATGCTGGTCAGCGCATTTAGCGTCACGAAGCCTCGAGTAATGTGATAAAACTTATGTTGCACATAAATCAACATGATGTAAATACAAACAAGTGAAAGCGGGATGTAATTAGGGGGGAGGAGAAGTCTGGGCAGGCAGGATGACTCAGGGGAGGGGGCTGAGCGGGGCAGAGCGGCATGTGGGTGTGAAGAAGCCGGGCCTTTGAAGTGAAGCTAAGCTTCACTTCAAAGGTGTCGGAGGAATGCGGGCGGCTGTGCACGCGCTTTTAAGCTCAATGCACATGCGCATTGAGCTTAAAAGTCACGGGCACTGCAAGGAATCGCCACGATTCCTTGCTTCTTAGTTAAAGCTTGTATAAGCCGCAATAGGCTCGCAAGCTCGATGCGCATGCGCATCGACAGGCGAGACCTAAAAACGAATTTCGGACCAGCTCCTGCCTCTTCTTTCTGACACCAGTTCATAGTGTGATGCAAAATCCCCAGCAGACAGAACTAAGGGGTGTCCCATCCTAACTGGCCAGAAGTATGTTCCAATCGGCTTTAAAATTCTGCTCAGAAACCTTGAATATATGGAAAGAGCCAGGTAGTTAGAACATTTATTTAATTAGTGTTTATATATATAGTGCAAATTCTACCAATATCAGGTGGCCGTGTGCTTTATAAAAAGAACAACAATTAAGACCAGGGACGGCTTTACAATGAAGAAACATTTACAGAAAACCTAGAACCCAAAACAAAACCTCAATGCGCGAGAGAGACAGAGAGAAACAAGCATTTGCAATGCAATAGGTCTCGCAGCATTCAAGTTTGAGTTATTGGCATTGTATATGACAATGTGTTGCATGAATTCTTTTCCAAACTCTGTATTGGCTGGTGGTGTTTGTGCCCGGTGAAAGCGTGCACTGACGGATGGTGGTGTTTGTGCCCGGTGAAAGCGTGCACGAACAACTTATGGCGTCTGTGCCTGGTGAAAGTGTGCACTGACGGCTGGTGGTGTTTGTGCCTGGTGAAAGGGTGCACTGGTGGCTGGTGGTGTTTGTGCCCGGTGAAAGCGTGCACTGACGGCTGTTGGTGTTTGTGCCTGGTGAAAGGGTGCACTGGCGGCTGTTGGTGTTTGTGCCCGGTGAAAGCGTGCACTGACGGCTGGTGGTGTTTGTGCCTGGTGAAAGCGTGCACTGATGACTTATGGTGTCTGTGCCTGTTGAAAGTGTGTACTGACGGCCGGTGGTGGGTATGCCTGATGAAACCATGTACTGATGGCTAGTGGTGTGTGTGTGCCTGTTGAAAGTGTGCACTGATGGCTGATGGTGTGTGTGCATGGTGGAAAAGCGTGCACTGACATGTTTAGAAGTAAAGTGCGCCATACTGCGATTGCTACAATAGTTAATTGTGGATGTGCTAACCATTGATGCGTGCACTGATGGCTGGTGGTGTGTGTGTGCTTGTAGAAAATGTGCACTGATGGCTAATGGTGTGTGTGCCTGGTGGAAGTGTGCACTGCCAGCTAGTGGCGTGTGTGCCCGGTGAAAGCGTGCATTGACGGCTGATGGGGTGTGCCTGGTGAAAGTGTGCACTGACGGTTGGTGGTGTGTGTGTGCGCCTGGTGAAAGCGTGCACCGACGTCTGGTTCTGTGTGCGTGTGGTGGAAGCGTGCATTGATCGCTGGTGTTGTTTAAATAGCAACATACTTGGGTCCAGCATATAGAGCACTCTTTTTAAACAGGCATTAAGAGTGAGACAGCACACAATGATCCAATGGTAATTACTAGTTGAAGGCAAATCGCATATAGAACATTAGGAACACTGCAATTCTTTACATTGATTCAGACGGTCCTTGCTGCATTCAGGACATTATCAAAAATCAGTCTGTTTCGTGAGAAGTAATACCTTACATCCTAAACAGCTGTTTTAACAGAATGTTCCCGACTTTAAAAAGAGAGATGACTAAAACATTGGCAGGGAGGCAGCATCCTGAATTTAGGTTGTATGAATGTTACTTTATTGTTTGACTGAAAGAAAAAAGCTCAACTATAATAAACTCCTAGCCAACGCTGCAACACCATTCTGCCAGCTAAGCAAGCCGAGTAAGAAGGGATGTGCGGACTTCACCCGAAGGTGTCAGAGCGAATTCACAATAGAAACAGAACTGATACATGAGAACATTACTAGTGAACAAAATACAAAGGCAAACGTTACATTACATGAGGCAAAAGTGACAATGATAACAAACCGTGCCTTACACAGTGTGTAAGGCACTTTTTGTTATCTTAGTCTAAGCCCGCCTGATTCTATGAAATGGCGGCGGGACGCGGGACAGGCCTTTATCCTTTTCTTTCACTTTCCGTTCCGCACTTCCGCCGCCGCGTATGCGCGTGCCGCGTGCGTGGGGGGCGTGGGCAGCAGGGCTGGCTGCTGCTGAGTGGTGGTGAGCAATGCCAGGCAGCCCCAGGGCACGCACAACATTATGCGGGCCAATAAGCAGTAAGCCCCTGTGCGTGGCATATGGGGCGCGGCAGGCGGCGCGCATAGCCAAAGAAGAAGACAAGAGAAGAACAACGAAAACTACGAACTTAACTGCCTTCCAAGTCCAAGACAAAGCAGCCAGGCGGCCAGGCCCGCCCACGCTGAGCTGCCCTGTCCGATTTCCGAATCCGAGTCCGAAGACCAAAGTAAGTCACTCAGAGTCTGTCACTCCGTCTCCGTCACCGACCGGCGGGGCAGGGCTGCTGCTGGCTGCCTGCCTCCAGGCCTGCTGCGTGCACTAATTAGTTGCTTTCCTGTCGCGCATTTGCCTGCTTCTTATTTATGTCCCAACTTGTCACTCGTGTTTGTCCCTCCTATAGAACATGCTTTCTCGCTTCTGTACTTCTTTGCTCCCGGGGCCGCACTCAGTGTTGCTCTCTGTTCTTGCCTGTGTGCCGCTTCCCTCCATATTGGGTTCGCCCTTGCACTCAACCAGCCCCCCAACCCCTGTTGCTTCCTCGCCTGCTCCATTTGCCCTCGGCTGCTGCTGAAGCAAGCAAGCAGGCAAGCCTATATTATAATAGTTACAGTGCGCAACGCACGCCAGGGACGGATGGTAACGGGCCCCGGCCTATAAACATTAATTATGGTGCCGTGGTGCGCACGCCCTACCGGCCTGGCCTGAGCCTTTTTAAAATTAATTAAATAGTTGGTAGTGGTACGCACTGGAGCCGGGCCGGGTCTTCATAATTAAAATGGTGCACGGGAGTGGCGGCGCGCAGAGTAGTGCTATTTTTATTTTGTATAGTGGTCATTTTCCTGCAGTTTTGCTCTTTTAGACTACTGTAAATAAAATGCGCTTTTATCAGCCAACGTAACGGTGTTCAATGCATTGGTCTTGTTAAGATGAATAGCTAAAATACTAGATTGTTATTCCATCATGTTTTTAAATGTTCAGCATCACATGCTTACTTTCGTGAGCTTTCTATGTACTTATGACATATGCATCATCGTTATAGTTGCTTCAGTCAAGGAAAAAATGCGTGTCTCTGCATCAGATGTTTGGTGATTAGCAGCTGTCCTAAGCAGGTGTTACAAAAGGAACCTTACATTATTAATCTAGTATGTTTGCACTCCGGAATTTTTCAAGCTAGCTCAGTTGGTTGATGCACCTGTTACAATGATGCAACTCTGAATCTGCACTCTGAATCTCCACTCTGAAGCTCCACTCTGAAGCTCCACTCTGAAGCTCCACTCTGAAGCTCCACTCTGAAGCTCCACTCTGAAGCTCCACTCTGAAGCTCCACTCTGAAGCTCCACTCTGAAGCTCCACTCTGAAGCTCCACTCTGAAGCTCCACTCTGAAGCTCCACTCTGAAGCTCCACTCTGAAGCTCCACTCTGAATCTCCACTCTCCACTCTGAAGCTCCACTCTGAAGCTCCACTCTGAAGCTCCACTCCACTCTGAAGCTCCACTCCGAATCTGCACTCTGCACTCTGAAGCTCCACTCTGAAGCTCCACTCTGAAGCTCCACTCCACTCTGAAGCTCCACTCCGAATCTGCACTCTGCACTCTGAAGCTCCACTCTGAAGCTCCACTCCACTCTGAAGCTCCACTCCGAATCTGCACTCTGCACTCCGAAGCTCCACTCTGAAGCTCCACTCTGAAGCTCCACTCTGAAGCTCCACTCTGAAGCTCCACTCTGAAGCTCCACTCTGAATCTGCACTCTGCACTCTGAAGCTCCACTCTGCACTCTGAAGCTCCACTCTGAAGCTCCACTCTGAAGCTCCACTCTGAAGCTCCACTCTGAAGCTCCACTCTGAAGCTCCACTCTGAAGCTCCACTCTGAAGCTCCACTCTGAAGCTCCACTCTGAAGCTCCACTCTGAAGCTCCACTCTGAAGCTCCACTCTGAAGCTCCACTCTGAAGCTCCACTCTGAAGCTCCACTCTGAAGCTCCACTCTGAAGCTCCACTCTGAATCTGCACTCTGAAGCTCCACTCTGCACTCTGAAGCTCCACTCTGAATCTGAACTCTGAAGCTCCACTCTGAATCTGCACTCTGCACTCTGAATTTGCACTCTGAATCTCCACTCTGCACTCTGAATCTCCACTCTGCACTCTGAAGCTCCACTCTGCACTCTGAAGCTCCACTCTGAATCTCCACTCTGCAGCTCCACTCTGAATCTCCACTCTGCACTCTGAAGCTCCACTCTGAATCTCCACTCTGCACTCTGAAGCTCCACTCTGCACTCTGAAGCTCCACTCTGCACTCTGAATCTCCACTCTGAAGCTCCACTCTCCACTCTGAATCTCCACTCTGAAGCTCCACTCTCCACTCTGAATCTCCACTCTGAAGCTCCACTCTCCACTCTGAATCTCCACTCTGAATCTCCACTCTCCACTCTGAAGCTCCACTCTGAAGCTCCACTCTGAAGCTCCACTCTGAAGCTCCACTCCACTCTGAAGCTCCACTCTGAAGCTCCACTCTGAAGCTCCACTCCACTCTGAAGCTCCACTCCGAATCTGCACTCTGAATCTGCACTCTGCACTCCGAAGCTCCACTCCGAAGCTCCACTCTGAAGCTCCACTCTGAAGCTCCACTCTGAAGCTCCACTCTGAAGCTCCACTCTGAAGCTCCACTCTGAATCTGCACTCTGCACTCTGAAGCTCCACTCTGAATCTGCACTCTGCACTCCGAAGCTCCACTCTGAAGCTCCACTCTGAAGCTCCACTCTGAAGCTCCACTCTGAAGCTCCGCTCTGAAGCTCCGCTCTGAAGCTCCACTCTGCACTCTGAAGCTCCGCTCTGAAGCTCCACTCTGAAGCTCCACTCTGAAGCTCCACTCTGAAGCTCCACTCTGAAGCTCCACTCTGAAGCTCCACTCTGAAGCTCCACTCTGAAGCTCCACTCTGAAGCTCCACTCTGAAGCTCCACTCTGAAGCTCCGCTCTGAAGCTCCACTCTGAAGCTCCGCTCTGAAGCTCCGCTCTGAAGCTCCACTCTGCACTCTGAAGCTCCGCTCTGAAGCTCCACTCTGAAGCTCCACTCTGAAGCTCCACTCTGAAGCTCCACTCTGAAGCTCCACTCTGAAGCTCCACTCTGAAGCTCCACTCTGAAGCTCCACTCTGAAGCTCCACTCTGAAGCTCCACTCTGAAGCTCCACTCTGCACTCTGAAGCTCCACTCTGAAGCTCCACTCTGAAGCTCCACTCTGAAGCTCCACTCTGAAGCTCCACTCTGAAGCTCCACTCTGAAGCTCCACTCTGAAGCTCCACTCTGAAGCTCCACTCTGAAGCTCCACTCTGAAGCTCCACTCTGAAGCTCCACTCTGAAGCTCCACTCTGCACTCTGAAGCTCCACTCTGCACTCTGAAGCTCCACTCTGAAGCTCCACTCTGAAGCTCCACTCTGAAGCTCCACTCTGAAGCTCCACTCTGAAGCTCCACTCTGAAGCTCCACTCTGAAGCTCCACTCTGAAGCTCCACTCTGAAGCTCCACTCTGAAGCTCCACTCTGCACTCTGAAGCTCCACTCTGAAGCTCCACTCTGCACTCTGAAGCTCCACTCTGAAGCTCCACTCTGCACTCTGAAGCTCCACTCTGAATCTGCACTCTGCACTCTGAAGCTCCACTCTGAAGCTCCACTCTGCACTCTGAAGCTCCACTCTAAAGCTCCACTCTGCACTCTGAAGCTCCACTCTAAAGCTCCACTCTGCACTCTGAAGCTCCACTCTAAAGCTCCACTCTGCACTCTGAAGCTCCACTCTGAAGCTCCACTCTGAAGCTCCACTCTGAAGCTCCACTCTGAAGCTCCACTCTGAAGCTCCACTCTGAAGCTCCACTCTGAAGCTCCACTCTGAAGCTCCACTCTGAAGCTCCACTCTGAAGCTCCACTCTGAAGCTCCACTCTGCACTCTGAAGCTCCACTCTGAAGCTCCACTCTGAAGCTCCACTCTGAAGCTCCACTCTGAAGCTCCACTCTGAAGCTCCACTCTGAAGCTCCACTCTGCACTCTGAAGCTCCACTCTGAAGCTCCACTCTGCACTCTGAAGCTCCACTCTGAAGCTCCACTCTGAAGCTCCACTCTGAAGCTCCACTCTGAAGCTCCACTCTGAAGCTCCACTCTGAAGCTCCACTCTGAAGCTCCACTCTGAAGCTCCACTCTGAAGCTCCACTCTGAAGCTCCACTCTGCACTCTGAAGCTCCACTCTGCACTCTGAAGCTCCACTCTGAAGCTCCACTCTGAAGCTCCACTCTGAAGCTCCACTCTGAAGCTCCACTCTGAAGCTCCACTCTGAAGCTCCACTCTGAAGCTCCACTCTGAAGCTCCACTCTGAAGCTCCACTCTGAAGCTCCACTCTGAAGCTCCACTCTGAAGCTCCACTCTGAAGCTCCACTCTGCACTCTGAAGCTCCACTCTGAAGCTCCACTCTGCACTCTGAAGCTCCACTCTGAAGCTCCACTCTGCACTCTGAAGCTCCACTCTGAATCTGCACTCTGCACTCTGAAGCTCCACTCTGAAGCTCCACTCTGCACTCTGAAGCTCCACTCTAAAGCTCCACTCTGCACTCTGAAGCTCCACTCTAAAGCTCCACTCTGCACTCTGAAGCTCCACTCTAAAGCTCCACTCTGCACTCTGAAGCTCCACTCTAAAGCTCCACTCTGCACTCTGAAGCTCCACTCTAAAGCTCCACTCTGCACTCTGAAGCTCCACTCTGAAGCTCCACTCTGAAGCTCCACTCTGAAGCTCCACTCTGAAGCTCCACTCTGAAGCTCCACTCTGAAGCTCCACTCTGAAGCTCCACTCTGAAGCTCCACTCTGAAGCTCCACTCTGAAGCTCCACTCTGAAGCTCCACTCTGAAGCTCCACTCTGAAGCTCCACTCTGAAGCTCCACTCTGAAGCTCCACTCTGAAGCTCCACTCTGAAGCTCCACTCTGAAGCTCCACTCTGAAGCTCCACTCTGAAGCTCCACTCTGAAGCTGCACTCTGAAGCTCCACTCTGAAGCTCCACTCTGAAGCTCCACTCTGAAGCTCCACTCTGAAGCTCCACTCTGAAGCTCCACTCTGAAGCTCCACTCTGAAGCTCCACTCTGAAGCTCCACTCTGAAGCTCCACTCTGAAGCTCCACTCTGAAGCTCCACTCTGCACTCTGAAGCTCCACTCTGCACTCTGAAGCTCCACTCTGCACTCTGAAGCTCCACTCTGCACTCTGAAGCTCCACTCTGCACTCTGAAGCTCCACTCTGCACTCTGAAGCTCCACTCTGCACTCTGAAGCTCCACTCTGAAGCTCCACTCTGAAGCTCCACTCTGAAGCTCCACTCTGAAGCTCCACTCTGAAGCTCCACTCTGAAGCTCCACTCTGAAGCTCCACTCTGAAGCTCCACTCTGAAGCTCCACTCTGAAGCTCCACTCTGAAGCTCCACTCTGAAGCTCCACTCTGCACTCTGAAGCTCCACTCTGCACTCTGAAGCTCCACTCTGAAGCTCCACTCTGAAGCTCCACTCTGAAGCTCCACTCTGAAGCTCCACTCTGAAGCTCCACTCTGAAGCTCCACTCTGAAGCTCCACTCTGAAGCTCCACTCTGAAGCTCCACTCTGAAGCTCCACTCTGAAGCTCCACTCTGAAGCTCCACTCTGAAGCTCCACTCTGAAGCTCCACTCTGAAGCTCCACTCTGAAGCTCCACTCTGAAGCTCCACTCTGAAGCTCCACTCTGAAGCTCCACTCTGAAGCTCCACTCTGAAGCTCCACTCTGAAGCTCCACTCTGAAGCTCCACTCTGAAGCTCCACTCTGAAGCTCCACTCTGAAGCTCCACTCTGAAGCTCCACTCTGAAGCTCCACTCTGCACTCCGAAGCTCCACTCTGAAGCTCCACTCTGAAGCTCCACTCTGCACTCTGAAGCTCCACTCTGAAGCTCCACTCGGAAGCTCCACTCGGAAGCTCCACTCTGAAGCTCCACTCTGAAGCTCCACTCTGAATCTCCACTCTGAATCTCCACTCTCCACTCTGAAGCTCCACTCTGAAGCTCCACTCTGAATCTGCACTCTGAAGCTCCACTCTGAAGCTCCACTCTGAAGCTCCACTCTGAAGCTCCACTCTGAAGCTCCACTCTGAAGCTCCACTCTGAAGCTCCACTCTGAAGCTCCACTCTGAAGCTCCACTCTGAAGCTCCACTCTGAAGCTCCACTCTGAAGCTCCACTCTGAAGCTCCACTCTGAAGCTCCACTCTGAAGCTCCACTCTGCACTCTGAAGCTCCACTCTGCACTCTGAAGCTCCACTCTGAAGCTCCACTCTGAAGCTCCACTCTGAAGCTCCACTCTGAAGCTCCACTCTGAAGCTCCACTCTGAAGCTCCACTCTGAAGCTCCACTCTGAAGCTCCACTCTGAAGCTCCACTCTGAAGCTCCACTCTGAAGCTCCACTCTGCACTCTGAAGCTCCACTCTGAAGCTCCACTCTGCACTCCGAAGCTCCACTCTGAAGCTCCACTCTGAAGCTCCACTCTGCACTCTGAAGCTCCACTCTGAAGCTCCACTCGGAAGCTCCACTCTGAAGCTCCACTCTGAAGCTCCACTCTGAAGCTCCACTCTGAAGCTCCACTCTGAAGCTCCACTCTCCACTCTGAATCTCCACTCTGAATCTCCACTCTGAATCTCCACTCTCCACTCTGAAGCTCCACTCTGAAGCTCCACTCTGAATCTGCACTCTGAATCTGCACTCTGAAGCTCCACTCTGAAGCTCCACTCTGAAGCTCCACTCTGAAGCTCCACTCTGAAGCTCCACTCTGAAGCTCCACTCTGAAGCTCCACTCTGAAGCTCCACTCTGAAGCTCCACTCTCCACTCTGAATCTCCACTCTGAATCTCCACTCTCCACTCTGAAGCTCCACTCTGAAGCTCCACTCTGAAGCTCCACTCCACTCTGAAGCTCCACTCCGAATCTGCACTCTCCACTCTGAAGCTCCACTCTGAAGCTCCACTCTGAAGCTCCACTCTGAAGCTCCACTCTGAAGCTCCACTCTGAAGCTCCACTCTGAAGCTCCACTCTGAATCTGCACTCTGCACTCCGAAGCTCCACTCTGAATCTGCACTCCGAAGCTCCACTCCGAAGCTCCACTCCGAAGCTCCACTCTGAAGCTCCACTCCGAAGCTCCACTCTGAAGCTCCACTCTGCACTCTGAAGCTCCACTCTGCACTCTGAAGCTCCACTCTGAAGCTCCACTCTGAAGCTCCACTCTGAAGCTCCACTCTGAAGCTCCACTCTGAAGCTCCACTCTGAAGCTCCACTCTGAAGCTCCACTCTGAAGCTCCACTCTGAAGCTCCACTCTGAAGCTCCACTCTGCACTCTGAAGCTCCACTCTGAAGCTCCACTCGGAAGCTCCACTCGGAAGCTCCACTCGGAAGCTCCACTCGGAAGCTCCACTCGGAAGCTCCACTCGGAAGGGGCAAAGATCGGAGCATCACGGAACTAAAACAAATATAAACAAGGGCTGTGAGTTACTCTGCGCATGCGCGGGGGCAAGCCTGTTCATTCCAAGCCAGCCTCAGCCAGCCTCGGGAAAAACGAAAGTAATAAAAAAGCGAAACTGACACTGCCACTGCAGACAATGCTGCGCGCTCCCGAGGTGAAATCCGGCACTGAAAACGCTCGTAACACTTTGGTGTCCACTCTCCTAAAAACGGATCACATTAGTTGTCGAGCTGACAGCATTCATGCTTCGCATGAATGCTAACGTCAGCTCGACCTAAAAAGTATACAAAACTCATTTTTTAGCAAGAATGGTGAGCTAGGGATCATAGGAGCGGTCGCAGAAGAAACAACTATAGAGAAGAGAGATAGAAGAAATAGGGGACGGAGCTAGAAGGAATAGAGTGAGAAGAGAAGGAAATCAGGGATCATTTTATGGAGGAGGACTGAGTAAGATCGGAGTGGTGAAGAAAGCTTAACTGAGTGAACTTTAATCTAGCATTACACAGGATGTCGTCACCCAGGCATACCTCAATCCATTTGACAGTTGTCCTGAGCAATCCATGCTACATTTCTTCTTAGTTATCAAGTTGGACGTGGGTGGAAATGTGAGTGGAGAGCTGACCACAACATTCCTTGGAATTGTGTATATAGTGGCAATTGGGTTAACCTCCATCTGCTACTTCAAACAATGCTGAAGGGTCTATGGCTTATTTTCCATTTAGGGGGGTATCCCTTCAATATACCCCAGGTTACCTCCAACACTCTTTGATAATTAAACCATATTCAGAGTGAATTCCCAAAAACTTCCAATGCTGCGTAGACGACAAATTCAGCATGGACACAGAAGTCTCTAATGGACAGACATCGCCCTACAATGTAAATTGTTTCCTTAGCATAATGCCACATTCTACCAGTTTCCAAGATCTGTGGGCCCTACCTAGTATGAGGCAAGTTCATAACATGGCACGGAAGAGGCCTTCACTCAGAGTTCCTGTCGGTTAGCAGGCTATTACAGACTTCTTTTCAGTGTACTTTCCTGTGCCAAACCAATTTACAACAACATGAAGCTGTGCAGCAAGAGAATGGCATTCGAAATTCAGTAGTCCAAATCACCCTGGTTCATATAGGAGATTAAGAAGGTCCCTAATAACTTTACTGCAGATTTTGCTCCTACACCAATTTCGTTAGCCAACTACTGAGTCCCTTAGATACGTGTAGACAGTACGTATATGACACCATGGTATATGGAAAGACACTTGGAAAGCATCACCATCTTTGCCAAGACCACACACTTATGAGTGATCTAGCCCTCGCCACCTAGACCGCACAGGTTTTTTTTTTTTTTTTTAGGTCTGTCTGCTAACCTATCCAAGCTTTGTCTCTGTAATATTTCTATCTTTATCTGTCATAGGTTCCAACTGTTCTTTTAAATTCAGAATTTAGTTTGTATTTCACCCTGATACAATACCAACGTGTTCAACCTCTTCTACGAGCGTGGTAACAGGTCCCTAATGCCCTCCTACAAATGGCCCACGCTGTTCACAGTTAAATATTGGTTTGTAGCTCTGTCAAATTTAACCCCTGCGTCCAATTTGAACATTGGCAGCACGGAGCATTCCATAGGATACTACTGGCGAATGTGAAGTACTCTGAACTTTAATTAGTATGACTACTGCAAGTCTTCATGTGTGTCTGACAGAGACAAATGAAATAAATAAGACCCTCTACATTTTGTTTGTGCTGAATATGACGTATTTAGGTAGGTCAAATAACAAACATCCACCAAAAAGATAACTTCGATGTCACTATTTTTTGTCTTTCCTCTACGGTAAATTAGCTTTGAAATGAAATGAAAATTATATTTATATAGCGCGTAAACTACCCTGAGGCCTCGCAGCGCTAAATGTAGCAGCTTTAATGTAGCATGTATTAAGTGTGCGGCCTGGTTACATGAGCTTTGAAATTTAACATTGCCTAACAATTGATAAAATCACATCATTTTGGTAAACCATGGAATTCTTTGGAAGATTTGGGTGTTTACTTTTCAGAGACGTTTGGCTGTGCTAGTACTTCTCTATGCTCACCATTCCTACAAGTCATAGAACTCCAAGCACTCCAAACACATGGTATTTGGAATACAGTTTTTATAATACAAGGCTATGTTATGTTATGTTAAAATCATTTATACCGCGCACGGTCACCAAACGGTTTCATGGCGCTCACAGACAATTGCGGAGGGACAGGACGACAGGATTACTCATAAGCTAATTGAAAAAAATGAGTTTTAAGTAGTTTACGAAAACAGGAATAATTGGGACAGAGTCGAAGTGAGATCGGAAGGGAATTCCACAGTGAGGGGGCAAGAAAAGAGAAACACAAGCCTTCATGCTTTTTGCATTTGTACCTAGGGACAATTAGCAGGTTGTGGGCAGTGGACCGGAGATCCCTTGAGGGAATGTGACGCTTAAGGCTGGAAGTAGTGAAAGCCGGGGCAAGAGCAATGAGGGCCTTAAAGACAGTGCAGCCCAATTTAAACATGCAGCGAGAAGCCACTGGGAGCCAGTGCAATCTCCTCAACAGGGGCGAGACATGTTGGTGTTTGGGCTGTTGGAAGAGCAGTCTGGCCGCCTGATTTTGTACCAGCTGAAGCCGATGGAGATGGTAAGCAGGTATCCCAACATAGAGGGAGTTAGCGTAGTCAATACTGGAGGTGACGAGGGCCATGATGACAAGTATGAGAGCTTCAGTAGTAAGGAACCTGCGAATTTTGCAGATCCTGCGTAGATGGAAAAAGCAGGAGGATGTAACAGCATTAATTTGAGGCCTCATGGACAAGTCACTGGGTATAATTACACCAAGGCTCTCCACCGAGTTGACAGGACAGGGCGAAGGACCGAGAGAGGGGGCCAAAAGCTAGAGCTCCAAGGGTTAGCTGACCCTCCTATCAATACTAACTCCGTCTTGTTGGAATTAAGCTTTAGCTGGCTAAAATGCATCCACTCAGAGATGGCAAGCATGGTGGATTGGAAATTAGCACAGGAGGAGGGAGAGGAATCAACAGGAAAAATCAACTGTAGATCATCCGCATAATAAAGATAGTAACCGGGGTGTGACGAAGAGAAACTATAAGAGGTTGCATGTAAAGATTAAATAAAAGGGGCGGGAGAGCAGAACCTTGAGGGACACCACAAGAAAGAGAAGAGTAAGGGGCTGAGAAAGTGGGCAGATGAACTGATTGAGAGCGCTGGTGCAAAAAAGACCTGATCCAGGTAAGAGCCATGCCCTGAATGCCCGCATTATTGACACGGTCAATCAAGATAGCATGATCGACCGTGTCAAAAGCGGCTGACAGATCTAATAGAACAAGTGCCTGGGCAATGTTCTTATCGGCGCCTTGCCTCAGCACATCCATTACAGCCACGATGACAGCTTCGGTGGAGTGAGCTGGTCTAAAACCGGCTTGCTGGTTGTCTAAGAAGGAAGACCCCTCAATGAATGGGCTGAGGCAACGGGTAACATAGGTCTCCAAAATTTTCCCCAAGTAGGGGAGAAGGGAGATCGGCCGATAGTTACTCAGGACAGAGGGATCAGCACCAGGCTTTTTAAGTATAGGGACTACAACCGCCTGTTTAAAAGAATCCGGGACAATGCCTGTGGCGAGCGAGTTGTTAAGAAGTGCCAGCGGAGGATCAGGGCATGCCAGGAAAGCGGCTTTGAGAATTTGAGGGGGACAACAGTCATTAGGGGAGCCCGAGCTTACCGTGTGTAGCAGGGAAATAAACTCGGTCAGGGTAATGGGAGGGAAAACATCGAAACGACAGGGGTTCATAGGGGGTAGAAAAGAGGGAGTAAGCGAAGAAGGAAGAGGGATATTGTTTTTAATGGTGATGATTTTGTCGATAAAGAATGAATTAAGGGAATCACAGAGGGCTTGTGTAGGTTGGGGTTGGGCAGTAACACGGTCTGGCAAGGTAAGTTCCTCCACAATTGAGAAAATCTCCTTAGTCTTAGAGGCGGAATCCAAGATTTTCTGAGAAAAGTAAGAGGTTTTAGCCAGTAGGATAGATTTTTTGTATTGTTTTAATAGGTCAACATAAGCAATATTTAATAAAGGGTCATAGTTGCGCCTCCAACGGCGCTCAGCTTGGCGGAGGGCAAGTTTGTCCAATTTCAGTTGGTCCGTGAACCACCGCTGAGCGTCGTGGGGACGTTTAATTTTAATGGTTCTTAGCGGGGCCACTATATCGCTAGCATGTACCAGCCACTGCTCAAGGACATCAGCCTGGGCAGATGTCGAGGCCATGTCACTGGGGGCTGTCATAGCTAGAATAGAATGGAATTCTGTAAAGTTAGCTCGCTTCCAGTTACGCGCGATAAAGTTGGTAGTAGGAGGAGGGTGACAAGGCGGAATGGAATTAAGGGAGAAAGAAATAAAAGAGTGATCGGACCAAGGGCAGGAATACACTGAAGGAGGTGCAATGTCAAGATTAGCCGTCCAAACTTGATCGAGGGTATGGCCCTTGCTGTGAGTGGCCACTGTAATGTGCTGATTACAATTCAGGCTGAGTAAGAGATCCGTGAATTCTTCTGGTGTGGCCCTTAGCCCTGTATGAATTGTACATGTAAAGAAAATGCTTCTGGCTCCTCCATTCACCAAAGGCGAGTAAGAAAGGTTGTGGCTCCCAATCCCAACCGCTGGCTAACTAAAAAGAATCTTCAAACGTTTTCTCACTGGGTCCCAAGGATGTCAATAGGCTTCTTACAAATTATTTTCCTTTAGAATGCTTGTGATGTTTGAACATAGTGTTCATTTAACGGAGTACCACTTCTGCAAAACTGGGGTGATAGCATGATATCAGACTGTATATTCCATTTTATGCTATCATAGTTACAAAGTGAACAGAATTGTACGACTAGAGTGCCTGTTTTGGTTGCGATGCGAGCTGCCACCACTCTTTTTGCTGTTTCTAGAGCGTACGTTATACACTTAACTGAAGTCTTGCCCTGTTAAAAACACAGAAACGAGATACGCATGTGACAGACACGAAGTAGGGTAGTACCTCGCACATCTAAATCATTTTAATCTAGGAGGATTTTATATTATTTACAGAACCATAAAGGCAGCATGGATTGTGCTACATTTGGTGTCATTTTAGATTATATCTCCTAGAGCTTTTTGATAAAGTAATTGGTACTGCTGGAGACTGAACAGTAAAGTGCCTTCTTAACTAATTACATCTTTGAGATTACTAAAAGTGTCTGAGAGAGGCAAAAAAAAGAGAGATCTATGAATATTGAATGTTCTAGCCTTGTGCATAAGACTCGCATGACACCATCACAAGCAAGTCACCATATCCCTGATACTTAAACTGACGTCAGTGGTACAAAAGCAGTTTAAAGTAGATTAAGAATGTTTTGCAAGGAGATAACTCCAGATCGGAACATTAATTGTCTAACCTCCAACTGCCCAGCAATGTGCCTCGTTGCATTGCCACTGATCATTGACACACCTCGCATAAATCTCATTCAGTCACTTGAGGTCAATGTGATTGTTTTCTTTAATGTGCGCGTCTAAGCCATCATCAAAAATCTTTATTCGGAATAAAATTCAATAAAAAAAATAAGAGTACAATCCCTAAAAACACAATACTAATAAACAGAAGATATGAGCATGCCAAAAGAAAACCATCCAATTGTCAGTTTAAGAGTACATAGCAGTTTGTACAATTCATGGGCACAAATTGCATAACAGTAAAATAGATAAAACATCGGCCAGAAATTATCGAAGCATGTCTACACAATATGTGATCACAAAGATATTCCAGCAATCTCAGCATTAAAAAAGAAATACAAACACCAAGACTAAAATTACAAAAATAATAATCAAAACATATATATATATATATTTTATATATATAAAACCTACTGGCGGTCGCCAGTAGGTAGTTATAGTTAGGGCCTAGTGTCCATAGGAAATCCGCAACATTCTATTGGGAATAACTTTGGCGTTGATGGACGGAATTGGCTGAATTTCTCCAAGAAAATGGCCAGCTCCGCTCCGCTCCTTCCCTGAAAGTTGGGGGGGGGGATTCGTGAAGCGGGGGCCGAGATAAAAGGGGGTCCCAAAACGTGTTTTCCCCATGTTAATTTCCATAGGGCGGTTGGACTCTTAGTCCAAACGGCTGAATGGATTTCCTCCAAACTTGGCAAAATTGTAGGGACTGGTAGCCCAATGTGCCTTTGCTATGTCTCAAGATATGTGCTCCAGTAGATTTTGAGTAATTTAGGTTAAAAAAAAATATATATCTATAAGCGCGCCCCGGTACTCGCACCGGGGCGCTTACCAGCGCGCTACGCGAGTACGCGAGCGGAAAGCTGATAGGCTCTCGGGTGTCTGTCAACATTCCAAACAGTCCGGAGCGGCCGCCATCTTGTGTATCGGTAGGATCGAGACACAAGAGGTGGCAAAAACAAAGGGGGAAATGACCAAAAGGGGGCAGGGTAGACCCCCCTGACTCCCTAGGTTTGATGTGGGGGCCATAAAAGGGCCCGCGGGGCAAAAAAAAAACAAATTCAGATTTACGGGGGGCGGAGCGCCCGGTACGCACACCGGGGAGCGTACCCTGGAAAAAAAAGAATGACAGAGTTTTATAAAAATGTAGCATTTTTTTGTAAATTGGAGGTAGTTCTAAAAAGAACTTTTTTTATTCTTTTTGTTGTTTTATATTTTTTTTATTGTTTTTTTGAACATTTTTAAGTTTTTTTGGCTTCTATGAACAATTTTATATTTTTTTTGTATTTTTTATGGGGCGAAACAAAAAAACAGGGAATTGTAAACGGCTCAACTGGACCCAAAAAAAAAAAAAAAAAAAAATCAGGAAAAAATTAAGGCTTCTTTCGGCAGATGTGGTGCTCTCCTGCACGGTTGATTAGGTTTATACTTTTCTCGCCATACGAAATTGTAGTCCCGCAATACATGCAAACAATTTTAAAATCTCCAAACGGGGTTTGGATGTTTGGGACCATCTCCCTTGCCTCTGGACCCGATGGAGTAGGTTATTTGCTTGTTGAGGGTCTGGAAGAAGATTGGGGAAGGTTTCTGGACAGTTCTCTCACCTCTGCCGCAGAATAGTTGTTGGGATGCCTGCGTTGCATGTGGCGAATCATGGTGTAATTACCAAAAGTTCAACGCCACAGATCAGACAAGTCACTTTTGCCGCATTAACTTTCTTTTGGCCTCTTGGGAATTTAAAAAACTCCCACACAATGTGCTCTCTTGGTTTATAAGGGGGATTGTCTTCAGGCAGGAAGTGCCTTCTCTCCTCCTCCTCCTCCTCCTCCTCCTCCTCTTCTTCTTCTTCTTCACCACCAATGTGGTGTTGTGGTGGTCCTTGTGGTGGTGGTGGTGGTGCAGATGCTCCAGCTGCTGCTGCTACTGTAGCCATTTTTCAATGAATGGAAACAGGTCTTCCTCACTCAAAGAACAAAGTGAGAATGAGGAAAAAAGATGGAGGCTTTTCTCATTTGGAAAACAAAACTGTTCTGAACCAATGAAAAGTGTTATTTTCAGGTCACATGACCCGATGCACTTACGCATCACGCGAGTCATAAGACGCATCACGCGACTCGCACCGGGGCGCGCCGTAACACTGCGCTTACCGGTTCGCTCACCGGTAAGCGGTACCGGGAGCGCACCAAGGGAAAAAAAAAGGGAAAAATATACATAAAAAAATAGTATTACATAAATATACAATATAAAATTCATTATAAAAAATATTATATTTCATACCTATAGAGATTTACTATTAAAAAACTTTTGAAAATCACTAGTGAGACAGTCATTCACTCACTGTATTAGTGTTTCACTTTGTGTATAAGTGGCTGCATGGGTTGGTGAGTAGGTACATGTGTATGTATATAGGTTATTAGATGTTTTTCTTAGTATCACTATGAGTGTTTGTATGGTTTGGTGGAGGTATTACTTAGCACATAGATGCATGAATGACTGACTCTCTCTTTGTATGTGTTTTGAAGACAGCATATGTGCAGGACTGTATGGGTGGATGACTGTGTATGTGTGTGTGTTACTGAGTGAATGAGTGTCTCACTAGTTTCTTTATCAGTAACTACATATGTTTTAATCTAGTGTATGTGAATATTGATGTATATAAGTGAGTATATCTGAGAGTAAGAGATTGTAAGAGTTCCTATTTAAATTAGTATGTGTTTCTAGAAGTGATTGTTTAAGAGAGTAGTATGTGTAAGTTTCCTTAGAAGTAAAGTGGTAGTGTGTGTATAGCTGTATATGCAAATAAATGGATGTTCAATAGTTTATTTGCATGTGTGAGTATGTGTGTGAGTAACGTTTGGATGACTGTCGTGTGTAACAGGATGTATAGGTGTATCACTACATATGATGAGTGAGTATATGTATGAGTGACTATATAGAACTGTTGGTGAATGAGTGGATGTGTATATAGATGGTGAATTATTGAATTGGTTGTTGTAACTGGTATGGGTATCTCCATTTTTTGAAAATTTTAGTTTCTATTTTTGAATATGTGTTTCAAGGGTAACATTACAGTGAAAGGAGGTCTGTCACTCTGTCACAAGGATGGTGTCATGAGTGATGTCATGAGTGATGTCACTGACCATGTCATGAGTGATGTAATATGTGACGTCATCAGCAGTGCATTGCACGCGCACGTTATAGTGAGTCCAACTAACTATAACGTGGGAATTTCATTGGTATTATGCCAGTAAAATTTCCAGCTAACTATAACTGGTGAGAAACCTATGGTTTTTTCAGTGAATTTAATAGGTTTTTTAAATGCTAATTCCTAACTGTAACTGGTGTGAAACCTATGGTTTTTTCAGTGAATTTCAATGGTTTTTTAATAGCAAATCTCTATAGGTATGAAAAGTAATATTTTTTATAACGAATTTTATATTGTATAATAATGAATGTTTTTTTTTTTTTTTGCCTTGGGCCGCTTCCGGTGAACGCACGGGTAAGCGCAATGCTACGGCGCGCGTACCGGGGAGCGTCCCGTTAGCGCTATTCTCGCGAACGAAAACAACATCGTGACGTATCGCGTAGCCGCGTGATGCGTCATATGACGCACTGCGTAAGCGCACACGGAAGCACGCGTGCGCATACGATCGCGCAACATCCTGATGCGCTTACGCGACACGCCCTCGGGCGCGCCCCGGGGCGCGTAGCGTAACCGCGTCGGGTCATGTGACCTCAAAATAAAACTTTTGATTGGTTCACAAGAGTTTTGTTTTCCAAATGATGAAAGACCCCTCCTTTTTCCTTATTCTCACTTTGTTGTTTGTTGAGTGAAGAAGACCTGCATTCATTCTGTGAGAAATGGCTTCACTAGTAGCAGCTGCAGGTGCATCTGCACCACCACCACCTCCACCACCACCACAAGACTACATTGGTGGTCAAGAAGAAGAGGAGGACGAAGAGGAGGAGAGGCACTTTCTGCGTGAGGACAATCCCCCATACAGACCCAAGGAACATTTTATTTGGCAGTTTTACAAGATGCCAAGGGGTGAAAAAAAAGTGAATGCAGCTAAGGTGACTTGTCTCATCTGTGGCGCAGAACTGTCAAGAGGGAACCCAAAGAAGAAGTACTCTTTTGGGAACCACACTATGATCAGACATATGCAGAGGAAGCACCCGATCAATTATTCGGCAGCAGAGGTCAGGGAACTGACCAGGAACCCTCCCCATCCTTCTTCTTCAAGCGCTCCAATCAACCCACTCCATCGGGTGAAGAGGCTAGGGAGATGGTCCCTAATGTACAAATCAAGTTTGCAAAATTTAAATTTGTTTGCATATATTGCAACAAAACAATTTCATATGGTGAGCAAAGCATCACTTTACTCAATCGAGCTGCAGACAACCATCACTGCAGCAAGCAACTTTAATTTTTTTCTATATTTTTTTGCTCCAGTTGAGCGGTTTGCAATTCCCTGTGTTTTGTTAGACCCCAGAAAAACTACAAAAAAATATAAAATTGTTCAGAAAAGCCAAAAAAATATAAAAAATGTTAAAAAACAAAAACAAATATACAACAACAAAAATTTAAAAAATCAGTTCTTTTTAGAACTACCTCTAATTTATAAAAAAATACTACATTTTTTAAAACCTCTGTCATTCTTTTATCCCCATGGTACGCTCCCCGGTACGCTCCCCGGTGCGCGTTTTTTTGTTACCCGAGGGACCCTTTTATGGCCCCCACATCAAACCTAGGGGGTCAGGGGGGTCTACCCTGCCCCCTTTTGATTATTTCCCCCTTTGTTTTTACCACCTCTTGTGTCTCGATCCTACCGAGACACAAGATGACGGCCGCTCCGGACTGTTTCGAATGTTTACAGACACCCGAGAGCCAATCAGCTTTCCGTGCGCAAGTCACGTGGCGCGCCCGGAGCGCTCCCCGGTGCGCGTACCGGGGCGCGGCTATAGATATATAAATTTTTTTGAACCTAAATTACTCAAAATCCTCTGGAGCACATATCTTGAGACATAGCAAAGGCACATCGGGCTACCAGTCCTTACAATTTTGACAAGTTTGGTGAAAATCCATTCAGCCGTTCGAGCTAAAAGTGCGACCGACCGCCCTATGGAAATTAACATGGGAAAAACACGTTTTGGGACCCCCCTTTTATCTCGGCCCCCGCTTGACGAATCACCAACCCATGCAGCCACTTATACACAAAGTGAGACACAGATACAGATATTTAAATATTTAAACATTACTCGCTAATATATGTATTCACTAAGATACATTTAATAAGTCAGTTAACCAATCAATTTTACACAAAAAAATCCATTTAGACATTTATTTACCCATTTATTCTTCCATCAACCTTTAGATATACATATATAAAAAATATTTATTTTTCAGAAAGATTCACATTCACTGGATGATGTCATCAGTGATGTCATTTGAGATGTCATCAGTGATGTCATGAGTGATGTCACTGACCATGTCATGAGTGATATAATATGTGACGTCATCAGCAGTGCATTGCACGCGCAAGTTATAGTGAGTCCAACTAACTATAACGTGGGAATTTCAATGGTTTTATGCGAGTAAAATTTCCACCTAACTATAACTGGTGTGAAACCTATGGTTTTTTCAGTGAATATATATATATTCTGAGGTGTTTGCTGGCTGCTGTGTTTGTTTCACAATAAACGATTCAAACGGCCCCCGCGAGTGCTTTATTCCTGTGGAGAATTGTCCACCTTTGGAGTTGGGAGCGGCAATTGACTAGCGAGTGCACCCTCGCGTGTCAGCACCCGCCTGCGAGTGCCGCGCATGTAGGTGCGTGGAGAGCGGATATATCTCTATATAAATCTCTCAGGGCTCGACAAATCCACTCGACCGCTCGCATTTGCGAGGTAAATTTTATGAGGTCGAGCTATTTTTAGGTCCCACTCGCCCTTTCTGGCGAGTAGGAAAAGATACTAACTTTTGTCCTCAGTCTTTGAAAACGGAGCAAATGTGACAAGATAACACGATTTAAAGGCCTTTTTATTGCTCACAAAGCAAATGAGGATTAAGGATGCCTTTAAATCTTGTTATCTTGTCACATTTACTCCGTTTTCAGAGACGGAGGTCAAGTAGGTTACTGTTAGGTCGAGGAGTTTTTTTTAAATACTAGACCTGCAGGACTAGTACCATTTTTCAGATTTCTCGAGCCCTGTCTCTATATACCATATCTATATCTATATCTATCTAATCTATATCTATATCTATCTAATATCTATCTAATCTATATCTATATCTATCTATCTATATCTATATCTATATCTATCCTATATCTATCCTATATCTATATCTATCCTATATCTATATCTATATAATATATCTATATCTATATCTATCCTATATCTATATCTACCCTATATCTATATAGATATATCTATATCTATATCTATATCTATATCTATATCTATATATATATATATTATATATATATATTATATATATATATATAATATATCTATATCTATAATATATCTATATCTATATCTATATCTATATATATATATATATATCTCTCTCTCTCTGGCATTGTTTGGCGAATCTTTGTTGACCGCAATTTGAAAGTGACGGGAGAGCGTCCCGGAATCCTGAGCCATCAACAGGATGTTGACTGGTAGGCGATAAGACGCATGCCCGAGGTTCACAGGGGCTCGCTCGATCACCGGCCGAAGGACCTTGGTTAAGCACCAAGGGGCGGAGAACAGGCAGAAGGGAAGAGTGGTAAATTCGTAAGTTTTGTCCCGCCATGAAAACTGTACAAACCGCCGGTGCGGCGGAAAGATGGGGATCGCAAGATAAGCGTCCTTGAGATCGAGAGGTGCCATCCAGTCATTTGGCCAAAGAACATCTCGCAGAAAATGGATGCCCTCCATCTTGAAGTGGCGATAGACCAACCACTCAATTAACTCGCGCAGGTATATAACCGGGCGTTTTCCCCTGTCCGTTTTGTCCACTAAAAAGAGGTTGCTGAGGAAACCATTGGGGTGAGGCATGGTTACTGCAATAGCCCCTTTGTCCATCAGAGAGTGCACCTCTTGATCGACCAGAGCGGAGTCTGCCTCGGAAAAACAAAGTGGAGGGGTGACACGGGTTGCGACGGAGCCCAGAGAAACTCCATGTGAAAACCTGCACCGTTTGCAAGACCCAGGCGTCCCCGGTGAAGTCCAAGTTAAGAAAAAACGCGCCCGACGCCCCCCCCACCTTTAGAAGGGAAGAAGGGAGAACACTCACCGGAAGAACTGGAGATGCCACTGCCTCTTCTTCCTCTGTTTTTGCCTCGCCGGCCTCGGGTGGGGTAAAAGTTGCCAAAGCGGGCCTGGTCTTGGTATTGCCAGTTACCAGAGCCTTGTCCCCTGTGCGGATTTGGACGGCCAGACGAGCGGTCCCTTCCTCGTCCGGCCCCTCGGAAAACCCGAGGACGAAACACCTTCCTAATGGAGGACTGCGCCCGGTCCAGGGAGGTTTAAGTATTCCCGAACCTCCCCAATTCCTTCATAAAGAGTTCGCCGAAGAGGCCGCCCTGCGCCACAGGCCCTGCCTCAGGATCGGCCAGGTCCCCCAACTTCGGGTCCACTTTTATTAACAGTGACCTGCACCGTTCTGTGGATATTGCACAATTGGCATTCCCTAGAAACATCACCACTCGCTGAGCCCACGAGGACAGATGTTCTGGCGATATGAGTGAACTGAAAGTCTTAGCCTCCTCCGCCATGTCAAGGATTTTGGTAACTGGGCCCAGGATATCAAGGAGCTTGTCTTGGCACGCCCGCCAGGACCCGTCGATTCCCTTCTTGGGATCCTTGATGAATTTCTGAAGGAAAGTGGCCATTCGCGGGTCAATGTCTGGCGTGGCGGGCACCTTCCCCTCCAGGGAGGGGCGAGGACATTCTGCCCTAAGGCAGATGCGAGTCGCAGGTTCAAGCGGGCGGCAGATCCGACTGGCCACATACTGGGCGACTTTGACAGAGGAGGCCCAGTCCGAGTACCGCGGATAAAGGATGTCATCTGGGTCCAACATATCCGCGCAGAGATTCTGCCAGTCAGAGGAAGGGTCTGGGCGTGAAGGACGCCAAGGGTAAGATGGGCCAGCGGCGTCATCATCGTCATCCCCTTGGACATCATCCCCAGGACCTGGGGGCACCATGGGGGTAGAGGGAGGGACCTGTTGGGGGACAGTGCTGGCTAGAAAGGCTTGCTTCAGGCGGTCAAAGGCGTCAGTGTCCGGGCCAGCAGGCTTAGCACGCTTCGCTGGGGGCTGCTGATCCGCCAAAGGGACACTAGAAGAAGGGTCGGTGGACAAACCTTGTGAACCCTTGGCCAGCCTCACACAGGCTTGGCCAATCTTACGAGCCAACCTTTGTTCAAGGGGTGTCATGGCCTGCTCCACCACTTTATGGATGGACGCGTCCATTGTGTCGTAAAAGTCATCGTCCCATTGGAGGGGCGTAAGGGGGTATTGCTCACACTGATCGTCCTGGTAGACGTCATCTTGAACTCCTCCAGGATGAAAAATGCACCAGTAAACTTAAAAGAAACAGTGGACAGTAGCTATGAGGTGGTATACCTCGAAATACAGGGGGCTGGGTATCAGCCAAAGAAAAGGTGGGCAATGCTCGCAATATCAAGGGACCAAGCCCTGGATCCACACAGCCCTGGTGCCAAAAGTTTTTGAGGGTAGCCTGCAGCAATAAAGGGGTCCACAGCAGACTCGGTCTGCCCTACTGACTCCCAAGACAGGAGCGGTATAGGCCTAAAAATACGGATCCCCCCAGGCAGTAATACACTGCTGGCAGCTGCCTAACGGCAGGTACAGACCAGAAGTTACGAGCGTTCAAGGGGCGTAAGAAATACCTTCAGTAAGCGGGGATAATTCCCCAAACACTGCCTACAGACCCGGATCAGGGGTGTAACTGCGGACAAAGATCAGACCAGGCTCGCGCGGCAGTGGTGCTCCAGGTTCCGACTGCTGAAGAATGTGCGGAATCCGAAGCACGCACGCCGCGTCAAGCGTGAGACTCAGGCGCCCTTTAACGAGGCGGCGCCATCACCGCGAGTCTCAGGCACCAACCAGCCGGCCACTAGGGAGCTCAGATGCTCCCACGACCGAACGCGAGCCGCCGAGTAGCGGTGGGCTCGCAATACTGTTAGGAAAAAACTAAAACCAAATGCACCACAAACACCCACGGACTTGAAACGAGAAGCGAGCGTGCGATCCCCAAAGCGCGTACCACCCTCAAACTGAGGAAATATCAGGCAGTCAGGATGGCGCAACGCGCCCAAGGCAACATAAAAGCACAAGTGACATTAAAGAGCGCGATGCACAGCATTAACAATGGCATTAGACAGCGCGATGCGCAATAGTTATAATAAAATACAGTGGAACACTACATAAACACAGTAGAAGCACAACTTGGAGAGAAGACAAAATTGAACTTATCTTGGCTGCAAGCAGCGAAGAAAGAGGAGGAATGACAGAGAAAAGAGAATACCAGCGCCTTGGGAGCCTGTGATTGGTGCATAGGATGTGACACTCTAGCCATGGACTCTCTATTGTTTTGTTTGTTTCTCCTATATCCCTATGGTTCATGGGAATAAGGGTTTTGTTTGCTTGACTACAAATGGTTGCTATTCAATAAAGTGAAGAAAGAAAAGCATAATCCTAGTCTCCGGTCCAGACATAGAATTCAAAGCCAGGAATGCATGCAGCCGGGGTCTTTTCCAAGTTTTCCCACTCCATCTGTCTTTATAAACATTTTCCGATGCATTACCAGCCCAACTCAATGCACCCCCTTCCTTAGTGAGCAAAATATAAGATGTATGTATGGTCTACTTCTCGGCTCCTAAACAAACTAATTGAATTTACAATATGTAATCTTGAGGAAGGCGCACCAACATAGAATCGTAATCAAATAATTGTAATTTTATACATAGCGGGAACTTGAACGTATCGGAGCGCTTAACAGGAGCACTGGCTGCATTACAGACAAACACATTCATTTTTTATGCACGGAGAGAGTAAGTGATTTGCCCATAATTACATGATGTTGAGCCTCCAGCGAGACTCAAACCCGGTTCCCTAGCTTCCGAGTCGGCAGCTGTAGGCATTACGCCACATACTCTCCCTAAATAACCAGTTGAATGTGGTTTACAGGGGTGGAGCACCTGTGTGTCATAAAATGTACATATGTATCCTTTGTACAGATTCTGCTCCTACTGATCCTCAAGCCTGTCTACAGGCACTATACGGGTCAGCGAACAACAGCATAAAACACTCATTCACACCACTACCGTGCTCCTAAGAACAGAGTTTGCAAGGGTGACCACAGAGATCGGGTCAAAGGCATCAACATGTGTGCACAGGGGAGACAGGTCTTCATGTGAAAGGGACTCTAAAATCTAGAAGCAATGGTGTGGGTTGGGCCGGAAGCGTGCAAACAAAATATATAGATCCGCTAAATACACTCCAAGCAAGTGTACGTGTTTGGGGGCAGGATACCAACTGAATAAAAAACAGTGTAAAATGCAAAGCAGACTTGGGTTCAAGAAGGGAAAAAACAAAGCGGTGGATAAACAAACCAGAATATAGGACTTGATATTAACTATGACTGATAGTCTGGTACATGGATGTAACGTCCTCACTGCACCAGCCTCAAGAATCCAGAAATATTTTCCACATGTCACTGGTACAGGGCCACGAATTACGTTAACATTTGATGGCAAACATGGCTGAAATTGAGAGTACTCAACATCCGCTTCGCTGTATTTACATCAGCCTCTTAGACAGGGTTCCCCTTGGTGCCCTCCCGCATAAGTGTAAAATGGCCACAGCCCAGACAATGGAGGGGCTAACATTCACCAAGAAACCCTGCTTCCTTTCCTACCATAGCACACTGCTCCATGCACCGTGGATCTCACAGGGGTCTCTAAAGTGTCAGCTATGCCTGGAAAGGCCTCTTATGGCGAGTAAACAAATTCCTTTCACTTTTGCATCAAAGGTCATCTGCGCCTGGAAGCGGCAGACCCTTTGCAGATTCCTCTCCGTCCCGAGAACTGAGGAGTCAGTCAGGTTGGTGAAGGAGAAGCCTATAAAAGGGGGGTTGGGGTCATAGGCTTCCCATTCTCTGTCTTTCAAGTCATGAATGAAATGCGGAAAGGGACATGCATATAAAACAAGCATTAAAAATGCAATAGGTCTCGCCTTTAATTATGTTTAAAGCCATTTGCTTTGCTATACAATACCATTAGCCAAGCAAATGGCTTTAACTTAATTAAAGGCAAGACCTATTGCATTTTCAATGCTTGTTGTGAATTGCAATGAATTGCAATGTTGACCTGAGTCGCGAAGCCATTCCCGACTCACCTTATCACTTTTAATTCACCTTCCTTAATGCATGCGTGCATATCTGGCAGGGGTACTTGGTGCCCTATCACATTTCAAATTGGGCTTATGAAAAGGCAGACCGCGCCAATTCACACACCACAGGTCTTGCGCTTGTAAAAAAAAATACTCTTTGTACAACCCTAGTAAGAGTGAAGCCTATAGCCCTCCATCTGTCACAAGAGTGAAGCCCACAGCCTTCCAGCTGTCACAAGAGTGAAGCTCACACCCCACCCCTTTCACAAGAGTGAAGGCCCACAGCTCCATGTGAAAACGAGCCTTCAGTGATTGTGTGTGTAAGGGGTCGAACCCCATGCCTGCACGACGGGGGCTCTTATGTTGTGTTCCAGGGCCCCGGCCCCTCGCGCAGTGCGCGAGGTATGCCCCGCCCACCCCTTTACCCGCTCAGCCTCGAGGGACACGTCGAGCAGTGTGCATGCACGAGGGTCACCACAGCCCCCGCCCCCAGCTGTGACGGCCCTTGTGCCCCTCAAACCCCCCCAAGTGGGAGCAATACCCAGGGGTACCATGAGCCCATGCGTGCACTCTGCATCCCCGCCCCTGCTTGCACGCCCTACCTGCAGCACACGCACGCCCCACCTGCAGCACATGCACCCTACCTGCTGGTGCACCCGCACTCACAAGAGCTGCCCAGCTCCGCACATGCACAGCCTGCACCAGAAATAGCCCCAAGCTGCAGGAAGTGAGCTGACAGGAAAGAGGCAGGATCGGGGGAAGAGGAGGGATGGAGGGTCAGGGGGAGGGTCAGGGGGAGGGTCCAGGTGTGCAGAAGAGGGCCCGGGCGCGTGCACACCAGGAGGAAGGCACAGGGGGCGTGCATTAACACTCACAAACACTGCCAGGCACTGGCCAGAGAGTGTCAGAGGAAGGGATCGGGAAGAGGATGAACGGAGGGTCAGGGGGATGGTCCGGGGGGGCGTGCACTCACACGCCCTACAGGAAAAAGCATTTCCGTTGCTAGGACACCAAAATGCAAAATGGCATTGGGCTGTCCACAGTCCCTACGAACACGCGCATGCTGTCTGCAAAGGACATATGGCAAGAGCAGCCACGTTTGTCCATGCAGACGCGTGCATGCAAGACCTTCGCAGAATCGATTTCAAAAGGTACTCGCAATAGTGGGAGCAGTGCATGCGCTGCTTTCGCTAGGCGAGACCTAAAAACAATAGCTACTTACTCCAGTTTGGTGACCTGAAGATGAGTAGGTGGTTCTGGTTTACAATAAAAAAAACAATTGCCAAAATATCGCCATGGAAATACAGCTCACATGTCCGTAAATGCCTCCAGTAAAAAACAAGACCTTGGTGGACGTTAATATTCTATAGGCACGTCTATGTGTATGTTTGTAGTGCAAACATTGGCAAGAATCGATATGGTCACTGCAGCAGTGAGAAAGCTGCCCATTAGCCAGCATAGTGGCTACCTTGGGGCACCCTGGATATGCGCTGTTAATGAGGTGCCTACTTCAAGCGCCCTGTGCCTTTCTACCACTGAAGTGGTTGTTGAAGAAGAAAAGCAGAGAGGGCCAAGGGCGCTTCATCTGGCCCTCAGGAGAATCATCAACTGAGGGCCAAGGGCGGTTCATCTGGCCCTCAGGAGTATCATCAACTGACTGCTGAACTCATAATAACCTTTATTTTTTCAGGTTACTTGGGTTGTGTATACTGTAAAACAAAGCTTGTGTAAAACATGGGGTTATTGCATTTGCACTCCCAAATTAAATGAAGCACCTGCTGAAAGGGCTGCACCTCGACAGTGTGGAAAGACAAGTGCAAATATGAAATTCCATCCAGAGGAAGGCTTAGAACAGTTAGCGCGAGAAAACTGGCACCATAACCACGATTATATCAGATTGCCCTCAGGATTGTGCAGCGCTTTACTGTTATCTGGAGCATGGCCTGCAGGCAGTATACGCACAGACAACTTCAAACAAGCATTGGCATAGCCAATAGGTCTCGTCTTTGGAACCTTATAAGTATTTAGTTGTGCAGTACAATATCCTTGGTGCATCATCATCAACTGATGCATGTCTAAACACTTATAAGGTCCCAAAGGCAAGACCTATTGGCTATGCCAATGCTCGTTAATTCTAGGATCCACCTCTTGGCAACATGGTCTTAGATGCCCTAATAAGTTCTGAGAAGAAAAATCTGTACAAAAACAATGCAATTATGATTTCAAAATGAATTTCATATTTTATCGGAAAACTGGGGAAAATGAAAGCTTGGCACGTTATACAAAATCCTGCAGTTCATATTAATTGTTTGGTTTTCCACGTATCGAGACATTGCCATTACCTAGCAGGTCATTGAAATGAAAGCTTGGTCGTTATACAAAATCCTGCAGTTCATATTAATTGTTTGGTTTTCCACGTATCGAGACATTGCCATTACCTAGCAGGTCATTGTTAATTGAAGTAGACCCTGTGCTGCACCTGTTCAATATGTCCAGGATCACACTGGAAGCAACGCATCAGATATGGCAAGCTGAGAGCGTGAGGGAGGAGAGGTGTGTGAGGGTGAAATAGTGTCTGACTGTGAGAGAAGTGAGCGCGTCTGAAAGCATGTGTGAAAGAGAAATGTGTTTTAGAGAAATGAGTGCGTGAAAGAACTTGGGTGCGTGTGTTGGAGAGAACGTTTGCGTGATAGACAACTTGAGAAAAAGTTCAGATACATGTGTGTGTGTGATAAAGTGTGTGCTCAGCCCATGCAAGAACTGCGGAATCGCCCCAACACGAGCATATAACCCAATACATGCTACTAAGTCACTCCCCCGACCCCACAACCCACCCCACACAAGGGAGTTGTAAACTCTGCTACTTGGTTTACAATTGGTGGCAGGTATAGGCCGTTGGCACCGCTCCTGGGGTCTCAGCCGAGGTGCCCCTTCTGCCGTATGAAAGTAATGCCACCCCTAGGGGCAGATCCCGATGCCCCCTGTAGGGCGCCTCCGTCACCACTTCTCGAGATGAGGGGCAGATGCAGGCAGCAAAGACCTACTTGCGCAGACAGGACAACAAAGGGGCCGGGAAGAAAAGAAACATGGAGGAGCGCTGATCTGATAAGTATTAAAAACAAGTAGAAAGCTTAGGGTTTTTGAGTGAAAAATAGAGGAAACCCATGGAAAAACGTAATAAAATTAAAAATCGGAAGAAACAACGAGATCTTGTTTGGGGCGTGCAGCCCAGTGTTCCCTGCTTTGAACTGCAAACATTGAGAGTCGCACGTTCCTTTTATTTAAAGATCGTTTCTTAATCTAAAAAAAAAACCTTAGACTTTTGTTGATTGAGCCTATGACCATTTTCGATATTGTTAGCTTAAGACTAATGTCAAAAGCTGAAACAGGTTGAAGTAAACTGGGAATGGATGAGAGGTCTTGAAATTGACTTAAGACTTGGACACAATCAATGGACGACCTGCATTAAAAACAAGCAACCGGAGACTGGGATGCAGCCTCCAACTGGCACACTGCGCACTGGCGCTACTAATTAAAAACAGATGGCACCCTAGGCCAGGGGAAAGAGAAGGCAGAACTTGCACTCACCTTGGACCAATTGCGTGCTGTCTTTCATAGATGGAAGCATGCAAAAGCCAATTGCGTGTAAATACAAGACAAGGCGGACCATTCACAATAAGCAATAACAAATACTTCCCATATGAAGAAGGAAAAGGGGAAAGACTCAAACCCATACAGAGTCTCTCACACCCACTCACATAGCCAGGCACTCACACCCACTCCTACACACATACAGACCCCGTCACAACCATTCACACACAGACACTCTCACACCCAGTCAGACAGCCATACAGACACCCACTCACAGACGCAGAGACACTCAAGCACTGACTCGGATCCACTCATGCACCCACTCGCAGACCCAGTCAACCACTCACTCAATAGACTTACTCAGACACACGCACCCACTCCCAGACCTACACAGACTAACGCACCCACTCAGATGTTACAGTTGGGAAATAAAAATGTAAAATCTTTAGAAATTCACTGAAAAAAACATAAGGTTACAGGGACGTTATAATTAGGAAATATTAAAAATTCATAGAAATTTACTGAAAAACCAAAGGTTACTGGGACGTTATAGTTAAGCTCACAATTCACTCATGCAAAACAGTGAATTGCAGCAGTTAGTTACCTAAGCTAACTATAACCTACGCCCCCGCAATGCACTGCTTGACCTAACATATTACATCACTCATGACATCTCAAATTACATCACTCATGACATCATTTGCAGTACTACTTCCACACCCACTCACACCCCCATACAACCTCTCATACACCCACTTACAAACCCACACAACCACTCACATACCCATTAACAAACCCATACAAGTACTCACACAAACACTCACTCATCCATAGAAAACACAGTGACTAACAAAAACACTCACTCATGACATGATACAGCTACTTATACAACCAGTCACTCACCCAAACAGCCACACCTACCCATATAGCTACTCACTCATACACTTATTCACATATAGATCCAGTCACTCACCCGTACAGCCTCTCACCACAGCCACTCACACAAACACGCTTTCCAATACCGGCACTCACTCACCAACTCACTTGGTCACTCACTCATATAGCCATTCAGACACGCACTCACTCACACACCTAGCTATACAGCCACTCAGTCACCCATGCAGCCACTAACACGCCCAGTCATTCACCTTTACAGCCACTCACTCACCCACCCACCCACCCACACGGCTACTTACACACCCACTCACCAAACCATATACGCACTCAGACACACTCACCTGGATACACAGTCACAAAGCCACTCACATAATCTACATTAAAACTTGAATCACTCAGTAGAACAGAAATTATACTGATATCACTTTTGAGGTACCTTAGTATATATATTTAACACTGAAACTTTTAGAAAATATTCACAATCACTGGATGATCTTATAAGAGATGTTATCAGAGATGTCACCAGTGATGTCACTGATCATGTCATGAGAAAAGTAATGTGAGGTCATAAGCAGTGCATTGTGGGGGCTTAAGTTCTAGTTAGCTCAAGTAAATAGAACTGCTGAATTTCACTGGTTTTATACAAGCGAAATGTGAGCCTAACTATAACATTATATGAATCTTAAAGGTGCATTTTTGTCACTGGTACAGTACAACAAAACATTATCAAATGTAGATTTTATTGTTTCCAGACTGAAGAGAAATAGAGGAAGCAGACTAGGTGGATACATCAACTCTGAAAAAAGGCAGCATGCTTTTTTATCTTATCCACGTTATCAAAAGGAATTTAATGAAACTTTGCAATAGAAACAATTACTACAATATTTTTATATCAAAATGAGAGGTGAAATGGAGAGGCTGAAGAGGTTAATCTGAAATAGGACATGTGGCAATAATGCGTCATCAATTGTGTCTTCCTTTACTCCAAGAAGGTTACGATTAATCAAAATAATGAACTCAGAGCAAATTAGAAAGAACAGCTAATGAATTAGCTTTTCCTTTGGCAATATACAGTAAGAGCTGGGTGTCAAAGGCGTACAGATGGCCACAGGATTTAATTTTCCCTCAGTCAGCCTCATCCAGCCCGGAAAGCTGAGGATCGCTGTACAGCCGCAGCAGCAAAGCCAGAGGAGAATGACCCAACTCCTGCCAGGGCTGCTACATTTCCCTCTCAAAGACCCGCTATGAGCACAGTGATTAGCCTCTGAGGGGTATTTGGTTGCATTCAGACAGCGGGGAGGCTTGTCACCTAGTTCAAAACTCTACGCATTTTAATGAGGGCCCTCATATGACAACGCTTGTTGTTAGGTGCTATGCTTCACAGGAGTCACTTGCAGTTGAGAAAATCAATAACTGGAAAGGATGTGGGACACTGGATCAACTGCACAGTAGTAACTAGAAAAGGATTGAAACTGTAGGACTTTTTTGTATGACCACATGAAACAAGCATTTTTGCACTGCACACTTCTTTCCCGCGAATAGTTCAATTTATTAGTTCAGATGTTAAAGAAAGTTATCAACAGGTAGGCCATGTATCATGAATCATTTAACCTTAAAATTCTTTTTTTGATGATTGTTTAATCACATTTGGGAAACTTTTATTATAATGGCTCTATTTATTAAACAATATATAATTTTAGTTGAAAAAAAGAAAAGGGACATAGAAGGAAAAGGAGGAAAGAAAGTGACTACTTATGCGTCTAATTTACCTGCAATGCAAGTATGGTTAGCCAAGTATAAAGGGTGAGACCAAGATCTCCTCTGTAGTCAGGCAAAGGCAATCAATTCTTCTCTCACCAACATAATGTACCTCTTACCCTATTAAACTAAGGCGGTTTTATTTTCTGCATACATTTGAATAGCTTTGTTCATAATGGTTTGTAAGAATGTTAGTTTCTGGGGGCGGAGCTTGTCTGGCTCAAAGATGGCCGCGGCTTAGAGCAGTTCCGCGAGCCCAATAATTCATCCTTAATAATCCTGCTTCCCTGAGCTGTAATCACTTTTCTTCTGCCCCCGCCGGGGACTTCGGCTGGCCCGGGGAGACTATTGCTGCCGAAATCCTGATCGAAAGTGGCGGCGGGAGAGCCAAGGACGGGAACCTGCCTCCCGACTCTGAGAGACCTACGTCCGGACTTGCTGTGAGGTGTGCTCAGCGGACACAAGCGTGGGCCCTCGAGATAGACTGCCGGAGTCCCTGGCGGCCTACTGGATACCTGGACGATGTGCGAGAGAGAGCCTGAGCCGACGATTCAGGGATAAGCGAAGCTGAGAGGTAAAAGAGATGCAGCCTGAGGGCGGAGGCGAGCTGTGGGTCCCTTCCCGTGGCGTCGACCACTGCGGCCCTCCTGACGACCAGCGGCACGTCTCCTGAGTCAACACAAGGCTCGAGTGGCGTGGACAGGTTCCCTGGCCTACACCGGCGCCTTACTCCCTAATACATTACGGCATCCGGCAGCGTGAGTCCATTTCCACACTTGGAGGGGGCCTAGGAGGTGGCGCTTTTGAGTGGGGGGCCACCTCGCTGACCACAGTAAACAGCAGACCACATTGAGGCTGACAGTGAGCCTGGGGAGCCCCCCCTCCCCCCGGAAGATCTGCAGCCCAATACCCCCTATAAACTCTTACTGCACACAAGCCCCCGTAGCTTGAACCGCAGAGCAAGGTGGGGGGCGCACACACGGCAGAGGGTGCCGCCCTGACTGGAATAGGCCTGTGGCTGCAGTGAGCTGACCGCTCCTTTGCGGGTTGCAGAAGAAGACTGCAGCATTATTGTCACCTCATCCTCACTGGAATTCCTGCTGAGCGTCTTACAGAGTCGCCAAAGCGGGGGGCCAACGATAAGGACACGGGTGAATCGCTGCCTGGGAATTCACTACCACAAAGCTGGGCTTTTATTGATCTGCTGCTTGTTCCCGCTCTCATCATGGGGAGAACGGAAAAGTCCCAATCCATGCTTCAATTTGAGCCACGAAAGACCCCCAGGCAGAAGGACACAGAGAAAAATGCCTCGGAATGAGGGTCTGAGAGGGGGGGGTTCAGCTGACTTGAAGCAAATACTTAAGGCTATGCAACGCAGCCTGACCAAGATTGATGGAAAGATTGATGGGCTCACATTTCGGATGGATCGGATGTCTGAACGACTGGACAAGCACACGGAACGTCTGGACATGGTGGAGAAAAGGGTCTCGGACCCAGAAGATGCATTCATTCCAATTTGCTCTCAACCACGTGAATAAACAAACGACTGCTCAGTGTGTAAGCTAAGGTGGAAGATTAGGAGGCGTGCTCCAGGAGAAACAATGTTCGCATAGTTAGCATTGCGGAGTCCACAAATATTCAGAACATGGAACTTTTTCTTCGAGAAATTGCTGGTAACACTTCTGAGCAGAGATACCTTTTAGGACATTTTCATCATAGAACAGCGCATCGCTCCCTGGCTCCTCGGCCGGTGCCAGGCACCCACCCACGCCCCATCATCACGAGGGTACTCAATTACAGAGATAGAGATGCAGCCCTCTGGAAGGCCAGAGAGCTACAAACCCTGAGGTTTGAGGGAATGGACGTTTCCATCTACCCAGACTTTACGCAGCAGGTGTAAGAGTACGCAAGGTGACGTTGTTAACCTCTTCTATGCTCATGACGGCTCCCGGACGTCATGAGTCACGGTGGGACTGTGCTCATGACGGCCGGGAGCGGTCTTGACCACGTCCGCGATTGGAATGTCTAGCACTGCGGCGGAATAACCACCACAGTGAAGAGGTTAATCAATATGCAAAATGTCCACTACTGAGATTCTGAGAACAATGAGTACAATAATTCGGCTCTGGACGTGGAATGTCCGAGGTCTTAACGACCATAGAAAACTACGCAAGGTAGTGGCTTCCCTATAAAGGCACCAGGTTGATGTTGCGACGATCCAGGCAACCCACTTAGCCACTCACAATAAGATGCTATCCACAAGATGAATGCAGGGACAGTTTGCAGGCTGTAGGCTTCACTTCCTATGCAAGGGGTATCCTTACATGGGTAAACCCCTAAATCAGGCTTTAAACTGCTAGATACAGAGATAGATCCCAGTGGTAGATTTGTCATTACTGGATGCCGCATAGATAGGTTTAATGCGATGCTGGTTAATATATATGGCCCTAATCACAATGATATAATGTAAATGGATAACCTGCACACCTAATCAATAACTCAATATGTTATACCTAATGTACTCACAATTTTTCAAAAAAATGTTGAACAATTTTTAAACAAATGGTGGAACCCAAGGAAAACCTGACTAACCCCTGTCATGTATTAAAATATTCTATTAAGTCAAATAGAACCTGCTTGAGCGCTAGGGTGCAATGTTCACATGCCCTGCTGGTGCTTTACATGTGTCACATGTTAAACAAACATTTTACTAAATGCAATTGTATCAACACAATCATTTAAGCCCAATGATGTCAACCAAAGTGAATAATAAAATGAAATGATAAACACGTATGTTCTTCAGTTATGTATGAACAGTAATCAAATATTTGAATGTGAACATTGAACTGAGAAATTCAATAACATTCCATTCTCAAAAGAAACCGCAGGACGTGACGGTAACAGTTCTACACACTGTATTCTGCTTTATTTGCAATTTCCAATTTTCAATTCTCCAAAGCAGCATCCAACACTTCCCATTTCGCAATGCATTTCGGTGTTGACACCTTCATCAGGGAAACACTGCAAAAACATATATGTACAATCCTTGTATTCAACATCAACTTGATGATACAAAATGTTCAATTTTAAATTTTAAATAAAGTTTTGAATGAAGTCTTTTATACGAACACCACTAGCCAAAGCCAATCCTCCAATACAGTGCCTAATCTGATACAGCATATCTAACATACTATGTGAAGCCCAAAAGTGCATATGACCAAACTTGAGTTTTAAGCAAAACCCCAGAACTCACAGAAATGGACATATCAATGCCACTAGTGCCCTGGACACATGCGAGGATGTGGATGTGAAACTCAGAAAAATATGGAAAATATAAACCAAACCAGTGTTGCATGCCTTACGTGCTCGTATGCCTTACAATGCACACACCTACGAAACTGCCATAGAAACTAGCGTATGCAAATGACCTAAAAAATGCCACCAAAGCAATGTGGTCACTGTAGAAATGACATAAAACCCGTACACACCCTTCCTTTCTCATCAATTTAGTAGGGAAGGTGCACTGAGTGTGGAATGGTAAAATTTAAAATATTTCATTTACTGTTATGAGCCCTGGAACTTTATCGGGAGTAGCCCAGTTAAACTGTTACCTTTTTTGTGAATAACTTGCTGCACAAAGCTTGTTGAGCTGTATTTCCAGTGTAAAAAACAGTAGCTTCTGCTCAGAATCACCACACAAAGTTAAACACGATTTCCCCAAAAGAGAAGAGCTTCAAGGGTAGAGCTAGCGAAAAATGAAGTGTCCTAAATCATCTCAATGGGCTTCAATGAAGATTTAACAGCACATATATTTGAATTCAACTATTCCTGATGGTATACAGTACAAAAGGACAAGTGGACACCTACAATTTGAAAATAGTATGATCGCCAAGTTATCAGGGTCAATAATACAGCAGCATATTCTGCCTCTGAACAGTTAAGCAACACTAATAACAAGCATTTGCAATGCAATAGGTCTCGCATTAGGAAAGTTTGAGCTATTGGTATTGTAAATGGCAAAGTTTTTATTTATGTTTCTTTTTTTTAAAATAGCTAAGTTAATAGCTTCGTCATTTACAATGCCAATAGTTATAACTTTCGCAAATGTGATACCTATAGCATTTGTAATGCAATATGTTTTGTATTTACAAACCGCGAGAGGACAAAAAAAAGCTCCGGACCACCGCCTCCTCCCAGGCCTTCAAAAGGGACCTCAAAGTTCTCCTCCTCCAGAGACACCTCCAAAAGTAATTCACGTCCTCTTGCTATTTCTGAGGAAGACTTCCCACTACTGATAATTTCTACTTTCCATGACCATGGAAGTGCCTTCCCAGTGTATGCCTGTGATTGGAGGGTCTGCCTTTTTGCAGTATTTTCCATGTACTGGTGTTCGGTGCCCTTTTGTAACATGCACACACCACTCTGCCCTTGCAACACACGGCTGCTACCTCTCACATGTCTTTGCCTTTGATACTTGCACAAGTGCCACCTTGCCCATGTAACGCTTGTTCCTGAGCCTGAGTGTCTAGCACTTATTGCAGGACTATACCTCTAATTATACTGTTTTCTCTTATAACTGCACACTTGTCACTTTCATTTCCTCTTGTGCACTTTTGACTACCTCATGTATTTTGGTTGCTCACAATTTTTACTCAAGTATTTTGTTTGCTCACGATTGTCACTATTACCTTTACTACCTCATGTATTTTTGGTTGCTCATAGTTTTTACTACCTCATGTATTTTGTTTGCTCACAATTGTCACTATTACCTTATGTAAGTAACGTATGTTTTTGCAACCTGTTCTTTTGTAATGTTTCTCATTATGTTTCATTTCTGTTCCTAATGTGAAGCGCTCTGACGCCTTCGGGTAAAGTCCGCGCTATATAAAAATGCATAAATACATAAATAAATAAATACCGCCTTCGGGTAAAGTCCGCGCTACATAAAAATGCATAAATACATAAATAAATAAATACCGCCTTCGGGGAAAGTCCGCGCTATATAAAAATGCATAAATAAATAAATAAATACCGCAAATCAAACATCCTCGTCACTCTGCCGGCCTGCGACCAGGAAGTCAGGCAGGCCGGCGCGATAACCGGAAACAGGAAGTAGGAGGGCGGGAGCCTACCCCGCCTCCCACGGAAGAGCCGCGATTGTTTGGAGCACCGGAGCAGGCAGGAGCCTACCCTGCGCCCCGGTGCCGAAGGAGGGAAGAAGAGTCCTTCTGCCGGGCCCTGCAGCTGAGGAGAGCCGCCGCACGAAGGAAGCCGGTGAGTGGGTTGCTGAGCTGCGGGGGGGCGCGGGACGCGACGTGCGCGTTCGCGCACACGAATCCAGGAAAAAAAGCTTGTACACCCTCTTGTCCTCCTTCCCCCCAGACTGATCGCTATACGTCTCCAGCTGGACACATGCATCCTTGCGGATGCATTTTGCCAGCGAGACCCAAAAACGCTGGCAGCTTCCTGAACTTGTCAAGTAGGTCACCCAAGGGTTAGGTAGCTTTGCATTCTTTAGGAAATTGTGAAACTAGGTCCTAAACGGCAGACCGCTTCAGCCTACGGCACCCTACTCCCTTTCCAATTTCTGCAGAGCACATTCCAATGAAATGCATCACTGAAATAAAACTAGGGGACGGTTCTCTTTTCTCTGCAGCTTGGATGAGGACTCACACTTTTATGCTTATATCGAACTGACCAGAATTTTAGCCAACCACAAGAGACTCAAAGGCACCAGATATGATCAACAATACTCACAAAATCCTAAAGCAAATGGGGCCACTCCATCACATTACCTTGTATGAAAACTCCAGGACCAAAGAAACAGTCAGCCCACGTTAGACAATTGCTGCTCAGTGCCTCAACCCCTCCCACACATTCTGGCTTTGGTACGTGCCAGAGAATCCACATATGAATTTAGGTGCACACCTGTAGTGTGGTAATGTAATTTCCCTGTGTTGCTCTTGTTGATACAACCCACACCTGAGACAAAAAATATTCCAACTGGAGCCAGTGAAACTGCAGTCCTAGCCATCTTTGTCCTAGTTATCATGATTGAGAACCTATACTAAAACACTTTGGCTGCAGAGAGGGTGTCATTAAAAGTTAACTTGGACACTACAGTAACTTAGACACTACAGAATAAGATGCATTCAACTAAACACAGTTAAAGAGGTATTTTGTATTAACTACTCACTCTAGGTTTTAGTTTTTTTATCCGACTTGAGCGTTTGATTATTTCAGACTGACTAGTACTCAGGTAGGCTAGCACGATTTGGCTTTCAAGTGTCCAGTGGACTGATTCTAAAGTAATCCAAGTTGAACCCTACTTAATTGCTTTATGTCTCTATATTTATAACAGACAAAATGAAATGCACAATCATGTGCTTTAAAATGGTATTAAACTGTACTGTTTGAGTTTCAAGGCCATATCATCACAAGGACACCCTGAAGGGAATTACAAAACAGAGAAAAGGTATATTTTCTAAACAGAAAACAATTTTGGAAGTTCCCAACCAAATTAAGAAGATTTCTATTTTAAACATTACAACATAACTCTAAATGCTTAATATCAACAGGCAGTAAACCACAACCAAGCCAACTCCGGTCCTATAACAAAATGTTCTCAATGTGCTCAATCTCCGCATCTTGTTGGGGTGTTTCCTTGTAGAACGTTACAATGACTTAAAGCGAAAAATGTAAAGATTTGAAATTCTCCAACGAGCAAGACCAAAAAGTCACCAAAATAGGTTCTTTACAAAAATGTCAATCTACCCCAGACACATTCTGCAACAGACGCCTACAGCTTGCATAGTCAAGCATCCATGTTGCAAAGAAAAGACTCATACAGACAAGCAAAACTTCAAGTGATGCCAATTATCGCAGCCAGGGTGACAGACAAAACAAAATGAGTAATAATACTTTTCTATGAGCAAACGGCTTATAATAGAAAAAGAGGGCCCGCTCTTCAGTTGCAAGAGCTGACAAACTTCAAGTATTGCCAGTACAGATAGAGACACTCAAGTGTAAGGATAGTTAGGTGGTGTACAAACGAGAGACCATAATAGAGAAAAGGGCGGATTACAGCCCCACCTCTTGAAAATACCAGTAAGTGGTTAGTCACGCAAATTGTTACAAGTATTTGCAATGCAATAGGTCTCGCATTTACGCGAGTTTAAGCTATGGGCATTACAAATGACAATGCGTTTTATTTAAGTTTTAAAAACCAAAACATAAATTAAAGGGATTGTTATTTACAATACCAATAGCTCAAACATGCGTAAATGCGAGACCTATTGCAAATGGTAGGCATCACAGACAACGTGGGGAGGCACGGACAACGGGAGGCAGGGTGAAGAAGGCACGACCACGAGAGGGGGGGGGTTGGGGGTAAAGAAGGCAGGGAACAACGGGAGGGAGGGTGGGGGGAAAAGAAGGCACCAAATCACGTCCTGCCTGCAGTAAGAGAAACTGGATAAATGTAAATGTATTTGAGCTTGTAAAGCGCACTGCTACCCGTCCGTAGGTTTCCTGGCGCTGTATAACTCTGGGGAACCCGTCCTGGCTTTCCCTGTGGGATGGTCCCTGCTGGGAGTCCCCAAGGTGGAGCCAGGCATCCCCGGAATTGATGGGGCCGCTGTGGAGATTAGGCAAGCTAATGCCCAGAGTTGCCGAGTGGAACCCCTGATTAGAGTAAGCACAGAAGTGAGAATTATCGAGTCCGCTGACCCAAGTACACGACCCTGCCGCGTCGGGAATTGAACCCTGGTCCCAGGCCGACTTCTGCTCCCGGGTCTGCCGCCTCTAACCAGTGAGCCACACTACTCCACAAGAAAATAGCGCTCAGTCTCCGAGCGCTACTCCACAAGAAAATAGCGCTCAGTCTAAATAACATCTACTGTGTAACAACCGAAGTAAAGGGGCCAGTCGCCATGGGCGGTGACAAATGAAGAGGAGGCAGTACTAAGGAGGGACTAACAAGCCTATTTATGAATCAGATGCCAGCATTTAGGACAGACAATGGCAAATATGGGGGGACAGTGGGCAGGACTTCTATTCCCTACTCCACTACAGCAGATCGCCAGAGCAGCACATGATCGCTGGCTCGGGCTGGACCTAAAAATGGGAAGGGAGGTGGGCTTTTCAGTCATTCATGTCCTTGGCAAGTAAAATACACTGTTACAGTTAATAACCCTGATATAAGAAGAGTCAGTAACAAAAGCTTCCCAGCCTGATATATTCAACAAGTGGAGAGAACATTATGGTGCCATAATGAATGCGCAAACAAAAGTTATGAAATTAACTTTGTATTTCCTTTAACTAGGTCATTAGGAAGACAACCAGGCAATCATAGCAACGCTGCACCTCTCCGAGCCTATATTTGGTGTATAATATGTAAACAATTTGAATACCACAAAAAGCATCTAGCTTGGACCTGCACACATCATAAACTTGCCCACAATATCTTCTTTGATAATTCTCTTGAGTGACCGATCGGAAAAGTTCAGTTAGGAAGGACTGGGTCAAGAGTGGCAAACTAAGTATTGAAGAGACAAATATAAGCAAATGTCCACATGCCACTGGGGAGTGGAGTCTCAGACCACCGTCCCACTGAAAGCACTAACCTTAATCATAAGGTGAAAGGGCAACAAATCAACAGAGAAGTGGCATAACTAAAATATCACACTGTCAACGTTGTCTCAGAGTAATGCAATATAGATATATTACGTGAAATACGATCAAAATGCTCAACACTCACTGGGCTAACCAAGTGCTTTATGGGGAAAGCGATCAAATTTCTTTTTCACGGGCGATGGTTCTGGATATAGGAAAGTTTTACTTTTTTTAAAATACATGATAAGCCGTTTAAAAGCCCAAACCTTGCTTTTCATTTCTATACGGTGATTCTGTTCAGCACACAACTTAAGAATTAGAACTTTAATATTCTAGTCTATTAGGAGGCACAACGAGAACCCAATTGTTTCTGAAAGAAGCACAGTAATTCACAATTACTGACAGCAACAAGCATTTGCAATGCAATAGGTCTCGCATTTGCGAGAGTTTGAGCTATTGGCATTGTACATGACAATGCTTTTTATTGATGTGTTTTGAAAACCTGCAAGTGGTGCACAAACAAGCAATTTGTACTTATAGTCATTGCTTACGAGAAGCAAGACTGGCAGTAACTACACCTGTTTTACTAGCAGCCTTGCTCTCGTAAGCAAGGACTATAAGTACAAAGTGTGGGTTTACACATCTGTTGCAGGTTTTAAAAAAACACATTAAAAAAAGGTATGGTCTATACAATGCCAATAGCTTCAACTCTCGCAAATTCTAGGATTCAACACAATGTAAAACAAAGCGCAAATCTGTGGCTCAAACTGAGATCGTGTGTAAAAAAATTCTATCAACCGGTACAGCAAGTTGCCCCCTTAAACACCCCCTTTGCCAGTAAGACAATAAATGGCTTATGTAAACCTTGTATTGTTATTTTATCATGCGAATTTTGTAACAATTTTAACTAATTATGCAAAATAAAACTTTGACTTTGGCTTATGTAAACCTACACACATCCGCGTCCAAAAAGGACAAAATCCAGTGAGAGGCCAAGTAGTGCCCACGGAAATGTCACGCCCTGTGAGCGAGGTCACTAAACACAGTAACAAACAAAACATTTCTTCCTCCATGGTTGTTGCATGAGTTTCCAGCAAATAGACTGCCCGAAAAGATTAGAGATCCCAAAACTGCAAACACAGTACAAAATAGATAGGTGGGAAGGCTCACTGTGAATGACTCATAATTACTCATAACTTAGTTGCCGCAAATTTTTATAACATTTGGCTGAGTTTCAAAGCAGAGAGAAAGCAGGGAAAATCAGAAATGAGACAGAGCTGCAGAGACGGCTAATTTAGACTAGTAACACCGTAGGGAATGACTGAGGTACTAAGGATAGCACGTATGTGTACAGGAGCCTCTGAGCCACTAGGTCACACAATCATGGAGACTCACAGAGCGCAGCAAGCATGGGTACAAGATGCAGAAGGCCCGATGAAAGAAATGTGTGAGAGGAGGGTGGAGAGTCATAACTGAACTTCAAACTGACGATAGATTGGCACCGGGGAACATGCCCCATACACGTCACTGGCTGCAGGAGCTGTGCGCGCTCGGAGGGTGGTGGGAGGGCTTATAATGTGAAGGGGATTGAAAACGGCAACAGGCCAAAAGAAGACTGTTGCAGGGGAAGGGGGAAAGCAGCAACACCAAAAACATCACCAATAAAGATAAACAAGAAGTGATAACCAAAAATTGAAAACAAGTACAGATGCCAGTTCTAGCAGTAATGGCAAGTGGCCCCTCGCATGACCGCTACTGACACAAAGCAGGGGCTGACATTCCTGGGATGCCATGGCTCCTACGAGGGGGAGGGAAGGGATGAACAGCTTGGCAACTGTTAAACAAGGAAGGAACACGCATAATGAAAGTTAAAGTGCAAAGTCGCGGTGTGCAAGCGAGCACTTTGTAAATATAAAGTGTCAAAGAGACCTTCAAAGCAGCTCTAGCCTTGGCGGGGGATGGTGCGTTAAACAAAACAAGACATACAAAGGGCTGTTGATGTAACTATCTGAGGAGCTCGTGACTACACGCACGCATACACCAGGCAGACATGCATATGAACAAACACTGTGTCCTTCACACACGTATACGCACGCACAGAAGATAAGCAAATGATGAAAGGCCTGTGCATTTTAAACATATGCACATTGCGTAATGCAGGGGGGGCAACGCACCCCTTCCGCCTGAACCTCACTCCTTTCTCATGGTGGTGTCTCCTGCTTCCGGCGCCCTCGGCCGTTCCTATCATATCACATTCCACAGGTATTACAGAGGGTTTTGCTGATCACTGATTGTACAATGGTGGTAAAGTGCTTCGCATATGGGGTAAGGAGGCAGGCTTCAGAGGGGTGCTACATGGGGCTGTGTGTATAATCAAACAAGCACACATGGGCATGTACCTGCCACCAAATATAGTCATAAAACTCACAAAAAGCGTGGCTGGCCTGAAACAAACTAAAGCCTGTAGCTAGGGAAATGGGTTTGTTCAGCGTGGCCAAGGCGGTCCGCTGCCTCTCATTCACTTCAATCTACAAACAAGCCCGGGAGTGGTGCGTGTGCTTGTGCCCGGCACTGCACGGGAAAAACAGATGGCACGCTAAAAGTAAACCACAAAAACAAAACAAGCTGAAAGACGCCATGATCGTGCGAGCGTGCACATTGGCTGGCCAGACGCAAGCTGAAAGACACTCTGTGCGCATGCCCATGTGCTGTCCGGGGCCAAGCTGATACAGACGCCGTGAGCGTGTACGTCGCTTGTCCGGACGCGCACATGTTTTGTCCCCTTCGCGCAGCAAACCGACAACAATAGTCTCGCCAAAGCAAAGCAGCGCATGCGCTGCGTTCGCTAGGTGAGACCTAAAAAAGCTGTGGCAGGGTGTCTGTGGGGGTTGTTCAATAGTTCAGAGAACAGGAGATGGGCGGCTGGGGTAGGTGAAAAACAATGCTAGATGGGGGCGGAAACGTGGGTGGGATGGAGAGTTACTTTTGAACATACACTCAATAACAATGCATGTCCAAAAGATACAAAAGATTATCTGCAGGATCTTGCGGCCAGAGGAAAGACACTGGCCACAGGAAGCTAAAGTTGATCCATGCTCCATGGCACCAATTAGGAGTCAAAGCCCAGGTGGAAGCTAGAAGCAAACAGGAAGCGCTGACCAATGGAAAGTAAAGAAACGAGAGTGACGAGGGAACCAAAAAATGGTAGGTAAAGGTAAGCAATGGGCAGGCATTAAAGCACCTTCTAGGTTATTCTTTTTAAAGAACAATAGCTTTTGTTGGCAGTGCATGCACACTGTAGACGGAATCTAAAAAATTTGACAGGATCTCTCCACAATGCCCAATGTATGATCTCAGCCTAATAAATCTCCCCATCATTGCTGTACATTGTGCAGGGTGACTCTTAAATACAAGTGAACCTAATACTATTTTAGCAGAGCATATAGTGGCTAAATACTGGTTATCAGGACTCAAGACCACAGCAGATGCCAAAATCTGGGGAGCCCAAAAAGCAAGAATTTCGAGAGATGCATGAAAGCACAAGAACTGTTAAACTCAGCAAACTAATGAAATAAACACAATAGGCTTGCCGAGGATTGTCCATCAACATGAACAATAATGTATGTGAGCACCTGATGCAATGTCGCTTTCGTCAGGGCGCCATTCCTTTTGAGAACATATACACTTCGTACAGAGAGAAGCATCATTTCCCTAGACAGCACAGCCTGTGCAATGAATAGGCATCCATTTTTAAAGGCCGAGCACAAGCCCAGCATATGGCTCCTCGCATTCAACACAAGATCAGCATATGGCTTTTCACATTCAACATAACTTTGCACATACAAAATTGTAGATTAGCTCGTTTAAATTACTTTTCTTGCCTAAAGATGTTAACCAAGAAGCATTTACCACAAATTGTGAATCCACACGCTACCCCCTTAATCATGTCATGCTCGCCCTACAGAAGTTAATCATTAGAGCTCAGAACCAGTGCACTCGCAAACACCACAAACGTGAAGGATTAGACTTGTAGAACCAAGACAGAGGAGAGCGGAAACACGGGAATCTTATAGGATGCAAACTAACCCTTCTAACAAGCATACCTGAGTGCCTGGTCACACGAGCAAAGCCACCTTTGTATCAGGTGGTCTAAACTTGACCTGGGATCATCCATTTTATTTGCAGACGGTAATGTGATGAAGTAAGGTAGCCCCATCCTTTTATACTGCAAGAATGTAAGGTAGCCGGGTGCTCAAGCGACCATCCCTAAGTTTCAGTGTACAAAGTTTGCTTGCTACTGCAAGTCAGTATAATTTTGAAGAAAGCTTGCTATTGCTTACGGCTCCTTTCCTACTTCCTGCCAGACCTACTCCACCGGCAGAGTCTTGACCTTGTTCCATGGTGTTATTGTTCCGCCTAACTATTTTCCTAGCATATGTCTATGGGTACCTTGGAAAACCTGGTCCCATTGGGAAGAGGTCCAGTACAATGCTGCCACGACTACATCTCTTTGGCCGTGAGATTCCTCCGCTTGGTTCCGGGGACAAAAGGTGCTTTATCAAGTTCAAAAGCCTAAATTGTACCTGCACTAAAGTATGTGAAGATTTTCTTCCAGTTCATTCCTCTTTTCCCTTACTGTTCCCAGCAAAGTGGTAATCCAGCATCACATCATGTAGCGTAAAAACCCTAAGTGTATGGGTTCAGCTACCTTCTCCTTTGACCTGGTGGTGAGGTACACAGAAACAGCTTGGCTTGTACCAACCAGTGAGGGCCTACTACTGAGGCATTGACTGGCACTTGGAGTAGTTGAAGCTCCTGGAAGACACAGGAAGAACTTTTTTTCATGTCAGGCACTCGGAAAGGCTAGGTTTGTCTGCCTTATACACAGTTATTTTGGAGCCTGATTTCCAAAAATAAAACCTTAACTAACTGACTTTTGCTTAAGTGCGCCTGTCGGCCAACGGCCGTCGCGACCACTATCTCGGTAGGGCTGCGCAAGTCCGTTGGCCGGCGCGGGCCGCCCACTCAATGGAATGCCCCGCACCGCGGCGGAATTGTTGCCGCGGTAAACAGGTTAACAGCCAGGGATGGGAGTGAAAGGAGAATCTCCCCTCGGAGATGCTCACAATGCCCCTCTGTAGCCAATGACATTCAGAGAATGATGAGGGAGGGGCCTAAAGAACTACTCTGCTTCACGCACTGCCAGATAGTCAAACACATCATTGTTGCTCATGGTTGTATTTATTATATTTATTGGGCACACATCGGTGCAGAAAGTTAAAAGTCAGGAATTGCACGCCACCATGAATCCCCATTTAGATGGACCTATGGAACTGCCCCCTTGGGTGACGGTGTAAATGCCATAGTCACGCGTGCGAGCACTGTATAAGACATTAGCCTTGTGTATGTTTCTCTCGGAGGACCCCTGTTCTTTGAATACAATATCTTTTTTTTAAGCGTCGTGATGGGAGCGGCATACTGAAGGAGGGGTCAGCAGACCCAAGGACAGGTTGTTTAACATTATCAGTGATACAAATGATACACTCCAGTCACCAGAGTTCAGCATGAATCTAGCATTAAGCAGGTCTCTTGTGGCCGACTGCGCCACCTGCTCTGGTTGAAGCGGAGCTACACTTGATTTCTTTAGGGGAAATATAGTTTATGGATCTAGTTTAGCAACAACTCACTGTCATATATTGCTATATAATGCTACAGATGGAACAAGCAGAATTCTCAAAGTGGACATAAGAGGTGAAATGCTCTGAGGACCTCAACAATTGATCTCCAATGTTTCTGTAGTTTCTTTACGCTGTTGAATCGCAACACAAGGGGATTCCTTTCAGTAAACCAAGGTACACACACCTTACTCCCAATGTACAGGAGCAGCTCTGCCATTCTGCTCAGCCTCCATGCAAGTATTCCTGGTGTGAGTAGGCTCATAAAAAAAGCATTGGTAATGCATCAGTTTTGCCTTTGTAATGAATAAAGAACTTTTTTCATCAATCTTTGTCCAGGAGAAGGAAAGAGCTCTCTGACAGATAACACAGAACTAGACAGGATGTGGTGCAGTGGCCAGAGCTGGTGCCACCTCGCAACATCCTGTGATTCTATGCAAATCACTTAATCTCTCTGGGTCATAAATTGTTATATAGATATGCGGCAATAGTAAAAGGCGAAACTTTATGAAAATATAGTTCCACCAAAGCGGATGTTAACAGTTTTTCAGTGGCAGGAAACTGATAGGAGAAGCAAATGAGGAAAAAGCATTGGTAAATGCCGGAAAATATTCTACAGCCAATTGAAATGGAGGAAAGGTAAGTGGCACGCACAGAAACCAATGAGAAGCCAGGATGTAAGTTCCTTTTAAGTTTATATTAAAAACAACAGATTTCTCAAGTGAGGTGAAATCTAAACAACTAAAAGTACAATATATAGAGCTGCTTGAAAAAACAAGCATAGTTACAAAACAATGGGTATAACCCAGAAACATCAAGTCAGCAAACAGAAGTATTTTTCTACTTGGAGATAAAAGGAGCATCTTGAATTAACTTTGCCCTAACTACAAAAGAATTCGAATTAAGTCTACAAGCGGAACTGCCACTAAGAATCCCTCTCTGTCGTTGGTGCCCACGTGACCTGCGTGACAATTTTTCCACCGCAGACAGTGGTGGACACAGGGTGCCCCACAGAGTCCTGATGAAGACCCTCCTGTAAGGATTTAGGTTTCCCTACACTACCATTGGGTCGTAACGTCGACTGCTCCACTCTGTGTGCCAAATGTGGACAACAGTGATGGCTTCACTGAGCCAAACTTAACATTATGGTTTTGTACATAGTTTTGTAGCCTTGGTTAAGGCTGGTTAGGCCATTCATGTTTTTCTGACGTATATATTGTCACTGCCCTTCTTTCTAACTTACCCTCACTTTTGCACATGGCTGCACCAATCCCGCCTTCCCTTTCACTGAGACGTGCTGTATTTTGAACATACTAACATGTGTTAAATATGCTTAAATATGTTCAACATGCAAAGGATTATTGGTAATTAATTTAACAGGCGCATTTAAATCAATGTTTTAATTTTGTTTCCACTGGGACCATGTCTTCTTGTGCCGAAAAAACAAGCATGGCACTAATGGGACAGGCTATTCTTTAACTATACTGCTGTCCATCCGGAGTTCTCAGATCTCTGAGCGCTATATGAGGAAAAGTATATACATATGGATCGCCAAAAAGGTGCATAAACAGAAGCCGAGCACTAGTGCGTAGGTACAGAATATAAAAAGAATCGTAATGGAGTATGACACGTTTTATTGTAGTAAAAAAATGAACCTAATGCATAAACATGACTAAATGAAATAGTATTTGAAAGAGACCAATGTGCAAATGGGACATAGTACTATCCCCCGCAAAGGTGTACTACCACCATCCCTGCATTGTGCCCCCATGCTAACGAGTGGAGTCCTAAGCCTCGCGAGGCAGCGTGGAGCAAACCCGCACTGCACGAATTTGTTGGCAGAGCATCTCCTACAAGAATACCACACAGAGGATGCATCGAACAATACTTAATAGCAGATGCTAAGAAAAGCTCAAAGTGACTCATTAGGAGATGGTTCCAGCAGCCACGCTGAACATTATACAGCATTATACAGACTCGGCTGGGAGGGGGAGTAGACGGGCACTCGGAGCCGCTCATAGAAGGACCTGTGGGAAGTGGAAGCCCTGTGGGAAGTGGAAGCCCTCTCGAAGTCCAAAGGGAGATGGTCTGTGCAAGGTGTTATGGGTCAGATGATAGATGTGTTTCAACTCATTAGTCGAACTCACCTATGGGCCTGATTCACAATGTTAGCCTGATCAGGAGGCCGTCTGCCAGTTACCCAAGAGCAATAATCTGCACTTCCTGTCACCGAATAAAGCATATGTCTCGTGGGATAGAGCAAGAGACTTCATACCCTCCCCTTAGCAACTGGTGCCAGAGTTGAAAGGCAGACAGGGTTCCACATTCCAGATGTATTTATCACGCTGCAGGTTTCTTTCAGTCAAGGTTACCTTGGACATTATGGACATACTAAACTATTCCAGTGCGCTGCTTCCCTAACTGGTTGTGTCCTCTCAATGGTTCCAGCTTGACCTACCGCCGAACTGTGCCTTCGCACCTCAATGGATTCCCACCCGAGTCCCTTTCATCGCTTGAACATTCTCAGCAGAGAACTGCTCGACAGGAGAGCGCTGAATGATACCTGGGTCCTTTTAATCAAAGGCAATTACTGTGTAACGATGTTTGCATCATAAAAGCATGAAAACTAGCCCAGGTTGCAAGATCCCACCTGCTGCCTTGCAGTAGCCACAAAATTACAAGGAAATCATTAATTCAGCTTTATCTTCTCAGTTGGAAAGCCAAACAGGCGCTCAAAATAAAACATCAGAACGCCCCCAGGCAAGCAGGGAGACAGATATAGCGACAGACATTCCAAAGTTTTTTTTAAATTTCTGTTCTCATTATTAACCTGCTCATTTTATATTTAAGCAATAATACAGATCATATGACTGAATTAAAATGCATTAACTGTTAAGCTTTATCTAGATTTCCTGCATGTATATTGCTGTTTGAAGTATAGCAGACATGAATTTGGATGAAGCTGAATTTTTATAATAGCAGCCATTAAACCAAAATAATGCTTTTATTGCAATTTGGAATTAGGTGAATCAGTCCCCAGATCGTTGCCTGTCCTTATTAATTTAGTGGGAGCGGTTAGTCCTCAGTAGTAACAGCTTCCAAAGTGAAGGTGGATCTCGTTTTTTAAATACCTTTCAGACTGAGCCCTTTAGGGAAGCCACCATACAGACACAAATATTAGGTTTAGAATGTTATTTTTATAGTGTGCTCTGCTGTTGCCCTGTGTCACAAAAGCTCAGCTTTTGCAGTGTTTACAAACTCTGGGTAGCTTTTCCAGAGACATGGAGGGAGCCAAGGAGATGCCTGCTTGATGATAAAGAGTGCAGCCATGTAACATTGAGGCTGAAGGAGATTGCTGGGGCTGGCAACATTCATGACTGTGAAAGCATAAAATACCAATAAATGTAGAGGACTCTATAAAATAAAATACAAAATCTTTCCCCGGTTCCTTCGACGCTGCACCCCTTCGCACTCCATCGGAGGCCGGGCGTTTTATGATAGGCCGGAAGCCAGGCATTTACAGCCTTTTCTACCTGCACACTTTGACTTGTACGACCCCGCCACAAAGAGGGGCACGTTTACAGGTTAGCCTTTCAGAAGCACAAATACTCTGCCTCCTGTAAAAATCCCCTTTATTCGGTAACCACCGGAGAGATGTTTTACGATCTCCGCGCTAAGAGCTCTTCAGCCCGGCTTTGTGCTCAGATGGCTCTATTTTAGTCCAAAACGAGGTCACAGACGTCGAGTGCTGGCAGTCACCCTACGCGACGGACGAAAGGCGTCTGTCACCCCGGAGTTCACTGTCGATCTGCTGAAAAAAAGGAAGGAGAGAACATATCTGCAAGCAAGACTCGCAGAAGCCGTGCATTGCTCGCAGACCCTCCGCTGCCCCTCCTCGGCATTGGTCCATTTCAGAGAACACCAGGAAACATCCACGGAGACGTTCTCAAATGTAAAATGAGATTTATGGCTGTAATGCAAGTTATGCTTCCATTCTGTATGGTTCAAAGGGCTGGATAGCCATACCATACACAGGTCGAAGGGGGGCAGCGCGTACTGGGCACAATGTTTGCAAATTGCATAAGCACCACACCTCACAAGTAAATACAGACTAGCATAAGAAAAGCCAGCTATTCCGTGGAGTTAGCAGTGAAAGGTACAGCACGTTAAATAACCACACACAAAGTACTAACTTTTGAGGTATTCACAGACACACAGGGGTACATTTTTTCACACTTAAACCACCCACCAAATTTACATCCAAATGGCTCAGGGGGAAGCGGTGAATAAACTGTTGGAAAGTCCAGTAATCTGTACAGATTCAATAGGATTTGAGTAGGAAGCAGTCAACATAATCATTTAACAGAATGAACTACGGTAACGAGTATAAAGGGAATCACACGTTTTCACTAACCGTACTCATGGATAGAGTTTGCAAGTGTAGCAATAAGAAAGCGTGTGCAATGTTTCCATACGAAGCCGGGGGATGCACTCAAAACACCCAAGCAGTATTAAAAGACGCACATGTCAGGTGTGCACTGTGCCCTAAATAACTGCAGAAGTCCCTGCAAGTGTGACCTGAGCAAAATTGCCTCCTTGCGTTTTGGGAGACAGAAAAAACAAGCAAACAAATCCCCCCCGGCCCTCACTTACCTAACGCTGGAACAGCACACCGCAAGTCGGCCTCGAGCGCGCCTCAGAAGAGACGCGGGAGGACAGGAGCGTGACGCGCGTGAACGTGCACGTTGACGTTCCCGCGCGTTCACGGACCTGAGTCGGCTCGTGCCCAGGTTTGGAGCTGCTCGTTCACAGCTCTGACTCCCTTGGCAGGGAGGAAGGTGACTATAGTCTCGCTGGCGGGAGCGCTTCGCGCTCCAACGCCAGCTCGACCTAAAAAGGGAGGGGTGGGAAAACCCACTATGGGTCACAGCTTCCAAAAAGCAGATAAAGCAATCGCAACAATTTTCAAAACTGTATTGTCGCAAGAACAGTAGCCATAGTCGATAAGAATATTAATTGTATCGCATTTACAACCCGTGTTGGACTTTTATGAAAAGCCTTACATTCATTACAAATTAAAGATAGGTACTGCCAAAGCAAAAAATGTCTGTTTTTTGTTAGTGGAAGTGTTTGGTATTAGCTGGGAGACATTCTAGCGATTCTAAAAAGAAATTACCAAAATGAAGCAAAATTCTGAACACAACAATATAGAAGCTAGGAGTATGGACCCTTTGCTTATTTGCAGTAGTAGTTATGCTGTGCGTTCAAATAACGGTGTTATGAAAAGGAGTCAGAAGGTGAAGTTGTATATTAATTGGATATTTTAAAAAGGCATGAACAGCAAAACACTGCACAGAAGATACTAATGACAGAGCCAGAATTTGTGTGGCAGCTTAACAATAGCCTGCGAGTGCACACGTATTTGCTTTGTGAATAAAAGAAGTCATATATCCAACAAAATGTTATCATGAATGCAAAAAAATACTTATTGGCCTTCCACAGCAATTAGTTATTAACTGTGTCTTTATGACGTCCAAGGCATTCAAACAGCAAACACTGCCTTAACAAAAAAAAGTAAAATCAGAAATCAAATTGATGTGTGAACAGAGTAAATACATAAAAAAAAGACTGTGGCAAGCAACATCAAGCTAAACGTTACATAACATCTGGAGCCTAATAAAAGAACTACTTGATGACCCTTAGGTGCACAAATGAGACAATGGAACATCCACAAAAACCCTTGGCGGCCAGGGCCCAGAAAGCAAATTCCAAATCATGAAGAGCACATGAAAGCTAATGGTTGAGGGGAGTTGACCCGTATTCGTACTGTACTTTTTTTAAGAACTGATGACAATGAGATATTCACACATTAAAGAGGTCAGTAACCAGACAAAAAAAAATGTGATCGCCCCTCACTCTAACAACGCTGTCTCGGCGGCAATCATGATTGACAATGCTTCGCTTTCAAAATGCACTCCGGGTGGTAGATCTTCTGCTCTCTGGGGCTATGAATGAAACAAAACCCCTCCGGCCCGGCATACAAAGAAACCTGTGCAAAGTTCAAAAGCTACTTTTCTCATCTCGTCTTCTGCTGCTTCTACCGTCTGGATCAGCTTTGTTATTGGAACACAGCAGTTTGATAGCTCGGGGGAGTGGAGCTCGTTGAAAAAGTCAACAAACATGCCCTTTCGCTGTGCACGTGAAAACCATAACAGAACAAGCATTTACAATGCAACGGTCTTGCCTTTGCAAAAGTTAGAGCTACTGGCATTGTAAATGACAAACTTTTTATTGATGTGTTGGTTTTGAAAACAGATAAATAAATGGCAGTGTCATTTACAATAGCTTAATCTCTCGCAAATGCGAGACCTATTACGTCTCCTCCTGCACAGGGAGCTGAGTGAGCTTCCCACACACATAAAGCTACAGCACAGACCGCGCCTCTCGCACAGGGAGCAAGGACTGCACAGAGAGCTGTGCCAGAACAGGTGCAGGTCTCACAGTAGCATCCTGAGCTCTCCACTCACATTACAGGGAGAGCTTCGGAGCCATATGTGCACTACAGGATGCAGTGCAAGCTTCCTTCACACACAGACCAAGCTTGGCAATGGCGGCAACTTTGCAAGCTGCCTCACACCCAAGAACAGGTGCCAAACAGTCATTATTCAGGCTGGCATGATTCCCTCTCTCACTCCGAGAACAGGCTTGGTGTAAGACAACATGGTGCAAGTTTAGATCACAGAGAGAACAGGCGCAGTAAAACAGCAGCAGAATAATTAAAACCCAAAAAGGGGTTTACTGTAAAATGTCAAATTAGTCCACTTCCCGCCAAAACACAAAGGTGGCACGGTCATTGCCAGACTCCCCTTGCTACACAATACCCGCGCCACTCAGTCGATGCCAATGCAGCTCAAGGGTGTGCCTGGCTGTCCCTACTTCCTGGGGCGTAGCTTTTATTTGTGTAGCGGGTGCAGTGGCGCCGTGACCCATAGGGGCCCACTTGACTGAACCTTCAGTATGACTATTCCACAGTTCAAACAGCGGGAGGAAAGGGAGGGTGGTATTATAGGGCACACGAAACATCTGTTACGCCACCCGCTGCCTTGTCTTGTCTTGTCTTACAGTACACCTGATCTAATAGGGGCAGTCTTTCATTTGGTAACGTAGTGTCTGAAGAAATATTTTTCACTGAAATGCCCTAGTTGGCAATGTCGACACGGCAAGCAGGTCGACTACCTTCCCTTTGCCCTCGTCGCCCCATTGTGCACCCAGCACTACTGTCACCCGGTTGCCCCTGTCGCCACCCTCCAGCTTCCCGTTGGTAATACCCCTCAGAGCTGCCATGCTGCAATTAGAGAGCAGGAAAGGGCGCCAAGAATCGCTTCCGCCCTCACCAACATGGCGGAGACCCCCCGTCTTCCCCATCAAATATGGTGGAGGGTCCTTTTCCGCACTTTCCATTGCAACATGATGCCACAACCTCACATCCGGGTTCGTCACGTGACGTTGCAGAGTACTATCGCGTACCCGCTGGGTTTTACTATAGAACCTAAATTGTGTTTGCGCTACTACAGCAGTGATATGATAACATAATTAGACAGCTACGTTCTACAATTGGATTCGTAGTATGTTTATGCTTCAGTCTGCAGAAACGTTGGAAATATTTGTTTTGTATGCCTCTGCCCAGCCCTCGCTCTCCTCCCAGCCCTCTCCCCTGCACGACCAATGCCCCGCCCCATTAGCCATCTTCCTCGCCTACCGCCAAGCCCACTCCTCCCTGGCAGCCGTCTTCCACCTCACCGCAGCCTGACGAACACTTTCACAGCTGCTAGGTAGAGTCCAGCTTCCTGCAAGGGACAGCTCTCTCGGAGTCTCTCCTCCCCCACCCCAAGCAAGACCCCATAGAAGTGAAGATCTGTGTTATCCCGTCGCCCCTGCCTCAGGTCATCGCCTGGGGGAGGGGGCCACTGGCAGAGCCGGGACTCGGAGAAGCTCCGACGAGGGAGAAGTTGGGGGGAACGCAGGGGCTCTCGCTCTACTTCGGTCCAAAACTAATCTACACTGCAGCGAGTGAGGCGCAAATGGCAGAACATGGCTTTTGGAAGGACGGACTCTCCTAATCCGCCCTGAGTAATGATGGCGCACAGGGGTCTTTGCTTGCAGCCATAGACAGTGCCCCCTGCAAGTCCCCCGGGATGTGCTGGTACCCCCGATATCCTAAGGGCATAAACACAGGACTAGAAGTTAATATTAGAACAGAAATGGTATTCCCCGTTGAGCGCCTCACAGACCTGTCCCGCCCGCGCTGTATCAGATTTACACACACTGTGAAATGCTTTCCAGGAAGCCAAGGGACTCGCTCACAGCAAAGGTGTAGATTTATAAAGCACAGAAGTAAGCCTCAGGACGCATGCATTAATAACAAGGATTAAACAAGCACAACGAACAACGGGGGGTGCAGGACAGCAAGCACGAACAGGGGGGGCAGGACAGCAAGCGCAAACAAAACAGATGAGATTACTAACATTGAACAGATGCCTTACCTTAAACACAAAAACGGGAGCATACATACCAGGCAAAGACGGAAGACAGAGACGACAGCCACGAGCCACGCACGACAATACATGGAGACGACAGGACACCCAGACGACAGGAGACGAAGACAACAGCCACGCACAACGATACACGGAGACGACAGGACACGGGGTAGACCTACAAAGTAAACGACAAAAAAAGACGGAGACAAGCCACGGACGACGGTACACGGAGACGACAGGAGACGGGGTAGAGGTACAAAGTAAATAAAAAAAATATTACAAAATGCTGCTTACCTACTCGCAAATAGATAAATCCATCCCGGCAACAGAAATCGCGCAGCCGACCCCTGCAACAGACACGTTAGGAATGACCTAAACATGCCTTGAAGAAAAAAACAAAAACAAAAAAACGCCCACCGCTGCATGACGGAAAAAAGGGGTGGAGGTTAAAAAAAAAAAAAAAAAAACACAGAAACGCCCACGAATCTGCTCCAACAGTGATTGACATCTCTCTTCCAATGGCTAGCCTCCATTTATGGAGCTAGCCAATGGAAGAGAGAGGCGGGTTAAAGCCCCAATACTGGCGATCAAAAAATCTCGGCTGCGCGACACTGCTGTGCAGTGAACGCCAGTCGAGACCTAAAAAAGATGCAGAACGATGGAGCCACCCAGTTGCTTTCTGGGGCAACAGCATGCAAAGAACTCATTTGTAAAATACACTAACTCTTGGACATTCCAAACAGCTGCTATTAACAGAGAAATGCTGGCACCCAGGAGCTACTTTCTTTTCATGGGAAAGGCAGGCAATGCATGCCTTTGTGGACGCCGGTATTTAAACTTGGGGACTTCACATTTAAATCACGATTTTATATACGTAATAGTCAGCACAAACAAACAACCTAAATTAAGTTCATTTGTATAACTAAGACCTAGCAGCTACGGAATGGATTGTTTCGACTAGAGCAGAGTCGAGATTGATTTACATATGACTGGGTCCAAAGTCAGATGGCATGGTGAGCAAAAGAGCGATTGGTGGGTTGGAACGCTCCCCCCCCCCCCCCCCCAAGAGATAGTCAGTGGTTAGACTTATTGCAAGCATTCCCCCATTATCATTTGCGTGTTTCCAGATTACCCACGCAGGCACATGCATCTGAACTCCAACTGCTATCTTTCATTCTCTCATAAAGTGTGACCTCGACAAGTTGATGCACTTGCGAATGTAAACGTAGCGCCACGTAGGAAACTACATACAGTTCCTTCATGATACAAAAGATTTTTACATGTCTCCACATTCACAAATGGTCTTCTTTAGAACCTGCATGGTATACCATTTCCCCTAATGCTTTACACATTTGGTTGACGTTTCGGAATGCAGTGGCTTGATAAGACTGACTTACCAATAAACATACACATTATTCTGCCTTCGGATGGGGGTGGTTTCCCAAAGACAGGGAACTATACATTAAGTATATGCAATGTTAGTGTGAGGCGCAGGCATATAGAGTGAAAGCGACGCAACAAGAAGTATCCTGGCTGCAGAGTCAGGAATATCGTAGCCTTCTTGGACCAGTCGATTCCCAAAGTCTCCCACCTGTAGCTCCGAGAACAGTTCTCGCACAGCACCCTGCAATCTCAATATAGTGATAGACGGTGCCCTGGAGGGCCATACATCGGAAATTAAACTCTGCAGTTTACAATATGGGAGAAGCGTAGCACGGCCTCGGGCCAACAACCGGTGGACAAGTTTGCAGCTCAAAACATGAGCCTCTGGTGTTAATAATTTATAAGCAGGACGGAGACACAGCCTTGCAATGCCCGGGCGTGTCCTTTCTTGCCGACCAAGACCCAGGTAAGAAAGCACTGGCCAGATACCGCTCCTTCCCTTTTGGAGCCTGGGTCCTACTTCTTCCCAGACCTTCCGTCTCAAGTACCTGAGGATCCAGATCTCCAACCGGGTAGAACTTGACATCCTTAAACATGTCCTCGGGGACCATCAGCTCCTCCAAGGCCTCGGCCCGCAGTTCCGTCCCCCTACCCCTGCATCAGCAGATGCTACTTCCAGTACCCAAACACCCAGGCCCAACGTGTTCTTTCCGCGCCACAGACTGAAGCGCCCCGCCCCCTGGAGCCACCAAACCGCCAGAGCCAGCGCGCGCCTTGGCCTGTACCATTGTGCAGGCTTCCGAGTGGGAAACGGGCCATACAGCACACCTAAAGACTCACTCGGTACTGCTTTTGCTATGTAGGCACTGTATTTAACAGCGCCAAATAGTGTTGTATAGCTCCTATATATCCTTATATCGTGTTAAGTTAGCATAGGTACATTTGAGATTTAAACGCCATTTTTCCTTTCTTGCAACTTCTGCACACGACCCTTAATTGTTGACTTAGCTTTCAACCTAGTGGTTTGCCGTGGTGTATGTGAGAATAATATGTTATTGCTCTGATATCAGTTTTGTTTAATAAACCATGTCTGCACGGAGAGTGCTGAAGTTTCAGGAGCAACACGATATGGTATTGTTATGAGGTCTGATCTCCACGCCTTCATAGTCATAACACAAGTGCAGCCTTTGCCAACTTGGGCTTGAGGCGCGATTGATATTGCTTTGCACGAGAATTGTTAACACACTTGATGCGGTGCACATGCAGAGAGAGCTGGTGTATGCTGATGTGATTCCTTCATGCTAGGACACTAAGGTATGGGCCCGCCCTAAAACAACCCAAAGAGACCTTCTTAGCTAATAATATAATATATGTGTTAGGGAGGGTGAGATATAAGTGTTGTTAACTCTTATTCATTACAGCATGTTAACATGCTGTCACCATTCGCTTTTTATGTCTTAGTAACTATGCTGATAATTTTGCTACTGATAATAAGTATACTTGTATTATCTAAGATACTGCGCCTGAGAAGACGGCATTAGTAAATAAACATTTCAAATGCACATGTGTCTTCTTTACTCCATGTTCTGGTTTGTAATGATAATATAACGAAAGAGTGTTCATGAGTCCCACGTACCCTGAGGTACTGTAAGTTCATGTTCTGGTTTGTCTAAACATTGGAAGTTTGATATGTCCAATGAGACACTGTAGCTAGCTCGGTAAGGGGTGAGTTGGTTGCTAAGGTAAGTTTTGGGACACCCTAATTTGCCGAGGTTCCACTCCTCTGTGCACAGTTCTGTGTGAGTACAGAAACCCTGCGACATGGCGCCCAACGGTTTCGGTGGTCTTATATCATGACACTCGAGTAGTTTATCGTTCATGCCTTAACCCCTTCACATCCGTTTCCGGAAAACGGGGTGTCGGTGAAACCTACCTATTTTTTGAAATAGGTCTTTATTCAAGCTTGATTCTTTCTTAAACGGTTTCTTTGAATTACTACCCAGTTGTGCTACAAAGTATTCTTTGTGTTTTCCTGTTTCCAGTGTTGTCATGGCGGCGGTGGCTATTGTGCAGCATAGTCGCGTAGCGGTACGCAACCATCTTCAGACGTACCAGGTCCCAGTAGATGGGATGGCTGTGATTTTCGTGGTATGTGCAGATCCGGCGTTTCCTTACGAGTTGTTTTACTCTTGGGTTACGTTTCCGGCTGTGGACGCTAATTCTGGTTTGTTCCACTCCTACACCGCCTCGGATGTCCCGGCTGAGTATACGCCGTACAGGGCATTGGAAATACCTATTGATCATTGGCAGCATCGAGTTTGGTTTGATGGCGCCCTCCCCCACTCTTTGTCCGCAGCGAGGTTAGGTCCGCTCTCAATTCCAGGTACGAATTGGCCTGCGTTGGGTGGCTTTACCCCGCACCCGAATCACGGGGCTTGTACCCTAGCAGAAATTCGCAGGCTACATGTTGTTTCCATTTCCGTGATTCGTGCTTTAGTGCAATACATTGGTCGACATCTTCCTGGTGGTCCCCAGGGGGGTGCGGCCGCTCCCGTGGATCGAGGCGGAATGCGTCTCAATCCAGTGATGGTTAATTCGGTTTTTGGTGCGCGTCCAGTTGACAACGATGACTTCCCATTCTGGCTAGCAGAGAAGTTTGATCAACTGGAGGCGGTTTTTCCGAATTCTACTCCTGCTGATAAACATAGAATGTTAACGATTACTCTACCGAAGGATATAACTCCTGAACTTGTTGACTGTGAAAGCTGGGGAAAAACATTTGCGGCAGTTTATACAAGGTGCTTCGGCACCCCGTCTATGACTGCCCTGCCTGAAATCATTAGACGTGTTCAGAATGATCACGGTCCAGAGGCAGCGGTTGAATTGGGTATGCGCCTGTGTGGTTCTTTTGAGATTGTAAGTGATCTCATTCTCTCCAATGTTAAAGGAGATGCAGTTAACTTTCAGGTGTCGAATGCTTTGGCTGCTCTGCCCGATGCCGACAAACCCCGCCAGTTAGCAAAGATTGTGGTGGCCGCTTATAAGACAATTGGCCGCACAAGTAGAGGTCTGAAATATTTTCCAGTAAAGGAGAAAAAACAACCTCAGGGACAATCTGCAGTGACAGATGTCCAGCCCAAGTCCAAAAAACAAAATTGGCCTAAGAAACAGACACAGGGGAAGAAGAATACACAGACTCAGGATTCTTTTCCTGCAGTACACGCACCTGCGCCGACAGAAAAAGTTTATGATTTGCGCGATCGCGCGATGATTAAATCACCTGATCGATTTCAGAGTTCTGATCAACGCTCTCCTCGTTCCTTTCAGGAAACATCGGCCCCGAAGACCGGTGGAGGAGGAGGGGGTGGACGTGGACGTGGTGGCCAACAAGGACGTGGTCAGTCCCGCCAGACGGACGGCGCAGTGAAGCAGGAGGATTCTACGCCTAAGCGTCCGCAGTTTGCGAAAAAGAAAGTCGCAGCCTTAACAGCGCATAGATATGCCACAGATAGTGAGAACGCGGCTTCGGAATCTGACGTGGGCTCTGACCTTGCTGGACAGCGCGGCGGAGATTACCATAGTCAGAGAGGCGCTCCGTCCACTACTGAGGGTGACAGCGACTGAAGTGTTTGTTGTAATAGAAACAGCCGACACGAGATTAGCTCCCCCTGAAAGACTTTTTGAAATTGTCCTGTTAATTGAAGGTGACATACAACGTACTGTCAGAGGGGTGTTTTGGGAGAACCTTTCGTCTACGTACGACATTTTGCTTTCCGAGGCTGACTGGCCCCCTCTTTTGTGCTCGCAGCGCCGCGAGGGGAGGAGGTGATCCTTCCCAGTTTCGCGCACACTGTCTCGACTGAGCATGCGCAGCATTTTGCAGAAGAGTGGGCTCGGGCTCTTGCACCGGCTCTCTACCGCAACCAATGTGGTTGGGACAAATTGTCCCCTTGCCACGACATTCCTTTGCGGTCCGAGCCGCAGCCTCAGCCTCAATATCCCATACGGCGTGAAGCTAAAGCAGCCGTCGCAGAAATCCTTGAACAATTGGAATATCAGGGAGTTATTGAAACGTGTGTGTCACCAATGAATAATCCCCTTTTTACTGTGACCAAGCCTGACGGATCATATCGTTTGGTATTGGATTACCGGCATTTGAACTCGCATTGCCGTAACTGTGCAGTACAGAATACTCACGGCTCTGCCCTAGTGGATAGTCTAGTGCGTAAGCGTTTCAAGACAACGCTTGACATTTCCAATGGTTTTTATGCCCACAGACTGGATGACTTTAGCTCCCAGTGGACAAGTTTTACGTCCGCTGGGGTGCAAAAACGCTTCCGGAGACTCCCAATGGGCTACAAAAATAGTCCTGGAGTCTTCTCCTCCAGAATAGTCACTCTGTTGGAGGGAATCGATCCAGATGCATGTTCTTATGTAGATGATATTTATCTCACAGACGACGAGATTTGGATGCATCTGTGTCGAGTGAATTCCATATTTTGTACCTTTGCTGATATGGGTTACAAATTTAATTTTGCAAAATCGCACATTGCAGAACACACGGTGTTGTTCCTCGGCTATGAGCTGAACAATGAAGGTAGAGGTTTGGCTCCTCACTTCTTGGAGAAATGCGCACAATTGCGCGCTCCTACAACACTGAAAAAATTACAGTCTTTGCTGGGTTTCTTGAATTTCGGCAGAACTTACATTCCGGAATATGCCCAGCGTATCAAACCTTTGTATGCTTTGATACAACCAACTTTCTCAAAATCATGCTGGCTGCCTGAGCATTCAGCCATTTTGCAATCCTTGCAGGCTGATCTGCTCGCTTCTGAATATTTACTGACTCGTGATAACCACACCAACCTGGTAATAAGAATAATTCCTGGGACGGTGGGTTTCACATACCTCACTTTTAATGAAGGTGACACAGTACCTATTGCTTACAAGTCACACTTGTACACTTCGGCTGAGTTGCGGTTTCCCACAGTGGAAAAGGTTTTAACTGCTGTACAGATGGCAATTCTTAAGGAACGAGCACTGTCTCAGGGGAAACGCATGCTAGTGGTAACACCCTGTCCTCATTTGGAGGCAGTCACGAAAGCCAGTGTACCAAATTCAAAAGCTTTGCACCCTCGGTGGATTCAGTGGGCTGCGTCATTGTCATCCACGGATGTCATGTTTATTTTTTACGCCTCCTTACGGTCGCAAGAGTACTTGCAGTATGAATTCGTTCATCCTGCTCCTCTGGCTATGCGACCTTTGGAGGACTTCCATTGCATCATTTACACTGATGGGTCGGCGCAGGTTGCGCATGGTTCTAAACATGCCTACGTTTCCGCATGCGCCATTGTGGTCGGTGCTATGTTGAATGATGAGTTCATTTCCAGGGAGGTACACACGTTGCCCCTGGGCGACTGCACCGCACAATTGGCAGAGCTTCGTGCTCTATTACTAGCGTTAGAGTACGCAGATCCAAGTGTTACTACTCTAATTGTAAGTGATTCTTACTACTGTGTCCAGTCTTACAATGAAAACTTGTTCTTTTGGATTCAAAATGATTTTCATGATTCCAAGGGTAGCACAATAAAACATAAAATGATCTGGGTTCGAGTGGCAGAGCTTAAGGCTAGGTTGCCACTCGTTTTTGTTATTCATACTCTCGGTCATCAGCGCGTAGGAGTACACGCTGTTGGCAACTCGCTTGCTGATGAAGCAGCGAAATCAGCAGTATCTACATACTTAGTTGCAGCAGTTACTAGGTCTAAAACCAAGATTGATAGCGACATCTTGGCAGCGATTGCTGCCTCTGAGAAGGGAAGTAAACATCCTGCGGGATTCCCTTCGAAGTATAAATACCACTTAAGTCCCGAAAAGGTTCCTTTTGTGACAATTCCTGATGTTGGGGAACGGCTGATTCCCAACTCGGATCGCAGAGCAGACTTGATTACAGCGGCTCATGAAGGTGTGGCGTCTGCGCATGCGGGCGTCTCGGCCACTGTAACGCAATTACAACTACGTTTCTGGTGGCGGGGACTGTACAAACAGACGCGTGATTATGTCCTTCTTTGTGACATATGCCAGCAGATTAAACCTTCATCTGCTACGCGTCCGCCACAGACTCAGTTGTACATTTCTAATAAACCGCTAGGCTGTGTTTATTTAGATCACTGCGGTCCTTTTTCATCTGATACTGCATATAAGTACATCTTAGTAGCAGTTGACTCATGCACACGCTTTGTGTGGGTATGGCCACATCGCAGCGCTGATTCACGGACTGTCATTAGAGATTTGCGTATCTTTATAGGGATTTTTGCCTGTGGTACCTTCCATTCGGATCAGGGTCCGGCTTTCGCCTCTAAGGCGTATAAGGATGCCATGACTTCGATGGGGGTCCAAGTCAAGTTTTCGTCACCCTACAGACCTGAGGGTAATAGTGTAGTTGAACGAATGAACCGTGATTTAAAGCAATCTTTGACAGCCCGAGTTATAGGCACTGGCAGAAACTGGCTGGCTCACCTCTATGGCGTGCAGCGTGCTCTTAATAATCTCCCTAGAAGGTCTCTGGGTGGGCGGACCCCATACGAAATGCTCTTTGGCATCAAGATGTACGTCCCTGACCTTGACGGTCTAGACTCTGTGGTTCGCGCCACTTCCTTTGACGCAGATGAACATTGCAATGTTTTACAGAATCTACAAAAGACCAGAGACAGTCTTGCAAAGGAACATTTGCCCTCAACTTCGGATGATGCGTTGCAGATCCCGGTAGTTGGCTGGCTACCCCAAGTTGGAGAACTGGTTCGAGAGAAGATCGACAACAAGAAAGAGTTTGGTCCCTCCTATCGAGCTCCAGTCCCAGTGCTTGGAGTGAAGGGCACAAGAACAGTCATTTTACCACCACTTCCAGGTCGTAAGGAAAACAGGTTTATTTCAATTGACAATGTCAAGATACACAGAGTGGCCGATTCTTCTTAGCATGACACCGGCTGTTTCCTGTCCTTCCATTGTGAGAAATTCAGTTATGCCCACTGCTTCTAATATTGAACCTGAAGTGGCCATCGAATTACCTGCTGTTTCCAGTCCATTATTAAATAATTTACCCGGAACTAACGTTGATGAGTTGGACTATACATACCCCACTGATTTGTCCATACCTGACCTGCAAGCTCGTTTAGCCACAGAATCCAGATTTTCATTTGACTCTGCTTCCCTTGCCTCGAAAAAACCCTCTCAAATTGCAGTATATGCTAGCCTGTTTAAAAAACATTTTTTGATACCTCCTTGGACATACATTTGGCTGGTCCTTTTTTCGGTTTACCTTTTTATGTCAATTGGTTTTGTGTTTTATTTTTTTCGAATCATGAATGGACACTATGTCGAGGAGAGAACTTGCATTACTCACTTAAATGGAACTTTGGCCCCACTTTCCTCTTCACATTCTACACACAGATTAAAAAGAGACTTGACTTTGGTTAACATCACAGCATGGCCTGTTCTGGATGGAATCGCGTGGGATGCAGTTCGTTTTCAGATTCATGGCCCAACGGAAGTCGTTAATGTTCCTAATGTACTGAGAGTGAATATGGGGGATGTGGTGAAACAAAACATTCGTTCTGATGATTGGGATGTTAATGCTGTGGAAAGTTTGTTTTCTGATTTGAAATACTATGCTGCTTTTGATGCTGAGGATTTATATTTAGAATCTGCTAATTATGGTGAATTGTTCTGTTACCAACATTATGGCAATCACTTCTTACACAAAACATCTTCCCGAAGGGATGCTGTTAATTTTACTCAGTGGGAACATTGCCCGGCACCTACACAAGGGAGTTCAGAAACGTTTCTTAAAAAGTATACTTATTTCACTGACTTTAATCAGTCCAATCCCGAGTCCTTTTATTTTAAATTTCACAAACAGCCACTGTCCAAGGTTAGACTTACCGATACAAAATTGTTGTATTCGAAGGCCTTCCTAAATCAATTAGTTACTGGGGGCTATGAGTTATGGAAGGAAACAATAGACCTTAAATCGGTTTGGGGTTCAAGGTCCTGGCAGGTACGAGGCACTGAGGCTTTGCACCGTGCATGTCTCATCCCGAATCATATGTTGTTTTTAAATGAAACCATTTCCCAGACCACATGCTTTGGATTGGCTACATCTAAAAGGTTAAACACCCCGTCTTTCCCGGAGTTGGAGGAATATGAGGATTGGAGTAATTTTACTCAATTGTCCATTAAAGATATACAGGCTCTGCTTCTTAATTCCTCCTTTAACATTTCCAGTATGAATCCTAAGGGTTGGCTGCTTTGGCACCGTAGTGCTGATTCTTGCCAAAAAAGATTTTTAAATATAACTGACGGTTTTAAGACTGTTAGATCTGATCCCCGGTTTGATTTGAGTCATACTGTCACCTCTTACTCTGTGGGCAAGTTGTGTCAAGCTTGGCTGAAACATTCAACTTTACCTGCGGTTAAGTATCACCTTTCCAAACTGAATGCAGACGTGGATTTGAATGATTTCGTTAAAGGCCCAGCTAGTGGCAGGTCGAAAAGGTGGTTATATGGGGTTTACAATGAAATTTGGAAACTGTCACAGATTGAGGCTGCTTCACGCCTTAGGGCTATTGATCAGGCGAATCCTGAGAAAGTGCTTGCAGTTGTTGACAATAGCATTAACGTGCTTTCCTCTAGAATTTACACATTAGATAATATTGTGTCGTCTGTTGTTGATATTGTGCATGATGAAGTGTCAGTATTATATCATGGTCAAAATCAATTACGGTCAATCATGCAGTTTGCATGGACACTTCAGACTCTGAAAATGGGTAAAGTTCCCTGGGAAAACATGAACGTTTCCTCTTTATTTGCACCGTTTAATTTGACAGACAAACAACGCTTGCTTTCAATGCGTGATGCTTCCTTTTCTATGCTACATATTGAAAGGTTGGAATCTTTACCTTTTTCTGTGGCAGAAGCCACTGCTGCTACGTGGCTTATCCACGGTTTAATAACACTGCCTTTTGCTTTATATAAGTTTTCAAATTGTATGAAATATGTGCCAATAGGTCGTTTTGAACCCTTAGGTAGCGGTTTTCTTCATGAGGTCTGGTCACTCCCATACACATACAGATGTTTCAAGGATGAACAGGAGGTTTATCTAACAGGGGATGAGTGTACTGAGACGCCAGATCATTCTTTAATGTGCAGACACATACAGTTACATGGTTCATGTAACAAGGACCGACCGAATATGGCTTGCGTTTTACAGGGCACGCCAGTTCCTGCTATCATCCCCACGTTTAAATTGTTAGAGAATGGTAGTTATTTAATGCTCAATAATGAAAACTGTTGTGGGTTAATTAAAGGTATAGCTTTCATAGTAACAGTAAGTGAGCGAGTTATTTGCTGCAGAAATGTTCTTTATCCTCCCACACGTGAACATAGGGAGTCTTCCATTTGGCCACAGATACCGACCTTGGGAGCAGAATTCAGCGGCATGGCTAGAATAAGAGCTCTATTGTCCCAGAAAGAGGTGGCCTTGAGCTCGGCCCGTGAAACTTTCGTGCTTCACATTGCTAACACCCGTACGGAGGTTCAGGCTCTTTTAAATACTGATTTGCCTTTGCATTTCGGAGCCATGGTTCGTTCTATCTTTAACGCATCCTCCACAACGGGCCTAGCACATTTTTTTAAAGTTGTTAGCGGTGGTCTCGTGACTTCCTTTGAGAAGATTTTTGGAGTCATCCCTGCCTTCTTCCATTCTATTTTTTCATCCTTATTTGGAGGGTTCCCGTTTTTACTTGCATTAGCGGCTGGCGCTTTGGTGGTTTTCTGCCTTTTTAAATATGGATGCCCTTCCTGTGCAAGACCACGCCCAACTGCTACTGACGCGGTTTCGCGACCGCATGCTTGATTATTATGGCACACTGCCGTTGGCGACTCTAAGCACGGCGTTTGGATTATCTTTTCGGTTCTCCTATTTCACCTGTGTCCAGCCTGTATTTCGCTGCCTGACCTGTGATTTCCTTTGGGCCATTGATTTGTGTCTCTGCGGACCGATTTCTTCTGACGTCGATTTTGATCAACTGATGAGTCCTATCATTGCTCACGAGTTGGTTTGTTCTGACGAAAGGATTATGGCCTTGGCAGTGGCACATGGACTAATGGGTCCCTGGGATGTGTTGTCGGCAGCGCAAAATTTCTTGGAACGAAGTTTTCTTGAAAACCCACCGAGCTGTCCTCTGATGGTTATAGAGGATCCGGTGCTGGGAGATCACGTATGTTCCTTTCATCTTTTAAATTGGATGGCTGAACTGTGTTCGGATGAGGACAGTGACTTCCTCCTGGAGGCTGTTGCAGCTTACTTTTCATATACAGTCTTATCATAGACACTGCCTCAAATTGACATGCTGATTGATAGCATTTCCTTGATTTTATTGACTTTTGGTCAAGACATTTTATTTTTGCTTGCCTATTGGCTTGAGCCACATTATACTTGTGGGCTATTTTTTAGCATCAGTTTTTATAATTGAATTTTTATTCATGCTCGTTTATTGTTGGATTCTGCTCTCATGTGATGGCACTTCTGTTATCTTATTTAGTCCGTTCTCGGATCATGGGGGGGTGTTGTATAGCTCCTATATATCCTTATATCGTGTTAAGTTAGCATAGGTACATTTGAGATTTAAACGCCATTTTTCCTTTCTTGCAACTTCTGCACACGACCCTTAATTGTTGACTTAGCTTTCAACCTAGTGGTTTGCCGTGGTGTATGTGAGAATAATATGTTATTGCTCTGATATCAGTTTTGTTTAATAAACCATGTCTGCACGGAGAGTGCTGAAGTTTCAGGAGCAACACGATATGGTATTGTTATGAGGTCTGATCTCCACGCCTTCATAGTCATAACACAAGTGCAGCCTTTGCCAACTTGGGCTTGAGGCGGGATTGATATTGCTTTGCACGAAAATTGTTAACACACTTGATGCGGTGCACATGCAGAGAGAGCTGGTGTATGCTGATGTGATTCCTTCATGCTAGGACACTAAGGTATGGGCCCGCCCTAAAACAACCCAAAGAGACCTTCTTAGCTAATAATATAATATATGTGTTAGGGAGGGTGAGATATAAGTGTTGTTAACTCTTATTCATTACAGCATGTTAACATGCTGTCACCATTCGCTTTTTATGTCTTAGTAACTATGCTGATAATTTTGCTACTGATAATAAGTATACTTGTATTATCTAAGATACTGCGCCTGAGAAGACGGCATTAGTAAATAAACATTTCAAATGCACATGTGTCTTCTTTACTCCATGTTCTGGTTTGTAATGATAATATAACGAAAGAGTGTTCATGAGTCCCACGTACCCTGAGGTACTGTAAGTTCATGTTCTGGTTTGTCTAAACATTGGAAGTTTGATATGTCCAATGAGACACTGTAGCTAGCTCGGTAAGGGGTGAGTTGGTTGCTAAGGTAAGTTTTGGGACACCCTAATTTGCCGAGGTTCCACTCCTCTGTGCACAGTTCTGTGTGAGTACAGAAACCCTGCGACAATAGCTACATATATTGCAAGTCATTTGTGGCAATTATTCATTTTGTGAATGTGTGTCTACTTTTGCGGTACAATAAATAACCCTTCTTAATGGTACGAACAGGAGGAAGATCCCCTGGACAGGAAGAGAAACAAGCCGCGAGCGGGCACTCTCCCGAACTTCCGGTGTCGGGATGTGCACGCTCACGTCCGTCTTTTGCACCCACGGAGTGGATGGCCGGCCCAGAGGAGCGGTGGCAGCAGAAGTCAGGAGTGGCGGCTGAGGCCGCTGATGCGGTAAGTGGGGCTTGGGGGGCTTGGCACACGTGTGTGTGTGTGTGTGTGTGTGTGTGTCTGCGCGTGTGTCTGCATGCGTGTGTGTGTCTGCGCTTGTGTGTGTCTGCGCGTGTGTGTGTCTGCGCGTGTGTGTGTGCGTGCCTTCGGCCGGCCTGCGTAAGCGCCTCCACAGACCCTGGTAGGCTCGTGCCCCGCTCTGTCTCCCTTGAGAGGCAAGTGGGCGACAATAGGTCTCGAGAGCGAGACCTAAAAAAAAACAGTACATGAGAGTTTAGGACAGTTGGAAAATCGGCTACAGTTGCCAGGTGAGTTTTGATAGCTTATTGTTTGTGTTGTCTGCATGTTTCTGACTGGTATGCGCAAGGGGCGGTGGGAGAAGGGAAGTGTACACCTTTACTGTTTAGCATGGATTGATGGAAAGCTTCTGCAAGGTCAAATTCACCATGGCCTCATTAGGAAGTCAGCGACTAGTTCTGTGGCACCAAACATTCTATAGGGGCTGTTACACTGTAAGTCCTGCAGGGTATAATTGGTCACATCACAGATGCACATCAGGAGTTGGTAAGAATTCAGGAGCAGAAAGAGTAACGCCAGTTAACACCATGCCCTTTGAAAAACATATGTCAAACCTTTGGGAAAACACCCAACTGCCTCAAAACCTTGGCAAGTCACAGACATATAATGTTGGATGAAAGCCACAACTGAAGTTTTTCTAAACATTTACTGTAAAGGCATTTTTTGGAGTCATCGTTTTGTGCACTAAATTTGATCATTTTAACAGAACCTTTCCCCAGTGATAAGCTTCGGTTGAAGACTACTGACCAACATCACTCTCTAATCAAGTAGACCTTGATTGTCAGCACCTACACCTCCAATGTCCACCACCATTAAACACCTCCAATGTCCACCACCATTAGGGATAAAGGAAGTCACAAGATAATTCAAAATGATCAATGTTAAGGAGAGACCTTCGCATTCAGTTACACCTCTGGAAGTGAACAGACAAAATGGTAGTGTACTGCCATGGTGACACAGGCTTGATCAGCACACAACAGCTTCAAACCCATAATACACTCGTCAACAAATCTTAACAAGCATTTGCAATAGGTCTCGCATTTACACGAGTTTAAGCTATTGGCATTGTAAATGGCAATGTCTTTGTTTTATGTTTTAAAAACTAAATCATAAAAAAAAGGCATTGTCATTTATAAAGCCAATAGCTCAAACGTGCGTAAATGCGAGACCTATTACATTGCAAATGCTTGTTTATTTCAAAGATGCTGGCCAGTGTCACCCGATCCTGAATAGTCCAGCAGAATGAAGTGCCAAAGGTAATAGGCCCCAAAGGAGAGACCCATTGGGATTGTCAATGCTTGTTTATGAGGAAGCAAACTCAAGACCTTATCTGAGAACTCAAACCCTGAACGCCAGTCAGGTGGGCCCGTTGCTGTTGCCTAAAGTGAACAAGCATTGACAAAGCCAATAAGTGAAAGCTTTGTGACCGCAGATTACTGCCTTTGCTTATGCCAGATACTTTTATAATGTTCTGTCATTGGCAAATTCAACAAAGGAGGCCAGCTGAGCCAAAAGTAAAAAACACATTGTTTTCTAGTCTTACAAGGTGTCCACCAGATCTCCTGTTGCAAAGCGACAACACACCATGGCGGCTGTTTGGAACGTATCAAAAACATTGTTTTCTGGACTTTCTTCTGTATTCTCAAGAAGGGCGCTACATTGGGTGATGCAATGTGATGACGCTTTTTATGATGTTGCATGATGCAACGTGGCAGACATATTTGGAGCATAGAAATGATAGAAAACAACATTTCTAACACTTTTCTGACGGCCCCTGTGTTACTTTATAACGTTGCATCAGGAAACGTGGTAGAGGTCTTAAAAGAATACTTTTAGCGTGGCTGGTCGCCGCTATAGACCAGGGCACTGTAAAAGCATCCAGCATTGTAATGCAGCAGAGGAAGGAGTGACGATGAAAACAGGATGCCACGTGGGGGGGGGTTTGAAGCAACAGAGGAACAGGGGAGTAGATATTAAATAGATAAAAAGGGGAGTAGGATGTAAACGGGTGGAAAAACAACATATGATCTGGGGGGGTTGGAGAACAACAAGGAGAGCACAGAGTGGTGGAGGTATGAAAGGGGAAGCAGCACACAAAGGAGAATGGAGAGAAGCAATAAACACATGCACTGCCAGGGAGTGCTAAAAGCAAAGCGCCTCGCACTGAAAGCAAAAAAAAAAAACGTGCGCCCCGAGGCACGTGTGGCGGGTGGTGTGCGCGCACACTTAATGAGCCGTAACGAGACTGGAAAGCAAGATGGCGCTTGTGCGCGTAACCGCATGCATTAGGCCACAAGCAAAAGCGTGTGGTGAGCTTTTTGAAGCCCCCCCCCCCCCCGACTAAAAGTCTCAACTGAGCATCGCATGCGCTGGCTCAGTCGAGACATAAAAACGAGAACATGTGCTAGAGTGGGTATGATTGTGGAATAAACGATCAACGTAAATGTAGGTAAATGACATGTTGCAGACTTATTTTAGAAGTGCATTCATGTGAAAGTTGCAACTTAGAATTGGTAGTCAAAATGTTCCATGTTAAGTAACAACATCAAAGCTCCACCTTTTAGTCCTTTACCCTCTTCTGGCCAGGCTTTAGGTGCAGAGGTAGCCCATTCCTGTTTCAAAAAGCGAGACAACCCTTTTATATATTTTCTAAACCTAAAATGCAGGGACTGTACCCAAATTATTTCCCGCTCTTCTAAAACAAGCCAGAATGAGTTATCACAGTAGCCACTATCAACTTCTACCAAAGTTTATATATTAACCCTCTTCCCTCTTATCTCTAGCAGGCAAACGATCAAACTCTCACCTGGAATCCAAGAGAAATCGAGGGAGTATATTATCAGTCTAGGACCGGGATGATAACCTGGGGTTCAGATTAATGGTAAGAACACTCACTTTATTCCTGGCCCCCATTATAATCATTACTTTAGTGAACCGAGTAGCTCTAAGTAAGCATTTCACCAACCTTCTTTGGCTACTGTACAAACTATGCTAGGGTACTGGTATTTGCAAAGATTATATCCATCGTTGGTATGTGTTTGCAACACGAAGTTAAATGTAACACAAACACCAGGGCACAGCATACTGTTGAAACACATATCTGGACACAACTGATCATGGTTAGACCCAATGACTGCAGACCTAGGCACACAGGCAAGGCTCCACAAGTAACAAGAAAGTTCACCAGAGATATGTGGAAACAAAGTAACAACAACGATAATAAAAGAGGATGAGACATAAAAGCGTTAATGATGGTCTTCAGAAAGATCTGCGATAGCAAAGGATAATCTACTCCTTTTTGACCAAGAGATGGATTTTGTTTTTTTAACAAGGACACGATGATCTGGATCCCCTAAAAGACATAGCAACTGAACCTTCATATCATGCTATTTGAGGCTGGTCTTATTAAGACATAGGAAGGGAATAAAGGGAAGAAGGTAAGAGTGGCTATGAAGTATAGCAAATGAATATGTAACAGCCAAATGAGATTGAGAAACGGAGCAAAGTTTTCAGTGACCACTCACTGTCCACCAACCACATGCAAATAAACAAGAAACTAAAGCACTGCTGCAACTGGTTTTGTAACATACGGGTGGAGTAGCAAATCTCTTGTTAGTGACGCACACTAATCACACTGACGAGCCGCCCAAGCTTGGAAGAATTTTGCTTTAATATTGTTAAACAGGTAGTAGGAAGCAATAATTAAACTTAATGGGAAAGGCAGCTTATGCAATTCCCCACACTTAGATGCCAGTAATATCTGCATCTATGAAAGCAGAGGTTCCAAGTGGGACAACCTATTTCGAAATGCAAAGTATGTACAACCAGTCATGAATCAAGTGCATCATTAATGACAGACTACTGAGAACCTGGTAGACTTGCATAAATAAACTGTAATTACGTTTTTTGAAAAGTTTGTCAATATCCGAGAGAAAGGAGCTCTGTGCTCAAGAGATTACACCGTGAGTGACAATAAAACAATGCAACAGTGTGTAAAATACTGGGAGGCAAATAGCAATAACAGAATTTCCAAACTTTGTACAATTCAAGGGTCTCAAACATTCAGACACCTGTACAAATCATAGATGTTTTTTGTTCACAGTGCCTTAAAGAAAGAGGACTCATGTCACATGACAAATAAAGCACCAATAAGCTGTGGAAAAGGTGAACACTGCTACACAAATTCATCTAAAGAAGCACTCTAGAGTCCAAATGCTATGTAACCTTGAATACAAACGTCCACTCAACTCTACAAAGGGCAGAAGACAACCTATTGCTCTACAAGTTTTGAGTATACGTATGTCAAAACAAGTAAGGGGTAAACTTAACCATCACAAGTTCGAGAAACCACAACCTAGGAGGAATCAAAAAGTGGTCATGTAGCAAAAGATCACCTTATTTTGTTTGTCAAGAAGTTCTGATGAACCGAGTCTGTTATCCTAAAGCTAACGTAACTGGTGTAAACCATGCTCATGAAGAAAGATTTTAACTTGATCACTGTGCTCTTCTGAAGTTAGGGCTTGCACAACTTATTTGAAAATGTGCAACTGTGAGCCACGAACCTTCTGGGAAAGGTCATATGAAAGGCAGAATGATTATTGTTTCATTTGTATCTTTCGTTACATCATGCGCCATGGTTGTTGTTTATAATAGTACACATTTCACTACAGTATGTTTTCAGTTATTTCAACCACACACCATGATTGTGAGGTCTTGCAGAAGAAAAATGGAGATATAGAAGAACAGAACTAGGGTTTTAGTACCCATTAGATCGCTTGAAGAAAAACACACAGCAAGATATTAAACTTGGAGAAACAGGTTACAGGTGCCCTGTTGAGCTCCCATCAGTGAATGCAAGTAGTAAAGGAGTGATTGAATCTATGTAAAAGAGCTACAGCCTATTCTAGTGCTATGGTCATTGGTTAGCCAAAGTTATCATGCATAACCATGGCAAAAATTAGGATACGCGCCAAACTCTTAAAATGACAAGTTTTTTGCCTATTCAGCTTCATTTTTATTAACATTTTGAGGCACTCTAGGAAATTAACTGAATGTCAAGTTTCCAATGGATACAACAAACTGTATTGAATCTTGTTGCTATAATGCGATTAGAGACACATTTAATAAGAATAGGAGTATTTGTAACATTTTGTGAATGTATCTGACCTCTGGAAAAACTGTTCATGTCCATGATGGCAGTTTGTACCACAAAAATGTAATTTCCCATAACAGCAGCACAGTCATACAGAGCAGGAGAATACAAATAATATAAAACACAATTGACCACATAAGCTGTTTTCATAATCATGGGTCAATTGGTGACATGGTCAAAATAAAAGGAATCCCATTCTACCAGTATACAATGTACCCCGAGAAAGCAGGCAGAACGTCATTGCGCATTTACAAACTGATGCAGCAGAGATTAATATACCGTATGGAGTCGTCACTGGTGGAGTGTAGGCTGCGGCTAAAACCTGGAACTAACAGGCTCACCAAAGTATAGTCAGAAAGGGACAATATATGCAATTTTGATATCACCCTGTACTCCCATTGATCATCTTTAGTCATGTTAAAACTAAACTAGAACAAGACTTGTTCACAAACCCATATCAATCTGTCTATTCGCACCAGTCATCTGAAGGTTTCTTTTACCTGGAAGGAGGCTATCTGTGTTACTTAGTGCTTTAAATGGAAATATAGGAAAGGTACTGACTACCCCGGAGTAACTGTCAGCTACTGAGAAATGCCAGTACTCTCCCAATAAAAGCACTGCACAAGTTCTGATAAGTGCTGGTACCAGGCCCAGGTCCAGAATGTGGGATATGGGAGGGTCATGAAGAAGCATGGGTGGTCCACAAGGATGAATAGGGTTGTCCCGAGACTCCCACGCGTCTTCCAGCTGGGTCTAGGCATGCTGGATTGTCTTGTACAGGTGTGAGCATATGCTACCTATTGACGGGTTCGGTATACTAGTTTAGACTGCATATTTCTAGTGGTTCTAAAGTTTTAAACCTATTTGCTTGATCTTTTCTGCTCTATCCACCTCACCATCCTTTCTCTCCGTCTCACATTCCTCGATCCTGACTTCACCCCTCCTTTTTCTCCACTTCACCTTGCTCACTTTACCATCTACTTCCTTACACCTGTCTCTCTCTTCACATCATCCTATTCTTTCTTCGCCTTATCCACCTGTGCTTTTCTCCACTTCACCCTCGTTTTTCTCACTTAACCCTCATCTCTTTCCACCTCATCCTACTTTCCATCTCCTGACCTTGCCATCCTCTCACTGTATCCACATTTTCTCGCTCCACTACACCATTCTATTTCCCCTGGTTCTTTCTCCCTTCACCTCACCCGCCACTGTCTTCCTGACACCCTTCTCCTTTTTCCTCACTATCCTCCCTCCTGCCTTCCACTATTACCATTCCGTCCCTCTGCTTCATCTTCCCCTCTCTCAACCGTTCACTTCCCTCTCCTATGGGTTTAGGACCCGATGAGTAATAGAAGCACAATTATCACAGCCACTGGAATTATTCTATACACGGAAGATCGAATTAAGCAGCAGAGTTGACTAAATTTTGCAGCGTAATGAGAGGTAGTATTTTATTAATTTTGTCATTTTTTACACGTTAACACTGGCTGGAAAAGGTTTTACCTCATTAGTACCAGTTTAACATGCAGGTACAGCAATAAGCAGCTAATAGGTAACAAGTAATTATTTGCGAAGGACCCTTAACTGTGTAGCAACACGTGCCCACGTTTTTAGTAATATTTGATTTGTTTGAAATGGGTTTTTTCTCTTTATACTTTATTTCGGTCAGTTTGACCATAAAAGATACATTTTAAAATATTTCGTAAAATTACCAAGTACCCGATACATTAAAAAAATTCAAAGGAGATAGTACACAAGCTCAGGGGATAAAGTGATAGTTCGTCAAATAATCAGCCTCTACACGCCCTAGTTGCTAGATCATAATTCATTATATAAAATGAATGTTAAGAACAATATAAATATGTCGACGTTTTTAAAAAGGTTAAAAACATACATAAAATTACACAGTATGGATTAGTGCAGATCACCTTAATGTTAACTCTATCACAAGGTGATTAACATGTTTACCAGCATATGTTTTGGAATACAGTTTAAAGTAGCCCCTAAAATTTGAGCCCCATTCTCTTCCTGACCAGGAATACATTGAATAAAAACCTGCTTACAGAAAAAACTATTGGTTGTGAGGAGTCAGTTTTCAATATGCGCTCGACAGTACTGCAGCGCCTACTGTCCAGGGCCCTGCAGAGGGGTTTGATCCAGCGTTTTCTAGCTTTAATATATGCTGAACAAAAGAATAATATGTGAGCTTCATTTTCTTTTTCTGGTACATCACAAAGGGGACAAGTATCGCTTCTAGAGCTCCCCCTTTTCCATTCCATCTAGATGTATTAACACCTATTTGGAGAATACCATATCGAAATTGCAGGTATAAAGATTTAGCTAGCGAGGGCTCTATCTCGTCGAGGAAAGGCTCTAAATATGCCACGTCTTTAAAGGCCAGAAACTTCAGGGTTAGAGACCCAACAGTCATGTTGTTTACTAGATTGGACATTATGTGGGCCCAGAATATCTCTTTTAAGTGTTTTTTAGAAGATACTGTTAACTGTTCTGGGCCATTCCAGTAGTGAGATACACCTAACTTTTGCATCCATGACATAACGTGGGTTAACCACGGAATGTCTTTGGGTCTTCTCACTTTTAAGATTTCCTCCAGGCTAGTTTTGTAATGAGCCAGTTCAGGGGTTCACCAGATCCTGATCCAGAACAAAAGTGGCCTTAGTGCCGCGTGGAGGTCTGTGCGTTTTATATTCAGGTCCAGAGTTACAGGTAAAAGCGGCGTCCTATTGGGGAGTTTTAGTAGTTGTCTGTAAAATATGTTTTCTTCCCGCTCAAAGTTCTTCTTGCACTGGGGGCCCCAGATCTCGGCCCCATATAACACTGCCGCTTGTGCTTTAACTTTAAATACCTCCAGAGCAGGAGAAATTGCCCTACAAGAGCTAGCCTCATGTTTTTTAGGGCGAGCTAGAGTTGCGCATGCGTAGCATGCATGTCTAGCTCGCTACCTATTGTATTCAGTTTCTTGGGAATCTGAGACAGCGTTCGGCCACGAGCCTCTGCTGTCTCAGATTTGTCCTCGTGGGCGCGCACGGCGCCGTGCACATCCCCTGCCTCCGATTCACAGCCTCTCTCAATCACACACAGCCACACTCACGCATGCGCACACACACATACACCCACGCGGGCACAATGCATCGGGACACACAGACACACATATACACACGCACAGCTAACAGACACACAGCCACACATATACATACACACGCACAGCTACACCCGCGCACACACACAGTTACACCCACACACGCGCCCCACCCCCCCACTCACCGGGCTCTTCTTGCTTCCTCGCACCGTTATGCATTTCATGCTTTCTACCGAGAACCGCATCACTCCTGGAATCCCTGCTTTCTTCTCCCGGAATCCCTGCTTGCTTGTGGGCTCCCTCTGCCTCTAAGGTGCCACGCTCCGGACGACCTACGTCACCGCTACCCTGCTACAGAGGCGGGGAATCTGTAGGAACTTCGCAGGCTCCTGCCTATCGAAGTAGAGCCCGCCTCTCTCGCCTGCGTTCCACGCCTCGGAGCTATAATTCTGACTGCCTTCTGGAAAGTACGTCACAACCCTCACGTTACAAGAACATTTGGATTAAGTTAATAAATAAAATACAGCAGAGTACTTGTTTGAATTTGTTTTACCATTTCTTTCAACCCGAAGTCCCGAACGCTCTGAACAAGCTACCTGGTCCCGGTGTTTGTCTGATAGCATGCTGTTACTCCCTTAAGTCTTAAACTTTGCTGTTCCTTGTTTTTGGTTTGCGGACAGTCGCAGAATCAAAAGCACAGACTTCCAGTGAGTTTTTTTTTAATTTATTTTTATCGAGGGGCTGGGGCGCAGACGGCCTCACTGTGTTCGAGGGAGAACGGGCAAATCAAACTGTGCCTCGCTTCTGCTCTTCATTTCTGTGGGGGGCAGCTGTAGTAGAAGCAGACTAGCACTGGGCTGCGCTTCTTCCGTCCTTGTCTAGTTACAGGCCAGAGACTCAGCATTTCATCTGTGAAGAAATGCGGCGTCAGTAACCAGTAAAGGTAGGGCTTTAAGTGGAATGAAAAAACTTCGGAGTCTCTCAAAGGGGCGTGGCTGATGTAATAAGGGCATGTCATAAAACACCCAAGCTACAACCCTGTGCTTAGCATAGAGCCCTCCCTCCCCTCCGTAATTCTGCAGCTCTGTCGTTACATCCAGACCTGCATGCGCGCCTGTCTCCTTCACGGGAGCCTCCGTGCAGTGCATGCAGTTCGGGGCTCACTAGCTGTAGGTGCCAGGGAGCAGCCCCCTCTGGCACTGATGCCGCCAGCAAGCTTTCACCTCGCAGCCAGAGCGTGAGCACATATGACTGTAGCATGTGTGTGTGAACAGATCGGTGACAGGCAGCAGACGCCTGTCCGCGCCAGGGCGTGTCTGTCACTGTGTGTTTCTGTGTACCCTCTGAGCACTGTATGGTGTGTTAGTGCATGGAGTTGTGAGTGGCTGTGTCCAAACAGATATCTGTGTGCAGATGAGTGTGTGTGTGTCTTCTGGAAACTAATTCTCAGTGACATTACACATGTGCTTTTGTCTAGGTTTCAGCGTCAAGGAGTGTTTTTTTTATCTAGGTGTGTTTTTCGGCACGTGCCTATCAGATTGTAGGTGTGTAGATATCATTATGCGTGGATGCTGGTTTGGAAGTGGTACACATGTGCTTGAGTGTCAGACTGAACGTGTTCATGTGTGCATCTGATAATCTGTGTGAGCGTGTGTCAGTATACGGATGTGTTTGTGTGAGTGTGTCAGTATACTAATGTGTTTCCGTGAGCCTGTCTGTGTCCGTATGCGTGTCTCAGTATGTAGATGTGTTTGTGTGCGTTTGTCTGTATACAGATGTTTATGGGCGTGTGTCTGTGTCCGTATACAGAAGTGTTTGTGTGCGTGTCTCAGTATGTAGATGTGTTTGTGTGCGTTTGTCTGTATCCAGATGTTTGTGGGCGTGTGTCTGTGTCCGTATACAGGCAGCCTGCGGTGCTCCACGTGCCTCTCTACCTTGCATGTCACCCGGGGGCACAACAACAAAACTCTTAAACTCCACCTGCAAAACAGATCTAGATCTGTGCATAAATGAGTTATGCCTCATTTTATTCCCACTTCTCGTATTTGGCAAGGGTGCTGTTGGATTTTAAAAAACTAATTTAGTGGGTTGTGTGGGTCCTTGTTAACGCACCCCTCCCTGCTACATACGGAGTCTGCTGAGCCAGTCTAATATTATAATGGCCTAGCAAATCGACCAACCCTGTAAAGGGGACGATATGCAGGCTAGGGTTTCATGTAACACCAACCATTCTGGTACTTGTAGTGCCCTAAAGAGTCTACCCCCAAGGTGCTTATGCTACACCGGGCTCAGACAGCCTCAAACCATGTTAGGCATTCGATTCTCTTCCCGCCCCCCCACCCCTCCCTAAAAATGTAATTGCCACATACTTGAGACTGTAAACAAGCGTTCACTGGACCTTGCCAAGCTGTTAGTGTTGTACTCGATCTACTGTTGCGAATGTGTATTTTAGAAACGAAAAAAAAGTTGCCTTAATATAGTAGCCCAGTTGCTTGGAAACCGAAGGCCTGAAAGTAGCAAATTAAAAATGCTTACGCCCGCCGCCCCCCCCTCACTGCCCAGCCTTTCAAGTAGATGTGGTCCGCAAAATGCCATCCCAAATGGGCAAGCAGCGCCAATGATTATGCCAGTGATCGATGGTGTAAAAAAAGTCATAGCGTAAGTGGGACAACTACCAACTGTAAGGCCAGACTAAAACTACAGAATCCATGGTCTGTGGCAGGGGCGAACCCGGGAGGGTGGTAGGATTCCTGAGCCCCCAATCCCGCAGTGGCGCACTGGGAGCTTTTGTACTAATTGTAGTGTTTGATCTGGAAGTGCATGAGCGCAAATGTTAAGGAGCAACATTGTAAAAACAAGGGCATGAAAAACTTGGATATTATCAAATAGTAATGTTTTGCAAAATACATGTAGCCTTTCATCCGCATGCGCATCACGCTCGTTTACACACTAGTTTGACTCTGTTCCCACGTGTTATACGGTCTGCTGTTTCCCCTGTTGCCATCACTCAGCGCAACCACAGCATCCACTCAGCGCAACCACAGCATCCACTCAGCGCAACCACAGCATCCACTCAGCGCAACCACAGCATCCACTCAGCGCAACCACAGCATCCACTCAGCGCAACCACAGCATCCACTCAGCGCAACCACAGCATCCTCTCAGCGCAACCACAGCATCAACTCAGCGCAACCACAGCATCAACTCAGCGCAACCACAGCATCAACTCAGCGCAACAACATCACTCAGCAGCCCAACAGCATCACTAGCTCAAATATGTTCTCTCAATGTTTCAAGCTTTATTACAAATGTCACAAAAAGATATTAATATTTCACTTCTGTTCTTTGATATTCGTCACAATAAAAAACACTGAACATATCTTCACAAAAGTTGTTTACAAAACTTTAAGCTATTGCCATTATAAATCACAATCACTTTTATTTAAGTAATAATTATTTAAAAAAATTAAAAGCCATTGTTATTTGTAATATCAAATATATCTAAGTCACGTAAATACAAAACATGTTGCATTACAAATGCTATAGGTGTCACATTTGCGAAAGTTAGAACTATTGGCATTATAAATGACAAAGCTATTAATTTAGCTATTTTCAACAACACAAATAAAAAAATTGTCATTTACAATACCAATAGCTCCAACTTTCCTAATGCGAGACCTATTGCATTGCAAATGCTTGGTTAGAATAGGTGCCGAATTCTGTACCAACATTATCCTGCTCTTTTCTATTTGGCCTTTCCAAGTCATTTTACTGTCCAGATTAATTCCCAGGTAGTTGAAGCTATCTACATACTCTAATGGTTGATTGTTTAAGACAAGGTTCTTTTTAAAAGTTCTATGCGAGTTTAGTGCCATGTATTTGGTCTTAATGGAATTTATTTCTAGGCCCTTTTGCAAGCAGTATCTATCGAAGGTATCCACTAGGGATTGAAGTCCCTTGGGTGTTTGGGATATTAAAATGGTGTCATTAGCAAATAATAGGGCCGATATCACTTCACCCCCGAGGCGAGGGGAGTCGTGCTTGCAGTCTGATAAGAACTCGGGGATGTCGTTAACATAGAGTGAGAAGAGGGCTGGTGCCAAGACGCACCCCTGTCTTACTCCTCTTCTCACTGGAATTGGTTTGGTTAATTCTCCCCTTGGTCCCCATCCCACTGTAGCAAAGTTTCCTGCATGTAACTTTACTATTTGTGTTAATATTTCCAGTGGTACCCCGATTTGCCTTAGTGTCTCCCATAACTGGGGGCGAGGGACTAAAATCAAATGCAGCCCTTAAATCTATAATGAAATGGCTTTTTGTTAAAATCTGCAAAATATGCAGCAGATGATGGATTGTGTGCCAATTGGGACAAATCCATATTAATGTGTAAAATGCTGCAGCATCATCGCATAATTCCAGTGGCTCTGACTATAATCCATTTCTGTCTGCCCATGTGGCAAAATTAGAGAATTTGTTGGGAGAGAATAAACGCATAGTCACCAGTGCCCAAAGTGGGGTGTATGTTCTTTAAGTTCCGACTATGTTTATTAGCGAGCTCCGCCTTCTGCGAGCACCTCAGGAGATTGGGAGTAGGGAGTACTGCAGCAGCACGTTGCTGGTGCTTTCTTTGTATAGTAGGCACTTGCACAGCTCCTTCCCCTTCTGTATCAGTGTTGTATTAGTAAAACTTTTCCCGTCATATCAATTAAGAAGAGTCACAAAGTTGCCATTGGCAGTTTATTTTTTGCTTAATATAATGCCATAAGCAGGGCCACGGGAACTATGCATTAGTGACTGCAGGATATTCCGTGAGTTTACGGATTTCCCACACTTGTCACATAATTCATTATCTGCTGTTTAATTTGCAGATTATCAAAAAAAATTCAAGCTCATACAAATCAAAAGTTCCTAAAAAGACAGTGTCACAAGTTGCTGAGCAGTAAAAGGTCCTTCCTAAATGTTGGCTAATCACCTTTCAGCTGCCTTTTGTTGTATTGTGGTTAATTAAACTGGTACTAAGTAGGTGTAAACTTTGCCAAGACAGTGTTAAAGTACAACAAATATAAACAAACAGTGAAGTAATACTATGAAGCCTTTTCTTGCCACATAATTTAGCCAATACTACAGCATAATTTGGTTTGCCCTAGCTGCATAATACCAACGGCCACAGGCAATAATTTAGGAATACCGTCGCAGTAAAAACAGAATAAAATAAACCACTACTCTGATATATATCCTGCTTGCATGCACATTTTGAATCGCTTTTCTTCAAATTGCAAAATCCTTCATACGGTTTCTGGGAGGGAACTGTTTTTATCTCTTAATTACTGTGTCAGCTTGTGGTCTCAATATACTGGAGGTGTCTTGGGTTCTCCTATTTACACTTGCACAGTAACAGCAATCGCCCCCTGTGACTACACTCCTGTCCCCAGGCACTTATGGCAGACCAAGGCTTAAGGCTTCAGGCTTTGACAGCGAAGCTGCAGTAGTGTACTATTTCTTCATTAAGTAAAACAACACAAGGATTGTTTTCTACTTGGAAATTGGCCTTGGGTGGGCCACTGCCCTATTCTGGGAGGGCCAGAGCAACCTGGCCCACTCTCTAGAACCGGGCCTGGCTGTTTTTTTCCTACTAAAATTAAAGAACTAATGGTACTCCACACCCAAGGAGAATACCATTTAAAGAACTGGTTCACCAAAACAGAGGTCCTCTTATTGGGCTCAGACCAGAAGCAGCAGAGCGAAAGCGTTATCTGGCTATCCACAGTCTTATTGAAAAAAAAGAGGGGGGGAAATAAGCAAAAAGCTTAGGAGTTGAGTGGGGCTCTAAACTCAACTTCATGGGGGTCGGTCTTTGGTAAAAAAAAAATTTTTTTGCCTTCAGCAGCTAAGAGACCTGGATAAAATACACCACAAAAGGACACATAGATTCCTGAATACATTTTAACTACAGTATGCGAATGTCGAGTTAAATCGATTCATCAGGGGTCAGACTACAAGCACACAATTTGTACAAACAAGCATTTGCACTGCAATAGGTCTCGCATTAGGAAAGTTTGAGCTATTGGGATTGTAAATGAAATTTTTTATTTATGTGTTGTTTTTGAAAATAGCGAAATTAATAGCTTTGTCATTTACAATGCCAATAGTTTTAACTTTCGCAAATGTGACACCTATAGCATTTGTAATGCAATATGTGTTGCATTTACGTGACTTAAAAGCCATTGTTATTTGTAATATCAATACATCTATTTTTTTTGAATAATTAATACTTAAAAGCTATTATAATTTATAATGGCAACAGCTTAAAACTTTTGTAAATAACTTTTGTGACGATTATGTTCAGTGTATTTTATTGTGACGAAAATCCAAGAACAGAAGTGAAATAACATCTTTTTGTGACATTTGTAATAAAGCTTGAAACATTGAGAGAACATATTTGAACCAGTTGTTGAATGGTTGCACAGATTGATGCTGTGGAGGCGACGAGTGATGCTGTGGCGTTCAGTGATGCAGTGGTAGCGCATAGTGATGTTGTGGGTCCCCTGAGTGATGCTGTGGTGATGCGATAGTTAGATAGAGGGAGGGCGATAGATAGATAGCGATATATAGATAAGAGTGAGGGCAGTAGATGAGGGCAGTAGATAGAGTGAGGGCAGTAGATAGAGTAAGGGCAGTAGATAGAGTGAGGGCAGTAGATAGAGTGAGGGCAGTAGATAGAGTGAGGGCAGTAGATAGAGTGAGGGCGACAGATAGAGTGAGGACGACAGATAGATAGAGTGAGGGCAGTAGATAGATAGAGTGAGGGCGACAGATAGATAGAGTGAGGGCGACAGATAGATAGAGTGAGGGCGACAGATAGATAGAGTGAGGGCGACAGATAGATAGAGTGAGGGCGACAGATAGATAGAGTGAGGGCGACAGATAGATAGAGTGAGGGCGACAGATAGATAGAGTGAGGGCGACAGATAGATAGAGTGAGGGCGACAGATAGATAGAGTGAGGGCGACAGATAGATAGAGTGAGGGCGACAGATAGATAGAGTGAGGGCGACAGATAGATAGAGTGAGGGCTACAGATTGATAGAGTGAGGGCTACAGATTGATAGAGTGAGGGCGACAGATAGATAGAGTGAGGACGACAGATAGATAGAGTGAGGACGACAGATAGAGTGAGGACGATAGATAGAGTGAGGTGGACGTGGTGGTGGACTTGGTGGTGGATGTGGTAGTGGCCTCGTGGTGGACGTGGTAGTGGCCTCGTGGTGGACGTGGTGGTGGCAGTGGTGGTGGTGGTAGACATGGTGGTGGATGTGGTGGACATGGTGGTGGTAGTGGACGTGGTGGACATGGTGGTGGTAGTGGAAGTGGTGGACGTGGTGGTGGTGGACATGGTGGTGGTGGTGGACATGGTGGTGGTGGTGGACATGGTGGTGGTGGTGGACATGGTGGTGGTGGTGGACATGGTGGTGGTGGTGGACATGGTGGTGGACATGGTGGTGGACATGGTGGTGGTGGACATGGTGGTGGTGGTGGACATGGTGGTGGTGGTGGACATGGTGGTGGTGGTGGACATGGTGGTGGTGGTGGACATGGTGGTGGTGGTGGGTGTGGTGGTATGGAGGGCTGAATAGGAGAGGCCGTGAGAGAGTCAAGATGAGAGGAAAGTGGACAGGGTGGGGAGAGGTGGCATGGTCGTGGAAGGGAGACGGCAAAGCAGAGGAGGGACGAGAGAAGAAAGGTGTATAGGAGAGGGGGCTTGTCGGAAACAAGACGAAGAGCAAGAGTGCATACACAAGAGCGTGCGTTACTTTGACGTCCTTACATTTTTAAGATACAATGACTTTTAAGAGGACTCGTGCGCAGCGCCATTAGGTGACACGGACTGTAAACAAACAAGTAGACTCCTTGTAGTTACTTTACGTCCTTACTGCTAGTGTTTCATTGGCTTTAATGAATTCAGACAGACCCATTAACCTTAGCTTCAGGCAGAAAATGGGGAGAAGAAAGTGAAAATTAAAAGAGGGAAAGTCTGGCTAAAACGAGTGGGACAAAAAAGACATAAAGAGGAAGAGAAACAAGAGATAAGAAAGGAGGGACGGTGTGTAAAATATGGGGCGGAATGAAAGGAAGAACTGAAGACAAGAGAGAACAAAAAAGATGAGTGGCAGGAGTGAAAGTACAGCAAGATGAGGAGAATGGAAAAGCAAAAATGAAGATAAGGAAGAGGGAAATATGGAAAGTGACAAGGGTAGAGAAGGGACAGTGGAGGGAAAAAACGTGTGAGCTCAAGGGTGGAGAAGGGGAGAACAAGAAATAGGAACACGAATAATAATAAAGAGGAAGGGCGAACATGAAGCTTGCAAGAAATATGATAGTGGAGATAAAGAATGGGAGAGAAGAAAGCGAGCAAAGTGATTTGATACAAAGGGAAGAGTGGCTGAAGATAGTAATTGTATTTACAAAGCGCATCCTACCACTGACGAAGCGATGTGTGAGAGAGAAACGTAAAAGAGAGTGAGAGAGATATGCGAGGAAAGAGAAGAGTGCGACGAGGTGGGCAAGAAGAAAGAATGAAACATGAAAGGGTGGGAGAAACGGGGAGAACGGAAAGAGGTGAGTGAGTGAGAGCTATGAAAGAAAATAAAACGAGGAGTGACGAGAAAGCTGCGAAAGGAAAGTTAATGAAAAGTGCGCTACGTAGCTATGGCGAGGAGAAAGAGGAGGGAGTGGGAGATACAACGAAAGGAAAGAAGAACCATTGTGATGTGTGTAAAGGGATGTAGAAGGGCCAGGGAAAGATCTGAGGAAGGGAAATTATAGACGGAGAGAAAGGGAGACTGACAGAGACTAAGATACAGAGAAGAGGGAGAAAATGAGGTGAGTGGAGAACAGGAAGGATGAAAGGAGAAAAAAAGGAGTGAGAAATGAAACAAGAGGTAAAGAGAAAGAAAGTTTATTTTAAAAGGCTGCAATCGGTGAAATACATTTGAGAGAAAGTTTATTTAAGAACTCTGCAATAGATGAGAAAACATTTAATTTAAAATGTTGCAATACCTGTGAAAGTTTATTTAAGAACGCTGCAATACATTTGAGCGAACGTTTTTTGAACGTTTTTTGAAGAAATCCGCAATGCATTTAGGAGAACGTTTATTTAAAAACACTGGAGTACCTTTTAAGAAAGCTGCAATGCATTTAGGATAACGTTTATTTAAAAACACTGCAGTACCTTTGAAGAAAGCTGCAATGCATTTAGGAGAATGTTTATTTAACATGCTCTCGGCATTGCTGTGGCGGGGCGGGGGAGCGCATTCCTTTGAAGTCTGATGCTGATGCTCAGACAAATGGTGTGAGATGTGGCTGGCGATGTGCACGCGCATGGCTCATATGCACTGTACCTAATCCGCAGTTTAGATAGACTTTTGAAAGCCTTACTATAATCTCGCCAAACAAGCATTGCTAAAGCAATGCTGTAGGAGAGACCTAAAAATGGCAGCTATGTCGTTTTCAATTTTGGGACGTTTCACTGTTTAGTAGTGTGCCCCAAATAAATAATAAATAAAACAATTGCCAACAGCACATGGAAAAAGTGTCAGTGTTTACCTGAAACACGCCTATTGCAATTGGGTGATGAAGAGGCTACATATGTCAAAATAGATGGAGTGCAGGCAGCATGGCTGTGCAAGCCAAGGAGATGTATGGGATGTGAGTGGGTCTTGAGAAGGCAGACTTGCTATCTGTTCATAATTTACCAGCGAACTAATTCAACAAACAGACCCATGCAGTGCCTACATCTCAGACTGTACATCTTTCATAGCAGCAGAGGAAAGTGTGGCACTAAAGTATTTTTAATCATGAAAGCAGTAGTAGATTTTTTTTTGTTTTAAAGAGCACTTGATAAAATACTTCTCATGCTTCCAAGCACTTTAAAATAACCAGTGTTGCTATTATACATTATTAACTGAACCCCAGAAAGATTATGGCTGATGTGGCCTTGCCAGAATTTAAACTAGTGATCTTTATTTCCCACCGTGTGAGTGCTATCCTATGGATCCATCTTGAAGGCATCAAGAAGGATACTTGGGAAGTGGATTTTGGGTGAAAGGGACCAACCCGGGCCTTGCAGACGGAAGCAGCAGTAACAGGGAAGTGAGAAAAAACAAAGGAGATGTACAGAGAATATGCCAGGCTAGAGGAACAAATGAATCAGACAAAATGAGAGCAGAATGGCCAGGAAAAAAAAGCGAGCAAAGCAGTGGGGCAAGCAAGGAATGGGACTTGCAGCATGGGGCAAACCAAGGATCAAAGTGGCAAACAATGCATGGAGATGCAGTGGTGTAAACAAGAAGTGGGAGAGGGGCAGCACAAACAAGGAGTGGAACAGAGGCGGGGCAAACAAGGAGTGGAGGGCTTAGGAGTAATGGCACTTCGTGCAAAGACATGTAGGAAAAGTATGGCACATAAAAGGAAAGGAAAACCGAGAATGGGTCAATAGCAAGACGCATGAAGGGTCAACAGCTAAGAGAACGAAGGGTCAATAGAAAGATGTTGGAAATGCAGGGGGGTAGAAGAAACATTAGATGGTAGGAGGGGAAGTAGAAAAAGAAGGATGTTAAAGGGGACCAGAACTTTAGGATGCCATGGAATGGGCAATGGCAAGAAGTGAAAGGGAAAAAGTCAACGGTGGGGCCTTCATGGGGAAGGGACAAAGGCTAGACCAGCAAACAGAGGTGGTGAAGAGAATGGTGAGGCAAGAACAAGAGGGTCTGATGAAAAGCAGCGCGACCGATAAAGGGAAATGGTTAGGGAGGCACCAGGCCCAGTAAAGGTAGGTGATGGAGGAACAGTAAAGCAGGTAGAGGAGGGTGGCAAGGGAACAGCAGTACTAGACAAAGAAGTTGGCTGGAGAAGAGTGGGGAGGTAGAAAAGAAGGTGGCGGAGGAGTAAAGGGGCCACTAAAAATAGAAGGCTGGAGCACAACGGCCCACAGACAAAGGTGACAGGGGGAAAATGAGGCCTAAAATGATAGCAGCTTGGAAACAGTATGGCTTTCAAAGGGAGGAGGTGTTTGGGTAACACAATGGACCTCAAACTGAAGCAGGGGAACATTATGACCTGTAAAAGGAAGAAGGAAAACTGCAAGACCACGAAAAGGCCTGCCAAAGGAAGTGGTAGAAAGAAGGCAAAATCCATCAAGTGTGGGAACAAAAGGGCTGCGAGATCAGAAAGGCATACAAAAGAAAGCAGGAGCAATGGCGGATCTGCAGAGACATGGGGAAACAGCAGACTTCTAAAGAAAAGTGTGAGGAAGGGTAGGGTTTGTAAACGGCATTGGGGGACTGTTGTGGTTACATAGAAATGCAGGCCTCTCATCGCATGTAAAGGGTAGGGCTCAGTGACCAACATAACAAGTAGGTTGAGGGGCATTCTGTTATAGGACAGAATGAAAACCAAGATCACATGCAATGGGAGTGGAACCTTTGTGACTTGCCAGGGGACGAAGGATGGGCATGGCTTTCAGGGTGATGTTGGAACTGTGTTATGTCCAGAAGAGTGTAAAACTGGCACGGAAAGCAAAAGGACAGAGGGCCAGCATGGCGTGCCAAATCACAGAGGGCTAGAGTGGTGAGCTAAAGTATGGAGGGTCAGTTTGGCATAGCCTGCAAAAGGACAGAGGGTTAGCACAATAGATCGTGTCAAAGGACAGAGGGCCAGTCTGGCATGCCAAAGGATGGAGGATCAACGTGGCGTGCCAAAGAACAGAGGGTTGTGCAAAATGATTGGGGAAATTCAGTGTGGTGTTCTAAAGAATGGAGGACAGTACTAAATACAAGGAAAATAGGGGTGGCGGCTCCGCATCCAGGTTTAAGGGGCGGGACTGGTGCAACATCCAAGGGGAAGTAGGGCTGATCATAAAACTCACATTCACTGACTATCAGGCACACTCCCTGAACACAACTGGGGGAGCTTGTACACAAGCTTGTCATGGTCACAAAGATTTAAGCCTCCCACCACCAACCAATTTTTGCAGAAGAAAGCATGCCTCTCCCAGAGAGTGTTAAAATAACTCAGCAACTAGACAGCCAAGCAATCACCTTGTGCACTGCAGCTCCACTAGTTCATCCACAGTAGATATGGTCATCGACCACAGCTCCACCTTGAAAGACCCTCCCTGTAGGCCAACAAGGCGCCGGTGCACCCGCCCTGTGAATGCACATATTAACTGAAAAGGGCTCTCATTATAAAACGTCTAGATTTCACCTCAAGCAAGTGATAATGTAGACGTACAAATGTTCCCATGTTAAACCTGGTCTTGCAGTAAATACAAGCGAACACTCAACTGTGACTGAGGGGTCTCCTCCACAACTCTTGCAACCGTCTCTTTAGAGTGGAGAGTTAAGTGTTGAGGAGGGCCACAGAAATCATACCAATTTCTTCTCACCAAAGACTGTAAATGTGGGGCTATAATTTTGCTTTGAATTGATGTAATATCAAATATTTTAACATTTCTGATGTTAGCGAACGATCAATGTAGTGCTGACATATTTTACATATATAATCTATATATATTGGGTACAGTGCCAGTAAACACTCCTCTAAATCCTCTGTGCATTTTGATACTTCTGTGGGACTAGTTTTGAGTGTAGTTGCGGAATTGGACAGTAAGCGTGATGTCTGCTTGAGATAGTGATTGAGAAATATATGATTAAGGATCATTCACCTCCGAAAGGGAGACTTTATTCAACCCAAGTAATGTCTACATTAGGTAAACATAGCTCCCTGGCAATGCCACTCTTTCTAGCACTCTCTCTGGCCCAAAACACAAAACTATCGCCCAAAACACAAAACTATGGCCCACAATTCAGACGCTGACCATTTTAGAGACAAACAGGAGTAGTAATTAGGAAAAGGCCGCAGCAAAATAAGTCAGTTTTGAAGATGAAAGGCAGCTAAAATAGAGAGCAGCAATTCAAATATTAAAGGACATATTTGATTGGATGGTAGAGATGTGCAGGGAGCCAAAATTAGATCGGGACCTTAATTCCAAAAAGTAAGTACCTCTGTGATTGTCTACTGAAATTGTTTACAAAGTTATGTTGTTTGGGATATGTTTGGAATTGCTAACAGTCAACCACACCAGCTAAAGGTAATGTGAATCTAGTATAATCTTTTGAGAAAGCCTTATGAAATGTTCAACTACTGATAGGCAGAAACTACTGGAAACATGGCTACTATTGAAACAGAGCTAAAAAATTGTGTGGGGAGGGAAATCAAGGGAGCCTGCAGTGTGATACTGAAAAGCATATTGATGTAAATAAACTGCTAAGTAGGGAGTGTAAGCGTTACAATTGGTAATATTTAAGAACAAAAAAATTTTTAAAAATCAAAGCATTAACAGCAGATTGTTAAATGCTTCTAAGGGCTCCAGTATGGGTCTGCAGATCCGCTGCAAATTTACACGGGGGCCGCGGTGGAGCTGCACAAAAACCTACTGAATTGTGCTCCTTTACAGGAAACATGGAAAGGGTAAAAAAAACTAGTAACCATTTAGGAGTGGTATATCAAAAATAAAAGAGAACAGTATGTGACTTGCAAAGTATAAGAGTATGAGTAAGAGTTCATGGGACTTGCATAGCAGTTTTAGGTCGTTTTCTACTGAATGTGAAGGAAGATTGTCATAGGTTCTAACTGGAGATATGCAGTGAAAACATTATGTTAACAAATATTAACTAAAAGTTGGACAACAGCAAAGAGATCTTACAAGTATGTTAATTAGGCTGGACTATAAAATATATTTTGTGTAAAACAAAAAGTGCAAGTGTATGTAAGCTGAAAGAAAATGTGTAGCTTCTAGAAACTACAGTAAAAGGCAAAATAGAAGAAAGCTTAGATGAGAGAAGTAACTAAAATGTAGTGAACAGGAAAGGAGTTGGAGGAATTGCTATACTGAAAATATAGTTATTTTATGGAGCCAGTATGATTGAAGGTGCTGGAGAATAGATGTGGCTGCTTGCTTATAGTATTTTATTAAGTAGTATGTAATTTACAGCTGGTCACACACGTAGGCAGGCACTTACACACCCAGTTACACTCCCACAAAAGCACTTATTTACCCACCACTTATATAACAAGTCACCTGTACATCCACTTACATAGGCATTCATACACCCATGGAAACACTGTCACACCCACTCACACTCTTTTACAGCCATTTGTGTACCCAGCACACGCTGATGTCTGTTGCTCTCAGCTTTTAAACGTATTGCTCTCACCTGATTTTATCACCATTTGTTGCTCCTGCATATTCTGCCTCTTTGAGCGCACCTAAGTGGGTGGTGGGTCCATCTGGGGAGACCCTTCTTTTTCGGGTCTATGCATTTGTTTTTTAATTGTAGACTGTGGGATTCCCGTACTCTCCCCTGGTCTCCGCCCCGTTCCCTAACGGCTGAGTGAAGATTGTGCGGAGGGCGTGTCGACAGGGTCAGCTGGTCGGGCGCTCACTTGAGGCATTTCCGGGTTGTCTCACCATTTAACTCGATGCCCTGGCGAGCGCGCAGCGGACACGTGCAGCAGGCACGCCAAAGGGAAATCCGTCCGCGCCTGGCCATCGCCAGATACGCTGCTGGTTTCATCAGAGGTATGGTTACCTACTCTGCAGCGGATCTCTTCGTCATTCAAAGAGGCTTACACCCCTGCAGACATCCTTCATATACCACTCCAGAGGGGCCCTTCTGCTGTCTACACTGTGGTTTCAACTCTTGGGCCTCCCCTGCTCCCCCCGGTCCTGTCCTTAGCACCAGCCCCAGAATAAAACTTCTCAGTCTCAACTGTCATTCTTTAGTTAAACACCATGACAATGTCTACGGCCTGATGCCCTTTTTCTAACTGAGAAAGCAAAAGACACACAATTGATGGACAGAATGCAAAACAAATCAAAACTTTCACCCCAGTCAACAGATCTGGGTTAAATCCATCATTCTTTTGCTAACCATGCAACCCCAGTTTAGACCTGGCCATATGCAAATCAGTCTTGACCCTGTGCTCATGGGAACAATCCATCTATGATTCATGCAGCATTCCGTCCATCATTTGTTTGCGTAGCACTTTTCGCCCTTTGTGGGATGGGAAAGCCCAGACGTGGGTCCCTTGCTCACTGTGCCACTGGATTCAAGCTAGCCTGGCTGAAGAACAGTGAGATACCCTGAAACCAGTCCCAGGATGCTTGTTTCCGGTTCAGGAGCAAAAGAATGTTGGATTTAACCCAAATCTCTTGACTGGGGGTGAATGTATGATTCATTCAGCATTCCGTCAATCATTTGTTTGCGTAGCACTTTTTCTAACCGAGACATGGTCCCTGGCGGTGCCCCAGGTTTTAGTATTAAGACACTCAACAGAGGGTCGGGGGGCATTGCAGTTATTGTTAAATCTTCCTATTCGTGCAACTTTGTAAGGGAATCTTTCGCCGGGTGCAAAGCTGCTCATTTTAGGATCTTATTTAATGCCAATTACACCTTGTGGGGCCTATTGATCTACAGCCCGCCTGGGCCTTCTAAAGAGTTTAGAACTGCCCTCATTGATGTTGTAGGACCTTTAGCCATGAAAGCGGCTAGTTTCAGTTTCTTTGGGGCTTTGAATCTGGTCAATCCTCAGGATGTGGACATGGGCAACTTTCTGGCGACCATGCGGCATGTCAGCTAGTCCAACTAGAGCAAGGCCCTACACACTCCGCTGGTCATCTATTGGGCCCAGTTTTTAGGGCTCGGACTCCTCCCCAGTGAAACTGGGAGGAGTTTCGAGAACTAATGTTAAAGGAGAAAAAAAAGAAGTATCTCCTAGGGCCTTGGTGAGAGGAATTCCACACATTCCTTAGCGTTTTCTGTCATCTGGTCAGTGATTCGTCTTCCTTGTGTTTTCGTTTTAATAGGCTTGAAGTGATAGGGTAAATGTAGTTTTGTTCCGCCATTTTGGGCATATTTCGTTTGTGCTCGCGCAAAGAAGTACATAAATTATAATTAGGAGCTGTCAGGGTGCCTCCGTTAGTGAATCCAGATGGCCGGGCGCGTTCACAATTCTGCAGCGCTCAGCGCGCATCTTCCTTGTTTTTTTTTGGGAGCGGGCTTTTTTTTGCTTTCAGTGCAGCACCAGCACATGGATCTGTCATGCGGTTTCTTAGCTCACGCTGCTGTCGGTCCCCAGGATGCCGTATGGGGAGGATTGCAGCAACGTGTTTCTTGGTTTCTACCTTGCTATGTCTGCGGTGCACTGTCCATGCTCTTCTCTCGCAGCTGCATTAGACACTTTAGGTCACGGACTTAGCGTCTCGTTTTGAGAAGCATCTTTAACGCTGTACCGCTTATTCCTGCCCACCCCCCCCGGCTTAGCTGGCTGCTGCAGCCGCCGACGCCTAGCCGAGGTAAATATGCCGATGTTTCTGTAGCATCTACCCCTTAGAGAACCCAGGAAGGCCGGAACTCGGGCTCTGCACTGCAGAGCCTCTCCCTCCGGTGACCGGCTTGTTTTCATTCCACTTGATTCAAATACGCCTGGGAAGTGCCGGCTGGGTTTAGTGTGCGCATGCGTACTGACTTCCAAAGGACAGCTTCAATCCATGGATCGCCTATTGTAAGGCAGGTTGGTGGATATTCAGGTGGCAACATCGCTCTTCCTGGTGCGTTTCCTGGATTTCGATAGGTTTTATATTACGCAGTTCTTTCTAAAAGAACCAGCAAGTCTTCTATGACGAAAGGCTCCATAATAACCGGCAATGTGAGTTCCGTTCATAGGTTTACATTGGACGTATTTGATAACACATGACGAATCATAACAAGTTCAGGATTTCCCGATTACCGTCTCTTAGTTGGCGCTTGCGCAGGGTCCCATCTTTTCAGGGGCCCTGATAGATCCGACCCTGTTCTGCAATCTTGCCCTGACGACCTTGTAATCCTTAAACAGATAGTTTTCCGTTGATGCACTTTTAATGTGGGCGATGTGTGAGAGTCTATTACAGACAAATGTTTTTCATCCAACATACATAAAAAGTCTTTTGGATCCCCAAAACACCTCACATATGAGAAGTCAGAGGGTGTCACAGAGAATATTTTCAGTAATATGTGTGAGCTCCTGCTGTCTTAAAATATTGAAAACGTACCTCACTATCCATGAATATTAAATAAAAACGCCGTTAGAATTTGGACAATTGTGCCTTTGCACTGTCTGTGATAAGGCCATGAAAGAGCTGGAATTGGGTCCTATATTATTAGTTGTTCCGAATACCCCCGAATAATACTTTGAGCCCCCAACACCCATAACATGTTCCTGTTCCCATGTAGGCCCCCACTGTGAACAGTGCAGCTCTCTTTACGTCTGTCTGAAAACAAGTTCATACAGTTTACACCGGATTATCCAGAAGCAGAGTTATAATTTGTTCTGATTTAAGATTAAATCTGTTCCCTCAAAACTGCCTTTTGAATAGACATCTGGTGACATGGCTCTGCAGAGCCCTGGCTACAATGGTGCATAGCCCACTAGTAGTCCTGCGGGGCAGATGGGAGAGATTGCTGTAGTGAGTGCAGAGTGAGTGCAAGTGCAGAGTGAGTGCAGAGTGTGAGTGAGTGCAGAGTGTGAGTGAGTGCAGAGAGTGAGTGCAGTGTGAGTGAGTGCAGAATGAGTGAGTGCGTGCAGAGTGAGTGATTGCAGAGTCAGTGCAGAGCGAGTAGAAGTGCAGAGTGAGTGCAGAGTGTGAGTGAGTGCAGAGTGTGAGTGAGTGCAGAGTGTGAGTGAGTGCAGAGTGTGAGTGAGTGCAGAGTGTGAGTGAGTGCAGAGTGTGAGTGAGTGCAGAGTGTGAGTGAGTGCAGAGTGTGAGTGAGTGCAGAGTGTGAGTGAGTGCAGAGTGTGAGTGAGTGCAGAGTGTGAGTGAGTGCAGAGTGTGAGTGAGTGCAGAGTGTGAGTGAGTGCAGAGTGAGTGCAGAGTGAGTGCAGAGCGAGTGTGAGTGCAGAGCGAGTGTGAGTGCAGATGCAGAGTGAGTGTAGAGTGAGTGCAGGTGCAGAGTGAGTGCAGAGTGACTGCGAGGGTATTGAGTGTGACTGCAGAGTGACAGTGACTGCAGAGTGACAGTGACTGCAGTGTGGGAGTGTGCAGGGTGAACAGTGTGAGTGTGCAGGGTGAACAGTGTGAGTGTGCAGGTTGAACAGTGTGAGTGTGCAGGGTGGTGAGTGTGCAGGGTGAGCAGTGTGTGAGTGTGTAGGGGCAGTGTGTAAGTGTGCAGGATACGAACACTCAAACTAAGTCCACCACACACACATATATAAGACCACACACATAAGACCACACACACACACCACACTCTCACCACCACACACTCACCACCACACACACAACCACACACCACCAGCCGTCAGTGCACGCTTTCACCAGGCACAAACACCAACAGCCATCAGTGCACGCTTTCACCGGGCACAAACACCACCAGGCGTCAGTGCAGTCTTCCACCAGGCACACAACACCAAACGTCAGTGCACGCTTTCACCAAACACACACACACACACCACCAGCCATCAGTGCACACTTTCACCAGGCACACAAACACCAGCCGTCAGTGCACGCTTTTACCAGGCGCACTCACCACCAGCCGTCAGTGCACGCTTTTACTAGGCGCACTCACCACCAGCCATCAGTGCACGCTTTCACCAGGCACACACACCACCAGCCATCTGTACACACGTTTACCAGGCACACACACCACCAGCCGTCAGTGCACGCTTCCACCAGGCACACACACCTCCAGCCAGCAGTGCACGCTTCCACCAAGCACACACACCACCATCCATCAGTGAACAATTTCTACAGGCACACACACCAACAGCCATCAGTGCACACATCAATTGTTAACGCATCCACAATAAACTATTGTAGCAATCGCAGTATGGTGCACTTCACTTTTAAACAAATTCATCTAAAGCGCAGCATGCCACCATTGATACAATTCCAATCCAACCCACATATTTCTACTACACACCACATGCATACACTCCATAACACATGGATAAAAGACATTGCCATTTACAATGCCATTACCTCTAACTCAAATAAATCCGAGACCTATTGCATTTCTAATGCTTGTTACTAATCTTGCCCTCCTGACTTTTCACCCTCCTTCCCCTATGTGTTGGTCAGATTATGATCTTATGGGGTTGTGCCCTTGAGCAGGGTGTCTCAGAAGCGTACACTCAGGTGCCCTTGGCATAAACTTAACATTGCGCTATTCCAAGACCTTCTCTCCTCATCTTTGCCCAGTTTTCCAGCCGACCCAGATTCTAACGATAAATTGCAGTCAGACTGGATCTTTGGTGCTCTTGACTACCTTATCCCAGCTAAATGGTCTAAAAGCCGCAGCTCCAAATCTAGTCCGTGGTACAACACTAAGCTCACTTCCATGCGTAAAGAGTGTAAGAGGCTGGAGAGAGCATGCAGAAGGAACAATGACCCCCAACTTGAATAGGCCCTATCAAATAGCGATCAAGCAATACCATAGGTCTATTCAGTTGGAACGGGCTACCTATTATGGAGAAGAGATTAAGAGCAGTGCGAATCCCTCTAAAAGTATATTTTCGATACTGAAAGCTGAAATCATCTACAGCCCTGACTGCTACTTTGAAATCATCGGACGAGCACTGCACCACTCTAGCCTCCTTTTTGTTGAAAAGGTAGAGAAGATCTATCATTCCTTCCCTCAGGTTGCGTCCGGTTCTGACCCCATGTCTCATCCTCCTACTTTATGCACTCTGACCACCCTCCCTGCTATCTCCCAAGAGAAGCTATGCAGCAAAGTCAAATCTGGTACTCCAACTGATCCACTTAAGCCGGCCTACTCGATGAAAATTCTACCTGTGCTCATCCCTCAGCTGAGCCATGTGATCAACCTATCCCTCTCCTCAGCTGCCGTTCCGAGCACCTGGAAACATGCAAGGATGGTCCCCCTGTTAAAAAAAACAACCTGGAAGCCGCCAAACCCGAGAATTTCCGTCCCATCTCCCTCCTTCCCTGGGTCTCCAAAATCTCCGAGGCCCACGTCAATACCATTTTGACGGGGTATTTGGAGGAAAACAACATACTGGACCCCTCTCAGAATGGTTTTCGTCCTGGGCACAGCACGGAATCTGCTCGTCTTGCTGTCACCAAGCATCTGAGATGGGCTCTCGATGAGGGTCTTACCTCAGCACGGATTTTACTCGATCACAGTGCCGCGTTCGACGCTGTTATCCACCAGATTCTGTTGAAACGTCTGGAAGAGTTGGGGATAGTGGGTTCCGCCCTGGAGTGGTTTGCCTCTTTTCTTGCTAAGAGATCCTTCCAGGTAGCCGCCCCTCCCTTTGTCTCCAGAGTCTATGCCACTAAGCAGGGGGTGTCGCAGGGCTCAGCTCTGAGCCCTACCCTCTTTAATCTGTATGTTCAGCCACTGGCAATGGTAGAAAAGAACAGAGGGCTTACGGTAGTATCGTATGCAGACGATAGTTGGTAGTCACACCCACCGACGACATCACTCGGGACGCCTGTAAGTTCCGGAGCGATCTTGAAGCTGTTGCAGGGTGGATGACTGCCAACTGTCTCCGGCTCACCGCCAGCAAGTCTGAGACACTGCTGGTAGGGAGAGACTCATAGTGGCCTGGCCGCTGGGGTTGGCACCGTTCCGGAGCGATCTTGAAGCTGTTGCAGGGTGGATGACTGCCAACTGTCTCCGGCTCACCGCCAGCAAGTCTGAGACACTGCTGGTAGGGAGAGACCTGGGGGTTTGGATTGACAACACACTTAGCTTTCGCACCCTAACCAAGAAGGTGTCTGGTACTTGTTTTGGGCTACTGCGGGGGATCAAACCTCTGTTGGGTTTCTTTGATCCCCCAGTCAGGCAGGTTATTGTCAAGGCTTTGGTTATGTCAAAACTAGACCATGCCAGTTTCCTGTTTTTGGGGACCAACCAGACCAAAATTGTCAGACTTCAAAGAGGTCAGAATGCGGCAGCCAGAGCACTCCTTGGCCTGCCTAGGAGGTGTACTACTTCCAATGCCATCCGTCGCCTCCATTGGCTGCCTGTGGCCAAGCTCATAGAATTCAAGGCCCTCTGCATTACGTTCAAAATCCTGAATGTTTCATCTCCTGGTATCCTGGCCAATCTGCATACCATCTATACCCCCTTCCCCCTTCTTTGTTCTATGGGACAGAATCTTGCGGCTGTCCCTAGGGTGAGGAGGATCCGTGCTGGAGGGCGCTCCTTCCGTGTGTTGGCCTCAAAACTCTGGAATGCGCTCCCCTCTTCCATCTGGAGTATAAAGACCTATCTGCCTTTTCGAAAAGCTGTCAAAACATTCCTCTACCCTCCGTTGTAAGTTGCCTTCTGGCCACTAGCTGTGCAGGTTTCTGCTTTCAGCCCCGGGACGCCCCTTTGCTGTGGCAGCCGTGCGCTCCATAAGCGATTATAAGATAACATAACAGAACACTGATACACCTAGCTATACAGTCATCCACCAGTACAGACACTCATACCTATTGACAAAACCATACAGCCACTCACTCACCCAGTCAGTGACAGATGCACTTAGACATACATAAACACATCCACACAGCACTTATTTGTACACCACTAATAGAGCCAGTTGCACACACAGTTACACCCCCACTCACTAACATAGTCAATTACCAATTCATAAAGCCACTTACATGTCCATTTAGAAACTCAGTCAATAACACACCCAGTCACACACCAACACAGCTACTTATGCATCCAGTAACACACCCACAGAGGCACTAATACACACTCACTGATTTCCGCTCAACCATTCACATACCCAGCCACCCGCCCATGCAGACACCGATATACCCATTTAAACACCCATACTCAGACACTTACTCAGCCTATTACACACTGACAAAACCACCAGTGCAGCTATTCATTTGCTTGCAGTATGTAAACTAATAATATTTAATCTCAATTTAAATGTATTTTAAATTTGCTTTTCAGATCTTTTAAAGAGCAATGGAAGATTGAAGTATGAGGTGAAAAAATTATTAAGAATGATGCTTCTTACAGCATTCACAAACTGGGCAACTGAAGATATTTTTAGTTCATATGGCGTTTGCCACAATGAGTGACCATGTCTTGCAGTTCTGGTGAAACAGTGAGGCTGGTAAATGCTGATGATGATGCACCACTTACTCTCTGTTATCCTCAGATATGTCCTTGTATGCATGGTTTTTAGGTGTTTCGAAACAGAGGATGTGCCATGTGAACACTTCACAGTGCGTCTTGAAAGTTTAATGCTGCATAGATTGCTTTGGATAATTTTTGTAAGAATTTTCTTTTCTAACTGAGGAATTTTTTGGCGGTGGCAAGTCTTCGTCTTATTCATCCTGCTCTTTCCATTCTCTTTTATCTTTAGGTCTTAACTTTGAAACTCTCTTTTTTTGATGGAAAGGGAAAATACAAGGGAGCAATGGTGCAGGGACTGTGTCCAGAGATGTGAAAGTGAAAAAACAGAATTGGGTTATGGTCTACAATGAGGCTGGGTTAGCCAGGATTTGTGGTGGCATCATAGCGGTTTTGTGGATCCATAAAATGAAACGAAAACTCTGAAAGACTGTTTTGCATTTGTAAAATGTAATAAGTTTTGATCATTTGTTAATTGCTTGTTTTAAACTGTTTAATGTACTTATAAACTTGTGAAAAAGTATATTAGCCATTGAACTAATGGGTCAAATCATAGTTCAATTTATAATTAAACTGTGAAATTCACTAAATAACCTAAGGTTGCAGAAACATTTTAGTTAGGAAATTGCATGAAAAAAAACAGAAATTCACTGAAAAAGTTACAGGGGCGTTAAAGATAGGAAATAGAATTGTTTTTATCTTAGAAATGCACTGAAAACAACCAAAGGATATAAGGACTTTATAGTTAGATTCAGATTTTACACCAAAGAAATGCATCAGTTTTAGTTACCTAAGGTAACTACAACTTACGCACCCGCAATGCACTGCTTATGACATCACTTATGACATGGTAAGTGACATCACTGATGACATCATCAAATAAGTGTTTTTAAAAGTTTCTCAGAGGTAAAGATAAATAGAAAGCTACTGCATAACTTAAATTGCTAGTCTTTCTGAAGCTCCCACGCTTGTTTTGAATACAGCCCCTGGGCCCCGGAGACCACCACCTCCCCGGGGCTAATTAAACATTGATGGGGGCAGTGCGGACACCCCCCCCCCCCCAGAGCCCCAGGGGCTGCCACCTCCCTGGAGATACAAACACTTAGGTGGGGGCGCTGACCCAGCTCCGCCCCCTCCCCAAGTTATGGAGACCGCCACCTTCCCAGGGCCCAAAAATGTATTCAAAAAATGGACGAGGGGCTGCTCGGCCCCCATCCGGGGACAAAGAGTAAAGGAAGGCGTCTAGAGCCATACATGGTCACGGGGACTGCCCCTCACCTCCCCCCAAGACCGGCTTCTGCTATGTCCCGGGGTGCCCACCCCCGGGACATAGCGGTTTGCCTCAGCTTGACAGGAGCTGTGGTAGTTCCCGCCAAGCCGAAGCAAAACACTTCAGTTCTAGAAGGCGGGGGCAGTCAAAGAACTCCCGCACCCTGGAAGCGGAAGTTTCATCTCTTTCCCTGCCCACAGACATGCAGGCACTGAGAGAGAAGAAATCATTGCTTCTGTACGGAGGGAACTGCCATTCCGGCAGCTCACTCAGTGCACCAGCAATGCCGGCTCCTGTAGGAGGCGGGGAGCAGGCTGGGACCACGGGGTCTTGAGATTCCCCCTGCGGTCCTGGAGAAAGCAATGAGCACAAAGAGGCAAGATTAAGGTCAGAACCAGCAGAAAAGGACAAATAAAAGGTCATCAACAAGCAGAATATAGGTCATCAACGAGCAGAAATGGCATAAACTCACACCCACAAAGTTCCATTAAATGTTCATACACCCCCAGAACTCCAACTCCGACAGTACTCAAGAACGCCTAACTTCCTTCACAGTCAGTATGATGTCCACCATTGACCGCTTAGCCCCACCCACTGAAACTACAACCGGTCGCAGCCAAACGACACCAGACTCCATGGTATTCCCCTGATTTAAGATGTGAAAAAAGTCAATGCAAAAAACTGGAACGGCTCTGGCGCGTTTCCAAAGACTCACAAGATAAATAAAGTTTCAAGGTTGCTCTTGTAACTTACCATAAAAATCTAAAACTCACTCGGAAAACACATTACACTACAACTCGAAAAAGCTAAAAAAAATCCCCACACACCTCATTCCGGGTTCTAAATTCATTTACCAACCCTAGGGCATGTAACACCGTGGATGCCCCTTCCCAAACTTTATGTGATAACATAGGAAACCATCTATCACAAAAAATAGAAAACATCTATCACAAGATTACTTCAAATCCCTAGCCTCAGCTAGGCCCAAACATAGACCCTCCCCCAATCACACCAGATGCCTTAACCCTTGAAACCTTCTCAACTCTAACCACATTGAAGTGGAATCATTATTACGAGTAGTCTAATCATGGTCTCCACTTGACCCTATACCCGCCAAGACCTCCGCTTTACTATCCAGGACACTGGCAGCTCCCATCAGCTCAATCCTCAATAGATCTTTGGAGGAAGGTAGCCTCCCTCTGGAGTGGAAAGCGGCAAGGGCATCCCCATTAGGAAGAATTCTAAAGCCGCCCTTGAGGATGTCTCTAACTATCGTCCCATCTCTCTGCTTCCTTTACACAGCAAACTCTTAGAGAAGCACATAAATAAGCATTTGTCCAAGTTTATTGAATCCTCAAATCGCCTAGACCACTCACAATCAGGATTTCGACCTAAGCACAGCACTGAGTCTGAATTGGTGGAAGTAACTGATAACATGCGAATGCTAGCGGACAAGGGCAAGGCTGTACTCCTGGTTCTGCTTGACCTGTCCGCAGCATTTGATACCATCTCCCACCAGATCCTGCTCAAGCGGCTTGAGGATGTAGGCATCTGAGGGAAGGCTTTAAAATGGTTGACCAATTTCCTCTCAGATAGAACCCAAACCATCAATCTGGGGTCCTTTAGCTCACAGACCACCAAAGTCACCAAGGGGGTACAGCAGGTCTCGTGTTTGAGCCCTACATTATTCAACATCTACGTTACCCCCTTGGCTAGCTTACTGAGGCAATTAGGCTTCATTCCCATCTCCTACGCCGATGACATGAAACTCCTTCTCTCCTTCAATAAAACCGACAACATGCAATCCACCATATCGGAGGGTATGAAAGGTATCACACATTGGATGAGAGAAAACCTCCTTCAGCTCAATACTGACAAATCTGAAATTAAGCTGTTCGGAGACGCTAATGTGAGATGGTCCCCCAGCTGGTGGCCTGAGGAACAAGGATCAGCGCCCCCCCAAACAGGTGGTGAAAAAATTAGGAGTTAAACTTGACCAAAAACTTACATTAGAGGTGCATGTGAATAGCACAGCCGGGGAATGCTACCACACACTTAGCCTCCTACGTAGGGTCTTCCCTCTCCGGCCAAAATCTGTATGTAAAACTCTAGTTCAGGCGCTGATCCTCAGCCGCCTGGACTATTGCAATGACCTGCTGATCTCTGCAAAGGAATCCTCTCTTAGAAAACTGCAAGTGGTCCAAAAATCTGCAGCTCGACAGGTAACCAATGCACCCCCAGAACCGCATCTACCATGTTACTTCAAAAACGACACTGTCTTCCAGTGAAAAAAGGAATACAATTTAAAGTCTGTTGTATGGTATACAAATCCCTAAACAACATGGGATCCAGTTATCGGACGAAAAAATTGGTCAGATATATACCATCCAGACCCCTGCTGTTGGGTCACCAAGGATTCCTTCATACCCCACGCTTCAAACTAGCCAGCATGGGCGGTAAAGCATTCTCCCACTTTGCCCCGCGATACTGGAACCAACTCCCCATTCAGTTATGCCAATGTACCAACCCCTCCTGGCCTTCAGAAAGCTGCTGAAAACGGCACTGTTCTAAACTATCTCCTGGATTGGTCACTAGCAGTCACATTGCGGAGATACCCCGGTGGGGGTGATTCGGGCGTTATAGAAATCATATAAATAAAATAAATAAAGGGGCAGAATAGAGGTCATCAACTAACAGAAAGGGGCATAACAGAGGTCAGAATCAAGCAACAAGAGGCAGAATAAAGGTCAGAAAGACGCAAAATAAAGGTCAGAAAGAGGCAGGATAAAGGTCAAAAACTAGCAGAAAGAGGCAGGATAAAGGTCAAAAACTAGCAGAAAGAGGCAGGATAAAGGTCCAGAGCGAGCAGAAAGAGGCAAAATAATGGGCAGAATGAGCTGAACCACTGAGAGAGACAGGCACACACAAGCAAACACACTCAAATATCCACTCAGACTCACACCCTCGCCCACACACTCATGCACCCACTCAGGGACTCATATACCCACTCAAAGATCTACTCACTCATGTTCCCATTCACAGATCCACTCTGAGACTCACACAACCACTCACACACCCACTTACTCACTCACTCAGAGACCCACACACCCACTAACCTACCTATACAGCCACTCACACACACTGTCGCAGAGGTTACAGGTAGGAAATAACAATTAAAAAACATCAAAATTCGTAGAACAAAACAAAGATTACAGGGACGTTTTGGTTAGGAAACAGATATTTTTAAAAACAGACATTCACAGAAAAAAAAATGTTACAGTGGCGCTCACATTTCACTCATACAAAACCAGAGAAATTCAGCAGTTAGTTACCTGAGCGAACTATAACTTACGTTATACACACGTTGTGTCTAAATATATTTTCCTATATTTTACACACACACCCACCCACCAATCTTGCTTTCAGTCAAATTGTGGTACGAAAACACCTACATTTCGATGTCACAGATGACACACTTGAGATTCTGGAAAACAGTGATGTCCTTCTGATGGTCTTACTTTATCAGTGGCCTAGGAAACTTTTGAATCTGGGATTATTGCACGACTAAGGGAGAGTCTCTTCACTTTGCACTCAAAATACCTGGCCACCCTTACGGGACCTAAGCCAGCTTCACAGGGGTACTGGTGTTCTTTGCACAGTGTACAGTCGGAGACTTCATTCGACGGATTTATGATCCCCTGATGAAGGGCTAATCCAGCCCAAAATGGGTTGGTATGGGACGGCTTCATTTTTGGTTTTTGAACAAGCTCTCTGATTTTTTACATTTGTACTGATTACTCAATATGGATATGAATGACAACTACCTACAACAACTTCAATGGTAATTGATGAATAAAAAACTGATTCCGAAATGTTGACGCTTCAATCGTGATCACGATTCATGAACTTTACTTAGGTTTATCCTTCGTCCTCCATCAGCCAAATCCCCAGGGTGCATGAATAACTTCAACCTAAACATGCGGGCCCACACAACCAAAATCCTATAAATGTCAATCTTTTAACTGCACCGCTTCAGGAATATCAAACATGTCAAGGCTTAATTTAACCAAGAGGGTCAATATTTAGTCCTAGCACACATCAACAGTGGCACTGCAACTCTGGTGTTACTTTTCAAAGAGACCCTTGAGAGACCCTTGCCCCTTCAGAAGGTGTTTTACCCATGACAATCAGTTGCAAGCACAAGAATATTTTTCATATCTGCCCCTTCTACAGAATACTTTTAGAAGCCATAATTATTTTCAAGAATCTTTCAACACATTTACAAAGCAATACATCTCCAGCAACCCATCTTGGCTGTTGGCTTCTTGGAAGCCAGAATCAAATCTCATCTGTTGCTAGAAATTTCAATTCCAAGGCAAAAGTGAAAACTTCAAACTATCTCCAGCTATGCACGAAAATACTAAAACTTCTTGCCAGAAACCCCAAGACTGAGCGTCTCTCTTTTCATTCAGCAAGTTATGAAGATCAACCATTTAAAGGAAAAAGGACTCCTGCTTTAGTCAGTTATGCTACCCTGTTAGTCTATGTTCTTCTCTTGCTTCATGTACCATACTACTCTATGTTCTTCTCTTGCTTCATGTACCATACTACACTACATAAATGTTAAGTCTACATTATATAAACAAATTGGGCACGCAAGCGAAAGATGGGAGCAAATACAAAATGGGGTATTGTTGTAAGCGGGAATGGTGATATGCTCAAAGGGAAAACCACTGGTCAAGCAGGGGGAGGGGTAAGAACCATAAGGTGAGACACTGAGAGCACAAGGAAAGACACTAGGGGTACAGGAGAAGAAGGTTTTTTTTTCTTCCATTTTTAATGTTTTGAATTAATGCAAAAAAAAGCTCTGGAGGGAATCAGAATGACTCACAATACATGGAGCAATGATTTTGACGGTAACAGTTGTTTTGTATACAAGAAGAAGAAGACTTTGCACTTTCATTTGATCCTCTCTTCCAAAATATGCAGGTCGCCATATTATTTCTAACAGACATTACCAGTATACATTTTCCAAATAAGCAAATGAACAGTCTTGAAGAAAACATGCAGATTATTCAGGATCACATGGCCATTTTCAAAGGCAGATTACTAAGTCTGCAGGTAACGTTAGATCAATGGGAGATGTGGCACAGGACATAGAGGTTATTAATGGAAATCGGGCATTTTCAGAGATCGCTTAAATTGGTTCAAAAAGTTCCAAGTAGAGAGTTGCAGGACTTCTGCAGAAGGCCTGAAAAAAATTGAGAAGGGAGGGGGTCTGAACCCTTGGTCAAATGAGGTACACAAAGGAAGTGTGTTTGTAGGGGTGCCCAAGAGGAGGAGATCCAGTGGTATGTAAGGGAGCCACTATGAGGATTGGTGTGCAAGTAGGAGCACAAAGGTTGTAGGGTGACAGTGAGCCAGCAAGGGGTGTGGAGTGACTGTGGAAGCACTAAGGGGTGAGGGCCGCCAGCGGGAGCGCAAAGGGGTGTGGGGCAGGAGCGCAAAGGGGTGTGGGGCGGGAGAGTAAAGGGGGGCTGGAGAGTAAAGGGGTGTGGGGCGCCAGCGAGAGCGCAAAGGGGTGTGGGGCGCCAGCGGGAGCGCAAAGGGGTGTGGGGCGCCAGCGGGAGCGCAAAGGGGTGTGGGGCGCCAGCGGGAGCGCAAAGGGGGGCGGGAGCGCAAAGGGGGGCGGGAGCGCAAGTGAGAGCGCAAAGGGGTGCGGGGCGAGAGCGCAAAGGGGTGCGGGGCGAGAGCGCAAAGGGGTGCGGGGCGAGAGCGCAAAGGGGTGCGGGGCGAGAGCGCAAAGGGGTGCAGGGCGAGAGCGCAAAGGGGTGCAGGGTGAGAGCGCAAAGGGGTGCAGGGCGAGAGCGCAAAGGGGTGTGGGGTGAGAGCGCAAAGGGGTGTGGGGCGAGAGCGCAAAGGGGTGTGGGGCGCCAGCGAGAGCGCAAAGGGGTGTGGGGCACCAGCGAGAGCGCAAAGGGGTGTGGGGCACCAGCGAGAGTGCAAAGGGGTGTGGGGCACCAGGGAGAGCGGCAAAGGGGTGTGGGGCACTAGGTAGAGCGGCAAAGGGGTGTGGGGCACCAGGGTGAGCGGCAAAGGGGTGTGGGGCGAGAGCGCAAAGGGGTGTGGGGCGCCAGCGAGAGCGCAAAGGGGTGTGGGGCACCAGCGAGAGCGCAAAGGGGTGTGGGGCACCAGCGAGAGTGCAAAGGGGTGTGGGGCACCAGGGAGAGCGGCAAAGGGGTGTGGGGCACTAGGTAGAGCGGCAAAGGGGTGTGGGGCACCAGGGTGAGCGGCAAAGGGGTGTGGGGGCACCAGGGAGAGCGGCAAAGGGGTGTGGGGTGCCAGCGGGAAAGCAAAGGGGTGTGGGGTGCCAGCGGAAGAGCAAAGGGGTGTGGGGCACCAGCGGAAGAGCAAAGGGGTGTGGGGCACCAGCGGGAAAGCAAAGGGGAGTGGGGCGCCAGCGGGGAAGCAAAGGGGAGTGGGGCGCCAGCGGGAGAGCAAAGGGGTGTGGGGTGTGGGGCGCCCGCGAGCGGGAGCACAAAAGTTGTTTGGATGCCAGCGGAAGCGCAAGAAGTGAGGGGGTGCTAATGGCATCACTAGAACAGCGTGATTTCAATTGCAGCAGAAGTAGCTTGGGGAGGGGCAATTAGTGCACAAGAAATTTAAAGTGCTAAAATATGCACAAGAAATGTGGGATGCCAACCGAAATTTAAAGTGCTAAAATATGCACAAGAAATGTGGGATGCCAACTGGAGACTAAGGGATGTGGGAGCACAAGGGGTTTGGGTTGCCAGCGGGAGCAGAAGGGGTGGGGGCTGCCAGCGGGAGCAGAAGGGATGCAGGGTGCCAGCCAGCGGGAGCAGAAGGGATGCAGGGTGCCAGCCAGCGGGAGCAGAAGGGATGCAGGGTGCCAGCCAGCGGGAGCAGAAGGGATGCAGGGTGCCAGCCTCCGGGAGCAGAAGGGACGCAGGGTGCCAGCCTCCGGGAGCAGAAGGGACGCAGGGTGCCAGCCTCCGGGAGCAGAAGGGACGCAGGGTGCCAGCCTCCGGGAGCAGAAGGGACGCAGGGTGCCAGCCTCCGGGAGCAGAAGGGACGCAGGGTGCCAGACAGCGGGAGCAGAAGGGACGCGGGGTGCTAGCCTGCGGGAGCAGAAGGGACGTGGGGTGCCAGGAAGCGGGAGCGCAAGAGATGCGGGGTGCCAGGCAGCAAGAGCGCAAGAGATGCGGGGTGCCTGCCAGCGGGAGCGCAAGAGATGCGGGGTGCCTGCCAGCGGGAGCGCAAGGGATGCAGGTTGCCAGCCAGCGGGAGCGCAAAGGGTGCGGGGTGCCAGCCAGCGGGAGCACAAGGGATGCGAGGTGCCAGCCAGCGGGAGCACAACGGATGCGAGGTGCCAGCCAGCGGGAGCACAACGGATGCGAGGTGCCAGCCAGCGGGAGTACAAGGGGTATGGGGTGCCAGCGGGAGCACAGGGGACATGGGGTGCCAGCGGGAGCACAGGGGGCATGGGGTGCCAGCGGGAGCACAAGGGGCATGGGGTGCCAGCGGGAGCACAAGGGGCATGGGGTGCCAGTGGGAGCACAAGGGGCATGGGGTGCCAGCGGGAGGGCATGGGGTGCCAGCAGGAGCGCATGGGGTGCCAGCAGGAGCGCATGGGGTGCCAGCGGGAGCACAAGGGGCATGGGGTGCCAGCGGGAGCACAAGGGGCATGGGGTCCCAAAGTTAGTGCAAGAGGCGTGTAGTGCAAAAGTGAAAGAAAGAAGTGTGCGGTGCCAAGGGGAGGACAAGAAGTGTGCAGTGCCAAGGGGAGGGCAAAAAGTGTACTGTGCCAAGGGGAGGACAAGAAGTGCACCGTGCCAATGGAAGAACAGGAGTGTTGGGCCGATAGAAGCACGGGGGGGGTGTGGGGTGTTAATGGGAGCCCAAGGAATGTGGGGTGACAGATGGCTGGCAATGGAACGAAGTACCTGAGCCTGCGAGGGGACTGGAGCTCAGAGGGTGGAAGGTGGGTACTCAAAGCACATTAAGGGGGCCCTACGTTTGCAAATGACACGTGGGTTCTTTAAAATATCGAAAGTGGGCGTTGCAGGACGATAGAAGACTAGTAATGAAGTGTGTGATGGAACTATGGAAGGGTGGTGTCTGAGGTAGACGCTGGCAGAATGGGGCGTGGGCGAACACTTGCAGAGTGGTGTGTGGAACACTTGCAGGGGAGTCTGAGGGGATACTAGCAGACAGGAGTAGGAGGAGATACTAGTAAGCAGAGTGAGCCTCAGGAAACAGTGGCATAGCATGGATTCAAGTATACAAGTGGGCTTAAGTGTCCATGGGCTTAAGCGTGCACGTGCTAAGTATCTCCTCCCCTGACCCCACTTCAACCTCCAACTACCTGCAAGCTCTGCTCCCCCGGTAGCTGTGCGGCCCGCAGCAACTCCAACACGCGCCCGTTATTAGCAACCTTCTTGCTGCTCTCGGTGTCACAGAAAGTGAAGAGTTCGCCATAGTACCGCTGTTCGGCCTCGGTCAGCGTCAGCCCCTCCATGCTGCCCCCGCGCTTCGCTCACTGCCGCCCAGGCACCAGCGCCATTCACTGCGCTCGTGACGTCACGGTACCGTCTGACAGCCCAAAAGGCACCCGGATGTGCGCCCCGCAACTGCACCCTTCACGAGCCGTGTCTGAGCTAATCGTCAGTGACGTACAGGGCCACCTACGGGTTACTCCAGGAACTGTAGCCGGTAGAGTCTGGCCTGATCTCTGCTCTCTGTAAAAAGCCCAAGCTCTCTAGAAATGACTCTAAAACAAGCCCAGCCCACAAAACACAACTGAAAAGCAACACATTTCACAGACGCTATCAGATCTCTTGGGAATAAGAAGTTTGGCTAAATCAGCCGTCTGTCTGTTTTTTTTTATAAAAAAAGATTTTGAACACTATTTTGTGATATTGTGAGTGACGGTGTTGCTGCAAATTGCAGGTTCCACTGCCACTAAAATCGCTTGGGAGATTATTAATGAACCTTATGTAAAAAAAAATGTTTGTTAGCTAAATCGCAAAGATTCAAATGGTAAGGAGAATCATTTTTAACTTCGTCTCTATTCTATAAATGTCCATGTTATACATGCATCTGACCTATGCTATTACAGAGAAAAGTCAATTCAAGTATACATTTATGTGGACAAAATAATAATGCTATAACACTCAGAGGTTGGCAGCCAACTGTAGCTTAGCCATTTTACGAGCACTTAAGACATATAGGAAGTAAAGTATCACACCGAAGTGAGCAAAAGTATGCTTTATTCACGTCTTCAGCTCTGCCACACCGAGAAGACAAGCAGTTGCAATGTAACCAGTCTCGCATTTGTGAAAGTTAGAGCTATTGGCGTTGTAAATTATAATATTTTTTACTTTCGTTTTTTTTTCGTCTACAGTGCTGTGATTATTTAGAAAACGTGAGTTAGAGCTATTGGTGTTGTAAATGTAAATATTTTGTATTTATGTAATGTGGAGTGGATGTATGTGGTATGTGTAGAGAGCCACTCGGGCTCTCCCATACTTTGTAGCACTTACACACACGCACGCACGCACGCATACCCCGGGGCGGGCTCGCGCCGGGCTATAAATAAATAAAGCGGAAGACCGCTCGGGGTCTTTCCGGCTAACTGTTAACTGTGGTCAGCGTGCTTTCTTTTCAGTGATCCCCTGCCACGTGTTAGACCCCGACCTAACACTCCACATTGGCGACGAGGCCGGCCTACCTGTGCGTGTGCCTGGCTGCCTCGGTCCGTGACTCCGCAGAGAACCTGCCTCCTGCTGCGGTGCCCACCCGCGTGCTGTACTGCGCTGGTCCCGCTCCCAGACCCGCCCACGCGTCTCCCCGCCGGGAGCGCCTTTAGCTGGCGGGCCTCGACACGAGCCAGGAGCTGCCCTGCTGCCGCCGGAGGTGCGGGTGAGTCTGTCCCCCTCCCGCCCGCGCAGCCTCTCCACGTGCGCTCGCCCCACCATCTGTGCAGTCCCAGCCACAGCGAAGGAGCGCTCGCTCTGTCGAAAGAAACGGCGGCGCGCCCGCTGCGCCACTCGCACCACGTGGCCAGAATCGGCCCAGCGCTTGAGGACGACTCCGAGGCTGTACCCTCGTGCAGCGCTACGCTCGTGCGTGCCGACCCTCGGCCCTGACCCCGCAGAGCGCCTGCTGACAGGAAGGAACTGCTCTGAGGTTCGAGGTCTCCAGAGCCGGCGGCCTAAACGCGCTGGGGGTGAAAACGATAAAAAGCATAGGCAAAAGCAATTCGCCTATAAGACTTCTCCAAAGCATCTATCTGAGGACCAGGATAAGCATTAATGTTTTGCCTACAGTATTCATCCAAGGCATCTCTCTGCAGACAAGCATAAGCAATATCAAGCCACCTACTGTGAAAACAAGCATAGGCAACGGCAACTCGCCTGAAGGTACTCATCCTACGCACCTTCTCACTTCTGGTGTCTGCCACGTATTCCTCGGGATCACGATCCATCCGCAGTCTACGCCCGTAAGGGACTCAATGGACAGAGGGAACTCCCCACACGCCACCACACATCAGTCAGCGCACATACCTGGACTGACTCCCCTGGTGCACAGGCATCAACCAACCTGCAGTTGGGAAGCCTCCTCGCTGAGCCATGTCGGTGGTAGCGCCAGGAGCTAATCAAGATGGGGCGGGTCAAACCCCTCCCGCAGCGACCGCGCAGGCTCCAGCGGCACAGGCGTTGCCTCCACCGGGACCCAACCAAGCTGGCGCCAACGTGCCGATGCCACCCACCCACCTACACTCGGGCTCAGCACCAATTCCCCCATTCAGCGAGGCGGCGGACCCTGCGACGGCGGCTCCGAGATGGAAGGCGTGGGTTGGGAGGTTAAACCTCTACTTCAAGGGCACCAGGGAGACGGACGGAACAGTGAAAAGGTCACTCCTCATTCTATATGGCGGACCGGAAATCTATGATCTATTCGAGACGCTGCCCAACACCGGACAGGACCACGACTATGATGCCGCAGTCGCAGCCCTAAACACACACTTTGATCCACAACTCAATACTGACTTTGAGAAGTTTAAGTTCAAAAGAGCATGGCAAACGGAGTCTGAGTCGGTAGACATGTACTACGCCCGGCTACGCCGGCTCGCCAGCACCTGCCCGTTCACCAACCCACGGGAGGAGATACGTGACCAGATCATAGTGGGCTGCAGGTCGAAGCTACTCAGGAAGCTCATACTCCGCCAACCGGGCATATCGCTGGATGAGATACTAGCCCTGGCCAGATCGCACGAACTGTCCGACGCAAGGGCGGAAGAAATGGGAGCTGCGCTACGCACTCCGATCATCTCGCCGACAGCCTCCAGAATGACACCCATCAAGGAGGAGAGGGTCGACGCAATCCAGAGACGACCCGTGGCTGCCCGATCAAGAACCACACCGCCTCGGGGCAACACATGTGGTTACTGCGGTGAAGACCATTCGGCAACCGCGACGTGTAGTGCAAAAGGAAAGACGTGTCTCAAATGCGGGCGGCTCAACCACTTCGCTGCAGTATGCCACGGAGGAAAATACAAACAAGCTGGCCAGAGATCCAGGACGCTGGCACAACGGGTCAGACAGCTGTCAATAGACCAAGAATCGCCCCCACCAGATCACCAAGCCCAAGACAGGAGACCGCGGTATGAAGACGAAGAAGACGATGAGATATATGTCATCTCCTATGTTAGCAGGGCCTCCACCAAAAGAAGACCTCCGCCCGTGTGCTCAATAGCCGTCGAGGGCACGGAAGATGACGGCCCTCATAGACACAGGGGCGTCAGTAAACGTCATGGACTCCACTCCGACCAATATGAGAAAATGTCCCCCAAACCTCCGCTTGCACCTTCCACCGCGAGGATCTACACATATGGTGGCACGGAGCCGCTACCACTAAGAGGAGTCATTCAAACGACGGTCGTAAACGGCGACTACTCCACAGCAACGCGCTTCCACATCACGGAAGGAAAAAAGGCACCCTCCTGAGCTGCCACACCGCGGAAGACCTCGGTCTCGTGTTCTTTGCCAACCAGGTGCACCAAGCACATGCGGACTTCCTGTTGAGAGACTTCCCCGAGCTGTTCCAAGGCCTTGGAAAACTGAAGGTCAAAATGCTCGTTCTATCAGGAATCGATAGACTTCTTTGGCTACACGTGCACGAGGGAAGGACTGAAAGTTGACCCCAAAAAGGCGGAGGCGATCAAGGCAGCAAGCACTCCCAGAAACCCCACCGAAGTGCGCAGTTTCCTGGGCATGGCCACTTATTGTGGCCGGTTCATCCCTAACCTGGCCGATCTTGCAGAGCCCCTCAGAGCCCTCACCCGCGCAGACCGCCAGTGGGAGTGGACAGTGGCAGCCCATAACGCTTTCCAGAACATCAAGGCCAATCTCCTGGACACGACCGTGATGGCCTATTTTCAGCCCCGACGCAAGACGGAACTGATCGTCGACGCCAGCTCAGTGGGCCTTGGGGCGGTGCTCCTGCAGGAACATGGACCTGAAGTGTGGAAGCCAGTTGCGTATGCCAGCAAAGCGCTGTCGGATACCGAGACCAGGTATGCCCAGATCGAAAGAGAGGCCCTAGCGATCAAATGGGCGTGCCAGCATTTTCACTTATACCTGTGTGGGCAAGAATTCACCGTAGTTACAGACCACAAACCACTGCTGCCACTATTCACTGGATCTTCCCGGCTAGCACCACCTCGGATTGAGCGATGGGCGGTCCAGCTGCAAGGCTACAACTTTAAAATAGTGTTCCGGCCTGGGGCCCATAATCCGGCTGACTATCTCTCCCGACACCCTGATGCCATCAGCCAACACCCACTGCGAGATGAAGGCCTGGAAGCTGATGCTTTTGTCCACATGATCTCGACTGCAGCGTGCCCAGAACACATGACATTGAAAGAAGTTGGTGCCGCTACTGCTCGAGATGAGACACTAACGAGAGTCGGTCATGCCTTGGAAGGAAACAAGTGGGCCCACTTCCTAGACGGAGCGCCGAATCTTCGGCTGGAAGTCACCCATGCCCGCCAGCAGTTGAGGCAGATCCGGAGCGAACTGAGCATAGGAGACGAAGGGGTCATCCTCCGAGGACATCTCCTCGTCATACCCGAAAGCCTCCAACAGAAGGCCCTGGAGTTGGCACACGTAGGACACCAAGGCATGGCCAAAACCAAGGACCGTCTCAGGAGCATCGTTTAGTTCCCCGCCATGGACAGCCAAGTCGACGCAATGGTGCGGTCCTGCCATGCTTGTACTATCACAGGCCTGGACCCTGCTCCCGCACCTGTGATTACCGAAGATGCTCCACAGACACCATGGACACATCTCAGCATAGACTTTGGGAGTTTCCCAGATGGCAGACACACCTTAGTCTTGGTTGACTCCTTCTCCAAATTCCCGGTAGTTGAGATCATACCCTCAACTGCGTTTCCGCAAGTAAAAAAAGCGCTGAACCGCGTGTTTGCCACCCTAGGGCTCCCCGAGGAAATCAAATCTAACAACGGCCCCCCATTTCAAGGAAGAGACTTTCAGAGCTATCTAGAGAGCCTTCGGATCAAACACAGGAAGATCACACCCCTGTGGCCCCAGGCCAACGGGGAAGTTGAGAGACTGATGAGAATGCTCAACAGAGCCCTGAGAATTGCGGTGGACAATGGTGATGATCCGGAACTAGCTCTTGATCAATTCCTGGGAGCCTATCGGCAGACACCCCATAGCACCACTGTTGGACAGGCCACATGAAGGGCCGCTCTCCCCCGGCCCAACCAGGCCCGAACCAGCCACACAAGTACCACACACCACCATTGCACGTCCACCGTCCCCGCAGGGACCCCTACACTCGAACCTGTTGACCGCGTAGGCCGACCCACTACCGGCCTGCGCGCCCATCCTGGGCGCCATCTTGGACACTCCACCACGAGGCCGCCGGGCCCCCGATCGACCTCAACCCTGGGCCTGGCCAGGCCTCAGACATTCCGGCACCAACATCCACCCAGGAGGTGAGCGGGCTACTTGGTCAGTCAATGGGAGCAAGAGGTGTCGATGGCTCTCCCCCGCCAAGTACCGCTCGCCCATCGCCTCCCCGGGCGCTGGCTCCACCCCCCTGCTGGGTGTCTGAACCCCCTCATCCCGGACCTCCCGACCTCCAAGTGCGAGGGTCCGGACATCAAAGCACACCAGCCCTATAACTGGGGCAGCTCCAGAGCAGGACGGGAGTTGTATCTTGGAGTCGAGAGACGCAAAGAAGAACTCATCCTTGACGGACTACTGGCGCTGCCGTAGCTCTGTCTTGTGCACCTTCGTCTTGCCTGCTGGCACTGCCGCGGCTTTGGGAACCACCCTATCCTTCATCGTCGTCGGGACCTGCTGGCGTGGCCGCGGACCGTTGTAACCACCACCTTCATCGGGACCTGCTGGCTCTGCCGCGGACCGTCGTCTTCCTTCATCCATCTCGGGACCTGCTGGCTCCGCCGCGGCCCGTTCATCTACCCCCCCGAGCTCGAGGATTGAGAGCTATTGCCATCTTTTTAGTAACAAGACTGTCCCGCTACCCTCTTCCCAAACAGAGACCAGAATAGAGGGGACCCCTGAGTCCAGACCTCCTTGTACCATTCTACCGTACTTGAAGAATTCCCTATAAAGTATCGTTGAACTTTATCCTTGTGTGGTGTCCGTCTGTGGGGGGGAAGTTACTTGTCTGTACGATTCGCTGGAGACGGCTCTCCCCGGAGACCTCTCCCCTTATCCTCGGCCGACCCTCCCGGTCCGTCTAACATTGGTGGCCAGCGACGGGATCCGAATCACCGCATAAACCGTACAGAGAGTAGCTCACCCCACGGCGAATCACGATGTCAACTAAAGACAGCGGATCAACGGAGAAATTCCAGATGGAGAAATTGGACGAGTACAGCCATCGTGAACTTAAACAGTTCTGTATCGAATTAGGTATCGCTACCACCGGACTAAATACCAAAGATGACTTTAAGCAGGCCCTGGAATCTTGGGCAGAAACCGGGGCTGCCGGAACCCCCGATCAAGACATCGCAGCACAAACCCCCATGGCCCCTGAAGAACGAAGAACGGGTCTCTCGCCAGACGAGATCCAGGAACGAGAAAGAACCCGACTACACGAGCTGGAAATGGCCCGGCTCAAAATGGACGTTGAACTAAAGTTGGCCGAACAGAAAATCAACTTAGAGCACCTGCGTCTCCGAGAAGAAAGAGAGGAGAAACAGAGACAAAGGGAGCTCGAGGAAAAGAAACTGGCATATGAACATGAGCGGAAATTAGCTGAAATCGACCTACGCAAACAGAATAAAGAAGCAGGGGTGCCCGAGCAACCCCACACTCCAGGGGCAACAGAGAAGAAGGTACACATCCCCAAGGATGTCGTTCGAGAATACTTCCGAGAGGACGACATCCAGCAATGGTTTAAGGCCTATGAAATCGCTATGACTGCACACCGGATCGATAGAAGCGATTGGGGGGCCGGTCTGTGGGGGAGATTCCTCAATGAGGGCCGCGACGCCCTGCTGCAACTCCCGGACCACCAGATGACCTCCTATGACCATATGAAAGCTGCACTCCTCACCCGCTATGGCCTCACACCCGAGATGTACCGTCAGAGGTTCCGAGACTGCACCCGCATCCCAGGTACAACTTGGGTGGACTATGTCAATTACTTTACCTGAGCCTTCGAGGGCTGGATCAAAGGAAGCAAGGTCACAACCTACGAACAACTGTTCAATCTTATGGTATGGGAGCATCTGTCGAACAATTGCTTCATTGAACTTCGCCAGCACCTCCTCGACAGCAAGTTAACGGATCCCCGGCAGCTCGCAGCCGAAGCAGACCGGTGGGAGATCACCAGAGTGAGTCGAAATGGGTCCTCCGAACAGAACCGGAACAACAATGGTCAGCACCGTCCCCGAGGAGGTGGAGGCCAAGGACGCGGAAGAAGCAACGCTCCGGTCACCCCCACTACCAGCCCCACCCCCCCGGCCAACCGGGGCAGCACCCCAGCGCGACCGGGACATCGAGCCAATGTTACCTGCCATCGATGCCAACGAGTCGGACACTATGCAAACGACCCAAACTGCCCCCAGTACCAGAGCCCAAGACCCCGCCAAGTAGCCGCTGCTGCTCTGGGGGAGGAACAGATCTCAGAGGAACAAGAAGAATATGAACAGGAACACCAAGAATGGGAGCCAGCCGCCATGGCTCTCGCCTGCCTAGGGGGGAGAGACATGGTCCCGCGGGTCCCCCTACCCGCTAATACCCAGAAGTACAGCCAATGGGTGGGCATCAATGGACGCCGGGCTGAAGCCCTTCGTGACACTGGGGCCAGTGTAACAGCCGTCCGCTGTCACCTGGTGACCCCCGAACAATACTTACCAAACATTCTCTGCCCTGTACGTTCAGCCGATAACTCAGAAAGTCTGTGTCGGATGGCCTGCGTCCCCTTCGAATGGGGAGGGGTCTCCGGCATGTTGAAGGTGACGGTCCGAGATGATGCCCCCGTAGACTGCCTCCTGGGTAATGACCTGGAAAGCTCTCCTTGGGCAGCAGTCGAACGAAAAGAACACCTGGGGATGCTGGGCGTCCCGGACTGGGCGTGCGTCACCACCCGGTCCATGACCGCCCGTGCCAACACCCGCCCAGAGGAACTCGAATGGCCGGCGCCACCGCCTCCGGTCGCCCCCGCCGAAACCACCGACCGTGACGTCCCCCCCGACCCAGCTCAACCTCCAGACCTCGCTAACCTCGACCAGTGGCCTCAAGAGGGGGGGCCCACGCAAGAACAATTTCGCCAAGAACAAAAGACCTGTCCCTCCCTCGAGGGACTCCGCCAGCAAGCACTGGCCCAAAGCGCAGGGGATACCTCCGGAACTCACTGGGTCTACTGGGACAATGATCTGCTGTACAGTGAGCAAAGAATCGCGGAGCTGGGGGCCAGCCGAGTCCTAGTGGTACCCCTCCGTTTTAGAGACTTTCTGCTAAACCTGGCCCACGATGTCCCCCTGGCAGGACACTTGGGTCAAGACAAAACCTATAGCCGCCTGGTGACCCACTTCTTCTGGCCCAAAATGAGGGACAATGTACACCAGCATTGCCGATCTTGCCCCACGTGCCAAGCCAGTGGGAAGAGCGGCCGCAAACTGAAAGCCCCCCTGCAACCTTTTCCCGTGGTCACCACCCCGTTCGAGAGGGTCGGAATCGATATCGTAGGGCCCCTGGACCCGCGCACAAAACAAGGCCATCGATTCATCCTGGTGCTAGTGGACCACGCCACCCGCTACCCGGAGGCTGTTCCCCTGCTGACTGTGACAGCCCCGGTAGTCGGCCGGGCTCTGATGGGGATCTTCTCCCGGGTAGGCTTCCCCCGGGAGGTCGTCAGTGACAGAGGCACGAACTTTATTTCGAAATATATGAAATCTCTCTGGCAACAGTGCGGGGTTACCTACCGGTTCACGACCCCCTATCACCCTCAAGGAAACGGCCTCGTTGAGCGGTTCAACCGCACGCTCAAAGGGATGATCGGGGGGTTGGAAGAGCCCCTCCGTCGCCAGTGGGATGTGCTGCTGCCGTGCCTCCTCTTCGCATATCGAGAGGTTCCCCAGAAGTCCCTGGGCTTCAGCCCATTTGAACTGCTATATGGACACCCCGTGCGCAGGCCGCTCAGCCTAGTTAAGGAAGGCTGGGAGATGCCCCCTCTAAAGAACCCACCAGATGTTTTCCGCTACCTCCTAACACTCCGCAACCAGACCCGGCGATTCCGAGAACTAGCAAAAGCCAACCTAGAGGCCAGTCAAGAGGACATGAAAAGGTGGTATGACCGGAATGCCTCCTCCATCGAATTTGAACCTGGGCAACAGGTATGGGTGATGTCCCCCACCGAACCTTGCGCCCTACAAGACAAGTGGACAGGGCCCTTCAAAGTGGTCGAGCGCAAGGGTCCGGCTACCTATCTCATCGACTTGGAATCTTCCCGGAACCCCCTCCGGGTCCTCCACGCTAACAGACTGAAACCGCACTTTGTACGGACAGAACTCAGCCTCCTGATGGCCACAGACAATGGGGCTGAAGAGGACTCCGAGCCCCTCCCGGACCTCCTACGAACGCGGGAGAAAGACGGTTCCGTAGAGGGGGTCCGACTCTCAGAGGCCCTCACCCGAGAGCAACACCAGGAGTGCCAAGTTCTCCTGTCACAATTCGCCAGCCTGTTCTCCCTCACCCCAGGTGTCACTTCCTGGTGTACGCACGATGTGGACACGGGGGACAGCCCCCCTATCCGCCACCGGGCCTACCGCGTGCCAGATCGGGTACGGGCCTGCATCCAGGAGGAAGTAGCCAAAATGCTCATGCTCGGGGTCATCGAGCCCTCAGACAGCCCCTGGGCCAGCCCGGTAGTACTGGTCCCCAAAGCAGCCGCCCCCGGCACCACACCAGAACTCCGGTTCTGCGTCGACTACCGGGGCTTGAATGCGGTCACCAGGACAGACGCACATCCCATCCCCCGGGCAGATGAACTAATCGACCGCATGGGAGCTGCCCGCTACCTCAGTATCTTCGACCTGACGGCGGGCTACTGGCAAATCGGCCTCACACCCCGGGCACAAGAACGTTCTGCCTTTTCCACTCCCGATGGCCATTACCATTTCACAGTCATGCCCTTCGGCATGAAGAATGCCCCAGCAACCTTCCAACGGCTCGTCAATCAGGTCCTGGCGGGGCTCGAAGGATTCAGCGCCGCCTACCTAGACGACATCGCTGTATACAGCAACCAGTGGTCCGAGCACCTCCACCACCTCCGAGCAGTGCTGCACGCCCTTCAGCAAGCTGGCCTCACGATCAAGGCCAGCAAATGTCAAATTGGGCAAGGGTCTGTAACCTACCTCGGGCACCAGGTGGGAAGCGGCCTGGTGGCCCCTCTGCAGCTAAAAATTGCCGCCATCCAGTCCTGGCAGCCCCCCATTACCCAGACCGAGGTACGAGCCTTCCTGGGCCTCACGGGCTATTACCGAAGGTTCGTGAAAGACTATGGTACTATCGTGAGGCCCCTCACAGAGCTCACGTCAAAAAATCAGCCCCAGAAAGTCAACTGGACCCCAGAGTGTCAAGCTGCATTTGAACAATTGAAAGCCGCCATGTGCTCCGCCCCTGTGCTCCAGGCCCCCGACTACAGCCGGGAGTTCATCGTCCAGACGGATGCCTCCGACCATGGCATTGGGGCAGTCCTGTCTCAAGTGAACACCGAAGGCCGTGATCAGCCGGTGGCCTTCATCAGCCGGCGACTCCTACCACGGGAACAACGCTGGAGCACCATAGAGAGGGAGGCCTTCGCGGTGGTATGGGCCCTCAAGAAGCTCCGGCCCTACCTTTTTGGCACACCCTTTCGGGTACAGACCGACCACCGACCCCTGCAGTGGCTGATGCAGATGCGGGGGGAAAACCCGAAGTTACTACGCTGGTCCATCTCCCTACAAGGGATGGACTTCACAGTTGAACATCGGCCTGGGCCAGATCACGCCAACGCAGATGGCCTGTCCCGGTTCTTCCGCCTCGACGAGAAGAGTCCCCAAGAGAATGGGTAACTCTCCCCGCCTTCAGCTGGGGGGGACGCATGTTGGACAGGCCACATGAAGGGCCGCTCTCCCCCGGCCCAACCAGGCCCGAACCAGCCACGCAAGTACCACACACCACCATTGCACGTCCACCGTCCCCGCAGGGACCCCTACACTCGAACCTGTTGACCGCGTAGGCCGACCCACTACCGGCCTGCGCGCCCATCCTGGGCGCCATCTTGGACACTCCACCACGAGGCCGCCGGGCCCCCGATCGACCTCAACCCTGGGCCTGGCCAGGCCTCAGACATTCCGGCACCAACATCCACCCAGGAGGTGAGCGGGCTACTTGGTCAGTCAATGGGAGCAAGAGGTGTCGATGGCTCTCCCCCGCCAAGTACCGCTCGCCCATCGCCTCCCCGGGCGCTGGCTCCACCCCCCTGCTGGGTGTCTGAACCCCCTCATCCCGGACCTCCCGACCTCCAAGTGCGAGGGTCCGGACATCAAAGCACACCAGCCCTATAACTGGGGCAGCTCCAGAGCAGGACGGGAGTTGTATCTTGGAGTCGAGAGACGCAAAGAAGAACTCATCCTTGACGGACTACTGGCGCTGCCGTAGCTCTGTCTTGTGCACCTTCGTCTTGCCTGCTGGCACTGCCGCGGCTTTGGGAACCACCCTATCCTTCATCGTCGTCGGGACCTGCTGGCGTGGCCGCGGACCGTTGTAACCACCACCTTCATCGGGACCTGCTGGCTCTGCCGCGGACCGTCGTCTTCCTTCATCCATCTCGGGACCTGCTGGCTCCGCCGCGGCCCGTTCATCTACCCCCCCGAGCTCGAGGATTGAGAGCTATTGCCATCTTTTTAGTAACAAGACTGTCCCGCTACCCTCTTCCCAAACAGAGACCAGAATAGAGGGGACCCCTGAGTCCAGACCTCCTTGTACCATTCTACCGTACTTGAAGAATTCCCTATAAAGTATCGTTGAACTTTATCCTTGTGTGGTGTCCGTCTGTGGGGGGGAAGTTACTTGTCTGTACGATTCGCTGGAGACGGCTCTCCCCGGAGACCTCTCCCCTTATCCTCGGCCGACCCTCCCGGTCCGTCTAACAACCACAAAGTGCGCTCCTGCCCACGTGCTGTTTAAGAGGGCACCACGTGATAGCATTCCAACCGACAGCACCTGGACACCTGGGAATAGGGATGGTGAAGCCATTCAAGCCAGGAGACAACTCACCAACCAGAAGGCGAGCGAGTCTCGTCACGCCAAGGAGCCTACGCTGAAGGAAGGGGATACCGTAGTGGTGCGAGATCGCCACCCGGGGTGGAAGTATCGGACGCCCTACGAGCCCGAGACATGGGTAATTGAGAAGGTCCAAGGAACTATGATCACCGCCAGGAGAAATGGACAGTCAGTGACCCGCAATGTGTCGTGCTTTAAGAAGGCCCTGGAACCAGCTAAAAGACATCAAGAGATGGAATGCCCTGAGACAGGAAATGATGGCATTTGGGACTTGGAAGGCACGATGCCAAGATCGCCAAGAGACAGGCAAACAGGAGAAAGTCAGTCACCTCAAGCGACGCCTCAAAACATCGCGGCTAATGGTCATCGCCAAGGGGATACCCTCCGTGGAGAGAATGCAGTAGCGACCCCAGTCAGGGTCGCAACATCCCCCTGTGCCCGCAGTCAACAATACAATCTGCGTTCGAACCCAAGGCCTAGCCAGAGGCTGAGAGACTTTGTCTGGACCTCTCCGTGAGCAAAGAAAACTCCCGAACCTGCTGCAAGAACTGATCTAAATTAAAGGAGGGATGTAGAGAGCCACTCGGGCTCTCCCATACTTTGTAGCACTTACACGCACGCACGCATACCCCGGGGCGGGCTTGCGCCGGGGTATAAATAAATAAAGCGGAAGACCGCTTGGGGTCTTTCCGGCTAACTGTTAACTGTGGTCAGCGTGCTTTCTTTTCAGTGATCCCCTGCCACGTGTTAGGCCCCGACCTAACACTCCACAGTATGCAGTGGAATTATCTAGTTAGTGATTGTGCTGTTGATTTGTATTATGTGGTTTCTGGTTGAATTATGTGTAGGGCTCCCAGTTTTATGGTATTTCTTTTTTTACCATTTCCGTCTGAATTTATCCATATTTACTTTTTGGCCATTTTATCTGTATTTATCCATATTTATTTTGTGTTTTGCATATAAATGAAGTTGTGAAACTGTACATTTCCATATTTTACCAATAGACATGCTCTCATACATTGATGAGTGTCGTGTTTTAGCTATTTAAGCTGCCAAATATTACATAACAGCACATCCACTCGTAAATATTAGCATTATACCACAAATGTATGTTGACACGCAGTTATTTAAAGAAATTTCTACCTTTTAATTTCCCATGCTGTCCATTTGCTCAGCTGTTAGGCTAGAATTCATGAAAGACAGCACGGAGAGGCACTTAAAAGAAGCACCATTATCTGTATTTATCCACTTCTAAAATTAAATGCAGACAGAAAACACATTGTTTTGTGTCTGTATTTATCTGTAAAAATCAGTGAAAACGGAAAACAGGGAGCCTTAATTATGTGGTGTGGAATGGAAACATGTTGAGTTGATTTGTGTTGAACCTCGTGGCATTGAGTGAAATTATGCTGTTTGGAATTATGTGGCATGGCGTGGTGTGTGTTAATATGGATTGTTGCTATGTGGTATAGATTGGTTTTACGTGGGGTGTAGTTATTTAAGCGAGAGATAGGCTGGGTAAAGAAAGAGGGTGGAGAGATACAAGATGAGAGAGGGCGAGAGTAAAGAGAGAGGAGGAGGGGAAGTGACATGTGCAGCGCTTCCTGTGGAAGGGCCGGTCCTGTACTGAGCAAAGTTTACAAGTTACAGCCCGACTTTATTTTAACTCTGTTCGAGTGACAGCACTGCATGAGTGGCCTTTGCAACCAATTTAACCAGAGAAGGTTAACTGGCACGTTACCCCTTGTTTCCAATTTATTTGGAGCAGAGTTTTTTGGTTTTTTTTTTTGTGTTGCAGTTCTTTATTAAAGTTTCACAGAGTAAACCCCTTTGGAGCTGGGTAGAAGTTAGTAGGTAACATCTGTCATCAATACAACATATTCAATAAACATCACTGAGAAGGAAGCATGGCTGACTGGCTGTTGCATCGTATTAACAGAAAACAATATGTGCTGAGTAGTGGGGGGGGATGGGGAAGAGTAGGGGGAAAGGGAAGGGAGCCCGGTCTGTGGATTGGGGGCGCCAATATATAAGGGGCAAGTGGGTAGAGTGTATTTGTACGTTCTGCGCAGTGCAGTGTCTCTCCTGTGTCTGTGGGGTTGGCCTCTGTAGATGGAGGGTTGCATATCATGAGCATTGTTGTCCCCTAGAGGCAATGGTGTCCCACCGAGTGCAGTATTCACGGAGATGTCCCTGAGAACGGCTGGTCCTCTTTCGGGGTCTGGGGGAAGGGGAGAATGTCCAGTGATGGGTGTGCATGTAAGTGGGTGGGCATGGGTGTGGTGTTGTGTGCTCAGTGATAGTGCTGCTGGGAGCGGATCCAAGTTCTTAATGGTGCGTGAGAGACTAGGTGCACCGGTACTAGGCTGAGACAATTCTTGTCCTTGGGGAAGGGCAGCTGCTGGGGACCGAGGATGGGGAAGAGTGGCCCCCTTAGCCTCCGCCCCACCCCCGTCCATTGTGGACCCATGTAACTGCCAGAATGTGTACAGGTCATGGTGATGGGGGGGGGGGGGAGTGGCGGGCGGGGAAGGTTTACAGGTGCTTGCGGCAGAGTTTTACAAAAAAAGATGTATTAGGTGTTTGTCAGACTGCTTTTCATGGCTATCTCTCACAACTCCTTCCTCTTTTTGCATCACTTTGAATCCCAATGTATGGGTTCCCTCAGTAAATTTGTTCCAAATCTCAGCACTGGTGACACCCATCCTATGGGACTCCAACCTCCCTTGCCTCTTATTCCTCAATGTAATGTATAATATATAGTAAAACTGCAGCATAGCATAGCAGATCTGAACAGTACAAGATGGCATCTAGTTATACTGTATTTTCTAGGATAGCATTATAAAAAATATTAGCATAGCATTATGAAACAGCACCAACGTAACGTTGCCCAGGATCACACTGTGCAACTTAGTGAAAACGATAACATGCCGTAAAACATGAGCACAACACAATTTGAAGTAGATTGTGTCTCCGAGCTCCCTGCCTCCCCCCTCAGAGAAGGGGTGCATACCCCCCTCTGTCTTTAAACCTTCCTAGTACACTTCTCCTCTGTGGGGGGTAGGTGAGGCGGGGAAGAGCTGGGTACCGCTGAAAATGGAAAGAAAGTGACACGAGAGAGAGAACCAGTAGTGGAGGGGGCTGAGTGCGGTAAAACGAGATAAGAGTGTGGAGAGTGGGCAGGGAGAGAATGAGACGCAGAAAGGGAGGGGGTATAAGAAGGGAGAAAATAGGAGAATATAAAATGAAGAGAGAGATTGAGGAGATAAGTTGCGTAACTGGTGAGATGGCGAGAGAGGTGAGCAGACAGGAAGGAAGAGTAAGAGCAGAAATCAACCTTTACAACACAGTCATTACATCGCACTACCTTTACAACGCAGTCATTACAACTCAACGGCCTTTAAATCGCATTCCATTACAACACACCCATTACATTGCATGCCACTACAACGCATGTCATTACAATGCATGTCACTTCAACGCATGCCATCACAATGCAATATAAGGTAAGTAATGGGGAATATAATTTTTACCCCTCCCCTATCCAACATTTACCCTACTGTTGCACTCAATGGAGTGGGAATAGTAATTTTTACCCCCACACTCTACAACACTTACCATACTGTTGCCCTAAAAGTAATATGCGTTCTAATGGTATGTGTTGTAATGGTATGCGTTGTAATGGAAGGCGTTGTAAATGTAGTTTCTAAAAATGCATTGTGATGGCATGCAATGTAAAATCATGCGTTGTAATGGATGTTGCGATGTAAAAACTGAGTTGTAAAGGCATGCATTGTAAATGTTTGTGTTGTATCATCATACATCCGGAAGAGCATGTGGAAAATAAGATGGAGTTTGAGGGAAGAGGGGGCACAAGAAAGAAGGGAGAGAGTGACACAGAGGGAGGGGCATAGACGAACGGATAAGGAGAGGATTTACATGCATGTATAGAGATTTTACAGACAAGCCTTGCAGGCAGTTTTCTTCCAGGTGCTTGTTGATGAACAATAGAAGTACAACATTTCTATAGTAAGCATAATAGTGCTGTTTTTTGTTATTCCAGGTGGAGGCTTGGCAACGGGGATGGGTGGGGGTAAGGAGACACAACAGAGACAGTGGGGGGAGGGATGGAGAGGGGAAGAAAACACAGGCAGCTGAAGATGGAGGGAGTGGGCAAGCCACACAGAGAACCAGAGGGCAGGTGGGGGCAGCCGCATTTGATGAAAGCGTGTGCAGTGCTGAAAATTGAAGTGTGGCACCCTTGTAAGTTTTATGACTTGCACTAAAAGCACCGGCCTCCTGAAGCTGCTGTAGAGTAATGCAATACCAAAATGGATGATGGACGGAGCGTTTGAGCAAATCAGATCTCAGATCTCAGACCTCAGATCAGTTGACCCCCAGTCAACTGATCTTGGTTTCATCCATCATCATTCTTTAGCTCACTCCACGACCCCAGGTCAGACATGGCCATATGCAATCAGGCCAGTCTTATGGGCACAGTCCAGCCCGAACTGCCAAGCCATGTCTTCCCTGGACTGGAAACAAGCATCCTGGGACCGGTTTCGGGTTCATAACCCTCATCAGCCAGGCTATCTTGAATCCAATTGTAAAAAGGTAGGGCCGATGTTGACCAAGAGCCTTCAGTGTTTGCCCGGCGTTAGCCGCCTCTCATACCATTCGAGATTACCAAACAAAGAGGCAGGCGCTGGAGACAGGAAGGCAAGAAACAGGAGTTTTTATTCCGACGGAGCAGAACACGTCAAATCAGACAACAGGGTATCTTCTCGAGGTGCTCTAACCGCACCTTTGAGGCCTGGCCTCTTATACACAAGTTTATGGCTTTATTACATTTATGACATCCGTGGTATTGCTTTGAAGTACGAAAAAGGCATCTTTGGAATCCCCGGTTCAGGCCCGTTCTCACACATATCTACAGTAGGGGTCCCCACCCAAATCTCAGCATGATGGCTATCGCGCAGCTGGACATTCTGCTGGGAACAGGAATGCGGGCGATCGGTCGGATCTAGGGGTGTGAAGGCATTGATTAATCCCCGCTCCTTTGATGTGAGGCGAGGTCCTACTGTAGGGGGCAATAAACCGTATCTGTTGGGCTAGGTGATGGCCTGGGATCAGGCCGGACAATCGGGCAGGGAGGAAGAGGTTATCAAAAGGGCCTGTTCTATGAATGAGATGAAAGAGTGAGGGGGTTCAGCACGGGATGTGGCTCGGAGACAGGGTCGCGCTGGAGGTGCGTTTATGGCCCAAGCAGGAGAGACCGGGGGCTGTCGGGGCGCGGGGGGGGATGCTTGCGAGGCCGGGGAGTGAGGGGGAGAGACGCGCTGGCTATTGGCAGTGGGCAGAGAGACCATGGTTTTCAAAAAGATGGCTGCTGCTTACGCGCACGTATGGATCTGAAAAGGACAAGATGGCGCCGATAATGTTTATGCCACAGTCCAGATTTTAACAGTCCTCCCTTTTCAACATATCTAGCCAGCTTGTCAATTTATGTCTATCCCCATTATATTACGTATTTCGATATCATACAAAGCTTTCATACGTTCAACTTCGAAGTTCGGAGTCTTAGGGCAAATACAGTTGGCAAATAGTGAGCACAGAGGCGGCAAACATTGAATACCCAGGCAGAGTCCACATATTACGACGATTGGTATCAGTACGATTATGAACAACCTCCATCCCCAGTCTTTTACAGCACTCCAGAACCAACTCCCAAGTGACCATCCGTCTTGTTCCTGATGAACTTCTGAGGAGAGTCTGTGGAGGTGTTCAATGGCTTTGTAGACTGAGGGCGAATTGTCTGGTATGTAGGTACAACAGCTGGACCCGATGATACGGCATGCTCCTCCACGGTCCGCCAGAACCACATCTAGAACAAGGCGGTTTTGAAGAGCCACCAGACGGACCGCCTGAAGCTCGGCTGTATTGTTTGTGAGGATACCAGCTGTAATGTTCATCGTTGTTTCGACTGCCTGGGACAAATGCCGAATGGCACGACTGTTCGCCATCGGACCCCAAAGTGGAACAAGTCCCTTTATTGCATCCAAGAATTGTGCTCCAGTGGAGTCGGCCTGCTCAATGTCCTTTGCTCGTTTTTGTCGGTGATGGTTTGCCGGAGCCACATAGGTCGGAGGAAGGATGAAGGCAATGTAGCAGGTACCTCCCCAACCCTTTGGGAGCCAGGTGTAGGCTTTTGTACCACAGACGAAGTACATGTTTGGAGAGGTGACAAAAGAGGGTGGGTCGGTTGAGTCCAAAGTTCTGGTGATGCGGCAAGCGCTGTGGCCCACCAGCTGTGTCCCATGGCCTGTGATGCATACAAGGCCCGAGACATTGACGACAGATAGGGCCACAGTCAGAGTGGCAGCCGTTCGTTTCCGGAGGTAGGAGAAGGTGGGTCTGGCTGGATTGTTGAATATTTGCATCTCCACCCTTTCTTTGGCGGGGATTTCCATGTGAACAGAAGCATTGGAGGATAGAGGGCAGAAGGGAGCAGCAGTTCTTCCGGTTTTGTTCAGCCAGACCCCATGATAAAAGTGCGACATAGTTCCGCTGGAAGTGGCATTGTCTCTGTAGCTCTCTTGCAAGAGGATCAGCCAAGCAAGGCAGGAACCATGAACAGAGAAAGGTGAAGGGATGAAGGGGATGGAATGTCCGGTGGCATGTGGTATCAACCCACAGATCCAGCAATTCGTGGCATTGGCAGCAAGGTTGTGTTGGTGCAGCAACTGTACGAAGGAGTTGTTCCAGAACTCCTTACGCCTTTCTTGGATTTGAGTTGAAAGAGAGACCAGGTAGTGGTCTTTCATGGTGGTAGGCTGTGCAGTCGTTAGAAATGTCTTATGAGCCGGTGCGTTCTCTTCCACGATCCAGAAGGTAGTCTTGAGGAGGAGGCAAAAGAGAAGAGAGATAAGAAGGGCAATAGTCTTTGAGCTGTGCAACCTGTCAGTTTTCGGGTTTCTGTAGTGGGTCTTCGGATGTCCGGTTGCTTCCATCATCTTCGTATCGGGCGCTTCCATCATCTTCAAGGTGCTCGGTAGTGGGCAGAACCACAAACTTCGTTGGGCTTCTCTCCTGGCAGCCTTAGTAGTGTTAGGCCACCAGTCTGAGAATTGTAACTTAGTCAGTGGTCTGCTTAGCCGAAGCTCCCTTCTTTCGTCGCAGGTTATACCCTTCTCTGGATGGCACAGTGGGATCAGGGAATTTCGCCAATTCGAGTGTCTCTGTCTCAGGGTAGCAGCTCAGGGATGGTCGGTCTTTGTTCAGGAGCTCTTCTTGGGTGGTCACGTCTTCGGTCGATGTCAGGGTCGGAGAGATTTTCTTGCAATGATGTGCATGCAGCCAATTTCGCTTCCCCTCCACTCGAAGAGCTGTTCGGGTGGTGATCAAGACTTGCCAGGGGCCCGTCCAGCGGGGTTCCAGACTCTTCTCCCGCAGGAAGTTCCGAATTAGGACGAAATCTCCAGGCTGGATGGTATGTCCGGGGCCGCTGGAAGCATCGGGGATGGCCTGCAGCACCTGATGATGAATAACAGACAGCGTTTTAGTTAGGTTATACAGATAGTCAGACATTAGGACGTCCGGGACGTCGTGAATAGATGTCGGTTTGGGTGCAGACCAGATACTCATGGGTCGGCCAAAAACGACCTCGCAAGGGGTCAAGTGGTGTTTGGTGGGGGTGGAACGCATTGACAGTAATGCCAGGGGAAGAGTGTCTGGCCGTTTTAGTCCTGTGGTGGCCACTATTTTTGCCAGTTTTAGTTTCAATGTGGCATTGTGTCGCTCGACCAGTCCAGCTGATTGGGGGTGAAAAACTGCGTGGAATTTCTGTCGTACCCCCAGCCCCTTCAGGATAAGCTGGATAACCTCGGCTACGAAATGGGGGCCATTGTCACTCCATAAAATACGACAAAGGCCGTAGCGAGGGAAGAACTCTTTCAGTAGTACTTTTGCAGTGGCAATGGCAGTGTTGTCACGCGTCGGGTAGGCTTCCACCCATTTGCTAAAGGCGCATACAACAACAAGTACATACTTCAGTCCTTGACATCTCTCTAACTGAATATAATCCATCTGTAGGACTTCAAATGGGTGGTTGGGGACCCCAAATCCTCTCGGGGTACGACAGTTCCTTTCCCAGGGTTGTGTTGTAGACAAACTAGGCATTGTTGGACAAGACGTTTGGCTGAGTCTGTAATTTTGTCGTTATGCCACACTCGGGAGACAAGTTCAGCCATAGGGGCTGCTCCTATGTGTGCAGGGGAGTGAGCCATGGTCAGTATAGGGATCAAGTATGAATTGGGTAGCAACCATTTGTTCGTGTCTTTTGTCCGCCAGCAGCCTTCATCGTCCTTCAGTCCCACCCGTGCCCATTCAGTCAATTCGTGTGGTGCACTGGCTATCTGGATGTCCCTAATGGTCTCCCTAGCGGCCTTCCATTTTTCTGTTTGTGACCTGGTCACGTATATGCGTGTTGTCGTCCTATTCTCTGCTGTCGTCCGGGCGGTGATGTCCGCCAGTGCATTCCCCTGTCCGACGATATCTGTCACCCTTTTGTGTGCCTGACATTTGATCACAGCAAGTCGTTTGGGAAGGAGAACTGCTTCAGTCAGAGCGGAGACTAGATCTCCGTGTAGGATGGGGGTGCCGTGTGAGGTCAGGAATCCCCTTTCCTTCCACAGGAGCCCAAAATGATGCACCACCCCGAAGGCATACTGGCTGTCCGTGTAAATGTTTGCTGTCATCCCTGCTGCTAGGATACAAGCTCGTGTGAGGGCAATCAGTTCTGCTGCCTGTGCAGATTTCTGTGTGATGCGGGCGGTCTCAACTACAGTTCGGGCTGTGGTGACTGCATACGCAGCTGAGGTGGTGCCATCGGTGAGTTTGATGCAAGAGCCATCCACCCATAGCTCTCCGTCAGGATCTGGGAAAGCTGTGTCTCGAAGGTCCACTCTACTCCTAGTCTGTTCGTCCGTGAGGGTCACACAGTCATGTATAGGGGGCACATCGGGATCATTCTCAGGCAGAGGCAACAAGGTGGCTGGGTTCAGTGTGGTGCATCGTTTCAACGTGATGTGAGGTGCGAGCAGTGTCAGTTCGTACCCAGTCAGTCGTGCGCTGGTCAGGTGTTGTGTCTTGGTCTGGTTTAGGAGGGTGTCAACAGCATGGGGCACTAGTACAGTGAGGGAATTCGAGAGTACGATCCCCTCACTTTGTCGGATAGAGACAGCAGCAGCAGCTACTGCTCGAAGGCAGGCAGGCAAAGCTCTCTCTACAGGGTCAAGAGTGGCAGAGAAATAGGCACATGGTCGTTGTTTGGGGCCGATGGTTTGGGTCAGGACAGACAAAGCGCATCCCTCCCTTTCGTGGGTGTAGAGAGAGAAGGGTTTTGTATAATCAGGGGTTCCTAGGACTGGAGCTGAACAAAGGGCGTCTCGTAGTTCCTTGAAGGAGGATTGGCATTCAGGGGTCCAAGGGAGCGGGAAGGGGACATCTTTAGCCAGTAGGGAAAGTAGTGGTTTCACAATGAGGCTGAAATTCGGCAACCATTGTCGACAGAAGGAGGTGAGGCCTACCAAAGAGCGGACTTGCTTTGGGGTTCTAGGGATAGGGGTCTCTAGAATAGCCTGAATTCGATCGGGTGTGAGTTTTCTCCCATCTTTGGACAAGAGGTGGCCTAGGTAAGTGACTTGAGGTTGGCAGAATTGCAACTTCTTCTTGGAGACCTTGTGGCCGTTTTCCGCGAGGAAGTGCAGGAGTTGGATGGTGGCTGTGACTGCAAGTGGAGTGGTGTCAGCCGCCAAAAGGATATCATCGACGTACTGTATCAACACCACTCCATCCGGTAACTGGACTGCATCCAGCTGTCTCTTGAGGGCCTGGCTGTAGATGCTTTGGCTTTCAGTGTAGCCCTGGGGTGCTCTACAAAATCTATATGAGCGGGATTTTAAAGTGAAGCCGAAAAGGTAGCGGCTGTCTGAGTGGATGGGGATGGAGAAAAATGCGTTCTTGAGATAGATTACCATGAAGGTGGTGGCAGTGGAAGGAATCAGGGTCAGAATGGTGGTGATGTCGGAGACTACAGGGTACTGAGGTACGACTACTTTGTTGACTTCTCGTAGGTCGATGATGAAGCGGTACGCTTTTTCGTCTCCCTCACCCTGCTTCTTCACAATGGGTAGGATAGGGCTGTTGCAAACATTGCTAACTACTTCTTCTACCACTCCTGCGTCTACCAGGGGCTGGATGATTTTTACCAATGCCTTCTCGCCTTCGGGCGATATCCGATACTGTGGGAGTTTTGGGAGCACTGCGTTCTGTCGAACAGTTATGTGTACAGGGTCTATCATCATGCGTCCTACGTCCGAGTCAGTCTTTGCCCATAGGTACAGAGGTAGGGTGTCGAGTAAGGACAAGTCAGCGTCAGTGATGGAAAACATGCGTTGTGTGTGACAAGATCTGAGCAGCGTCGGGTTGTCGTACAGAATGACTCGAACTTCGTCTTGTGAACACCTAATAGTAGCTCGAAAATGTTTCAACAAGTCAAGTCCCATAATAGCGTCGGGGGTGTTGGAGGAGAGCAAAAACGTTGTGTCAGTGGTGTTATTGTCTAAGTTAAAAGAGATCGGTGTGGACAAGGGATTAGTGGAGGGCGTTCCATCAAAACCTATTGGTGTCACATGTGAGCCAGACAAGGGTGCCCTGGGAATCAATCGTTTAGACAACGCACTACGTGTTGCACCAGTATCTACCAGAAATGGAGACTTCGTACCTAGGACCTTAGCGGTGACATAAGGACCTTGCTGGTCAACATAGAGCTCGACTGGATCCCTTCCTTGCCCTTGGCAGTCCTATGCAAAGTCGTGGGCATTGTCGCAGTCAGACTGTTGGTACTGATTATGTCGGGGACGGTCAAACGTGTTCGGTCTGCCAGGTCTGTCATTGTTGGTGTCGTTTGTGTGCCCTCGTCCCTGTCCTCTATTTCTCGGCCCGCCCGCTACGTCTCTCGTGTCTTTATTTCTGAGTGCTTCTTGCAGAGCTGGACATTGAGACTTCCAATGGCCAAATCCTTTGCAAAACGCACACTGGTTCTCATCGAGGTCTGTTCGTGGAGCGCCGGGTGCGGGTGTGCGGTCTCTAGGGGGTGGATTTCTAGGAGCATTCGACTGGTAGTTCCCTCTATACTGTTCCCTTCCTATAGTCACCCCTTGCAACTGAGCAATCATCACCCTCTCTTTCAAGTCCTTTTTCTTTTTCTCAGTCGCTCGATCGTTCTCGTTCTTTTGTCGCTCATAGTATTGAGCCATCTGAAGGATAGCTGCGGGCTTGGAGGCCGCCCAACTACTCTCGCTAGTTTGTAGTTTCTGCGAGACTTCTGGTGTCAGGCCTTTCACATAGTTCTGGACAAACAAGTGATGTCCGGTTGCAGTGGTCATGTCCTGGCCGCTGTAATCGGAGAACACCGTTTCAAACCGGGAGAAGTATTCTGATACGTCTTCCTGGGGTTTCTGGCGACAGGCCGTTACTATCGACCAGTCCACCTTCCTTTCTGGGACTAAGGTTTTTAATTTCTGCACGATCTTATCTGGTAGGTCTAGAATGGCTTTCAAAGGTTTCTGTCCCGGCTCTCGCTGTTTGTCTACATCACCGAGTTGTATCCAGGTATGTCCGAACAGCTCAAGGTGGTCGACTTTCCGGATTTGCTTCCACACATCAGCTGGCAGACATAACCCGAAAAACAAATCGATATCCGCTAGGGTCATAATCGTCGAACCCAAAGCGGTGGCTAATTCTGTATAGAAGGCTGTGGGGTTCTTTCGCAGATCAGGCAAGGACTTTCGGAAAGTCAGGATGTCTTGCCGATCCCATGGTTGGTAAACCCAGTTGTAAACTACCCTCCCTCTCGCATCTTGGTGGTTAATATCGTCGTGTGTTCCCTGTCCTCGTGGGGGGACCCAATAGGGAGCGGCCTCCTTTATGGGCATCATAGTGTCAATTTTTTCTACTCTGGCTTCAGTCGCTGCAGGAGTCGTGGTGTTAGTCTCTGGTTTCAGTTCCGTGAGGTGGCGGAAAACTTCAAGCGTACGCGTGAAGAGGTTCGTCACATCACACTCGCCCCCATCTCCGACATCAACTTTCCTATACAGAGTCGTTAGGTTTTCAGGGCCTTTTCCTTGGTATCGGTCCTCGTAGGCATTAAGGGTGTGGTAACAAAGGCGTACGACAAAGTGTCGTCTGTGGCTATTGGCATATGTATTGTACATATCCGTTACATAATCCTCACTTTCCTTTCGCACCACCAGTGTCTTTACAATCTTATCGATCCCAGCTCGTTCATCCTTACTTAATCTATTCGATCTTGCAGGGTCTTTCCTCCCAGCTTCGGGATCATCTGAAGTCGCTGCTCGCGCTGCGCTGAGTGCGAGGGGTTCGGTCGGCGCAGAGGCCATGAGGACCGAGGCTCCGGCACTACTCTCGCCTGTCGTCGGGGGTTGTGGGTGCTGCGCTAAGGGTTGGGAAGGGGCATATGGAGGGGGCATGTAGATGATCGGGGGACCTAGTAGTAAATCATCGTTCGTTCGCTGTTTCGAAGGTAGCTCGGGGTAAAGTGTAGAGGGTGTCCTGACGGGACACTGGCCCGATGATTCTGAATCTTGTTTTAGCTTGGTTTCCTCTCTTTCTTTTATTTCTTCCTTCAATTTGTTAGCGGCTAGGTGAGCTGCTTTGCGTAATTCCTTTTCTAACCTGACCTCATTTCTCTTTTTCCGCTGTTCTGTTTCTTTGCGCCACATGCCGAAGCTATCGAGCATATTGGGTGTTGTCTTATTGTTATAAAGCGCTGTTCCCAGCGTGTTTATTTTATCGTTATCAAAGGATCCTATCAGTGGTCACTGATTTTCCCGATCCTTTCTCGTGTATTTATGCCACAGCTTACTATAAGCCACGGTGACTAGTCCATATTTAGTAAACATGTCCTTATTAGGGGTGCCCTCCAGTGGAGCCGGATGGTTCACCTCTAATAAGCGGTCCGGGCTGAACCAACTACCAACAAACGGGGCGAAGATAGGCATGACGGGTTACAAAGGGGACAAAAGTCTGCACTACCTATCCTTCACTATCCGCAAAGACTAAACAGAGTATTGCGACTCTGTGCTTATTTGTGAATAGAGAATAACCCAAAGAGAACCAATTCCGAACGATCAATGTTCGGATAAACAATCAATCAAATGAGGGATAAAAATAGGCACGACGGATTACAACGGGGGCAAAAGCCTGCGTTACCTATCCTTCACTATCTGCAAAGACTAAACAGAGTATTGTGACTCTGTGCTTGTTTGCAAATAGAGAATGATCCAAAGAGAACCAATTCCAAAACAGTAAATGCTTGGATAACAATCAATCAAATGGAGAGGGAAGCAGGCACGACGGATTACAACGGGGGCAAAGGCCTGCGTTACCTACCCTTCACTATCTGCAAAGAGAGAATACTCCTATTCTTCCCTGTTTGCAGACAGAGAATCTCTCAGAAACAATCAAATGAGTAATACTAGTATTTTCAAACAATCAAACAATCAATTCGCAATTCGTCGTGTTACACGACCTTACCCGGACCGCATGGACGGTTTCTCGTCTTCCGCTTCCAGCGCCCGATCGTCCTCTATTCTCCGTAATTGCTGTGGCACTCCTGATGGTTACCAGTTAGGACCGTAGATCACTCGAGAGAGGTCTGCTCAGAACCGGTGAAGTTCGGATGATCGGCTGCCAGACGAGGGTCTATCGGGCAGGTGCTCTTCCCGATCGTTGCAGTTGTTCACACTGTCGTCGGGACCTCTCCCACTGGATCCACGTGTCGCTGATGGGCCCCACGTTTGGGACGCCAATTGTAAAAAGGTAGGGCCGATGTCGACCAACAGCCTTCAGTGTTTGCCCGGCGTTAGCCGCCTCTCATACCATTCGAGATTACCAAACAAAGAGGCAGGCGCTGGAGACAGGAAGGCAAGAAACAGGAGTTTTTATTCCGACGGAGCAGAACACGTCAAATCAGACAACAGGGTATCTTCTCGAGGTGCTCTAACCGCATCTCTGAGGCCTGGCCTCTTATACACAAGTTTATGGCTTTATTACATTTATGACATCCGTGGTATTGCTTTGAAGTACGAAAAAGGCATCTTTGGAATCCCCGGTTCAGGCCCGTTCTCACACATATCTACAGTAGGGGTCCCCACCCAAATCTCAGCATGATGGCTATTGCGCAGCTGGACATTCCGCTGGGAACAGGAATGCGGGCGATCGGTCGGATCTAGGGGTGTGAAGGCATTGATTAATCCCCGCTCCTTTGATGTGAGGCGAGGTCCTACTGAAGGGGGCAATAAACCGTATCTGTTGGGCTAGGTGATGGCCTGGGATCAGGCCGGACAATCGGGCAGGGAGGAAGAGGTTATCAAAAGGGCCTGTTCTATGAATGAGATGAAAGAGTGAGGGGGTTCAGCACGGGATGTGGCTCGGAGACAGGGTCGCGCTGGAGGTGCGTTTATGGCCCAAGCAGGAGAGACCGGGGGCTGTCGGGGCGCGGGGGGGGGATGCTTGCAAGGCTGGGGAGTGAGGGGGAGAGACGCGCTGGCTATTGGCAGTGGGCAGAGAGACCATGGTTTTCAAAAAGATGGCTGCTGCTTACGCGCACGTATGGATCTGAAAAGGACAAGATGGCGGCGATAATGTTTATGCCACAGTCCAGATTTTAACACAGTGGCAAAGTGAGCAAGGGACCCATGTCTGGGCATACCCTGCTGACTTAGGGCGAACAAAGCGATACCAAAGGGGATGATGGACGAAGCATTTGAGCAAATCAAACACTCACCCCCAGTCAACTGATCTGGGTTTAATCCATCATCATCCTTTAGCTCACTCCTCCACCCCAGTTCAGACATGGCCATATGCAAATCAGTCTGACCCTGTGCCTCATGGGAACAGTCCAGCCCGAACTGCCAAGCCATGTCTTACCTGGACCGGAAACAAGCATCCTGGGACCGGTTTCGGGTTCATAACCCTCATCAGCCAGGCTATCTTGAATCCAGTGGCAAAGTAAGCAAGTGCCCCTTCGTCTGGGCACACCCTACCGAACAAAGCGATACCAAAGGGGATGATGGACGGAACGTTTGAGCAAATCAAACACTCACGCCCAGTCAACTGATCTGGGTTTAATCAATCATCATTCTTTAGCTCACTCCACCACCCCAGTTCAGACATGGCCATATGCAAATCAGTCTGACCCTGTGCCTCATGGGAACAGTCCAGCCCAACTGCCAAGCCATGTCTTCCCTGGACCGGAAACAAGCATCCTGGGACCGGTTTCGGGTTCATAATCCTCAACAGCCAGGCTGTCTTGAATCCACTGGTAAAGTGAGCAAGGGACCCACGTCTGGGCATACCCTGCCGACTTAGGGCGAACAAAGCGATACCAACGGGGATGATGGATGGAGCGTTTGAGCAAATCAAACACTCACCCCCAGTCAACTGATCTGGGTTTAATCCATCATCATTCTTTAGCTCACTGCACCACCCCAGTTCAGACATGGCCATATGCAAATCAGTCTGACCCTGTGCCTCATGGGAACAGTCCAGCCCGAACTTCCAAGCCATGTCTTCCCTGGACTGGAAACAAGCATCCTGGGACCGGTTTCGGGTTCATCACCCTCATCAGCCAGGCTTTCTTGAATCCAGTGGTAAAGTGAGTAGAGTAATGCAGCACAGGGGTGGAAGGTGTTGGAATGTATGTTTCAGCACTTTAAAAAAATACATTATGCGTGACTGCAAAACAGAATTTAAATGAACAAAGCTTATGAAAGCAGCCTTAGCCCATAACATTAAAACAAAACGGTCCGAAGTACTCAACGGGTGGGAGGTGTGGGGGAGGACGGTTGGAAGCCAAAGGTAAACCACACGAAAGAGTGAGCAGGAAATAAATGACAATCAGGAGGGAGGAGGAGAAGGCAGCTGCAGCCCGAAGAGAGGGAGCCGGTGTGGGTGCGAGCAAGTTCCTGAGCCTGACCAAGCAACAATAAAGAAAGAATGCTTGTAAAGTAATAAATAACATGACGAGTAGCAGCACATGTAACAGGGCCAATCCACATGGGAGGTTATAAAAGTAGAACAGGAGGGACTACTGAGCATATTACCCAAAGAAAAGCAGTCATTTATGAAGGACCATAAAAGGAGCCAATTAGAAATATGGGCGGTGCTTAAAGCCCCTATTCCAGATACACCATGTCTCAAAGAGACAGTGCAAGCACTGCTTAGGCGAGACCTAAAAAACACCATGCGCAACATTCTAAACAGTCCACAAAACGTACAGTATGGGAAGGGGTAAAGGAAAGGGGAACCTTCCATATTGAAAAATAAATTCATAGGGTAATGAGGGCTAAATATAATGGTAATATATATATATATATATATATATATATATATATATATATATATATATATATATATATATATATCATTAGTTTCAGATCACAACGCATTTCCTTCCCAAAAATACCAAGTCAGAGAGTGAAAATACATAGAAGGAGAATTACTCATGTGCTAGATATTCTGTCATTTGGGTAGTATCCTTTTCCATTTGAAGACTTCCATTTCTCTGTCCAGCTTTGCACCCTTATGTTTAGAGGATTACTTATTTTGGTGGTTCAGCAAAGCACCGTCAAACCTTGCAAGTCTGACCATACGCCACACTCGACCATTGTTAAGTTTAACCTCAGTCATTACCTTTAAATTCAACTATTAATATAGGTTCATAGTTCAGTACTTTGTTTATGTGTGGGACTACTGAGCATATTATCCAGATAAAAGCAGTCATTTATGAAGAACCGTAAAATGAGCCAGTTAGAAAGATGGGAGGTGCTTAAAGACCCTATTCCAGATACACCATGTCTCAAAGAGACAGTGCAAGTGCTGCCTAGGCGAGCCCTTAAAAATACCATGCTCAACATTCTAAACAGTCCACAAAACATACAATATGGGAAGGGGGAAAGGAAAGGAGAATCTTCCATATTGGAAAATAAATTCATAGGGTAATGAAGGCTAAATATAATGGTAATAAATATATATATATATAATTAGTTTCAGATTACACACACCTCCTTCCCAAAAATATCAAGTCAGAGAGTGAAAATACATGAAAGGAGAATTACTCATCTGGTAGATATTCTGTCATTTGGGCAGCATTCTTTTCCTTTTTTAATGACTTCCATAACTCTGTCCAGCTTTGCATCATTATGTATAGAAGATTCCTTATCTTGGGGATTCTGCAAAGCACCGTCAAACCTTGCAAGTCTGACCGTACTCCACACTTGACCATTGTTAAGTTTAACCACATTGCCTTTAACTCCCAAAAATTATTTAGGTTCATTGTACAGTACTTTGCTTATGTGTGGAATTACCATGCTTGCACTGTGCTTGTGAGTGCCATTTTCATGTCTTTTGTGTGACATCTTGAGTGATACTTTATCATGAACTGAGCTAAACAATAGGGTCTATGGTTTAGGGATAATAATAGATATTAAACCGCTTTTACATATCTAAGTGTTCTATCAATTCCAGTATTTATGTTCAAATCAAATTCATCACTCTGTCCTGAAATCCTATCCTGTCTTATCACATACCACCTCTTCATCAGTCAGCCTCTCTGTCCATAACACACACACATGCACTTTACTCTTTCGCCTACTCCTTGTGTTTTCTACTCCATCTCCACTCTTGTACAAGTAATAACTATTTGTGAGAAAGTGCCATCTTTCTTGCATTGGTATGCCCCCACTTTTTTCTGAACTACTGATGTACTTTGACTGAGTGTGCCCTGGGTCCCTGCCAACCAGTTACCCAGGGCCTGTGTTCCTTCCCTAAAACTATGCTGAAACAAAATACCAAATTGCCATCTCTGGCCACCTGTCAGCCCCTAGTAAATGGTACCCTAGGTACCCAGGGCATGGTGACCAGGGAAGACCCCTGAGGGCTGCAGCACTTATTGTGCCACCCTCAGGGGCCCTGTACCCTGGTACTCACACACTGCCTTTGCAGGCTGAGTGCCTAAGTACAGAACTAAAACAAGAGTCGACATGGCACACATCTCTGTGTGCCATGCCCACAGGACCCACTGCCCTTGCATACTTCAGTCACCCCTCTAGCTGGGTACCCTCTGCCAGATGTAAGGGCACAGGTGCATGAGCCCTGTGCCCCTACAGTACCCAGGGCCATTCCTGGGCACTGTAAGTGCAGCGGTGCCATTAGGAGTATATGGTGCTGGGAGGATGTCATCACGATCTCCACAGCACCATAATGGCTACACTGAAGACTGACAAGTTTGGTACCAAACTTCTCAGCACATTAAACCCGCACTGATGCCAGTGTGGGATTTAATGTACGATGCACCAGAGGGCATCTTAGAGATGCCCTCCAAAACCCGAACCTGCAATCCACGTCTGGGCTGAGTGGCTGCAGAGGCTGCCACACAGCAGACATGTTGCTGGACCCCTGGGTGGAGAGCCCCCAGCTCTCCTGGGCCTGCAACAATGCACATCCTGGGCGAGGTGCTATGTCTCCTCCCCCTGGATGGACAGGGGGAAGCTTCAAAGGCACGCCGCCTCTGAGAGCTTCTCCAGACCATTTGCTGTACCCAGCAACTGGCCCCCACCAGTTCTGCCCCCACTCTGACGGGAAGACTGGCGGGAAAAACTACGTCAGGAAGAGGGGGGGTGCCAACCTTGGCCAACTCCACCCCTCAGGTGGAGGAGGCGAGGTGAAGCACAACCCTGGGCTCCGGCCATCTTGTAGATGGGGAGCCCTGCCCAATCCCAGCTAGGCTACTGCCCCCCTCCCACCGGAGAGGAGCAGGCTAGGGGGTGTACTCACCCCAGGACAGGGACCTATTGGTCCCTGCCCTTGCCCTACCTGTAACGCCCCTAAATTTAGTATTTAGGGGCTCCCTGAACCTTCCTTCCTTAGATCCTGATACCAAAAAGAAGAAAGAAGATCAAGAAGAAGAAGACCCGCCGTGCAGCTGCTAACAACAACTGACTTGGCCCCAGCCCTACCGGCCTGTTGATCCTGGAACCTGCTCCTGCCTAAACCCGGCGTCCCCGCGGACAGCAACCTTGGGACACCCAGAGGACCTGCCTGCCTTGACCCTCTTGAAGCTTGGGACTCCCATCAGCATAGGCTCTGCTGCAACAACCCACCTGGTGCCCACCAGGAAGCTCCAGACCAGCCCACTCTGCACCAGCCGAGCCCGGGCCGGGCCAACCCGAACCAAGACCACGAGGACGTCCCCCTGGCGACTGGGACCCGAGGTCCAGTGCCCAAAGACCCTCCTCGACGAACCAGCCGACTCCTGCAGACTCAGAACCAGGGGCCATCCCAACCGCGACCAGCCGAGGGTAAGCTTTTCCGACACCCAAAGACACCCCTGCATCCGGCGCCCTACAGCCCCCTGTGCCTCCCTGTGGGGTACCTACCCGTGCTCCAAGATCCCCACTTACCTCTCGAAGTGCTGGTCGCCCCTGGAGAGTCTCCGTCCCCGAGCCTGCAGCCTTTGTTCCCTTTTCAAGATCCTCATTGGATAACATTGAGCGCCCGACGGCTCAAAAGCACCCTCCACCCAGCCGCCCGAGAGCCGCTGGCTGTGACCCCTTTGTCCTATCCTACTTCCCCCTTGCCCTGAGCAAGTGACCCGGAGCCCAGCTCCCAGAGCCGCGTGGCCTGCTAGCCAGCAGCCACCAACCGAAGGCCCCCTTTCCCTCATTGGATATCATTGGGCCTATCTACCTCTGCACCCGGTCGCCCCTGTGCCGCTGGGATTGAACTAACTGTACCTACCTGACCCTGGGGGACCCCTGAGTCTATGCCCAGAACCTTAACTTCACCTACCAAGTACTCACCTGGAAACAGGTAATTCACTTAACTGCCATTGGATAACATTGACTCCTTTTGACTCGAACATTTTCTAAGTGTGAAGTTTTGAAAACTAGAAATATTCACATAAAATCAGCCAAAGTCCGAATTCCGAAGTACTCACCTAAGATCAGGGGAGAAGCCAGTACTGTACCCTTTCAGCCCAGTACTGAACCGCAAAAGTAATCCCTAGTGGGTTTACTAGTAATCTGTATTTTCTCCATAGGAACCCATTGTATGCTTTTCTATGAAATTTCTTTTAAGTGTCTACTTTTGAAAACTGAAAATATTCCTTAAAAATCGTACGAAACACTGAAACATAATTACCTACCTGTTTTGAGTTAGGTCTCCAGTGCTGGCCCTAGGAGACCAGTGCTGGGTCACAAAAGTAACGCAATTATACTTTACCTGCAACCTGAATTTTCTTCCATTGAATAACATTGTCAGATTTACATTGAAAAGTTTCTAAGTGTGAACTTTTAAAACAGCTTTATATTTATGAAAATTCACTACAGTAACTAAAACGTTTTTGCTAACCTGGTTTCAGCTTAGACCCCAGGACTGAATCTCAGATTTAGTCCTGGAACTACTAAAGTAATCCATAAAGTAATTGTTAGAAAGGCGTTCCCAGGGGAGGCAGAAGATGTCTGACTGACCACCCCGAAACCTACCTCTCCTTCTGGAGTTGGCCGAGCGCCGTCGAGAGGCCTCCTTGGCGAGGCTCCTCTCCTAGAATCGTAACAGCCGAGCAATCACACCACTACAAAGGGACACCACACACAAGAGGGTAGATTCTTAGAGTCTTTATCAGCAATAAAGGTAGGTTCTCTCAGCAATATGTACAAACGGATCGAGGGATTCTTAATGTCTCAGTAACTGTGGGAAGTGGGTAGTGGGACAGTCTTAGTACCAGCCTGGCACAGGGATACCCTACGCACAGCTCTCAATCCTCGAGCTGGGGGGTTTCGCAAGGTCGAGCCGCGACGTCGTCAGCAGGGCTCCGAAGATGGTTCAGCGTGGTCGGACCGCGACAGCGTCAGCAGGGCTCCGAGGATGGTTCAACGAGGTTGGGCCGCGACAGTGTCAGCAGGGCTCCGAGGATGGTTCAGCGAGGTCGGGCCGTGACAGAGTCAGCAGGGCTCCGATGTTCCGCGAGGATCTTCTTCTCAGCAAGTAGGGGGGGGCCGCGACCAGGTCGGCAGGGCTCCGAGGTTCCCGGGTTCAAAGTAGCGAGTTCTTCTCAGGGTCAGCCGCGATTCAATCAGCAGGGCTCTCGACTCCAGGATACAACTGCTAACCCATTCCAGAGCTGCCCCAGATATAGGTCTGGAGTCCTTTGATGTCCGGACCCTCGCGCCTGGGGGTCAGAGGGGCCGGGATGAGAGTGTCCAGACACCCAGCCAGGGGGTGGAGCCAGCGCCCAGGGAGGCCGGTGGGCGATCGAAACCAGGCGTCCGGGGACGGCTGGAGGGCCATCGAAACTCCCCTCCTCCTTGATCCGTCAAGTGGCCGCTTTACCACCTGGCCGGATCTTGGTGCCTCGATGTCGGGGCTTCGCTGGGGCCGCGGCCAAGGCGGGCCGAGGCCACCTGGTCCGGACGTGGAGGGCCCAAGATGGAGTCGGGGCCTGAGATGGCGGCCCGGGGTAGGGGCCGGACCAGCAGAGTGGGGCGAGTAGGGGTCGCCGTGTTCCTGAGGGGGAGAGCCGGGGGTCACCAGGAGTGGCGGCTCTCGTTGAAGGTTGGAGAGGGTAGCTTTCAGGGGGGAGGACAGGGGTCGATGCCGTACAGGGCCCGTCATGCGGGAGGAGTGGGACCACGCCACGAGGCCGGGTCCAACACACGTCCCCCCCAGCTGAAGGCAGGGAGAGTCACCCATCTTCTTGGGGGTTCTCCTCGCCGAGGCGGAAGAAGCGGGACAGGCCGTCGGCGTTGGTGTGGTCGTTGCCGGGGCGATGTTCCACAGTGAAGTCCATCCCTTGTAGGGAGATGGACCATCGCAGCAACTTTGGGTTCTCTCCTCGCATCTGCATCAACCACCGCAAAGGCCGGTGGTCAGTTTGCACCCGGAAGTGGGTGCCGAAGAGAAAGGGTCGGAGTTTCTTGAGGGCCCACACCACGGCGAAGGCCTCTCGTTCAATGGTGCTCCAGCGTTGCTCTCGGGCCAGCAGACGTCGGCTGATGAAGGCCACAGGTTGATCAACTCCTTCGGGGTTGATTTGGGAAAGGACCGCCCCGACACCGTGCTCCGAGGCATCGGTTTGGACTACGAATTCCCGGCTGTAGTCGGGGGCTTGGAGCACGGGGGCGGTACACATCGCTGTCTTCAGAGTCTCAACGGCGGCCTGACACTCGGTTGTCCAGTGCACCTTCTGTGGCTGCTTCTTGGAAGTGAGTTCGGTGAGGGGGCCCACAATGCTCCCATAATTCTTCACGAAGCGCCGGTAACACCCAGTGAGCCCTAGGAAGGCTCTGACTGCTGTCTGGGTGAATGCGGGCTCCCAGGCCATGATGGCGTCGATCTTGGGTTGAAGGGGAGCCACATGGCCGCTCCCCACTTGGTGTCCCAGATAGGTCACGGACCCTTGGCCGATCTGGCACTTGCTTGCTTTTATGGTCAGTCCGGCCCGTCTGAGGGCCGTCAGGACCTCCCAGAGGTGCTTGAGGTGCTCGGCCCAGTGGAGGCTGTACACCGCAATATCGTCCAGATATGCGGCGCTGAACTCTTCTAGCCCTGCCAGCACCTTATTCACCAGCCTCTGGAAGGTAGCGGGGCGATTTTCATCCCGAAGGGCATTACCCTGAAGTGGTAGTGGCCATCGGGGGTTGAGAAAGCGGAGCGCTCTTGGGCGCCCGGGGTGAGTCCGATCTGCCAGTAGCCGGAGGTTAGGTCGAATGTGCTCAGGTAGCGGGCCGCCCCCAGGCGGTCGATCAGTTCATCGGCCCGGGGAATGGGGTGGGCATCGGTCCGGGTAACGGCGTTCAGCCCCCGGTAGTCTACACAAAATCGCAGTTCGGGAGTGGCGCCGGGGGCGGTGGCTTTTGGGACCAGGACGACGGGACTGGCCCATGGACAGTCAGAGGGTTCGACCACCCACAGGGCCAGCATCTTGGAGACCTCCGATTGAATGCAGGTCCGAACTCGGTCGGGAACTCGGTAGGCCCGGTGTCGCACAGGCGGGCTGTCCCCGGTGTCGACATCGTGGACGTGTAATGTCTTGCTTTGGTTAACAGCACTAAGGTGTAATCTACTTCCCTATAGAATGTAGAATACTAAGAACACTCTCTTGTCAAGACAGAGAGAATGTAGAATGTTACATGAAGCAGTTGGTTTCCTAGCTGTTCATGGATGAGGCCAATAAATATATCCTGGATACTTTATCTACAATTTGTTCATATTAATTACTTAATTTAACCATTTTACATTGGCGACGATTTTACCTCGTTCCGCCTCAACATGCAGCCGTCCCCGACACCTCTCCAGCGGCAGTAAACACATTAAAGGAAGCGTTGTCTTCCCAGCGGCAGTTCCAGCTCTTCTCCGCTGTCAGTAAGTGACACTCGAACGGTGAGGAGATAAGCGGGAAGTGGTACTTAAAAAAAAAAAGGGACTTTGATTATTAAAAAAGCGAAGGAAAAGAAAGCACACGCACCATCACCTGTTGGTGTTTGAAATTTTGCTCGCGCTAATGAAATATTGCCTCGCGCGGCAAAATGGCGGTGCGTTTCAATGACGCTTAGCCAAAGGAAAGCCAAGCCTCGTTTTGGGAGGAGATTTGATGCAGGGATAGCGCGTCCAAGGAACAAAGGACTCTGTGATGTATCCAGAGTTCCAAATTGAATAAACATCACCGTGAATGCTGAAAGAAAGCATTGTGAAAAACACAAGACTTCTGCAAAGTTAGAATTCTTAACAAAGAAGTGGAACTTTAAAGTTTTTTTTCTTCTGTCATCAAGGATTCATTGTTAAGCTTCAAAACAGTACTCAAAAAAAAATAAAAAAAAAAAATAAATAAATAAATAACAAGGAGCATTAATATTTTCAGAAATAGTACTCACATTTATATAATTACAAGGAACACATATTTAAATAAATAAAACATATTTGAATAAATAAAAGGATGCAGAATGTAACACAGCCAGCATTCTTTTTAACAAGCCCAGGTGAACCGAACGTAAAATGGCAAAAATGGAAGAAAATTTTCGCAAATTATGCAAGAGTATGTGGCACGAACTTAAGTGCAGAAAGAAAGCATTCGTTACTACTACACTGCCTGGGAGGAGAAGGACAAGATGTACTAGAACATTTACCTGAACTTACAGCCTCTGAACAAAGAAATTTAAATGAATACGAAGTAGCAATTGAACAACTGGATAGACACTATCTTCCCAGGTTAAGCACGATAATGGAAAGGTATCCCTTTGGTTTAAGGGGACAAAAGAAGGATGAGTCAGTTGAAGAATATGTCTCTGCACTAAGGAAATTAGCTTCGTCGTACAAATTTGGACAAACCTTAGATGAAAGAATAAGGGACCAGTTTGTATTAAGATGTGCTCATGATAGTATTCGCAAGGAACTATGGCTAAAGGATGAACCGCCGTTGGATGAAGTTCTAGTCATTGCTAAGCAAGTTGAACACATGACAAAGTGCGTAGATGAGTTAAAGGTCGAGAAAGAGAAGATGAATGAATCTGGAAAGAAAGATGAACCTAAAGTTGAAGAAGTAATTTGCCAAGTAAAGAAAGAAGAAAAATCTACCTTTGATAAAAATGAAAATGGGACAAATAATTTTAATCCAAATTTTAATGTACAAGGAAAATTTTCTTGTTTTAGATGTGGGAATAATGGCCATTTGGCCAACTCACTGAGTTGTCCTGCTCTAAAATCTATCTGTAACAACTGTGGCAGAAAAGGTCATTTCTCAAAGTGTTGCAGGACTAGAGGTAGTAAGAGAGATAATATGTATAAAAGATGGACTCAACCTCAGGTAAAGACTGTGACTTTCCAAGTCAATGGTGGTTCGTTGGAACATCCCTCACACTTTGTAAAAGTGGATGATGTCATGATTGAATTTAAATTTGATTCATGTTCTCAAATCACCATGATTGATGAAGAGTTATTGCGGAAGACTTTTGGTGAGAAAGTCAAGCTCTTCAAAAGCGACATATTACCTTTGGGTTATGGGAAAAAGCCCATCAAAATATTAGGATATTTCATGGCTACTCTTTAGTTAGGAAGTCGCATCATACCTGGTAAAATTTATGTAACTCATTTTGGAGATGCTTTGATTAGTTGGAGGGATCAACGGGATTTAGGTGTGAAACTTGATCCTAATGCTTCACCTCAGGTACAGATACAAGAAGTGGAAAACTTAGCAGAAATGTTTGCAGGAAAATTTCCAGAGGTTTTCAGAGAACAGTTAGGATGTTTAAAGGGTTACAAACACTGCATAAAATTAAAAAAGGATGCCATACCAGTTGTAGCAAAAGTGAGAAGGATTCCTTTAGCTGAACAAGATAAAGTACAGAAGGAAATTGAAAAATTGATTAATAATGATATCATAGAGCCGGTAGAAGCTACCGAATGGTTGGCCCCAATAGTTATAGCTAAGAAACCTACAAGGGAAATCCGTCTATGTATTGACTTAAGAGCGTTAAATAAGGAGGTAATTGTTGACAGATTTCCTTTACCCAACATTGATGAGATTGTGGGGACGCTAGAAGGGGCAAAGTATTTTACTACTCTAAATCTAGCTTCTGCATACCATCAAGTTGAACTAGATACTACATGCCAAAATCTGACTGCTTTTATCACCCCTATGGGTACTTTTAAGTTTAAAAGGATGCCTTTCGGTTTAATCTCAGCAGCCTCAGTATTTCAACGGATCATGACCCATATTTTGAAAGGCCTACTGGGAGTGAAGTGTTATCAAGACGATTTATTAATCTATGGTGCCAACACACGAGAACACAATGAACGGGTGTGTGAGGTATTGAGAAGGTTGTCTGAGGCTGGTTTATCTCTTAAGAAAGAAAAGTGCAAGTTTGGGTTAGAAGAAGTGAATTACCTAGGCCATTACATTAAGAGTGAAGGTGTCTTTCCCAAGTTAGAGCTTGTCACATCGATCGATAATATGGTAGAACCGGTAAACAGAGATGAATTATTGTCATTCCTTGGCATGGTTGAGTTCTATGGAAAGTTTATTTTACATTTTGCAGACAAAACAAGGAATATGAGAAGACTCACTGCAAAGAATGTGACATTTGAGTGGTCGGAGGACTGTAAGAAGGAATTTAATGAAATAAAAAAAGAGTTGAGGGAGGCTCCTTCTCTTCAAGCATTTGTACCTGGTTTACCTACGTTTATTTATACTGATGCCAGTGACAAGGGGCTAGGTGCTGTCTTGGTACAAAATAAAGCTGGTAATGATTTTCTTATTGCATGTGCTTCAAGATGTCTTCGTGGTCCGGAGCTTAATTATTCAGTAATTGAAAAAGAGTCGTTAGCTATTTTTTGGGCTCTGAAGAAATTTAAGAATTTGGTTTGGGGTACAAAATTTATTGTAAAATCGGATCACAAACCTTTAAAAGAAGTGTTTTGTAAAAAAGGTTTGGATTCAATCTCCTCAAGAATTAGGAGATGGATAATAGCACTGCAAGAATTTGATTTTGAAGTTCAATATTTACCTGGTGTTTCGAATAAGGCAGCAGATTGTTTTTCAAGGTTGGTTGAAAAAAGTGATCTTCACAGTAATGAGTTAATGGTAGATGAGGAAGAGTGTCTTGATGTGTGTGAAGTTACTGAAGGTGTTGTTGGGAAGGATGAATGGAAAGAAGAACTACTAAAAGATGTGGAGCTTAAAAGTGTGATGTCTTCACTAAAGAATCATAAACGTTTAGATAAACCATGGTCTTTAGTTTCACAGGAATTATCAATAACTGATGATTTGCTTACACGAGGTGTGAGGCTCGTTCCTCCTTACATATTGAGGAAAAGGTTGCTGTTGCATGCACATTCTGGACATCTGGGTATAGTAAAAACTAAAGAAATGTTACGCTCTCAGTTTTGGTGGCCTGGGATGGACCTGGAGATAGAACGTTTGGTCAGAGATTGTGTAGAGTGCTGTGCGAGTGACAAAATTCTGAAGACCAGACAGATACCTATGGTTTGCAGAGCTTTACCCAATCATCCGTGGGATGAATTGGCGATTGATATTGTAGGACCTCTTACTGGCATTTCTGACACCCCTTATTTAATAGTTTTAATAGACCTTTATTCTCGATGGATTGAGGTGAGTGCTGTCAGTGAGATTACTTCTGAGTCCGTCATTAAATTCTTGTCTGAGATATTTATGAGAGAGAGTTTTCCAAACAGTATCTTATCAGACAATGGCCCGCAATTTTGCTCAGCACTGTTTGATGACTTTCTTACTAAATGTGGCATATTACACAAGCGGTCCTCTTTGTATCATCCAGAAACGAATGGTGCTGTTGAGAGGGTTAATAAAACATTAAAGGAATGTATCCAGCTTGCCAGGGTAAATGGTTTAAATTGGAAGGTAACGCTTAAAGAAAGAATTGAAGCGTACCGGTGTTCTCCTCACTCCACCACTGGTAAATCGCCTTTTGAGTTATTTAAAGGAAGGATGCCCAATACAATGTTGCGTCCTGGTTGGATGAATCTAAACAAGGGATTTGTTGATAATCATATTGGTGGTTGGAGGGAAAGGGAGTTGGAAAAACAAATTTGTAGAAAAACTTATTTTGATAAGAAGAAATGTGTCCATTTTCAAGAAATCAAAGTTGGTGATTTGGTTAAGATAAAAGCACCTGTTGGGAGGAGTTCCTGGTCTAAATACACAAATGTCAGACCTGTTATCAAGGTGTTTAGTAACGCCATTAAAACACAAGATGGAAGGATCTGGAATAAAAGTAGAGTAGTGGTGATCAGATCTAAAAATGTATCTCAACACGTATCTGATACTGTTCATGATTTCTCCCTCACATCTAAATTACCTGTGTCTAGTTCAAACAATTCTTATGTACCTCATGTGAGATGTCAGAGATCACGTAGGGCACCTGCTTATATGAAGGATTATGTGTGATTTTATTTTTCTTGTATCTTCTTCATTAAGGGAAATTCACTTCATCTTTTCAAGTTTATATTCTGCTCATATTTCATTTATTTCATTATTGTTATTGTTATTGTATAGGAGGGAGATGTGTAATGTCTTGCTTTGGTTAACAGCACTAAGGTGTAATCTACTTCCCTATAGAATGTAGAGTACTAAGAACACTCTCTTGTCAAGACAGAGAGAATGTAGAATGTTACATGAAGCAGTTGGTTTCCTGGCTGTTCATGGATGAGGCCAATAAATATATCCTGGATACTTTATCTACAATTTGTTCATATTAATTACTTAATTTAACCATTTTACAGGACGCACCACTGGGTGACTCCGGGGGTGAGAGAAAACAAGTCTGTGAATTGACCCAACAGCTTTTGGTAGTCCTGGCGCTCTTCTGGGGTCAGGGCGGAGGAGAGGGTGACCCCCTCTACGGAGCCGTCTTTCTCGGAGGTGCTCAGGAGGTCCGGTAGGGGCTCTGAGTCGTCTTCGGCCCCGCCATCAGTAGCCATCAGCATGCTAAGTTCCGTTCGGACAAAGTGAGGCTTGAGCCTGTTGGGGTGGAGGACCCGGAGGGGGTTCCTGGGGGACTCCATGTCCACCAGGTAGGTGACAGGGCTCTTGCGCTCCACCACTTTGAAGGGCCCAGTCCACTTGTCCTGGAGGGCACAGGGTTCGACCAGGGACATGACCCAGACCTGTTGGCCCGGCTCGAACTCAATGGAAGAGGCGTTCTGTTCATACCAGCGTTTCATCTCCTCTTGGCTGGCCTCGAGGTTGGCTTCGGCAAGTTCCCGGAACTTCCGAGTCTGGTTTCGGAGGGTCGGGAGGTACCGGTAGACGTCGGGGGGAGCATCTCGGACTGCAACCTCCCAGCCTTCTTTGACCAGGCTGAGGGGACCCCGGACGGTGTGTCCGTACAACAGTTCGAAGGGGCTGAACCCCAGGGACTTCTGAGGGACCTCCCGATAGGCGAAGAGGAGGCAGGGCAGCAACACGTCCCATTGGCATTGCAAGGGCTCTTCCAGGCCCATGATCATCCCCTTGAGGGTTCGATTGAAACGTTCCACCAGTCCATTCCCTTGGGGTTGGTAGGGGGTCGTAAACTTGTACGTGACCCCGCACTGTTGCCACAGGGACTTCATGTATCGGGAAATGAAGTTCGTACCCCGGTCACTGACGACCTCTCGGGGGAAGCCCACCCGGGAGAAGATCCCCATCAGCGCCCGGCCCACCACGGGGGCCGTCACGGTCCGGAGAGGGATGGCTTCGGGATAGCGGGTGGCATGGTCCACCAGGACGAGAATAAAACGGTGACCTTGAGAGGTTCGGGGCTCCAGAGGCCCCACAATGTCGATCCCCACCCGCTCGAATGGGGTGTTGATGACTGGGAAGGGTTGTGCTTCCCTCCGCTCTTCCCGCTGGCTTGGCAGGTTGGGCAAGTCCGGCAGTGATTGTTCACATCATTTCTCATTTTTGGCCAGTAGAAATGGGTCACCAGGCGGCTGTAGGTTTTGTCCTGCCCCAGGTGCCCGGCGAGGGGCACATCGTGTGCCAGGTTCAGGAGGAAGTCTCTGAATCGGAGGGGGACCACCAGCACCCGGCTGGCCCCCAGTTCGGCAATCTTCTGTTCGCTGTAGAGGAGATCGTTGTCCCAATAGACCCAGTGGGACCCCGATGAGTCTCCGGCGGCTTGAGCGGCGGCTTGCTGTCGGGTTCCCTCGAGGGAGGGACACGCTTTCTGTTCTTGACGGAACTGCTCTCGTGTGGGGTCAACTTCTTGGCGCCATTGGGCTAGTTCCGGGAGGTCGCCGAGCTCGGCAATTTCTTCACGGGTGGGCCCCAGTGGGCCGGGCTCAGGGTCGGCATCTTCGGGGACGGAGGGCGGCGGAGGCGCGGGCCACTCCGGTTCTTCGGTCGGGGTGGATTCAGTCGGGGCGGTGGCCCGGGCGGCCATGGTTAGGGTGGTCACACAGACCCACTCGCGAAGGCCTAGCATCCCCAGATGCTCTCTCCGCTCGACGTGGGCCCAGGGGAAACTTTCTAGGTCGTTCCCGAGGAGGCAGTCCACGGGGGCATCGTCCCGGACGGTCACTTTCAGCATGCCCGACACCCCCCCCCACTCGAAGGGGATTCGGGCCATCTGGCACAGGCTCTCTGAATTGTCCGCCGACCGTACTGGGCACAGCACATTGGGCAGGATCTAGTCGGGGGCCACCAAGTGGCAACGGACGGCCGTCACGCTGGCTCCGGTGTCGCGGAGGGCTTCGGCCCGGCGCCCATTAATGGTGACCCACTGGCGGTACTTCTGAGTGTTGCCCAGGATCGGGGCCCGGGGGATCATGTCTCTTCCGCCTAGACATACCAGGGACATGGCGGCGGGCTCCCACTTGGTCTGGTCTTCGTCAAAGTTCTCTTCTTCGCCCCTTTCTTCTCCCAGGGCGGCGGCAGCGATCTGGCGGTTTGGAGGACCGGTGGTGCCGGGTCGTTGGTTCATCGGGCAGTGGGGGTCACTGGCATAGTGACCGGGCCGCTGGCATTTGTAGCAGGTAGCGTTCGAGCGGGGCCCCGGCCATGCTGGGGGGCCCCTCTTCTGGCCAGGGATGGCGAAGTGTGGGTCGGGGGCGGCCCCCGGGGTGGACTCCGGGGCGGCACTGCGGGGGAGTCTTGGTTCCTGTTCTGGCCTCCTCCGCTGCCTCGCTGGCGGGGGGGCCCCTGGGGGTTTCAGCCGTAGTCTCCCATCGAGTTCCAGGGGACCCGGGTGCTCACCCATCGATCGGCCTCGACGGCGAGTTTACGTGGCTCGGTCAGCTTGCTGTCGAGGAGATGCTGTCTGAGTTCGACAAAACAGTTGTTGGAGAGGTGCTCCCATACAATGAAGTTGAACAGCTGCTCGTAGGTGGTGACCTGGCTGCCTTTGATCCACCCCTCTAGGGCTCTGCTATAGAAGTTCACGTACTCCACCCATGTAGTACCGGGGATTTTCTTACAGTTTCGGAATCGCTGCCGGTACATCTCGGGGGTGAGTCCATAGCGAGTAAGTAGGGCGTCTTTCATATGTTCGTAAGAGGTCATCTCGGCGTCTGGGAGCTCTAGCAGGGTGTCTCTCCCTTCGCTGACAAACTTCCCCCACAAGCCGGCACCCCAGTCTTTTTGGGGTATTCGATGAGAGGCCATGGCTACCTCGTAGGCCTTAAACCATTGTTGGATGTCGTAGTTTTTATAGTATTCTTTGACGACATCTTTGGGGATATGGACCTTCGTGTCCGCAGGAGGAGGTGGGCTTCGGTTCCCGGAGGCGCTGGCCTCACCATGTTTTGCCTTGATCTCAAGTTCTATTAAGCCACGCTCATGCTCGAACGTGAGCTTCTTCTCCTCTAAGTCCCTCTGCCTTCGTTTCTCCTCCAGGTCTCCTTGCAGCCGTAGTTGTTCAAGGGCTATCTTTTTCTCGGCCAGCTGTAGTTCTCTGTCCAGACGGAGTCGGGCGAGCTGCAGTTCGTGGAGCCGGCTCCTTTCTCGCTCTCGGGCGTCTTCGTGGGCGAGGCCCGTGTCTACGTTGGCATTTCTTTCCTCCGCTGGGGTTGCGAGTGTTTCGGGGTGCATGTCTGGGACCGTGTCATCTTCGATCTGGGGTGGCGTCGCTCCTGCCTCCACCCATGTTTGTAGGGCCTGCTGGAAATCGTCCTTGGTGCTTAGTCCAGTGGCAGCGATGCCCAGGTCCTTGCAGAATTGTTTCAATTCTTTGTGGGTATATTCTTCCAACCGTTCCTTCTGGAACTCCGCGGTCGGTCTGGTTTCTTTGGTACTCATGGTTGTGGTGTGTTTCTGTCAGTAGTGGGTGAATTACTCTCTGTACGATTTGCGTCGCTCGGATCGCACCGCCTGCCACCAATGTTAGAAAGGCGTTCCCAGGGGAGGCAGAAGATGTCTGACTGACCACCCCGAGACCCACCTCTCCTTCTGGAGTTGGCCGAGCGCCGTCGAGAGGCCTCCTTGGCGAGGCTCCTCTCCTAGAATCGTAACAGCCGAGCAATCACACCACTACAAAGGGACACCACACACAAGAGGGTAGATTCTTAGAGTCTTTATCAGCAATAAAGGTAGGTTCTCTCAGCAATATGTACAAACGGATCGAGGGATCCTTAATGTCTCGGTAACTGTGGGAAGGGGGTAGCGGGACAGTCTTAGTACCAGCCTGGCACAGGGATACCCTACGCACAGCTCTCAATCCTCGAGCTGGGGGGTTCCGCAAGGTCGAGCCGCGACGTCGTCAGCAGGGCTCCGAAGATGGTTTAGCGTGGTCGGGCTGTGACAGCGTCAGCAGGGCTCCGAGGATGGTTCAGCGAGGTCGGGCCGCGACAGCGTCAGCAGGGCTCCGAGGATGGTTCAACGAGGTTGGGCGCGACAGCGTCAGCAGGGCTCCGATGATGGTTCAGCGAGGTCGGGCCGCGACAGACTCAGCAGGGCTCTGATGTTCCGCGAGGATCTTCTTCTCAGCAAGTAGGGGGCGCCGCGACCAGGTCGGCCGGGCTCCGAGGTTCCCGGCTTCAAAGTAGCGAGTTCTTCTCAGGGTCAGCCGCGATTCAATCAGCAGGGCTCTCGACTCCAGGATACAACTGCCAACCCATTCCAGAGCTGCCCCAGATATAGGTCTGGAGTCCTTTGATGTCCGGACCCTCACGCCTGGGGGTCAGAGGGGCCGGGATGAGAGTGTCCAGACACCCAGTCGGGGGTGGAGCCAGCGCCCAGGGAGGCCGGAGGGCGATCGAAACCAGGCGTCCGGGGACGGCTGGAGAGCCATCGAAACTCCCCTCCTCCTTGATCCGTCAAGTGGCCGCTTTACCACCTGGTCGGATCTTGGTGCCTCGATGTCGGGGCTTCACTGGGGCCGCGGCCGAGGTCGGGCCGAGGCCACGTGGTCCGGACGTGGAGGGCCCAAGATGGAGTCGGGGCCTGAGATGGCGGCCCGGGGCCGGACCAGCAGAGTGGGGCGAGTAGGGGTCGCCGTGTTCCTGAGGGAGGAGCCGGGGGTCGCCAGGAGTGGCGGCTCACGTTGAAGGTTGGAGAGGGTAGCTTTCAGGGGGGAGGACAGGGGTCGATGCCGTCCAGGGCCCGCCACGCGGGAGGAGTGGGACCACGCCACGAGGCCGGGTCCAACAGAAATCAACTGTACTTATATGTAGAAAACCCATTGAGCTCAATGCTAGAGTGTGTTTTAGGATTGTGTTGCTTACTACCTTTACTGTAATCATTGTGTGCACAAACTTTATTGCTCCCTTGCAAAGTAATTACATGAGAGTACTCATACCAGAAAAGTATATTTTTATAACTGTTGGTTCTAAAAATAAAACAACTATATCTGTGGATATAAAAACAATTGGCCTGGAGTTCAGTCCTTGAGTGTGTGAAACCTTTTGCTGACTGAGTGTGTGCAACAAATGCTTTACACTGTCCTCTGGTACTGCCTTACTGCTCGACCAAGCTACCACTTTGGAGAGTAATGTCAGTTCTGACTTTAACCTCTGGTATACCTCTGAGTTTGGTGAACTCTATACACACTGTACTTCATTCTAGTCCAGTATATATAAAGCCACTATCTCACACTATTCAACACCTTGTCCAGTAATCTCTCCTCTATTCCTCTTAGATACTCTGTTCACCATTCCCGCTCAGATATCCTCTGACTCGTCCCTATCAAAGTAAGCTCTGCATGCTGCATCCTCAAGTAACGACCCCTCCATTCTTTCATATGGCACTGCACCCTCCTCCATCGCCCTGAAGCACTTTTTGTCCTCCACCGAGTATACTTAACTGCTGAGTGTTGCATGTATAATACATTACACTTTTCTTGACTTTTTTGCCAACAGCAATCTGCATGCTAGTGTTTTTCAGTCTATGTTAGTTTTAAGTGGTAAATTAAAACTTCAAATCCCATATTGCCCCCTACTCTACTCTAAAATGTCAGAACTGCGTGAAGTAAAATTACTAATCTAAGCAAATACAACAAAAACAATACTAATCCTTTAATCCTTTCAGATAAATTAGGTGTTGAAACTTCATCAACCTCTCATCATTGATAGAACATTAATCTGACTGTGGATGATGCATGCAAAGTGTATGCCTTTGTTCTAGATCCTTTCTAACTCGGTGGCATAGGACAGTCAACCTTTTCAAGAGCCATTAGGTTTTCTCAAGAGTGAGACCGCACTGATTGCGGTCACAGATTATATCAGGACCTCCTAGACAGGGGAGAGACCGCTGCCCTTATCCTTCTTGATCTCTCAGCAGCATTTGAAACTGTGTCTCACCACACCATCCTGCTGAGTCTCCACCAAATGGGAATCCAAGGGAAAGCCCTAGAATGGGTCTCTTCATTTCTCCCTGGATATACCCAAAGCGTTGATCACCCACCTTTTTTTTCTTTCTTTTTTTTTTCATTTTCATCCGGTAGATCTAGTAGCCCCAACTCCCTCAATTTGTCCGAGTGCCGCCTTGGTGGAACACAGACCGAGCAGAGATTAGGCACTTTGCCCTCCCATTTCCCTGTGATGCCCACATATCTGCCCAGTGGGTCATGCCATATGCTCCCGGGAGTTAAGGGTAGAGTCGTGCAAGGCAAGATCCCAACCCCTCTCGACCCTGTGGTGTAGCCTGCATGCGCTGCTAACTTGTATCCAAACCTATCAAGCGCCTTGCAGGTTGCACCTTTAAGGTGAGATTCTTGAATTAGTACTATGTCGGGATTCTGTCTACGGAGGTGTTGTAACACCACTGTACGTTTGATATTGTTTCCCAACCCATTTACATTCCAGGTCAGGACTCGTAGTCCTGACCCTGCCCCGAGGGAAGACCGGCACTAATCGTGCCCATTTCCGACATAAGTATATATTTGAACACTGGGGCTGTATCCCAGATACCATATGTGTGTGAGGAGTCTACCTTGCCCCGTATTCCTGTTGGTATGCCTCGTCATCTTAGAAAAACCAAAGGTGATGATGGACGGAGCGTTGACAATACAAACACTCACCCCCAGTCAACTGATCTGGGAACAGTCCAGCCCGAACTGCCAAGCCATGTCTTCCCTGGACCGGAATCAAGCTTCCCAGGACCGGTTTCTGGCACTACAGCTGTCTTCAGCCGGGCTTGCTTGACTCCAGTGGCAAAGTGAGCAAGGGACTCACGTCTGAGCATACCCTGCCAACTTAGGGCAAACAAAGAAAAACCAAAGGTGATGATGGATGGAGCGTTGACAATACAAACACTCACCCCCAGTCAACTGATCTGGGTTTAATCCATCATCGTTCTTTAGCTCTCTCCGCCACCCCAGTTCAGACATGGCCATATGCAAATCAGTCTGACCCTGTGCCTCATGGGAACAGTCCAGCCCGAACTGCCAAGCCATGTCTTCCCTGGACCGGAATCAAGCTTCTCAGGACCGGTTTCTGGCATTACAGCCGTCTTCAGCCGGGCCTGCTTGACTCCAGTGGCAAAGTGAGCAAGGGACTCACGTCTGAGCATACCCTGCCAACTTAGATTGAACAAAGAAAAACCAAAGTTGATGATGGACGGAGCGTTGACAATACAAACACTCACCCCCAGTCAACTGATCTGGGTTTAATCCATCACCGTTCTTTAGCTCACTCCGCCACACCAGTTCAGACATGGCCATATGCAAATCAGTCTGACCCTGTGCCTCATAGGAACAGTCCATCCCGAACTGCCAAGCCATGTCTTCCCTGGACCGGAATCAAGCTTCCCAGGACCGGTTTCTGGCATTACAGCCGTCTTCAGCCGGGCTTGCTTGACTCCAGTGGCAAAGTGAGCAAGGGACTCATGTCTGAGCATACCCTGCCAACTTAGGGCGAACAAAGAAAAACCAAAGGTGCCTCGTCATCTTCCCATGCCCAGCCAGGTTATCAACTTGTAAAACTTTAAAACTGTGCCATCTCTTTGGTGGCCACTCCAACAATGCAAACCCTGTGAATAACCCCCCTTACTGCTCTGCACTGTCTGTTAAGACCCACCCACCCCCCCAACTTGCAGAGTGCCTGTCGCCCCATAGTAACACTCCCAACTGGGGTCAGCTCAACGCCGGAGAGTCAACCTGTCCCCTCCCAGCCCCCTACCAGTATGCGTGGCATAGATGCTATAACATTTAATATCTAGGCAGATGCAACAATATTACATCACAGTTGGCTGTATATAAGAAGCATAATTCTTATCTGTATACAGGGTTTTCGTCCGATGAGCCATCATGCTATCGCACTTCACCTGCACCAGGTCAGGTCAAACCAAACGTGGCCCCATATGTCCTCCACCCCAAGAGTCTCTCGCTGCGGCAATACTCCTAAATCAACAGACCTGTCTCTTTTTCTTGATCAACACCCCAATCCTGGCCCGCCACCAGGATCTATTGCTTCCTCCCCCGATGCATTTTGCTGTCGGTGCCGTGACTTCGTAATTGTCCTCCAGCCATCTAATCAATTTTGGGCTTCGTTGGGAGTTTTAAATTGCCAAACCTTGCCCTTTGCCATCACTCTAAGAGTTGCCGGGAAAATCATAGATTACCTAATGTTCTGCGCATTTTTAATTTCCAGAAAGGTTTGTCTTCTGTGGTGCACTTTCTGTGTAAAGTCTGGATGGAAGGTAATGAGGGCATTATCATATTTCAGTGGTGGGGCACTTCTGGCCACCTGAAGGATTACATCCCTGTCTCAGTAGTTAAATAGTCTCGCAATTATGGGTCGCCGCGGGACTCCCGGCTTCGGCCGTACTCTAGGGATCCTGTGGGCTCGCTCCACCGAAAATAATTTTGATAGGCCCGTGGGCTGGATTGAGTTATTTATAAGGTCCTCAACAAACAGGCTTTCTGCCTGTTCCTCCACCCTTTGCGGCACTCCTATTATACGGATATTGTTGCAGAAGGAGCGCTCCTCCTGGTCCTCCATCTTGACCTCTAAATCCCTCGTCGCCTGCGTTAGTTCTTCGACTTTCTTCTGCAGGGTCTTTGTGTCCTCCACCAACTCTGCCGTTGTTCCCTCCACTTCGGCTACTCTTTCCCTCATGTTGCGGAGGTCTGCTCTGAGCAGGGACACTTTCGTAGTTACTGCGTCGATTTTACCTGCCAGGTCAGCTTTGATCCCATGTATTGCAGTCATGACATCTTGCAATGTGGGTTCTGGGTTCACCACTTGGGAGGTCATTGTTTGCGACCAAGAGGCGTCTGCTCCATCTGAATTGGCCGACTGGTCTCTGGGCACAGCGTACTTGTCCAGTTTTGTCTTGTGAGGGGGCATGTGGACCTCAGCCCCCTGTCATGATTGCGGTACTGTTTGCTCATGAGACCACCGTAGTGGGCGGAGGGCCGGACAACTTCTGGCCGTCACCGACCGTGTACGCGGGCACCCTTAAGTGGAGGCAATTCCAGGACCAGCAGTGTATTGTGTGCCACCCTACCTGCATCCTCCTCCGCGGGCCGCCTCTTCCTTGAGTGCACAGTTTGCTCTTATGGGTGCCGTCCCAGTGGGTCCGATTCTGGGTCTTAAGTCATTAGGGGCTCAAAAGTCTCACTGTTTGTTTATATGGCCTGTATTTAGCAAATTAGGCCTCACCATAATGGCCACGCTAGGGCCGTCCTCTCCCAATATGCGTGATGTCACACTCACCATGCGCGTCTATTGTATCCCCTGACAGACGATCTAGCTCTGCATCAATTGTTGTGGGTCTGTCTTCCTTCTCGGCCACCCTGAATTTTCAGTGCTCGCTCTCCTACTCTTTTTTTCCGTCTGCACCGCCTATTCTCCCAGTGTTATAGTTCCCAGGCTGCTCCAGCCGGCGGAGACCTTGACACCCGTCCTCAGAGATCACCCTAGGCGGGGCTATATGCAGGCTCCTCACGCCTCGGTCTTCAAGGTGCGCTCCGGCTCCGTCTCTCGAGCCCTGGGATGCCACTCGTCTGCAGGGCCCTCACCACCCTGCCTCCTGCTCAGGATCGATCCAGTTTTTTTGGGCCAGTTCAGCACCTGGGCGGTCGCCGAGTAATGCGGACCTCGCTCCACCCTGATTACGAATAAGTAGTCCGTTTTACAGGGGAAAATCGGGCTGGATCGGCAGAGCCGCTCGTTCAAGCGGCCATTACACTCCGCGGCAAGCCACGCCCCCACCTCCCACCTTTCAACTCAAGCCGGAACTTCTCTGTGGTGCCCCACAAGGATCCTCTCTAAGTCCAAACCTTTTTCAACACTTACATGGCCCCCCTGGCCATCCTAGTGGTGAGATCCCATGGCCTATGCTGACGACACTCAGTTTATCATCTTAGTATCCTCAGACCCGGCTTACACCAAATCTAACTTCCACAGGTGCATGACCAGCATCGGAGGTTGGATGCATAGTAGATGCCTAAAACTCAACACAGTCAAAACAGAACTACTCATCTTCAGGAGCAGCATCTCCCTGTGGGACGACTCCTTGTGGCCAACGAAGCTCGAACCCATACCCACAACCACAGAGCATGCTAGAAACCTCGGAAAAATACTGGACACCAAGCTCTCGCTGCGGAAGCAGATAAACACAGTCTCATTTTCTTGCTTTCTCACCCTGTACTGACTCAGAACAATCTTCAAATGGCACCCCTTCAAAATCAGTCGCTCGTCATCCAAGCCCTCATCACCAGCCACCTGGACTACGGCAACTCCCTCTATGTGAGAATCACTGCTCAACTACTAAACAGACTCCAAAACATGCAAAACACAGCAGCCAGGCTCATCCTTAACCTCCCAAGGCAGACCCACATCCCCCCCACCTCAAAGCCCTACACTGGCACACCATCAGTAAACAGTGCCAATTCAGACTGCTCGTCCACGCCTACACAGCCCTTCACAAAAAGGGTACAGCCTGCCCCTGCCTCAACCACAGAGTTAACTTCCACCAACCTACTCGCATACTTTGATCCTCATCCCTCTTCCTGGCCCACATGCCCACATCCACAGAAGCAGGAATGGTGGCCACACCTGGCAACTAAGTCCTGGAATGGCCTCCTCCTCCACCTCTGTACTTTTCCCTACCTGCAGGACTTCAGGAAGGACCTAAAGACCTGGCTCTTCCACTAACTCATCTCAGCAACAGCATCCTCTCCTCTTCCCCCAGTGCCTGGATACCCTAGGCGGTGAGAAGCAGTGCTATACAAATCCTATTTGATTGATTGATTCATTCATTCCTTCTTTGATCATGACCTCTAATTTACAGGGCTCCATGATCACATTAAGAAGACAGAAACATTTACTGACAAAAAATATTTCATTCTTCAATTTGCTGAAGGGCTGCCTCTGTGGTATTTTCTCTGAGAGTCAAGATATTGATACTGGCAATTTCCCCAGAGAATATCTCCTGAAAATGACTTGAATCCTGAATGTCCAAATTACTCTCTTGCCAGCCCATTAGCCTTGACTTCATCTGTTATACTTACCTTGCGAACTAGTGGTAAGGTTGATGAATTGGATGCCATATAATTATCATGTGATATGATGTGCTCGATGTATAATTGTATATCCTATATAATGACCAGCATGGCTTATATCGTCTTGGTATGATTACTCAGTGGGTTAATGTGTCTGCTGCATTTATTTGTGTAGGACGGCCTAATCTTTCATCATTCAAATGCAGATGAAATAGTTACCATTGCAGGTTTTCTGGAATTTTTGACTACAGGACAGTCACATATCAAGACCTATACTTTCCCATTCCAGATTTAGAAGATCACCCTTCAGCGTTAATAGATGCTTACACCTAGATTTACACTTCTAGATGGGAGGACTTCCTATACTATATGCATGCAAATGTCTATGGCTTACTGATTATCATTCTCAAACTTCTTATAAACTAAAGAAGTGATCAAGAGATTTCCAGCATTTGTAGCTTTCTTTTACAGACCTACTTGATGGAGCGACTAGGTTTCATCATCTAAACAATGATGGAGTACCATAAATTTTTCAAGGGACACGTTAACAGTTCTCACAACAATAAAGTGGCCCAGATGATGTGGTCTTAGCATCCATATTCATCAGGTAATTTTCCTTTGCATTCTGCAAATGATCAAATTCTGACATTTACATACTTTAATTAGGGCTCATCAGCCATGAATAGCTTGGTTCCAGCTTCACAGTGTACACAGGACTTAGTCTGGCAGTTTGGGGTAGAATGTTCCCATTGGAGCGAGGGCAAAACTGATATCATATTGTTGGGCCCCAACTAAGATGGCATGGTGGACAAAATAACAATGGGCTGGGCCGCGGACAAAGTAATTCCCAGTGGCTGAGATTAAGTCAAGCATTCTATCCATCACTTTTTTGTATACTTCAGTATAACTAGAATACAACATTATGGACTGCAGAGCGCCACATGGGCGAGACAACCTCCGACACGGAGCATATCTCTCTGCCATTAATCCGACGTCTGCTATTACCAGGCACGAAACCTCAACGTACATACGCCCTACAAGTAAAGGTGGCTCGCACCTGTATGTTGCCCATACACTGCATGTCTAGAGGGCAGCCACCATACTCCCCATTACTCCCATTAATGGGGTTCCCACTTCGAGAGAACCACGGCGTGAGCCCTAAAAGCATGGATAGACAGTTCACTAACGGAATGGGAATCTTTGTTTGAGGAGGCCAATTGCGACCATACGAACAGTTAGTAGAAGAATAGAAGAATAGAATCTCCCTCCAAGGCAATTCCTACTACACTGACAACTTTTGGCTAGTAGCCACCCATTCTGGGACCTGCTCGCAGGAGAACCACCGACACACCCAGTAATACACACCATACTACATATGAGGCGGGCAGACATCTCGTCACATGGCAGTAAAAAGCTACCCGAGAATTGTTATTTAAGCCACTGACCTCACTACAGCAGACACGGGAAGAAGACCTCTACAGACCAATACATGACAAGGAGTGGGCGGGAGGAAGACCCCAACAGACCACTACATGACAAAGAGTGGGCGCAGGCTCTAGAATACCCCAAGAAAGTCTCCAGAAATGCACGATTCAAGAACATACAATTCAACATCCTACATAGGGCATACTTAACACCCAAGCTCTTACAACGGTATTACCCAGACACGCAGCTTCTATGCTCCAGATGCCAAACCCCTGCAGCAGACTTCCAACACATGTTCTGGAGATGCCCTCCATTGCAGCAATACTGGCATTACATCCATGACACACTCAGTGCAACCGCCAATATCCACAGGGTTGATACATGGGAGGCATGTTCACTAGGGGTGTTTCACAAATGAAAAAATGATAAAGTACAGCTGCACTTTGCATCCCTTCTATTACTTCTGGCAAAGAGAGACATAGCTATGCAGCGGAGGACTCCGGGGGGGGCCCCGGTGGAGGCTTGGGAGGGAGCCGTCAAAAAGTGGGTCGCTGTGGAAGAAGATGTGATTCGAGAGGAGGAAGCGAAAGGAACGCGCAAACACCACATATCCATGGAATGGGTGCAAATCCTTTTCCAGTTCAGCCAGCAAACCATGAGAGCAGAACCAGCTGAGGCCACCCCTACCCAACCAACTTCTGCCATGCCAGCCACACCAGCTGGCAAACGTATCGAGCTAGAGTGCTCGTCTTTTGCTGATACTCCCTCACGACCCACACCGTGGAGCACAGCCCAAGAAACTGACAAAGAAATTAGCCGAAATCCCCCCCCCCCCGCATCGATAACCTCCAGCTGCCAGACTAGCCCCACACACTGGCACAGAGGACCTACTGACCCCCTTCCCGTCTGCATACACACCCCTTTTCTCCGCTGATCCCCCATCAGTACTCCAGTTCAGTATCATCTAGGTTTTTAGTTATCTATCAAAGACCCACCGAAATTCATTTATTTTCAGGACTCCACAAATCACTACACTATATACGCCTAGTTTGCACTTAGTAATACCAACTGGAGGGAGGAGCCACAAATGTAAAATGTCCAAGGAGCAGGAGGCAATTCTCACTGACATCAAACTGGCAAAAGAGCAGTTAGGAATAGAGCACCAAGTCCCAGCTACCGGTCTGGAGAATCCACTGAGACATGTGAAGTAAAGTGAGCACAGGAAGTAAAGTGATTGAAGGTGTGAATCCGTACCAGGAACCATGTTCTAAACATAAGACTGACCAGCAGTATTCCGTGGGGGCAGGTTCCCTCCTTGTTTTGATAAGATAAGAATTATCAGACTGACCCTTGGCCGGTAGAACCACAGTGGATGTCTTTACTGCCACCTTTCTGCACTACATGTAAGGTGGCACAGTATTGTGCATGTGAAACTACAACGGCCTGAATAACAGAGGGAGCAAACGAACGATGAATTTAGGCCAAATCTCTCTACTGGGGTGTATGCATGACATTGTTCAGCATTCTATCCATCAATTTTTCTTTTTGCATTTGTCTCCCTGAGTGGGATGAGTGCGCCCAGCCGTGGGTCCCGTGCTCACCATGCCACTGGAGTCAAGCTAGCCTGGCTGATGATAGGTGAAAGCCCGAAACCAGTCTTAGGATGCTTGTTTCCAGTCCAGTGCGAACCTGGCCTGGCAGTTCAGGCTGGACTGTTCCCATGGAGAACAGGGTCAAGAATGAGTTGCATATGGCTGGGTCCAAACTGGAATGGCATGGGGAGCAAAAAGCTTTGGATTTAGGCCCAGATCTCGGTACTAGGGGGAATGCATGACATTGTTCAGCATTCTATCCTTCAATTGTTCTTTTTGCATTTGTATAACAGAGGCAGCAACTGAGGGTCTGTCTGACAGCTAATACCCAATGCCCTCACCTAAGTCCCCAACAGAGTTAACGCTTAAGGGTCCATATCTGATGAAAGGCTGGCCATAGTTACAGTTTTGGGTGATAGGGTTATCTACAGAACTTAGTGCCCCTAGTGGACTGACTTTTTATCGTTCATAACTGGGGCTCTGAGGCTTAATTTTGTGGCCCAGTCATACCTCATTTAGTAAAATCTCTGGAATCATCAGGAAAAGAGATGACATATTGTTTTAGAATCAGGGCAACATGCCTCGGTTGACAACATGATCTAGGTTCTACAGCAAGAGGGACCCATTGCTGTTACCTTGTCAGACTGACAGGAGGGTGATACTTGCTCCCATAAGGTCTAGGAGGCAAAGTTTGAGCCAGGACAATATAAGCTCACCAAACCTACAGTCTTGTAATGTCATATTCAGGTCCACGATCACCTACCAAATAATATGTTTTTGGTTCCGTACTCGCCAGCACACCACGATCTACATGTAGTTCAAGGTGGCCACTGCCGCACAGGCTCCAGGCGGCTGGCCCTTGGTTCTTGAACCCCAGGTCTGGTCAATCCTCTCGACATCCTCTAGTGCATTTCTCTATTCTTCCAGGCTGCAGTAACATGGCTTCCCCCAGAGTCCCAGACTTGTTCCCAGCTTTGGCTAGAGACACCAAATTCCAGAATCTATTTCTCGTCAGACAGATATCTCTCTGTGCCAGAAGGAAGGAATGTACCACTGAATATTGAACACAGAAATATTGTAATATAAGAATACTGTGAACAAAATATCGAAAGGTAAGTGCACGTAGAGGAAGTATAGATTTCCTATTCCGACCTCCACATCTACGTACCTTGAAGATATATATACAAATTGTTAAGGAACATATAACAGGGGCACACAGGCCCATGCAGCCACTGCGGTGCGGGAAGGGGGGGCGAGCTGCTGGGCCCCCCCTTATCACAATACTCAGGCCTGAGAGCTCTGGATTAAATCCGGGGCGGGGGGAGCCCTCTGTGTACTTTGCAGGGGAGCCCCCTCAACTTTCGATACGCCACTTATGTGGAGTTACGTACAGGAAATGTATATTTACTTACCCTTCAATAGCTCAATTTCGATATTTTGTCCTCTATATTTCTATACCTGGATATTCTGTCTTTCGGTATTCGGTGGGACACCTCCAGAAGCCCACAATAATTCAGCCTATTTACTCAAGGAAGTTAGTATTCATCTTAAACTAGGAACAGTAAAGAGAAGCCAAAACCAACCAAAAGTGTGCTATGTTCACAATTCACAATTATGGAATAGAAGAGAAGGGGCTGCTAAAAGAGTGGAAACAAGCACCAAATGGTCACAGAAATGTATGTTCTATACAGAGAGACTGAGATAAAAGATGTACATTTTGTGGTGCTAAGTGGATTTGAGGCACAAAGAGAGGGCCAGATCTTTCCTCTCCTAAAGGTATAAGTAAAAAAGGCTTATGCCCCTCAGTAGAATGTCAGCTGCCTCAGACCACAGTCGTTAAAGACCAGTGAAGAAGGAGCTACCCCCTCTACAAGGAGTGGGGGTAAACAGGGGGTGCAGCCATGGGTAGGAACCCCGTGGGCTCTGTTGGTGCAACATAGCAATTAATGGAGCCCCCAGAGTGGACTCAGAGAGGGCTGAGCACACTAAAGGAAAAATACAGAGCAGGTATTGCCCTGCAAGTAGCTTCATCCCCATAAGTAGAGCTTCAATTTTCCGATTCCTGACTAGAGCATCCTGTACCTTGAGAAGTGCAACATATTCATTGAATTTATGATGTAAATTACGTGGCTCTAATGTTAAACAATTCTATTGTGGTTTTGTTATGCAGACACCGCACACACGTTATTGTTTCATGCTTTGCTACCAAAGGTAATTAAAGGTATTCTTGATGAAGCCTTTTCACCCCTGCTGCCCCCCTTGTTCAGACTGGGAAAGAAACTCCATACATTAAGGAACAGGTTTTCTCCCCAAACATTGCATTAAAAGGGCATTTTCATACAAACGTCCTTTACTATCTCTGCAAAACTGTTCGGTCTCTACTCTTGGAGAGTCAAATGCATAAAGGGAGGAGCAGTAGCTTCAAGTTCTAGTAAAATGAAGCGCCTGGTTTTGATTTCAGAGGACAGGTTACTCATTTACAAACATGACTGATATTGTGTCTGCCTTATTACAAATAAATTATGTTATGTTATGTTATGTTAATATGTTTTATATGGCGCTCAAATACCCAAAGGTGTCTTGGCCCTGCCTTGATGAAAAAAAGATCAGAATCAAATAAGCGGGGTGGAGGTCCTGAAACTACTGATTGAAAAGCCAGGTTTTCAAGGATTTTCTCAATTAAAGAAGGTTTTGGAAAGCTCTAACCTCTTCGATGCGTCAGACGGCCCCTGGCAGTCTGATGCCATGTGCGTGCGACTGTCCGTACTGCGCACTTGTGAAATTCCGCCGCACCGCAGCAGAATTTGCGCCGCGGCGTAGCGGTTCAAATTATACGGAAGGGAATTCCAGATTTTTACAGTACTAATCACATAACTCCCCCCCCCCCCCCCACACAATGCTTTCTTGATGGTAGGTACTCTCAATAGTTATGCGTTTGAGGACCAAAGTGCTCTAGAGGGTCTATATCAGATGAACATTTGTAGAAAGAATTTTGGTCCAGAATTGTGTAGGACCCGATAGGCGATACATAGGGCATTAAAGGAAATTCTTTTTTATATAGGTAGCCAGTGAATTTTCTGTAGGGCCCCGGAGGCTGACTGATATTTAGAAATGTTAAAAACAAGGCGTGCTGCCGCATTTGTAACGTTTGAAGTTTCATCCACAATTTCTCTTGTAGGTTTACATACAGTCCGTTACAGTAGTCTAGTTTGGACAAAATAACTGCTGTAACCACCAGTTTTTGAAGGTGAATTGGAATAAATGGCATGCTTTTCCTAATGATATTTAGAAGGTAGAACAACGCAGATACAATTTGATTTATTTGGTTTTCAAACTTAAATCTTTTATCAAAGATTACTCCAAGATACCTAATTTTTTCTACTGATGTTGGAAGAAAGTCGGGATTTATTGGCCACCAGTCCGAAGACCAGAAAGTGCTGTTTATTCCGCAAGCAGGACCTCAGTCTTGTCTGAGTTAAAACTCAGGCATTTATCACTCATCCAAAAGCTGATGTTTTCCATGCAGTTTTGAAATTTTTCAGCTGTCAGGGCATAGTTACCTGACACTGATACAATGATTTGGGTGTTATCGGCGTATGACACCACTGTGAATCCCAAATTCCTAATAAGCTTGATTAATGGGGTAATATAGAGGTTAAAAAGATTGGGGCTAAGGGATGCACCCTAGGGACGCCGCATGGAAGGGTGAAGGATTGTGATGCAAAGCCATTTACGGCGAAGCGTAGTTCTCTCTCTGATAAGGCGGCTAGGAGAGACAAACCGGTGTTTCTGATGCCCAGCTCGTGCAGGCATTTTATGAGGATTTTATGGCTAACAGTGTCGAAAGCAGCAGACAGATCCAGTAAAATGAGAGCCATATTATTACCTTGGTCAATGATTGTTCTTATGTTCTTTGCTGCCATTATAAGGGCTGTTTCGGTACTATGCTCTTTGCGAAAACCATATTGGTCTGCATCAAGTAGATTATTTGCATGAATAAAGTTCAACAACTAAGGTTTAATGCTTTATCCAAGACTTTTTAACTGGAAGAGGCAGGCGCGAGATGGGACGATAATTCGTGGGATCGGAGGTGGGCAAGTACTTTTTTTTTTTACCAGAGGCAGGATTGAGGCTGTTTTCCGTAACATAGGAAAATTCCTGTATTGATGATTTCATTGTATATGGGCGTCAGCTGAGGTGTAACTACCTCTGTGACCTGATGAAGAGATCTTGGAGGACAGGGGCCATCCGGTGATCCAGATTTTTTACCAAGAATTAGAGGGAGTACTTGTTCAGTGGTAAGAGGAGAAAATGTATTTAGGTTTTCTACTGGATAGCATTGATTTGTGAGCTCAGTATTCTTGACTTCCCAGAGGTTAATGCCGAAAAAAATGTAACACTTTAGATTGAATGGTTTGCGCCAGTGTATCGCAAAATGATTGATCAATATTAACATTATCAGGGGCGGGTGGGTTTCATAAGAATGTAACTGTGTTAAATAGTTATTTGATAGCATGTTTTGCTTTTTCAAATGTTTGTGTAAAATCAGTTGATTTTTCTTCTAGTATCATGACCTTGTATTTGGAAAGGGCCTTGCTGTATTCCAATTTGTCAGCGGCTGAGTAGTGCCTCTGCCATTTTTGTTCCGAATTCCGGCATTTTTTTTTGCGTTTTAAGATTCACCAGGTTTCTGAGGGTTCTCTTCTAGGGCCAGATGTAGGTAAAGTACATTTACCGATTCTAAAATACCGAATTTTACCGATTCGGTATTTTAGAATCGGTAAATGCTATGTAGCAAAAAAATCGGTAATAATTACCGAATCGGTATGATTCGGTAATTACCAAATCGGTATTTACCAATTCGGTAATTGCCATTCATTCCTATGGGCCTTAAAGTCCATAGGAATGAATGGCAATTACCGAATCGGTAAATACCGATTCGGTAAAATGGGGGACACATTCAAGGGTGCCAGGGTGTCACATTGACACCCTGTTGCACCCCTGAATCGTGCTTGTGTGCACATGTGACACACATACATGCCCTAAGTGCATGTATGTCTGCCACATGGCACAGTTGAAAATGCACAGATTTGCATTTTCAAAGGTATTCGTTATTTACCACCAACTTATAGTTGGTGGTAAATAACGAATCCTAAAATGGGAAAAGCACTCATTTGAGTGCTCCCTACATTTCAGATTCGGTAATTTACAGATTCGGTATTTTAAGGAATCGGTAATTTACCAATTCCTTAAATTACGGATTCGGTAAATTATCGAATCTGAAATGTAGCCACCTACATCCCAAATGCCCAATACCGGTCGGTAACCGTCGAAATTCGGTAATTTCGTCCGTTACCGACCGGTATTGGGCCACCTACATCTGTCCCCTAATGCTTAAATGTTTAGTGGCTGGGGCTAAATGGGTTGTAGCAATGGTAAGCCACAAGTGATAGTTTACAGCCATGTTGGCTGGGACAGTCCCTACTGCTGGAGGGTAAGATAATAAGATATTGTTGAGTTTTTCAGGGATTATTTCATGCCAGGGTCTGACATTAGACCTTATGAAACATAAATTAAACCTTATGACACTTGTAATAAGGCAGATGAGATATCCATCACATACCAAAGCTTATTAACTTAAGTCGTTTTTAGGTCGAGGTACTATCCGGTTCGTCAGAACCGGAAGTAGAGAGATCTTATGTTTCTTAGAGGGGCTCTTAATCCCGCCTCTAATTTTGGCTCTCTCCCATTGGCTGGCTTCCTAAATGGAGGCCAGCCATTGCAGGAGAGAGCCGTCACTCCAAATAGGCTCCGTCCTTTTTGGATTTGGAAGTGTGTTCGGCGTTCTTCTTTCCACTTTTTAGCCACGCCTACTTTTGAACACCGAACACGCCACGAAATCCGAAAAAAACCGGAAGCTTGTGTCCGCCATTGTTTGTCTCGTCTGGCCGTGAGAGGACATGAGGCAGCCCGCTGGTAAGTTTTGCTAGCTCTTGCACCAGCCTTGCACAAGCCGTGGCCGTTCTGTTGTGGCTCCCGCTGTCCTCCCTCCCGCTCTTCCCTCCGCCTCCCGCTGTTCGTGTCTGTTCGTGTCTGTCTGCTAGTAGGATACATAAATTAATTAAATGGATATAGTAAACTTGCGGGAGGTTTGACCCGTCAATGTTTACAGTGTCTGCGCAATACTGTTTACATTCGTAGAACACACCCTATACAAGCTCTTGTTCCGGGAATTGCGTCCATTTTCCAGCTCTGCCCCATTTGTAATGGTGTCACTGTCTCAATCATGGAAATAAAAAAGTGGTCGGCCATTCCGTTAAGCTTTAACTCCTCTCGAAAAACCCATGTCGCCCGGATTTTTGAGAGAACAAAAATCATAATTTAACTAAATATTGCTCCTATTAAGAACGTGTAGAAAGTGTTAACTAACCAAAAAATCCCCCACCCGCTGTTCCCGCCCCCTCCCGCTGTTCGTGTCTGTCCGTGTCCTCTGTGAAGGTGCCCAAAACATACTTTGGATAAGGGCTAGCAATCACTTGTGCAGTATTTACACTGCCCCAGGGGTGTGAGGGGACCTCTGAACCGCAAACGTTGCTTTATTTTTTAAACGAACTGTAGATGGGGCGCTGCACTTGTTGAAACTTAAAGTTGGACTGAAATCCATTCGGGGTCAATCCAACAGCGATAGTCAGTCTTCACTTTAAAACAAACGGGCATCTTCAGTTTTTGTCTCCTCTCTTGTCCTTCTTCTGTATCTACCATCAACTCTTCCCCCTTACAATATATTTATAGTCCGTCCTTAGTGTCTTTGCCCATACCCTTCCCCTGTGTGCCCACCCTAGTCCCTCTTCGGGGTCCCTGACTACCCCGCCCCCTTTTGTGCCCTAGCTGTCAGCGCCAGCAAGTGCTTCGGAAGGTCTGCCTGTTTCCTCTGTTCTTCCCTATGGCGCTCAGCCGGCGCCTCTGGGTGCGCATTGCCTATGCGTCGATGGGGACACTGATCGGAGTTTCTGCCTTCCTGGCATGAAACGTGGCTTTTGGACAGCCCTGGACGGCGGCCATGGGGGGTCTTTCAGGTAGGAAAGTGTCGGGTTGAAAAAGAAAAGTAGGACATAAGGTACAGTAGGGAAGGGCCATGTCATGGCTACAGTTGCGGGAGGAGAGGGTCGCAACAATATGGGGAGGGGTTTTATCAGGTAATGTGGGGGTCTAATGTCCTGGGAGATATCAGTGCTAATATTTAGCGGTCCCATGCAGTAGGGGAATTCTTCAGGTACAGTTGGCCAGGCTTTTAGATCTGCAGAAACGTTTGTTCTTCAACGCCACAGGCTAGGAAGACAGCTTAAAACAGAGGCGCTGCCAGGTACATTAGCATGAGCGAGCGTCGGAGGCCAGTACTACATGAATGTGGCGGTGAGATAGTAAACAAAAGTGTGCCAGGTGTGGGGAAGCGGTGATCACAGAATGTGGACTTTCAGGTGCAGCAAGGGTGAATGGAGATTGTTCCAGGTACAGGTAGGGAAGGGAGCAGCATTCGAGAAACGGTTTGTGTCAAGTGCCACAGGTTTATGTGGCCCAAGTTGGAATAAGCAGGGCGCTCTACCGGGTATTTATTTGTAATTTTGCAATTTTTATATAGCGTGGACATGATCCGAAGGCTTCAGAGCGCTTTACAACAGTAGCAGGGTACCTGAGTTACAGCGAGTTACAGTTATGCGAGCGTGCAAATCTCTTGAACATTTTATAACCAGCTCCACTTAAAGATTTACTAAGTGGAACTACAATTTCTCCGAATATTTCTTTCTTTGGTCGACAAATCTTTGCCACTGTGTTAGAATGGAGCACAATCTGAATACATTGCTAACTAACAACATTTAATGTTTGGTCAATGATGACTGGTTTGATTAAGATTCAAAAGCTTTATTTCTCATAAAAGGGATTAGTTTGTATTTTTGTTCTTTTATTCAGGTTAGACAGAACAGTTTGTTTACTGAAATATAAACAATCATTATTCAATCAATCAAGGTTCAAAAAGCGCGGCTAATCACCCAAATGTGTGTGGCTATGTGTGTGTGTCTGTGGCTCTGTGTGGGTGGCTCTGTATGTGTGGGTGGCTCTGTATGTGTGGCTCTGTGTGGGTATAAATGCAATAGGTCATGCATTTGCGAGCTATTAAGCTATTGGCATTGTAAATGACAATGCCATTTATTTAACGATTAAGTTAGTGGCAATGTACATGACAATGCCATTTATTTATGATTTAAAAAAAAAATAAAAAAATGTCATGAGCAATGCCAATAGCTCTTCCTTTAATAATGCCGAGACCATTGCATTGTAAATGCTTGTTCTTCAATTGTTACAGTGCTGTATATTGGTTGTGATCTGCTTTAAAATATTTTTTTGCAAACATGCTTTAAATTTATTAATTTCCTGGCTATATCTTCGGCTTCCGTGTAGTGTTCGGAATAATGGAGCATGGGCCTCTGGAGCACTGCCGTGACAAGCAAGAATCAACTTTGTGGCATTGGCAAAACGCAATCCATGTTGCAAGGCGGATGAAAGACATCCAGACACACCTCCCCCCGGTTGTGCATGACCATGTAGTAATTCAGTGTTCATCAGTGTTTCATTTATTGGACATGCACAGATCTCGAAATACCAGTATCACTGCCCCTAGGTTCATGTTTCACTCAGTGACAAAGTGTGTCTATTTTGTGCTACACAGTTATGTACAAACTCTCTTAATATTTTAGTAGCTGAATGTGTCGGCAGCCTTGTGAAACCTGCAACATGCTCTGCTTGGGTTCCACAGCCGTCAGTGCCTCACACTAATCTTCTCAAAGGAAAGCATCTTGTTAGACCCCTGAGAACAACATTTTAAGAACCCCCTTTTTAGGTCGAGCCTGGGCAGTGAACGCGCTGCTCTTCGAGGCATGCTGTATTCGAGTATGGACTTGAAGCTCCGCCCACACACCGCCCATATTTTTCATTGGCTTGTATCATTGTCCTTTGTAAATGCTGGCTTCTGATTTAATAGGCTTGTTAGTCCCTCCTTAGTACCACCTTGTCTTCATTTGCAACCTCCCTTGAGGACTGGCCCTTTTACTTCTGTTGTTACACGGCATGCCTTATTTAGTCTGTAAGTACTATTTTCTTTAACGAGTATCTCCTCCTGCAGGCACGACATGCTTTCCTGCAACATTCAGCACTTCATCGTGCTTTCACTTTCCAAGCAGCCCGGGACAATGGCGCCCACTTCTTTGAAATGAAATAGGTCTCGCATTTACAAGAGTTTGAGCTGTTGGCATTGGAAATGGCAATGCCTTTTATTTATGTGTTAATTATGAAAACAGATAAATAAAAGGCATTGTCATTTATCATGCCAATAGCGTTAATTGCTCCCAAATGTGAGACCTATGGCATTGCAAATGATTGTTCCCTTTGTTGAAAGAAGTCCCTGATGTATCCGGGAATTGAGAACAAGCTAATTGAAGCAGTTTTTAGCAATAACATTCTCTGCTAGTATCCAAGAACATTTTCTCAAAATACAGTGTAAGAGATTCTATTTCATTCCCAAGAAACACCTGAATCCAGAAACTTTTGCACTTCAAATTCAGGAGTTTCATTGTTACTAGCACTGAGGGAACAGACCAACAAGGCAGCTGTCAGGTCTAACTGCTTCAAGTATAAGATATCAAAATAGGATGAACCTCCCAATCGTGAGGCATCTCCAGTCTCATGTCTGGAGGTTTAACCGGTTTCCTATAGGAAATTACCTAAAAACAAGGATTAATTTGTCATGGGAAGCTGGAACGCATAGATCCTTGGTACTGATATAAACGCTGTCTGCAACTTCACTGTTAGCATCCCAGCTGGTTCGTCATCCTCTGGGTTGAGGTCCTGCCTGGGAAGGGCTCTCTTGGGCTGTGACAGAACCCATAGGTATCCCCCAAAAGAGGATCTTGGCACATTGAATGCAAGTGTGTTTAATCAGCCAGATTGAAGCTTATACAGGCCCTGGATGATTCAATGACAAAATATTGAAGCCCAAAATATCGTGTAAAAAATATTGTGTCAAAAATATTGAGCACAAAAATATTGTTTTCCTATACTTATAATGTAAATGACAAAAATATCTAAACAAATATATCGTTTTACGCTAATATCAAAACATCTATACAAAAATATCGTTTTTAAGCTATATATAAATTTAGTAAACATTATGGGCTAGATGTATCAAGGGTTTTACCGTTCGCTTGTGAACAGGAAAAAGCATTTTGGGATGTCCCAAAAGGCCATTGCAAAATAAGGAATCACAAAATTTGGGATTCCCTATTTTGCATATGCATATTTATGTATGTATGTATGTTTATTTACACATATAAAATGTAAAACTAGTATTAAAATAATTTCAATTCATATTATAATTGACACTTTTTAAAATGTTATAATATAACAAGTATATATATATATATATATAGATATATATATATATAGATATATATATATATATATATATATATATATATATATATATATATATATATATATATATATACATATAAATATATAATTCTGCCCATGTTAATGAAGCCGTCCGCGGACCCAGGAGTACAGTCTAATTATAGGCCTATTTCCCTGCTTACAGTGCTATCGAAAATACTGGAGAAGTATGTAAATCAGTTGATCTCTGTATATCTGGAATCCAATAACCTGCTCCATCTCAGCCAGCCCTGCCTTAGACCCCACTTTACCACAGAGACAGCTTTGTTGGAATGTTTCAGAATACATCAAAGGTATATTAGATGTTGGGGGTAAGGCTATGCTGATTATGTTAGACCCATCAGCAGCTTTTAATACGGTTCCCCACTCTAGACTCCTGAAACATTTACCATCCATCGGCATAGAGGGTCCAGCCTTGAACTGGCTTGTCTCCTTCTTGGAAGGTAGAAGTCAACAGGGTTGGAATCCTCCCTTACCTTCCGAACCGTGTGAGCTGTCTGTGGGAGTACCACAGGGCTCTGCCTTAAGCTCAACATTATTTAATTTGTACCTTCCCCCCTGGCTCAGACAGCAGAAGCCCTGGGAGCAAAAGTTATATCTTATGCTGATGATACTCAGCTGCTGTTCTCATGTGGAAAAAGAGAAGTGTTTTCAGAGCAGCTGATAAAAACCTGCCTCAAAGCAGTCTCACTGGATGGCTATACATCAATTGAAGTGTAATGCCGAAAAAATAAGATTTTTTTTTGTTGGGCAATGCTTCTCCAGAAACCTGGCAGGCTTTCTGGCCTGAAAATGACCCGCCTCTGTGCCCTCTGGGAGGCATAGTCATGACCTTATGGGTCAAATTCGATGATGGTCTGTCTTTCAAATCAAGTCTGTTGTGGGCACGTGCTTTGGTGCACTGAGGTCCGTGAAAAAGTTTCATCATTTTTGGTCAGCAAAAAAGACTGTCTTCCAGGCCTTGATGACCTTGTGGTTGGACAATAGCAATGCCCTCTACTTTTGTCTGCCAGTGTATCTGATAGGGACGCTTCAGGTGGTCTATAATGCAGCAGCTCGCCTTATTTTGAATTTGCTAGTTACAACGCACATGTCTCCTCATCTGTGAGCCCTCCACTGGCTTCCTGTCAGGAAAAGAGTGCTGTTTAAGGCCTTGCTGCTAGTTCAAGGAGCCCTGTATCAGACTTGTCTAGTCTACTTCAGACGTAAGTTTAATTTTCATGTTCCAGCAAGAAATCTGAGGTCAGCTAATACATTTTTAGCAGAGATGCCCAGAATCTGGCGTGCAAGAGTTTGAGGAAGGTCTCTTGTCTTTTTGGTATCCATAGCTTGTAACAAACTTCCTCATAAGCTTTGCGTTGTTAGCAACATGATAGTGTTTAAAAAGAGGCTGTATACTTGACTATTTGTTTTTGGTGTTCATGGACCTCACCGCGGCTTTCGACTCAGTAATTCATTGGCAGCTATGGGATGTCCTGGTTGTAAGGTTGTGCAGTCTAGTAGTTGGGATGGGAGGAGCATCGGGGCTGGGGGAAGAGGCGGAGTATGAACAGGAAAGGGCAGTTAGTGTAGGGACAGGGACATGAATGGAAGCAGGCAATAAAGCTCCAGTGAATATATATACATGTGTCTGTCGTTATTGAAGTCACGACACGACAGCTGGCGACGAGGGTGGGATAGGTGTGTCTATCACCCACAGAACCCTGCAGGAGCGTCCCGTCCCGAGCAGCGTCTGAAAAGAGAAGTGCTGCTGTGAAGAGTGAGACTGCCGCCTGAATCGAGAGGCCAGCAGCAGGTGACCCTATTCCCCAGTCAGGCGACTGTGTGGAGTCCAAGAGGAGCTGAAACAACAAGCGCCGGGGCGCTTGAGAGAAAAAGCGCTCGATCGCGCCAAAAATGCGACTCACGCCTGATGCGTGCAAGTTGGCACGCGCCGAAAGAGCAGAAGTCGGGAGCTCACTCCGACTGCCTGCCACCCCAAGTTGTAAAAGATTTCCCCTTGGAAGTGGGTATTACCCCAAGAAGGCCTGCTGACCAGTGCCATCGAGCGTGGTGGGGAACGGAGCTCGAGTGGCACACGACATCGGGATCTCACCCCCGATGCGTGAGATTCGGCAAGTTGTCGCCGAGTGAGCGCGGGACCTAAAGAAGCATGGTGGAAGCCCACCCCAACCTTACCTGAACGAGGCAGCTGCAGGAAAGGTGTGGAGCTCTGGAGAGTGCTACCCCTGAGACCGGCTGCCGGTGAGTCCTGAAGAAAGAATCAGCCTTGAGAGAATGAATGGAGATGAAGTCTCGTGTGAGCTGAGAGTTCAGTAACGGCGGCCATTTTGAAGTCAGGCAGCTATCAGAACATCTCCTATGTGTGGATTGCAAGCGGCCATTTTGAGGTCAGGCAGTGTCAGACATCAAGAAATAAGCATTGGTACATGCAAAACAAGCATTGGTAAATGCACCACAAACACTGGGGAAGACCAAACAAGCATTGGTAAAGAGCAGAAGAGAAATCCAACAAGCATTGGTTAAGACAAGGAAATAACAAACAAGCACAAGCAGTGAGCAGTGCAAGGTGAGCGCCCTAAAGAGCACAAGTGCGTTGATATCACGTCAGCCCAGCCATGTCAACTTCACCCGCTCGAAATGGAGATGGTGCAGCCGCGGCTGTGGCTGCTCCTGCCGCGCCCATCATTTCTCATCTACGCCCCCCAGAGCCATTGACACTAGTGGCGGGCGGAAGTATGGGTCCTCGGTGGCAGGAGTGGTTGGAAGATTTTGAAGACTACCTAGAGGGTTCGAAAGTCGCCGGAGACCGGGACAAACAATTGCACTCCGCAATCTTGTTGGCAAAGAAATTGGGAAAGTGATCAAAGAACTACCGACAGATGAGAAAGGGACCTATGATAAAGTACGTGATGCACTTAACAAAAAGTTTGTACACAAAAGAAATGTGGACTACTAGAGGTATGTGTTTCATCAGGCCCGCCAAGATAAAGAAGAACTGATGAGCACCTTCATCTCACGACTGCGGCGACTATCACAATATTGCAATTTTTACTCCTTTTCAACTGACGACGCCATCCGATTGAAAGTCATAGATGGTTGTCACTCAGAAACCCTTCGCAGGCGACTGCTGAGAAAGAGTCATACCTCGATGAGATTGAAGAGATGACAAGAGTGCATGACCAGGCAGAAGAACATGCAAAGGTCATGGAGACAGGACGGGGCGAAAAGAAGGAGCAGGCGTACTGGACGCAAAGCTCCGGCCCTCAGAGAAGGTCTGGTGACCATCAGAGAAAGTCTCGCCCAGCGTCTAGACACAAACGTCGAAGTCATCAACGCCACGACTCGAGAAGGAGAGGGAAGAGATCGAGCTACACCAGGAAGCCAGAACGTACAAGGAAGTGCTATCGATGTGGGTATGATTTCCCACACACAGATACGTGTCCAGCGATGGGGCAACAGTGCCGTAAGTGTGGACGCATGAACCATTTCGAAATCATGTGTGGAGTATACAACACGGAGAGGAAGAGTGAGAAAACTAGATCTCGGACGGATGAAAGGTGACACCATGCAAAGGCTGTGCAAGACAGGGCAGTGTCGTCCTCTGGCTCGTCACATTCCAGGAGAGAGTCTCACAACTCGCATTGGACTAGGCAGTCAATGTCAAGGGACTCAAGGTCGACTTCTCGAGAGACAAAATATACTGACAAATATGTCTGCATGGTGGCAGACCCGGATCAACTAAAAAAATATCCTCCGCTGGACATTGAAGTGGGGACTCACGCCACTAAATTTGTACTTGATAGTGGAGCGTCGCTAAACTACATGCCAGTGACTGAATACAACAAGATGAGACCGCAGCCCACGTTAAGCCCTGCGCATGTCAGAGTATTCACCTGGATGTCGAAAAAAACACTTCACTGTCTGGGCAAGTTCGCTACAACACTCAAACATGAGTCTACAACAATTCAAGCCTACATTCACGTCATCCACGGACCGGAGGCTGATTGTCTCCTTAGTTTGCCCACAGCTGAAAGACTAATACTGGTCGAAATATTGTATCGAGTACATGACAATCCCGACATTGTCCGGAAGTTTCCAAAGCTCTTCCAAGGACTTGGCAAAATGAATAGGTGCCTGATTCGCTTACACATAAATAACCAGGTGGGTCCTATTGCTCAACATCCACGGCGAGTCCCTTTTCACCTACAACAGGCAGTGGAGGACGAGATTCAGGAACTGCTTCAAGCGGACATTATTGAAAAAACAGACGGTCCCACACCATGGGTGTCCCCTGTAGTGATCGTCCCCAAGAAGGGCACCCCTGAGAAAGTGAGATTATGTGTGGACATGAGGCTCCCCAACACTGCAATTGAACGGGAACGACATCCAGGGCCTCACCTGAGCGACATGATAGCAGCGCTAAATGGATCTCAATAAAGGATATCATCAATTGGAGTTACATGAAAAATCGAGATACATCACAACGTTTGCAACACATTTGGGTCTATTTCGCTATAAAAGACTAAGTTTCGGAATCTCTTCCGCAGCGGAAATCTTTCAAGAGGTGATCCGTCAAACCATCAGGCACATCCCGAATTCACTGAACTACAGTGACGATATACTGGTGTATGGATCAAATACCCAAGAAACATGATCAGGCCCTGGACCGCGTGTGTCATGCCCTCCTGGAAGCAAACCTAACGTTGAACAAAGACAAGTGCGAGTTCCATCAGTCAACGCTCAAGTTCTTTGGTCACGTCTTTTCAGGAGCTGGGATGAAGCCTGACCCCGAGAAAGTGACTGCGCTCAACACCACCAAGAGCCCTCAAGATGTCAGCGACGTCCGATAATTCCTGGGCATGGCTAGCTACTGCTCCAGATACATCAAAGACTATGCAACGATCAGTCATCCCCTTCGTGCTCTCACAAAGCAAGGACAACCGTTTGTGTGGAGCCCCTCGTGTGAGAGGGCATTCCATGTAATCAGGCAAGCAGTGGAGTCAGCGGATAATCTGGCCTATTTCAACACCAAAAGGAAGACGGAAATAACTGTGGATGCCAGTCCTGTAGGTCTTGGCGCCATTCTGGCTCAATATGACAACGATACGGAGCGACGCTACATCGTGGCATACGCCAGCCGCAGCCTCTCAGACACTGAGAAAGCCTACTCGCAGCCTGAGAAAGAGAGCCTAGCGGTTGTGTGGGCATGTGAACATTTCCATGTGTTCATCTTTGGCAAACATTTTACCATGATCACGGACCACCAAGCTCTTGTCACTATTTTTGGTAACCCCAAGGCCAAGATGCCACCCCGCATTGAGAGGTGGGGTCTGCGATTGCAGGAATACACCTTCACAATCATTCACAAACCCGGGAAGGGTGAGAATCCTGCGGACTACATGTCCAGACATCCACGGACATCCCATGAATCACGCTCATCGATGGCTGAAGAGTACATACATTTTGTGGTGAGTGTAGCCCGACCACCCGCAGTCCCCCTTGAGGCAATCAGGGAGGCGACGGCCCAAGACAACATCCTCCAGAAAGTAATGCGCCGGTTGTGCACACATCGATGGAGACATGAGAGCGAGGATGAAATGAAAGACTCACAGATACGTCATGAGATGCAAGCCTTCCGTCACGTCAGGGATGAGCTGTCAACCACCTCAGAAGGGCTCTTGCTGAGGGACCACCGGATCGTCATCCCTAGACAGCTGCGCCAAGGAGTGGTTAACCTGGCACACGAAGGTCATAGAGGAGTGGTTGCCACCAAAGGAACACTAAGAGAGAGAGTTTGGTTCCCGCAACTAGATCAAATAGTTGAGTCCACTTTGAAAGACTGTCCACAGTGCCAACTGGTAAAATCAGGCGAGCCTCCAGCTCCCCTTCAAATGAACCCATTGCCGGACGGAGTATGGCAGGAACTCGCCATGGACTTCTATGGACCCCTTCAATCTGGTCGGTATGAGGTGGCAATCATGGATAAATACTCGCGATTCCCAATAGCTCAATTTGTGTCATCCACCAATGCGTCCAGTACAACAGCGGTACTGGATGAAGTTTTTGCTGCGTGGGGCGTTCCCAAGGAACTCAAAACGGACAATGGCCCTCCTTTCAATAGCCATGAATTCAGTGATTTTGCGAAACACCTAAACTTTTGACATCGGAAGGTTACCCCCCCCTTGTGGCCACAAGCAAATGGCACCATTGAAAGATTCATGGCCACTTTGAAAAAGACTTTCCAACAGGCTACGCTAGAAAAGAAAGACTTGCAAGTGGCTCTGAATGAAGTGTTAAGGGCGTATCGAACCACTCCACACGCCACCACCGGAAAATGCCCTGCCACACTCATGTTAGGTCGACCCATCAGGACAAGGATTCCTATGTGGGAAGGAGCTCTGGCACCGGTGTCCCCGACACGCATGCATCACGAAACTGCCAAGGCTGACTGTGCGGAGAAGAACAGAATGAAAACATACTCTGATGCCCGACGGCATGCCAAGCCTCCCTCTTTGCAAACTGGAGATTGTGTAGTGGTCAAACAGGAACAGACCAAGAAGACGGACTGTAGGTTCAAAGATGAACCCCTCACCGTTACCCAGCACAAAGGCACCATGATTACGGCTGAGTCGGAGCAAAGAAGAATTACTCGCAATGCATCTCACTTTCAGAAATGCACACCAGGTATGAAGGAAATACTTGAGAAAGACACAGTGCAACCAGACATTGGTGAAACAAATCACCCAAGCCTGTCATTGAGGTTTGGCCAGTCGCAGGGAAATGCGCTGACCGACAGTGGACCCTGTTTCAGGCCACGAAGAGACATTGTCAAACCAAAGAGATTAATCGAAGAAATGGACTAGAAGTGGTTCAAGTTTTTGTTAACAAAGGGGGAGATGTAAGGTTGTGCAGTCTAGTAGTTGGGATGGGAGGAGCATCGGGGCTGGGGGAAGAGGCGGAGTATGAACAGGAAAGGGCAGTTAGTGTAGGGACAGGGACATGAATGGAAGCAGGCAATAAAGCTCCAGTGAATATATATACATGTGTCTGTCGTTATTGAAGTCACGACACGACACTGGTAGCAATGGGGGATGACCAAAACATTATAGAGTTATTACAACAATTGTATAATGTATAATGGAGCCTCAGCCAGTGTTCGCTGTGGCATAGGAGGGGAGCGTACTGGTTCATTCCCCATTAGGAGAGGGGTCAGGCAGGGTTGTGTCCTGGCCCCCTTCCTTTTCAATCTGTATATAAATGGCCTTGGCGAAGCTCTGATCAGGCATTTCCCTCAAGCTGGAGAGCGACCTATTCCAGTCCTTCTATATGCAGACAATGCAGTCTTTATGGCGTGGACCCAAAATGGTCTGCAGAGGGTCCTAGACAGCTTTAATGACTTCATGAAAGATCTGGGACTTAGTATTAATGTCTCCAAAACATTTGTCATGAGATGCGGTAAGAGGATTCAGAGAGTAAGGGAAATGTTCCTGGATGGCAAAAAGTTAGCGACAACAAGGAACTTTTCATATCCGGGCATTTTATTTAATCAGAACGACACCTGGTCCCATGCAATAACCACTAAAAAGCTTGAATTTACAAACGCATCAACAGCCCTAGCATCCTTCCCTAAGAAATTGGGGAAGAAGCCGCCAGGGGAACCTTTGCAAATATTTAAAGCGAAGTGCATCACAGCCGTTATGTACGGGATAGGAGTGTGGGGCTTCGCTAACACCTTCCCACTGCAGCAGGTGGAAAATTCCTTCTTGCGGTACATTTTGTCTGCTCCTCCGAGCACGTCCTCCTTTGTTTGTCATGAGGAGCTGGGCTTTCCTTTTATTTCCGACCTCATCAGATTGGAACCAGTACTCCTGTGGCATAGGATCTGGACCAAGGAGCAGACAAAATTAAATAGAGACATTATGAAGGATAGCATGGGTCTGGATGGGGCCTTAAAGATCCCATGGATCAACTTTATATGCAGTTTCATGAAGGACCTAGGTCACCCGGAATACTTCACGAATCCCACCACTATGTTTGCTGTGTCGAGATAGGCTTTGAGATGGGAGGGTCTACACTTATTGGACTCCTTGAGAATAGCAGGGGAAATGGTGAAGCCTAGCGTTATGCAACATCAATTAACACTTTCTTGTAGCCAAATGGAGCCTTACCTATTATTTATACCAGGAGCATATGATAGGATGCTTCTAACAAGATTTAGATTGGGCAATGTCCACAGAATAACAACTGCAGTCTAAAAAATGTAATCCCTTTGGGGCATGATCATACCACATAACTAAATGCTTAAATCATAGACATTTGCCATATCACACAATCACACAATTGCCAATCAATCCAAAATACAAACATTTATTTTTCAATGTTACATAAAATTGTTAATTTGTGTTCATTGTACACAAATAAAATGGTCATTTTATTTGTGTACAATGAATTGTATTTATATGTATGCTTTCGTATAAATGTGTTGTATACATATTGTTGTTGTTATGATGATTTGTCTCTGTTGCACTTTATTATGTGATGAATAGCTTTGAATAGACAGCACTTGTTATAACCTGAAAGATAATACAGTACATTGTGATCTTGTGATTTTTATTGCGAGCCAACAGCTCGAAGTTGATTTAAACAATTTTATATAACATTGAAAAATAAACGTTTGTACTTTTTGGATTGATTGGCCATTGTGTGATTGTGTGATGTGGCAAATGTCTATGATTTAAGCATTTAGTTATGTGGTAGATCATGTCCCAAAGAGATTAAAATTTTAAGACAGCAGTTTATTTGGTGTCCTGTCCCTTTGGAAGAGTAGGACCCCTCTCTTTTGTTTTGCCCCACAGAATAACAACAACACCATCTATGAACGACTGGTCACGTAACCTGCCGCTTTGCCTCTGTGACAGACATTCAGAACAGTCCACAATTCATTTAATGTTCTTTTGTAACTTTTATGAAGAGTTGAGGAAAGTGTGGCTACTTCCACTTTTGAAACATCAAGGGGTAAGGCAATGCTATCCAGCTCTTATTTGGCTGCAGTTCTTGGAAGATTAATACATTGCGTGGAGAGTAACAACGTGTTTAAAGAAGGCTATCCTGCAGCAAAAACACATGATATTGGATGCTCTCTAAACTCAGGGCACCTTCTCCGCAGCATATAGCAGGTTTTTAAAACATAACATTTTCACTTGTATGGTTTTATGACATCTTAAATATATTGTGTATTTTTTGTATATTTTATCTTTTGTAATTACAAAGGAAATTTTATATGAATTCTTCTGATGTATTTGTGCTTTTATGACTGGTACAACAACAATCGAATAAAGCTCTCCTTGACCTTGACCTTGACTATTTGTCCAGGTGTGAAAAAAACAGATTTGCTTTCCTTTCTGACCTGTGCTGAGCGCCAAAACACTCTTCAGAATAGCTGTTGCGCCTTATAAGTTGCTTCATCATCATCATCATACATCATCATATATATATATATATATATATATATATATATATATATATATATATATATATATATATATATATATATATATATATATATATATATATATATATATATATATACATATACACAATCAATTAGAAACTGTAATAAATAAACTGGAAATGCTTTTAAAAACATACCAATTTAATTACACCTAGAAATTAAGCAGAGGATTTTGAGTCACTGTACTCAGCCCACGACCTGGCGGACCTGCTCTCCTTGGGTTGGTACGTTGTGCGGGGACTTGAGAGGTTTCCTGAGTGTACTTAACTGCACACAGCGCGCCCAGTACTGCCACGCCTGCACTTTCCAGCAAGATTCATCTTCGTTCCCCCACGTCCCACCGGCCCAGGTATGAAGGTTTCTGGGAGCTGTAGTTTTCCAGCATCGCTACAGCTTGGTGGATGGTCACATGGTTTCGGGGAGGCGTCGGCTCCTTACCTGAGAGAATGCAGAACTATTTAAACTGGGTCAAACTCACCTGCAGTTCGTCAGCGGCATCTGAGGAAGGCACACCACGCCGAAATGCATCGTGCCACAACTGCTGTATCATTAAAAAAACCTCTCTCGAATTTCCCTGCCTGTGGCCTCTTCCTTCTGCTTTGCTGGAGGTTTTCGTGGATATTGCTGTGTCAGCCAGAGACACATTTAAAGGGGCCCCGTTCTACAAGCTGGCTGCCACTGTTACTGGTTCCTGCTCAAGCAGTCGTTTCTTTGGTCAAGGTATTGACAAGTGACAGCCCACCTTTGGAGGGTGAGACAAGCCAGGGATGCCGCCACACGGTGGTCTGTGACTGCACAGAGGATTTTGAGTCACTGTACTCAGCCCACGACCTGGCGGACCTGCTCTCCTTGGGTTGGTACGTTGTGCGGGGACTTGAGAGGTTTCCTGAGTGTACTTAACTGCACACAGCGCGCCCAGTACTGCCACGCCTGCACTTTCCAGCAAGATTCAACTTCGTTCCCCCACGTCCCACCGGCCCAGGTATGAAGGTTTCTGGGAGCTGTAGTTTTCCAGCATCGCTACAGCTTGGTGGATGGTCACATGGTTGGGGGAGGCGTCGGCTCCTTACCTGAGAGCATGCAGAACTATTTAAACTGGGTCAAACTCACCTGCAGTTCGTCAGCGGCATCTGAGGAAGGCACACCACGCCGAAATGCATCATGCCACAACTGCTGTATCATTAAAAAAACCTCTCTCGAATTTCCCTGCCTGTGGCCTCTTCCTTCTGCTTTGCTGGAGGTTTTCGTGGATATTGCTGTGTCAGCCAGAGACACATTTAAAGGGGCCCCGTTCTACAAGCTGGCTGCCACTGTTACTGGTTCCTGCGCAAGCAGTCGTTTCTTTGGTCAAGGTATTGACAAGTGACAGCCCACCTTTGGAGGGTGAGACAAGCCAGGGATGCCGCCACACGGTGATCTGTGACTGCACAGAGGATTTTGAGTCACTGTACTCAGCCCACGACCTGGCGGACCTGCTCTCCTTGGGTTGGTACGTTGTGCGGGGACTTGAGAGGTTTCCTGAGTGTACTTAACTGCACACAGCGCGCCCAGTACTGCCACGCCTGCACTTTCCAGCAAGATTCAACTTCGTTCCCCCACGTCCCACCGGCCCAGGTATGAAGGTTTCTGGGAGCTGTAGTTTTCCAGCATCGCTACAGCTTGGTGGATGGTCACATGGTTGGGGGAGGCGTCGGCTCCTTACCTGAGAGCATGCAGAACTATTTAAACTGGGTCAAACTCACCTGCAGTTCGTCAGCGGCATCTGAGGAAGGCACACCACGCCGAAATGCATCATGCCACAACTGCTGTATCATTAAAAAAACCTCTCTCGAATTTCCCTGCCTGTGGCCTCTTCCTTCTGCTTTGCTGGAGGTTTTCGTGGATATTGCTGTGTCAGCCAGAGACACATTTAAAGGGGCCCCGTTCTACAAGCTGGCTGCCACTGTTACTGGTTCCTGCGCAAGCAGTCGTTTCTTTGGTCAAGGTATTGACAAGTGACAGCCCACCTTTGGAGGGTGAGACAAGCCAGGGATGCCGCCACACGGTGGTCTGTGACTGCACAGAGGATTTTGAGTCACTGTACTCAGCCCACGACCTGGCGGACCTGCTCTCCTTGGGTTGGTACGTTGTGCGGGGACTTGAGAGGTTTCCTGAGTGTACTTAACTGCACACAGCGCGCCCAGTACTGCCACGCCTGCACTTTCCAGCAAGATTCAACTTCGTTCCCCCACGTCCCACCGGCCCAGGTATGAAGGTTTCTGGGAGCTGTAGTTTTCCAGCATCGCTACAGCTTGGTGGGTGGTCACATGGTTGGGGGAGGCGTCGGCTCCTTACCTGAGAGCATGCAGAACTATTTAAACTGGGTCAAACTCACCTGCAGTTCGTCAGCGGCATCTGAGGAAGGCACACCACGCCGAAATGCATCATGCCACAACTGCTGTATCATTAAAAAAACCTCTCTCGAATTTCCCTGCCTGTGGCCTCTTCCTTCTGCTTTGCTGGAGGTTTTCGTGGATATTGCTGTGTCAGCCAGAGACACATTTAAAGGGGCCCCGTTCTACAAGCTGGCTGCCACTGTTACTGGTTCCTGCGCAAGCAGTCGTTTCTTTGGTCAAGGTATTGACAAGTGACAGCCCACCTTTGGAGGGTGAGACAAGCCAGGGATGCCGCCACACGGTGATCTGTGACTGCACAGAGGATTTTGAGTCACTGTACTCAGCCCACGACCTGGCGGACCTGCTCTCCTTGGGTTGGTACGTTGTGCGGGGACTTGAGAGGTTTCCTGAGTGTACTTAACTGCACACAGCGCGCCCAGTACTGCCACGCCTGCACTTTCCAGCAAGATTCAACTTCGTTCCCCCACATCCCACCGGCCCAGGTATGAAGGTTTCTGGGAGCTGTAGTTTTCCAGCATCGCTACAGCTTGGTGGATGGTCACATGGTTGGGGGAGGCGTCGGCTCCTTACCTGAGAGCATGCAGAACTATTTAAACTGGGTCAAACTCACCTGCAGTTCGTCAGCGGCATCTGAGGAAGGCACACCACGCCGAAATGCATCATGCCACAACTGCTGTATCATTAAAAAAACCTCTCTCGAATTTCCCTGCCTGTGGCCTCTTCCTTCTGCTTTGCTGGAGGTTTTCGTGGATATTGCTGTGTCAGCCAGAGACACATTTAAAGGGGCCCCGTTCTACAAGCTGGCTGCCACTGTTACTGGTTCCTGCGCAAGCAGTCGTTTCTTTGGTCAAGGTATTGACAAGTGACAGCCCACCTTTGGAGGGTGAGACAAGCCAGGGATGCCGCCACACGGTGGTCTGTGACTGCACAGAGGATTTTGAGTCACTGTACTCAGCCCACGACCTGGCGGACCTGCTCTCCTTGGGTTGGTACGTTGTGCGGGGACTTGAGAGGTTTCCTGAGTGTACTTAACTGCACACAGCGCGCCCAGTACTGCCACGCCTGCACTTTCCAGCAAGATTCAACTTCGTTCCCCCACGTCCCACCGGCCCAGGTATGAAGGTTTCTGGGAGCTGTAGTTTTCCAGCATCGCTACAGCTTGGTGGGTGGTCACATGGTTGGGGGAGGCGTCGGCTCCTTACCTGAGAGCATGCAGAACTATTTAAACTGGGTCAAACTCACCTGCAGTTCGTCAGCGGCATCTGAGGAAGGCACACCACGCCTAAATGCATCATGCCACAACTGCTGTATCATTAAAAAAACCTCTCTCGAATTTCCCTGCCTGTGGCCTCTTCCTTCTGCTTTGCTGGAGGTTTTCGTGGATATTGCTGTGTCAGCCAGAGACACATTTAAAGGGGCCCCGTTCTACAAGCTGGCTGCCACTGTTACTGGTTCCTGCGCAAGCAGTCGTTTCTTTGGTCAAGGTATTGACAAGTGACAGCCCACCTTTGGAGGGTGAGACAAGCCAGGGATGCCGCCACACGGTGGTCTGTGACTGCACAGAGGATTTTGAGTCACTGTACTCAGCCCACGACCTGGCGGACCTGCTCTCCTTGGGTTGGTACGTTGTGCGGGGACTTGAGAGGTTTCCTGAGTGTACTTAACTGCACACAGCGCGCCCAGTACTGCCACGCCTGCACTTTCCAGCAAGATTCAACTTCGTTCCCCCACGTCCCACCGGCCCAGGTATGAAGGTTTCTGGGAGCTGTAGTTTTCCAGCATCGCTACAGCTTGGTGGATGGTCACATGGTTGGGGGAGGCGTCGGCTCCTTACCTGAGAGCATGCAGAACTATTTAAACTGGGTCAAACTCACCTGCAGTTCGTCAGCGGCATCTGAGGAAGGCACACCACGCCGAAATGCTTCATGCCACAACTGCTGTATCATTAAAAAAACCTCTCTCGAATTTCCCTGCCTGTGGCCTCTTCCTTCTGCTTTGCTGGAGGTTTTCGTGGATATTGCTGTGTCAGCCAGAGACACATTTAAAGGGGCCCCGTTCTACAAGCTGGCTGCCACTGTTACTGGTTCCTGCGCAAGCAGTCGTTTCTTTGGTCAAGGTATTGACAAGTGACAGCCCACCTTTGGAGGGTGAGACAAGCCAGGGATGCCGCCACACGGTGGTCTGTGACTGCACAGAGGATTTTGAGTCACTGTACTCAGCCCACGACCTGGCGGACCTGCTCTCCTTGGGTTGGTACGTTGTGCGGGGACTTGAGAGGTTTCCTGAGTGTACTTAACTGCACACAGCGCGCCCAGTACTGCCACGCCTGCACTTTCCAGCAAGATTCAACTTCGTTCCCCCACGTCCCACCGGCCCAGGTATGAAGGTTTCTGGGAGCTGTAGTTTTCCAGCATCGCTACAGCTTGGTGGATGGTCACATGGTTGGGGGAGGCGTCGGCTCCTTACCTGAGAGCATGCAGAACTATTTAAACTGGGTCAAACTCACCTGCAGTTCGTCAGCGGCATCTGAGGAAGGCACACCACGCCGAAATGCATCATGCCACAACTGCTGTATCATTAAAAAAACTCTCTCGAATTTCCCTGCCTGTGGCCTCTTCCTTCTGCTTTGCTGGAGGTTTTCGTGGATATTGCTGTGTCAGCCAGAGACACATTTAAAGGGGCCCCGTTCTACAAGCTGGCTGCCACTGTTACTGGTTCCTGCGCAAGCAGTCGTTTCTTTGGTCAAGGTATTGACAAGTGACAGCCCACCTTTGGAGGGTGAGACAAGCCAGGGATGCCGCCACACGGTGGTCTGTGACTGCACAGAGGATTTTGAGTCACTGTACTCAGCCCACGACCTGGCGGACCTGCTCTCCTTGGGTTGGTACGTTGTGCGGGGACTTGAGAGGTTTCCTGAGTGTACTTAACTGCACACAGCGCGCCCAGTACTGCCACGCCTGCACTTTCCAGCAAGATTCAACTTCGTTCCCCCACGTCCCACCGGCCCAGGTATGAAGGTTTCTGGGAGCTGTAGTTTTCCAGCATCGCTACAGCTTGGTGGATGGTCACATGGTTGGGGGAGGCGTCGGCTCCTTACCTGAGAGCATGCAGAACTATTTAAACTGGGTCAAACTCACCTGCAGTTCGTCAGCAGCATCTGAGGAAGGCACACCACGCCGAAATGCATCAAGCCACAACTGCTGTATCATTAAAAAACCTCTCTCGAATTTCCCTGCCTGTGGCCTCTTCCTTCTGCTTTGCTGGAGGTTTTCGTGGATATTGCTGTGTCAGCCAGAGACACATTTAAAGGGGCCCCGTTCTACAAGCTGGCTGCCACTGTTACTGGTTCCTGCGCAAGCAGTCGTTTCTTTGGTCAAGGTATTGACAAGTGACAGCCCACCTTTGGAGGGTGAGACAAGCCAGGGATGCCGCCACACGGTGGTCTGTGACTGCACAGAGGATTTTGAGTCACTGTACTCAGCCCACGACCTGACGGACCTGCTCTCCTTGGGTTGGTACGTTGTGCGGGGACTTGAGAGGTTTCCTGAGTGTACTTAACTGCACACAGCGCGCCCAGTACTGCCACGCCTGCACTTTCCAGCAAGATTCAACTTCGTTCCCCCACATCCCACCGGCCCAGGTATGAAGGTTTCTGGGAGCTGTAGTTTTCCAGCATCGCTACAGCTTGGTGGATGGTCACATGGTTGGGGGAGGCGTCAGCTCCTTACCTGAGAGCATGCAGAACTATTTAAACTGGGTCAAACTCACCTGCAGTTCGTCAGCGGCATCTGAGGAAGGCACACCACGCCGAAATGCATCATGCCACAACTGCTGTATCATTAAAAAAACCTCTCTCGAATTTCCCTGCCTGTGGCCTCTTCCTTCTGCTTTGCTGGAGGTTTTCGTGGATATTGCTGTGTCAGCCAGAGACACATTTAAAGGGGCCCCGTTCTACAAGCTGGCTGCCACTGTTACTGGTTCCTGCGCAAGCAGTCGTTTCTTTGGTCAAGGTATTGACAAGTGACAGCCCACCTTTGGAGGGTGAGACAAGCCAGGGATGCCGCCACACGGTGGTCTGTGACTGCACAGAGGATTTTGAGTCACTGTACTCAGCCCACGACCTGGCGGACCTGCTCTCCTTGGGTTGGTACGTTGTGCGGGGACTTGAGAGGTTTCCTGAGTGTACTTAACTGCACACAGCGCGCCCAGTACTGCCACGCCTGCACTTTCCAGCAAGATTCAACTTCGTTCCCCCACGTCGCACCGGCCCAGGTATGAAGGTTTCTGGGAGCTGTAGTTTTCCAGCATCGCTACAGCTTGGTGGATGGTCACATGGTTGGGGGAGGCGTCGGCTCCTTACCTGAGAGCATACAGAACTATTTAAACTGGGTCAAACTCACCTGCAGTTCGTCAGCGGCATCTGAGGAAGGCACACCACGCCGTAATGCATCATGCCACAACTGCTGTATCATTAAAAAAACCTCTCTCGAATTTCCCTGCCTGTGGCCTCTTCCTTCTGCTTTGCTGGAGGTTTTCGTGGATATTGCTGTGTCAGCCGGAGACACATTTAAAGGGGCCCCGTTCTACAAGCTGGCTGCCACTGTTACTGGTTCCTGCGCAAGCAGTCGTTTCTTTGGTCAAGGTATTGACAAGTGACAGCCCACCTTTGGAGGGTGAGACAAGCCAGGGATGCCGCCACACGGTGGTCTGTGACTGCACAGAGGATTTTGAGTCACTGTACTCAGCCCAGGACCTGGCGGACCTGCTCTCCTTGGGTTGGTGCGTTGTGCGGGGACTTGAGAGGTTTCCTGAGTGTACTTAACTGCACACAGCGCGCCCAGTACTGCCACGCCTGCACTTTCCAGCAAGATTCAACTTCGTTCCCCCACGTCCCACCGGCCCAGGTATGAAGGTTTCTGGGAGCTGTAGTTTTCCAGCATCGCTACAGCTTGGTGGATGGTCACATGGTTGGGGGAGGCGTCGGCTCCTTACCTGAGAGCATGCAGAACTATTTAAACTGGGTCAAACTCACCTGCAGTTCGTCAGCGGCATCTGAGGAAGGCACACCACGCCGAAATGCATCATGCCACAACTGCTGTATCATTAAAAAAACCTCTCTCGAATTTCCCTGCCTGTGGCCTCTTCCTTCTGCTTTGCTGGAGGTTTTCGTGGATATATATATATATATATATATATATATATATATATATATATATATATATATATATATATATATATTATATATATATACATATACACAATCAATTAGAAACTGTAATAAATAAACTGGAAATGCTTTTAAAAACATACCAATTTAATTACACCTAGAAATTAAGCAATATAAAAACATATTATATATTACAAACATTACTAATTATTAGAACATTAGAATGTTGAGCACTCCATTGCAGACAATGGCGTCCTCTGGGCTTCTACGGGCCAGTAGAAGCCCGCAGAACTACATTCTAATGTTGTTTTCCATTCACAGCTGCTGCTATGACTAAAGGCCTCTTGGGGCCTGAGGGGATTTAAATCCCCTCGGGCTCCGAGAGGCCTTTGTTTTGACCAATTAAAACATTCTGCCCTCTGGAGAGGAATGTTCTAATAGCCTTAGAGCCCTCCCATCGGGCTCTACCGGCCTTGCCTTCAGCTCGGGCCTTTAACGCTGGAGCGGGACTTTAATGGCCGGTAGAGCCCGCTAGGTCATGCTCTAAGACTATAAATAAATATAATTTTAAATACACAAAAACATAATAATAATTTAATTTTAAGCAATATAAATAAACCTATAAAATTCTAGGAATAATACATATACTATTCTTACTCCAGTCTGTGCAACAGTAGGGAAAGCATTGGACTCAGGAGGGGTAAAAGTGACTATTCCCACTCCAGTTTGCGCAACATTAAGGAAAGTACTTCACTTCAAACAACTTACTTTAACACAAGTATTAATTTAATAAAATTAAAATTAACTATATACATAAAAACAATTAAACAATTAGAATAATAATTAAAAAATATAATTAATATTAAAAATGCTATTTAATAATTCTTTCATTAAGTTCTAATCCTACAGTCATCCCATATACCTAGCAATTCACATTTAACATAAATCTAAATAAAAATATAACTACACAATTTGTATAATTAATTAACAATTAATTAATTAATAATAAATAATTTATAATTAATCAATTATTACTATTTTTTTAACACATTTTATTGTCAAATTGCACATATGTTGCAGGGCTCTGCACCCCAGAGACAACTGCAGTATCAAACATTACATTAGCAAGGAAGCAATTGATTTTTTAGAAGAACAACTAATATACATGACTATGCATACCAATAAGAATATTAAGGACTCCCCCCTCCCTCGCCCCCCCCCCCAGAGTCACACAATGTCCACAGAGCCAGTCCACGATCATCATATATAGAACAGAAAAATATTAGCATAGGTGCACACACTGCCCGTACCTCCCCCTGCCCTGCACCAGAACAAACCCATGTACTCTAATGGAAGATTTCCACCACAATAGGAGGCTCCAGCCACAGACCACAACAGTCCGCCCAACGTTTCCATATGTTATAATGATCCCTTGGGCATCACCTGGCTACAAAGATTGGCTGTTCTAGCCCCATACAAAAGTCCAGACCATGTTTCCATGCTGCCACAGAGGGGGTCCGTGGATCCCTCCACGCCTTGGCTATATCACGTTTTGCCAATGTGAGGCCCAGTTGCATAAGATGTCTGTTATAAATATTGCCCCCTATTCCCTCCATCACGTGTAGCAGGGCGAATTGTGGCGTATAAGGGTGCCCCCATCCTAACACCTCCGTCAGGCAGGAAAAAAAAACCCTCCAAAATCGGTCCAGGGATAGACACTGCCAGACGGTATGTATAAATGTACCCTCCTCCCGACCACATCGAAGACATTACGGGGATCCAATCAGCCCCGCCCTCTACAGTAAAGCCTGGGTGAAGTAGGCCCTGTGCAGGTATTTAAATTGAATGAGGCGGAGATGCATCGCTATGGCTGCTCCCTGGGGGGCAGCCAGGGCCTCCCTCCAATCCTCTTCCTTCAGTGTGCCCACGTCCTCCTCCCAAATCCCCCTGGAGCCTTTGAAGTGTGGGGGAGCAATGAGTAACCAGGGACTGATGAATTCGGGATATCTTCTTTGTCTCTAAATCCCCCATGAAAACCTTCGCCTCCAACGGGCTGAAGTCAGGGAGAGATTCCAGACCCTCTAGGCTGGAGGACAGTGCATGACGAAGTTGAAGGTACCTATAAAACTGGGAACGGGGCATGCAGAATTCCTCCTGCAAATCTCGAAAAGACTTGAGTGTCGTGTCACTTGTAACATCACCCAGAGTCTAGATACCAATAGCAATCCAGCCCCGGAAGCCCAGCAGGGCCGCAAGGTCGGGCAGGCGCCAGAGGGGGGTTTCTCGGGTCAGGGTATTTCACCATCCCATGCGACGCAATGCCTGCCTCCAAATTTGAAACACTACCCGTGTGGCTGGTGGCAACACGTCCCGCAGCGATGCTGAGTAAAGAATAGTGTGTATCGTGTGGGGCCCCATAAGTCTACGCTCCAAGGCATATGCCGGGTCTTCCCTGTCGCTATACCACCACTCATTAAGGACCAATATAAGCGAGGCCTGGTAATACGAAAGAATATCCGAGGTCGCGAGTCCTCCGCAGTAGGTAGATAGAAAGCATGTGCGCAGCGCTACATGCACTGCTCCCCCTCCCACAAGAACTGCCCAAGCACAGAATTCACCAGCCGGAACCATTTGGCTGGGATCGGGTACGGGTGATTCTGTAGCTGGTATAGTAACCGAGGAAGTGCTACTATCTTGAATATTGCTGATCTACCGTAGAGTGTCAAAGACATGCGCAACCAGGTTTTAATATCTACACGGACTCGCTCCCATATCGGCGCCAGATTCCGCTCCCAGGAGATGGCTGGCACATCCGAGAGAAACACCCCCAGATATTTGATGCCCACCACCGCCACTTGAATCATGGACGCCCATGTGCCTACTTTCACCCGATCACCCAGAACCCACAACGTGGATTTGCGGGGTTCATATAATCCCGATGCTTCCCCGAAGATCTGCATGATCCGCAGGAGCTGTGGCCCCATTCTGTCCAAGGCTGTAAGGAAAAAGAGGACATCGTCCGCATATAATGCGATCATGTCAAACAGACCCGGAGCCCACTCAAAGCCTCTGATCTGTGCATCCATGCGCACCCACACCGCCAACGGCTTCATAGCCAGGGCGAATAAATAAGGTGACAGGGGGCACCCCTGCTTGGTGCCTCGTCTGATGGAGAAGCTGGAAGAGACCGCTCCTGCCACCCGTACCGATGCCGTCAGATCTGTATATAGGAGTATTAAGTATGACATAAAGCGTGGGCCAAAATTAAGTCTGTGCAGCAGTGCAGACAAATATACCCAACTTAGGGAGTCAAATGCCCTGTCCATGTCTGCCAAGAGGAGCGCAGCCGCTCCCCTGTGTGTCGGACGGCAGCCATCGCCACATGCGCCCACCTTATGTTATTGCTGGTCGCCCTCTGGGGCATAAACCTGGCCTGGTCCGGGTGTACTAGTGCTGAGATGTGAGGTAGGAGGCGGTTAGCCAGCGCTTTGACCAGGACCTTGGCCTCCACGTTCAGGAGAGAAATGGGGCGATGAGAGGCGTGCTGCTCCGGGGGCTGACTGGGCTTATGGAACACCACCACCTTCGCATGCCTCCAGTCCAGGTGGAGCCGGCCCTCCTCCCTGGCCTCTTCCAAGTCCGCTCGATAGTAAGGGGCCAGCTGTAAATTGTACCGTTTGAAGAACTCGCTTGGGAACCCATTGGGTCCAGGAGCCTTCCGAGCTCATCCAGGGCTGTGCCTAGTTCCTCATCTGTCAAAGGGAGCTCCAGCTGATCGCGTACCTCATCCGACACTGCTTTGGGCGGCAGGTCCGCTATGAATTTATCAACAGTAGACTCCGGTAGGCATTCCCGGGGGGCATAGAGCTCCACATAATAGGTAGTGAAACTCTCCGCTATGGCCACAGGGTCTGTAATCGGCGCCCGCGCCTCATCCAATACACCTGGGAGTGTCTGGGAGTGAAAAGTGCCTTGGCAAAGCTGATGTAGCATCTTGCCAGACTTGTCCCCCCATTGGCATATCCTGCTATGTGTTGCCAGCCAAACTCGTCGGACCTCATCCATAAGGAGAGCAGCATAGGACTGTTGCGCCAGGAGCAGTTGTCTCACCGCCTGCCCTTCTCCTGCTTCCCGGCTCTGACGCTTAAGCGCCTCTATATCTGCCTCCGCCCGTACCAATTCTTCCCTGCACTTCTTACGGGCCGCCACGCACCAGACTATGTCCACACCCCACAGAGTTGGCTTCAAATCCTCCCATAATATCCCGGCACTGGAAACAGACCCCTCATTGATGGTGAGATAGAGTGCAATCGACTCGCTCATGTGCTTCCCGTACTCATCATTCTGCAGGTGCTACACCGAGAGGCGCCAGCGGAATGGTTGTCGCCCCCTGCCTATCTGAAGCTCAACGGACACCGGGGAGTGATCTGAGAGACCGCGGGGGAGGATCTCAGCCGAAGCCACCCTACCAGCCATCACTCAGAGAACGAAAATGTAGTTGAGTCTGGAGAAGAACTTATGGACTGCCGAGAGATAAGTGTACTCCCGTCTGTCTCCATGCATGCGCCACCACGTATCTACCCAATCAAGGCCCACCGCCATAGAGTACAGTTTTGTGGGCTGGCCACCGCCTGGACCTCCCCCGGCCCAGCTCCTGTCCTTGACCACCTCCATAACATCATTCCAGTCCCCGCCCACCACAGATATCGCATCGGGCAGGTCGGCCCATAAGGTCAGCAGTTTCTCTACCAGCGTCCACTGTAAGGGGGGGGCATACACACATCCAAGTATCAGGGGATCCTCCCCAATCGAGCCTCGTATGAACAAGTAGCGCCCCTGCATGTCAGCCCACTGTTTTTCATGTACGTATGGGATTCTGCAGTGCATCAGGATTGCTACTCCCATCGAGCCCCTCGTAAACCCGGCATGGAAAATCTGCTGATACCCATATCGCTGCAGACATAGGGCCTTTGTAAATATTAAACAACACAAGAGTCCCAAAGGGTCTAAACACAGTGTACATTTTTGGTGCAAATAAACAACTGGCACTTAACTCCTAAATGTCTACAAAGCAATAGTTATCCAAGAGACCTCAGCAGATGGTCAAGGATACCCATCAGTCACCACTCGGAACCGCCCTTCATCATTTGGGATTCCTTTGGAGACCATACATTCAGTCGCCTTATACTCAGACAAAGGAAGACCCAGTACGTAAAAGGTCCCTTCAACTAAGATAGGAAACGGTATGGTCTTACCACTCTATTGCAAGGGTAAGCTGTGGTCATGGGGTGACCAAATAGTGCAGTGCAAAAGGAAAAATAACTAACTGAAAATAAAAAGGTGCGTTTAAAATTGGATGGGGGAGTATGGAACAACTTTATTCAGGTAATACCCACTATATCAATATTAAAAATAGTCAAGACAGTCTACCAAATAACTGTCTAGATATGGTACAAGGTCGACATGTTTCAGCAATATGGGGCGTAATTGTCCTTGCTTTCTTCAGGACCCAAAACGACTATAGCTACTGCAAAAATTAAATGAGTGAAATATATACAGTTAATTCTAAACAGGTTGACCTCCGCAGTTGGCACAGATGCCGGCGTAGAAGTACCGATGGAAAGAGCGGTGCTTCACTCTACCCCTGAGCCACTGCCAGGTGGGGTGAGGTCTTCACTTCTTACAAGTTCGTGAATCACATGACTTGCAAGAAAAGACTAGACGTGGCACCTAGAATCTTCAGGTGATCTCTGTCCATGTCTGAACTGGGGTGGCAGAGTGGGCTAAAGAACGGTGATGGATTAAACCCAGATCTGTTGACTGGATGTGAGTGTTTGATTGGTTCAGATGCTCCGTCCATCACTACCCCCTTTTGTACCGCTTTGTTCGCCATAAGTTGGCAGGGTATGCTCAGATGTGAGTCCCTTGCTCACTTTGCCACTGGATTCTAGCAAGCCTGGCTGAAGACGGCTGAAATGCCCGAAACCGGTCCTAGGAAGCTTGTTTCCGGTCCAGGGAAGGCATGGCTTGGCAGTTCGGGCTGGACTGTTCCCATGAGGCACAGGGTCAGACTGATTTGCATATGGCCATGTCTGAACTGGGGTAGCAGAGTGGGCTAAAGAACGGTGATGGATTAAACCCAGATCTGTTGACTGGGTGTGAGTGTTTGATTGGTACAGATGCTCCGTCCATCACCACCCCCTTTTGTACCGCATTGAAGTATCTGTGGTGGCAGGGTTGGCTCCCAGTCCCTAACGGGGGGGACGAGGGCCGCCCCAGCCAATGGATCCCCAACTTACAGCCCATGTTTTCTGGGCATATCCCCAACTAGTACCAGACAGGTGGGGATTCAGCCCACATTGAGACCCCCCCAACAAACGTAGATCAAGGCATTCACCAAGTCAGCTAGAAGAACTCCACGGCACCACCTGGATAACAGAGGTTAAGGTTCCAATGTCTGTTGCCCCGGAGCAGGGCCCCCACGGGAGAAGGCCCCGCTGGACATGGAGCGCCGCCGGGATCGAGATCGTCTATCACCCCTCTGCTGCTGTCCTCGGGGTCCCTTCGGCGCCACCTCGCTTGATGAGGAATCCGACTCATGCCCAGGCGGCTTATGCTCCCTTACTCGAACCATTTCATCCGTCTATTTGAATATCTCCGCCGGAGTATCAAAGAAGTGGGTGCGGGAGCGGTACACCACCTGCAGACGAGCCAGGAACAAGATGGCTTATGGGAGCTTGAGGTCTCTTAGTCGGGCCTTCGCGGCCATGAACGATTGGCGCTGTTGCTGTACCAGCCATGTGTAGTCCGGAAATATTAGGATACGTGTATTCTCAAAGAGCAGAGGTTCTTTGGCCCGGGCCTGCTTCAGTATGGCATCTCGATCAAGATAGTTTAAGAGTTTTGCTATCACTGGCTGTGGGCGGGCCCCCACTGGGGGTTTCTGGATAAGTGCTCTATGGGCCCGCTCCACAACAAAGCACCGAGATATGGCCTCTGGAGGGAGCCAGCTTTCAATCCATTGTGTAAGGAAACGTTCCATGTTGCCATTTTCGCATCCCTCCGGAAATCCAACAAACTTCTGCATCTTCAACTCGGAGCGCCAGGCCCTTCTGAATATTCTTCATGCCTTTTGCTTCAGAGCCGTGACATCGTCCTCTACTCCTGAGATATGGGTCTCCTCTTCAGTGATACGGGACACAGCATTCCGCAAATCCTGTCACAACAGCATGATGTCCGAGCCCACCGCCCTGATTTTGGCATCCAGCATGTCCCTGGATTGAGTAATTGCTGCCATCAGGGCCGCATTGTCCAGAATTGCCTCCTGCTGGCCCCCAGTAGCACCAGCCACCGCTCCTGGGCCAGTGAATTTATCAATGGGCCCATGTTTGGTCGAGCCACTGCTGCCCTTGTCCCTCGTCATGTCAGCCTTCAGTGGTCGCCCCGCGGGTTCGGGCAAAGCCAAGCCAGGCGCCGACGCGGCGATTCCCTCGGCGCAGATACACACCAACCAATCCGGGTCCCGATCTGTCTCTGGGGGGAAGGCGCCCTCGACCCAGGGCCAGCAAGCCACCCCAGGAGCCCACATCTTGCAAGGGCCCCCCTACAAGGTGTGTGCGGTCCGACCAACCGCTGACGTAATTACACTGTTAGGCGAGAAGGCCCCCCCCCCTCCCAAAGTACACCCCCAGCTGCGTAGTTCTGCTGCAAACGATATCATTAGGACCTTGCTGTCCGACCAACCGTCGACGTGGGTGTCCCCGGGGAAGAGAGCGCGTGTGGTCTGACTGACCGCCGATGTGATCGCGCGTAGGAACAGTGGGGGGAACCTGCCCACACCTCCAGCTGTATATCCGCTTGCTGGTCACCCCAAACGCCAAGCCCAGGGGCCACGCAGTCTGACCGGCCGCCAGTGTAAGCGACCCCCGGGAGAGAAAGGAATCAGGGGGAAAGGGGAATAGAAGCAAACAGAGCTGATGGCAGAACCCCTATCACCTCCCCGCGCAGCTCAGTTATGCCGCCGATCCCCTGCAGCAATTCTGGTTATGGGGAAAGGCACTGCCCACCCACGTCGCTGTCCTCACCCTCCGCCGAGGCATTAACCACTGGGGAAATGTCTCGATGACCATGGGGCTCCGCACCTCCTCCTCCAAACCTGTCACCGGCCGCACCGCAGAGTCACAAATCGGCAGACACAGAGATCACCCCGGGGCCGGCTCCCGCAGTCCAGCCCGAGCCCTGCACAGGTGTCCCCAGGAGCAACCTCGAAGCCAGGGCTACTGAGGTTCTGGATGCCAGGGGTTCAATATTATGCCAAGAAAGTGTCCTGGGGGGATGATGTGATCACTAGTCAAAGGGATACCAGGATCCCTCCCACCTTATTATGACTTCCATCTATGTGTGGCATCTTAGCATTCTCAGAGTGCACTATTCTGCCCCCTTTCAAGATGGCTGATCCCCTCTGTTGGTATAGGGAGTTTTGGAGCCCCCACTGGAGAAGTGGCTACCTGCGGCCTACACACTCACAGAAAAAACGGTTTGGCAACTGATTTCCCCTCTCTGTTCTCGCTACAAGCCCGTCTGCCTGAACAAAGAGGCAGCCCCTCTAGAGTGTGGTTGCCATTTGCCCATCAAAGGCAACTTCTCCTTTGATTTTGGGCCATAACCCTGTGTGATGGAGCCGCATAATTTTGGCTCCACCCTTACATGTCACAAACATGCAATATAAACGTGCATTTAGCATGTTTTCTATGTGGCCAAACGATATTAATGTAAAGTGTTTGCACTTGACATCACTATTAATGTGCATTCACTGTGGAATTTGAGAATTCATATATATTGTGTGCCTTAATTCATTAAATGACATTTACTGATTACGTGATTGAATAGAAACTATCATCACACTATTAAATTGTACTTATTTCAGAAACAAAAATTATTTATGTAGCGTATGCACAAATGTCTCCCCTTTGCATTTATAATGTAGTTCTTAGTCACATTTAGAGATGCATACTTAAATTATTTTGCCTTTATGAACCTTAACATTAATTGTACTGACAGTTTTATTCATCTGCGTTTGAATGTGCACATGTATAATAAATGTGTGCACCATTGATTTACTACGTTAACTTGTCCTAACTAGGCCTGTAGTTCGTTCTTTATTAAATGCTGTTTTGCATTTGTGCTTGCATGTCTTTTCCTTGCAGGTGCGATTCACAATGTTTGTTAGTTTGAGAATATATACAACACTATACCAGTGATAGAAAGAGAGCCTAAGAAGAAGACCTTGACAAGGAACACGGAGAGCCACAGTGTCAACTGATAGTTTCCATTTATTAATGTTGCAAAGGCTCATAGGTGACAATAGACAATACTGTTCCCATGTCTGGCCTGCAAGAAAATGTCAATATTACAGCTTTCAACGGGAGAATGGAGAGGACAATGGAGCCCCTGATGATGTGAACAGAGGGGCGTTACCTGAAAGAGTCTGGTGCAAAACACTGTCTGAGGTTAAAGCCACTTTTACTTTGGACCTTGAGAGGTTTAGACCTCTATGCTTATTCCCTTTGATTCTTGACTGAGTGTGGTATTAGCTAAGCAATCATTTTTCCTGATCCAAGAAGACTCTTGAATGAACTTCTGAAATGCTGTCCCTTTACTTTAGCTTCCTGTACTTTCCTGCATTCTCCTATTTTTCTGCATTTCTCTGATTTTTGAGATCCTGTTAGGTCTAAACCCATCCTCTTAGTTTGATCTTTAACTTAGAAAATCTTAGATTTCACTTGTGTATAGAAGAGAGACTCAGAAACCTTTCTCTGAGCATGAAATTCTGTTATTGATCTTATGTATTGCTGGGACTGAACTTCTTTTTTGCCTTCTATTGGTATGTCTAAACTTCTTTAGGAGATTGGGTTTTCCAGTGGTTATTCCATATCTTTATAGTATGGCACTGAGATTTGTTTACCTTAATCTGATTGCTAACTTGTAATAAATCGTCTTAACTCTTTCACTGATTCCTGATCCTTATTGTGTAGCCAAATAGGCTGCAGCCTCATGTAAATTGATTGATTGAATGCTAATTCCCTTTACCTTTCAGTTGGGGAAGAAAAGATCCAAGTAATAGCAATGGTAAGAGGGTTGTCCAGAGCGCTGCACCAGTGGCTTCCTGCGAGGGAGAGATGATACCTCCCTCTGCTACAGGCCCCTGTTGTTCTTGGGCTGGGGAGTTGTTCATACCACTCTGGTGGCCAGCGACTGTGAATGGCCACCAGATAAACTGGACATCAGAGTGACAGCTTTCTAAAAATTGCTTACCTTAAATGTGACATTAAATTCCACCTGACACCTTGCAGTACAGTTTTTAGTCGTCCCATTCATGAGATGTCAGCCTTCAACCCTGTACTGGCGAACGTGGCTGCTCATCATCATTCCACAGTATAAATGACAATTAGTTTTTTTTACTGTTAGGACTTAAGGAAATATATATCCCACTTAATAATACACAGCTCCCTGCCTTAGGGCTCAATAGGCCTTCCTTATGGCAGACATATATATTGTTAAGGGACGTGTGGAATTTGCCATTGGCTTAAATGGCAAAGTCAAACTAGCAGTTTTAAAACTGCTCTTTCAGGCTGCAGTGGCAGGCTGGGAGCCATATTGTTGTTTGTCATACTCAGAGTGCCACAATCGGTGCTGCAGCTCTAAGTGGATATTTAAACTTACAGGCACTGGGTACCTGTGGTACCATATAATAGGGACTTATAAGTAAGTTAACTTATGCCAATTAGGGGAAGCCAATTCAACATACATTTTGTAAAGGGTTAGAACACTGGCACTGAGGTCTGGTTGGCAGGCCTCAGTGCACCCTCAGACTAAAAAAAACAGCAGCCTCATTCCACAACGTTGGGGGTGATCATGCAAAAAGAGGCATTTCCTTACAGGGAGTATTGTTTAATTTTTTTGTCTCCACATTTTGTGGAAGTATTATTTAGTTTTTTTGTCTGCCGTTGCACAGCAACATATGTGGTGCCTTCTTTAGTAACATTTGGGCCATTTTAGTTGAAATCTGCAAAGTGTTGCAGCAGGCTATGAACTATGTAAGAAGTGTGGTAAAAAAAAGAATTATGCAGAAAACACTGCAGCTACAGAATTGCATAATTTCAGAGTACATGCTTATATGTCACCTAAACCCTGTACAGTGTATGTAATGCTTCGAAAAAGCCTTCACAGATTTCTCTTCTGTCAACAGTTATGCCTTGTCATAGCAATTATCTTTTTTTGAACCCGGATTTTACATATCATAGACTAGTGAAACATATCTCAAAGAAAATTGCCCTATTGATTTGACTAGGCCCTTCGGGGACATCTGGCTAGGCCAAACAAAATACTCATTGACATGTAACGATCTCACTAACTACAACACAATCATGCAACTACCTTTCAAGGAAAAAATAATCAAGAAGGTTGTCATAAATCAGTTTATTAAGACCAAGGTCATCAGTATTCACCAGTACATGGATGATACCAACTCTACCCAAAGGTGTCCTCTGACCAGGGCATTGCTTGGCTGAAAACCACCTGGATGCCCAGGGCAAGTATTAAGTTGAACCTGAGCATCAAGACACTTTCACATCAAGCGCTACATCAGTAACAATGTCAGCTTGAGGATGCACTTCATACACAAGACCAAGAGTACCCGGCATCAGTGGACTTTGTTTCATAGAGTGAAATCTTTTCTTCACTCTGGGAAGTGAAGAAAGATAGGTTCAGGTTAGCCACCGGGGAACTGGTGCTATCTAATCTCGAAGGAGGCAAGGTTGTATTGGCCATCTTCCCAGAAACACATCTGACTGGCCCAAAAAGTATTCTTCATGCTGTGGCACTCCTCATCAAGGGTCTTTGTAGGGCTGAAAGGATAACGCAAACTGTTAGCGATCTCTACTGGTACTCTCTCCCTGATAGCATATTTACAAGCCCCGCTGCTTCAGGTGAAAGGTAAACAACAATGGTATCACACCATACCCAGGACCCAAGATGAACATGGCTAGAGGCAAATGCAAGACACACAAAAGTAGCATTGCCAGACTAGAGAAAAGGAAGTAAGAGTAGGAAGGAGAATACTGGATACCTGGCATTTATATGCTATTATCCAAAGTTGTCTTAGTTGGAATCCGTCAAGCATCATTCTTCCGCCTCAGAAAAAACTTAGCCCTGCTTTTCAGTCAATACCTTGTGGCTCTCTATGCCGCCAACTTCGCCCTACTACCCAGTCTTATGTGTCTACTCTACCTTCCAGCAGACCCCTTTCCTATTTGCCAGCCCTACTTCACTCTCCCCTGATTGTTGCTCACCAGACAGCCCTGCTTCTGTTCTCTGCTATACAATTCTGGTATTGTGTCTTCAAGTGTACAGGTGTGCTCCATGAATATCGAACCTAGACTATTGAGATGTTCAAATAGTGAGGCCAAATATTGAATCCAAAATAGCAAAAGGTAAGCAAATATAAATGGTGTATACCTAACTCCACATATTTGTAATTCACGTCATATATATCTTTAAGGCACTTAGATGTGGAATTAGGAAGGGTTAAGCTATCCTTCCTCTATATGCACTTACCTTTCGACATTCTTGTCTTCAATATTTTGTCTACTATATTCCTATATCTTGATATTAGTAGCCTTGATATTGAGTAGTGCAATGAAGAGTATGCATTACCAGTACCTAATCTCAGCCAACCTCACATCTCCTCTGTATGTGAAGTATTCTGCAGCCACTGTCTCCCACCTCTCTCTCTCCTCTATCTGTTTTACACCGCCCACTCGAAATTGTCTTCCATTATGCGCCCCCACACTTATCATCCTATTCGATGTTTTGCCCTCCATTGTGAAACACATCGCTGTTTTGTAACCAGGCTTGCACTATACAGATCCACACACATAGATAATGTGTGCTCTCCTTCAATATCGCTCTCTTTTTTGTTTTTTATTTATTTATAAAGTTTTATATAGTGCAAACATGATCCCGAAGGATATCAGGGCGCTTTACAATTGGAGGGAAGGAAGGTAAAAAATGCATGACTGGCATCAAATAAGAATACTAAACAGAACAGTTACAAAACAAAGGGGTCAATAGAGAGTAATCCAATAACTGGTACAGAGAGAGCTAAGAGGGGAGCAAATGATAGGTTAAAGAAGAGTAGCACCCAGTGCAGGTCGTAAGGTTGTAAGTCCAATGACTTAGAGCAGATGATCTAAACCCATTTAAGGTAAGAACTTGTTCATAAGGAATCTCTTATCTCTTAAGTGAGTTTGAAGAGTGGGAGGGGAGGTGTGAGAACTCACATTCTTCTGCTTGAAGATTTACTGGATGTATGACATTACAACGCATGCTTTTACCACGCATGCTGTTACAACGCAGTTTTTACAACGCGTGCTGTTACAACGCATAGCGCTTTGGGGTGCTGGATAGTGAATAGTTTAATTTACTATTCCAACTCCAGTCCCCGTGGATAGTAGGGAAGGTGTTGGATAGTAAATTAAATCTATTCCCTATCCTAGAGCGCCCCCCAGCGCAATGCGTTGTAATGGTTTTTGTTGTAAAACCTGCGTTGTAATAGCACTGCGTTGTAAAAGTTTCATTGTAAAGGATGTTTCCCAGATTTACTTCATGGGACATTTCCAGCTTGGAGCATTTATTTTTCGTATGTGCTTTGTTATTGATGTAGGTGTTTGCAGGAATACAAAATTTTCTAGCTATCGCGACAAGAATTTTAGATTCTATTAAGGACACAGAGGCGAGGATTATGCTTTCTCATTTCTTTACTGCACAAACAGCAGCCAACGAAAAGTAAACTACAATGGGTAAAAAACAACATTTCCCATGAGGCTTTGAACCACGCCTCCAATTACAGAAACCAATCACATTAGTAACAAGCATATAAAGTATAGAGACACTAATCTGGCCTCCTCTTTCTTTGCGCGAACAGTCTAGTCACATAGAAAAAAGTTTTTTAACTCTCAACGGAGAGAACAGTTCCACAGGATTTCTCAACGGAGAACGATCCAAACCATGAGGAATAGTCTTCCAGCAGGAAGGGGCAGCAGCACAATCCACAGAAGGCAGTTAACTCTTGTTGGAATCATTTCCTAAAACAGAAAAAGAAGTTTGCGAAAAGAAGCCCACAAACTATATGTCTCAGAGGGTGGGTACAAAGTTGTTAAACAACATCATATCAAGACAACTTTACAGTCACATAACTGTCCCAACGGGTGGGATAATCCTCGCCTCCGTGTCCTTTAAAGAATCTAAAATTCTTGTTGCGATAGCTAGAAAATTTTGTATTCTATGGCAGGACCGGAGGCTTCTGATTATGCTTGTTCAAAGCTCATAAATCAAGCTCATCAATCACAGCATCAGAAACATGAGGAATAGGTTTATAATAAAACATTTTAAACATTGAGTCGGAAGACCAATCAGCCGCTTTTAGAATATCCTCCAAGCGGGAACCTAATAAATAGGCTTTAGAAGCCATCGCACCTCTAGCAGAATGAGCACCATAAGCAGATATATCAATGCCAGCTTCCGACATGATCCATCTAACCCATCTGGCTAAAGTAGCCGCGGCGACTGGTTTGAAGGGTTTCTGAACAGAAATCAGCAATTGGCCTAAAGGATCAACCCTGTGTGCAATAGTACGCTCCTCATAACATTTGAGACACTGCAACACACATAGCTTGCTGTTGTGTGGAAAGGCTGGATACTCCACTGAGCGTGACATGGTCTTAGTTCTGCGTGTAATAACAAAGGAGACACCTTGAGGAGAAAACATCCAACCAGCCAAATCTAAAGCTCTAACATCCGAGACTCTGCGACATGAAATGAGGCACAACAACATAGTGAGCTTGGCAGAGATCTGTTTCAGAGACAAATCACCATTATTGGGCCAGGTTTCCAACAAATTAAGCACCTTTGTAACATCCCACATTGTGGAATACCTGGGCCGAGGAGGATTGACCACACGCACACCTTTAAGCAACTTACAAACCAGGGGATGCATCCCCACAGGCTTACCATCGATGTGGTCATGGCCAGCAGAAATGGCCGACCTAAAATTAGTAACCAACCTGTAAGCCAGGCCTGCAGCTGCACGATCAGACAGAAAATTCAGCACATCAGTCACATTTGATCCCACGGGATCCACCTGTTTTGAAAGGCACCAACCCACCCACTTCTTCCAAGATGCAGAGTATCGTTTCTGGGTGGAAGGAGCCCACGCTTGCTGCATAAAGCCGGAAGCCTCTCGTGAAAGGCCCGCAAGGCATTCATGTCTCCGGAGAGCGTCCACACCATTAAGGTCAATTGGTTCTGCAGGATTAAGGGATGGCAAGCTCCCACTGGGTCCTGCAGAAGCGTCGGGAAGATTGGGAGCCGGAAGGGGAGGTCCACAGATAACTCCAACAGTGTGGGAAACCACGACTGAGTCGACCAGAACGGAGTCACCAACACTATCGTCGCCCTCTGCCGGCGTACCAACGTCGCCACTCTCGGAATCAGTGCAAACGGTGGAAAAGCATAATTCCTCCGCTGCCCCCAATGGTGAAGGAACGCGTCCGTCCCCATCGCCATCGGGTCCGGCCTCCAACTGTAAAAAAGGGGGAGATGGGCATTGAGGCGAGAGGCAAACAGGTCCACCTGACAGGGGCCTCGCATAGTCATGATCTGAGAGAACAGCGATGGGTGAAGTCTCCAATCGCTGAAGTCTCTGAGAAATCGGGAGTTCCAATCCGCCACCTGATTGAACTTCCCCGGAAGGTACTCCGCCACCACAGAGATCTTGCGATCCAGGCAGAAATGCCAAAATTCCTTTGCAATGTGTACCAACATCCGGGACTTCGTCCCCCCTAATCGGTTGATGTCTCTCACCGCTGAGACATTGTCCATCCGGAGGAGTATACAACAATTGCTCTTCAGCGGTGAGACAGACCTGATGGCAAAGGACCCTGCCAACAACTCCAGGCAATTTATGTGAAGTGAGAGTTTGTCTGCTGACCATCGCCCTCCTGTGGTAAAATCTCCACAGCGAGCGCCCCAGCCCCACTGACTGGCGTCCGATTCGACTACCACATCCGGGGCTGCGCCGAAGATGGCTCGGCCATTCCAGGCTGACATGTGCTCCAGCCACCACTGGAGTTCCTCCCGGGCCTCGGGAGAAAGAGGTATTAGGTGATCGTAATGAAATTTCCTCTGTAAGTAAAAGATGTTCAATCTCTGCAGGGCCCTGTAGTGTAAGGTGCCGGGAATGATGGCTTGGATCGACAAGGCCAGAATGCCTACAATCCGCGCCAGCACCCGCAAGGAAATCCTCTCCTTGGTCAAGGTGGATTGTATTTCCCTCTTGATGGATCTGATCTTGTGAGGGGAAGGAGCAGTTGAGCTGAAACAGAATCTATCAGGAAACCCAGGAATTCCATCTGCTGATTCGGTATCATCACCGATTTCTTGGTATTGATCACGAATCCCAGATTCTGCAGTAAGGACGTCGTCCACTCCAAGTGAGCGAGAAGAAGGGACCTGTCCTGGGCCAGAACGAGCATGACGTCCAGATAAACAATGAGATGCACTCCCATCTCTCGGAGGCGAGAGATCACAGGTTTGAGAAGCTTGGTGAACACCCAAGGGGCTGAGGACAGACCGAAGGGAAGCACCTTGTAACGATACCAACGCCCTTTCCAGGGGAACTGCAAATATTTTTGATGAGATGGGCAGATGGGGACTGTCAGATAGGCATCTTTTAAGTCTAATCGGACCATCGAGTCGTTCTCCAACAGGAGGTCCCGTAAAAGATGGATGCCCTCCATCTTGAAGTGGCGATAAGTCACAAAGGGGTTGAAGTCTCTCAAATTTAGGACCAGGCGTTGCCCGCCTCCTTTCTTTTGAACCAGAAAGACATTGCTGCAGAAGCCCTCTGGAATGAAGGGTCCTACCGCAATAGCCTTTTTTGTCAAAAGCTCTTCCAGCTCTGAGTCTATAAAACTCTGTTCGAGATGGGAAAAAAGGAGAGGTCGAGGGGGAAAAGGTTGTAGGGGGCATTCCACCATCTCTATCTCGTAGCCCTGGACGGTCTGTAAGACCCAAGCGTCTGCCGTGAGATTCATCCAATTCATTACAAAGTGACGCAACCTCCCCCCTAGAGGGACCAAAGGACACATTTGACTTACCAGAGGACTGATTGTCGAAGTTTTTGTAGCCTCTGTTGACCCCTCGATTATAGCGGCCCCTGAAGCCGCGGGATCTTGACGGGTAGAAGCCCGCCTGATCTGGTTCTTGTGTATACCCTCTGCCCCGTCTAGGGGCGTAAGCACGTTGAGGACTGGTATTCGAGTAGCGGCCGGTCGAGCGTCCTCTGCCACGACCGGCCCTATTAGAGACCTGGTGCAACACCCTCTTCAAGGAGGCTTGAGACTTATCCAAGGATGCAAAGGTATTGACAAATTTAGCAATGTCTTTTACAAAGTTGTCCCCGAACAGCTGCCCTTCCGCCAAAGAGCCTGGCTCCGATGAAGCCAATTCAACCAGTTGGGGGTCAATCCGGAGTAAGACCGACTTCCGTCTCTCAGAAGCCAGAGCGCAGTTTGCGTTCCCTAACATGCAAATGGCTCGCAGCGTCCAACCCGCAAGGACTTCAGGGTGGATGACGTCACCAGTCTCCTGAGCCTGGAGGGCCAGCTCCAATATCTTGGTCAAAGGCCCTGAAAGGTCAAGAACCTTATCCTGGCACGCTCTGAGCGCGCGATCAATTCCTTTTTTGGGGTCTTTCTTATATTTTTTGAGGAAAGTAGTCATGGAAGGGTCGATATCTGGAGTAATGGCCACCTTATGGGCCAGGTCGGGACGGGGGCACTCGGACTTAAGGCGCGCTCTCACCTCTTTATCAAAACCTTTACGGAGATGCGTCTCCAGGTAGGCCGCCACAGCAGGGGGGGGACCCAATCAGAGGACCTAGGATGTACAATGTCCGCCGGGTCAAAGGAGAAGGGCGAGGGAGTAACAGAAGGGGAGGCATGCTTGCGCTTCTTAGAGCGCTTGCGGGCGCAGCGTCAGAGGAATCTGTGTCCGTATCTGTGTCAGTGGTGGTGTCTTTAGGAGGGGGGGGCGGGACGGCAAGGCCTTGTCGCCAGCGGAGGACTCTTTAGATTTATAAAGCTTATCATAGGACTGGGCGTGGGGCCAGGACGGGTCAAGAGCCTTCTTCTTATGGAGAGGGGGGCGTGAAGGATCTTGGCCAGGAAGAGGCAGAGGCTTACCAGGGACCAGCAGATCCAATTTTTGGGCTAGTGGAAGAAGGGCTGAGGAGAGGGCCTTATCAAGCTTAGCGTCCAGTTTCTTGTCAATTAAATCTTCCATAGCTTCCTCCTCGTAATATTCATCATTGCCCTGGTATTCGTACGCAGTGCCCTCCTCTTCGCAGTACTCAGTATCTGCCATAATCACAAGGGACCTCGTAATCCCACTAGAAAAATCCCCAGAGGGAAGCAGAGTTGCCAGCCCGGTCAGGGGCGTCGAATTGGGGAAGTGCCAGGCACAGGAGCCGAAAATACCAAGCAAAATCAACTCATAAAGTCCATTCCCAGGACTAATGGAGGGAAAAGTCAACCCAAAGCAGGCAGAAAGGGTTGCCAAAGAGAGCCCCACTTCCACTGTCACAGGGAAGTAAGGGGTTAAATAATCAGACCTCCGAACACCAAAGGGGGAAAAAACACTGCAATTTCAATCGAGTAAATGCCCCTCGGCTCCTGGCCAACTGCGTGTAGACCCCTTTCAGCCGGGGCTAGAGCGTCTATCGGCACAAGGGTTGCGCGTGCACACAGGCGTGCGCGGGGCCCTGAAGACGCACGCCGGGCCTCAGCCGGGCGCCTGCGTGCGCCACTCTCCCCGAGGGGGGCTAAGTCCCTCCGGATCGCAACCGCGATCAACAGCGGTCACAGCCGCGAGCAGCGAGAAGGGGGGCAGGGAGAACCTACGAGCGCTACACGCGCTCCACCTAATGCACTGGGACACGGAGTGTGCAAGAGCAGCACCGCTCCGCAGTCGGGAAAGGAGAGACGCCGACAGCGGCGTTAACCAACACGGCGCCACAGCGCGGCAACTCTAAAGGGCACCAGAAGCATCAACAGCAACATTACAATAACGGTACCTCATAATAGCGATGATACAAAAGCATGATCGGCGCATGAAAAACAAGCGCCTGGGGTTACAGCTTATAAACTAAAGTCATACAAGCATATTTATTTATTTTTATTTTATTTTCAGAGTTTAATATAGCGCTGGCTAGACCCGGAGGTATCAGAGCGCTTTACATGAATAACAGTTTTGCATAGTTACATTAGTCAGTCTCATAGTAAAACATAAACGACAAATCCCATAGAGGATAGAGGGTAATGGGGAGGGTGGTAGAGACAGGATAGACAGTCACCAACAAAGCTGATATCACCACCAAAGCTGACATAGTCACCGAAGCCGACCTCGGCACTGAAAACAACACTGACACCAAGGGTCTCCATACTAAAGACCCATCGATGCCGAGAACCCTCTCAGTGCAAAAATCTCTATTGATGTCGAGCTCTGAGGCGCCTACAGGAGGAGTTTGATGCTCGTCAGAAGCATATCTTTATCCACCCTCTAACTAGGAGAGTCCCCACCAAGCTGCTGCCGAAGACACAGGACACTTGTCCAAAGAAGAGGAAGTTGACTTTTGAAGAGCGAATTACTTGGAACTTCCACCTCCTGCAAAACAGAAGAACATAAGGACAGGGGCGTTAGCCCCCTCTGTACTTAACATCCTCCTCCTTCTATTCCTCCACCTTCTCCTCTTCCACCACCTCCTGCTTCGCCACTACTTCCTCCACAGCCTCATGCCCTACCTCTTCCAGTTGCACCGGAGTGGTCACCACATTCTTCCTATGGAGCAGGTAGTCCACTGTGTCCAGCTGAACCCTACAATGCACTCTAGGACCCTGAGCCTAAGGATGACCCGTGGACGACTATGATGTCAATCCCTGATCTGTACGCAGTCAATCCCTCCTTCCCCAAGGGCACTACCACATACCATGAGCTCATATATAGGGCAGCTACATGTCATGAAATTGATATGCATGTTGTCAAGGAAGACGACAACTGCTTGATTAAAACATTATCAAAGATCCAGCGTACCCTTCAGTTCCTTCCAATGCCTAATGGAATGCTCAAGACTGTAGTAGAGATTTTTAAGGAATCAGACAAAGCTAGGGTCATTACATCTAGGGTCAACACAGAATACAAGTGGTCCCCCAAGCACTCTCCCTACATTCATAGCCATGTTCCTCCAGAGTCGCTCGTAGTCCATAAAGCACAGACATTCGCCAATACCCAGGGTACAGGGGGTGCTGCATCTCCTGATAAGGAGGGTAAGAAGCTGGAAGCAGCAGGCAAAAGAGTGGCAGTGCAATTAGCCACACACTGGAGGATTGTCAACTCAGTTGTCCTGCTCTCCTGATAAGCCTAGGTGCATTGGGATGAGATGGAGGAACTCCTCAAACACCCTTCTGAGGCGTATAGGCAGCATGGACAAGATCTGGTTACAGAAGGTTAAGCCATTTCGAATGCCACTATCCACTGCACCATAGATGCTGCAGATACCACAACCAGGGGAGTTAACACCAGCATCTTGCTTTGACGTCACACGAGGCTCCTTGTCTCTGGCTTTAAGCCAGAAGTACAGCAACATCTGTTGAACCTGCCATTTGTAGGTGTACACTGCTTTAAATACCAAGTAGATAGATGCTTGAAAAGCTAAAAAAAAGACACAGACACAGCCAAGGCTTGGGTGCCCTTCAAACCACTAGCAGGGAACAACATCAGGGGCAGGGGCAAAGGAGGCTCGGCTAAAGGAGCTTCCTCCTCCAAGCTGTGACTACCTTTTATTCTTCTCTGTTCACACTACACCTGTTGTGGGGGAGACTGCAGGAGCTACTTCCATGTTGGGAAGGGATCACCTCCGACCAACAGGTGCTCTCCATCATAGAGCATAACTGCTGTGTAGACCTCATTGCAACTCCACCAAAGATTTCACCCGCAGACACACCCTCTCTGGAGAACACCAGTGTCTTCTTAAGGAAGCGGTCCAGGTTTTCATTCTCAAAGTGCGCTAGTACTAGACCCACTGCAGCATCATGGAAAGGGGTTGTACTCCCCATGCTTTCTAATCCCCAAAAAGGAGTCACTAAGGCCCATACTTGACCTCGGGTACCTCAACAAGTGCATCCTCTAAGAACACTTCCACATGGTCACTCTGCAGGATGTCAACACTCTGCTGCAAGGTAACTTCTTGACTGTACTTGAACTCAAGGATATCTACTTCCTCATACCTGTCCATCCCACTCATCAACGCTACCCATTGTTCGTGGAAATAGGTCAACATCATCAGTTCAAAGCGTCGCTATTTGGGGTCTCCACTGCCCCCAGAGTATTTACAAAATGGCTCTCCGTGGTAGCTGCCCATCTCAGAAGGAACGCCATTCACCTATTCTCCTGTTTAGACATTTGGCATCTCCTGATAAGGAGGGTAAGAAGCTGGAAGCAGAAGGCAAAAGAGTGGCAGTGCAATTAGCCACACACTGGAGGATTGTCAACTCAGTTGTGCTGCTCTCCTGATAAGCCTAGGTGCATTGGGATGAGATGGAGGAACTCCTCAAACACCCTTCTGAGGAGTATAGGCAGCAATGACAAGATCTGGTTACAGAAGGTTAAGCCATTTCGAATGCCACTATCCACTGCACCATAGATGCTGCAGATACCACAACCAGGGGAGTTAACACCAAAGTAAGGAGCACTTATCTGGGCTGCGGAGCAGCAAAGAAAGAGGAGGCCAGATTAGTGTCTCTATAATTTATATGCTTGTTACTAATGTGATTGGTTACTGTAATTGGAGGCGTGGTTCAAAGCCTCATGGGAAATGATGTTTTTTACCCATTGTAGTTTACTTTTCATTGGCTGCTGTTTGTGCAGTAAAGAAACGAGAAAGCATAATCAGAAGCCTCCGGTCCTGCCATAGAATTGGGTGATTCTTGTATCTACCTGATCGCCTGTTGATCTGACTTGGACCACTGTTGTCCATTTCCATGCCCTGTATTCTGGTTAGTTGTTGGCATTAGTAGCTAATCTATGCCACAGCTCCATAACCAGACCTCGTTGAATCAATGTTTTTCTGCTTGTTTGCGCGAACAGAGTGCTATTACTAGCATTAGTTTTCGAGTTACGTCTTGCTTAGTCTGTATACAATGTTACAACAAATATCATTAGAGTAGAAAGTTCAATAGGAGCACATCAAGTTCTGCAAATACTCTCCAAAAAATCGAATTTATGAACATCATTTGATCTTCTGTAGAAAGGCAGTAAACTTGATTTTATTTTTCTGTACAATTCTGCAGTTGATTTAAACATTGGTGTGTTGTACAGTAAAGCACCAACAGCTTTATTGCAACAACAGAACGGGCATGTTTGGGGAGACCAACCTGTGCTTACCTTGTGCCAATGGTTGCAGGGGTGGTCACCAAAAATCATTTTGAGGGACCTCAACTTTCTTTTCATCGTCAAGCTTGACCCAGATTATGAGAGAGAAAGGTAGAACGGGGAGAAAAGGAAAGTTTAGAGAACAGTAATTAAGGGCGAAAGCAAGCATGAAAATACCCTGCAGCTGTTTTAAGCAAATAAAACTGGACCTTCCGTTTCTTTTTCCTGCTCTATTTGAATGGCTTACAGTGACAAGCAGAGAGAATGTGTTTATTTTTCGCACTCCTCAAATATAGGAAAGGTAGAATCTTTCTGCATGTTTCTAAACATATTGAGCTAGTGTAGTTTTTTTTTAACTGACTTGCATTGACCTGTTCCTAATATCTGACTGCAACCAATATCTAACAAGATTTTTATGTGGTTAATTGTGCACTAAAGGTTTTCTTTTTATTCTTCTTGTTTGCAAACATGTTCGCTCTTTCATATGAAAAGAGCTACGCACAAAGGTTTTAGGTGGTTTGTTGGAAAGGTGATGGTGTTACCATGTATTATATCAAATAAAGTACCCCCTGGCGTACATGATAAGGATATTGCAAGTCACCTGGGAGTTCCATAACCTGAGAAAGGAACTTGGTCTCAGGCCTGGTTCATCTTCCTGGTTATGGAACTCCTCGGTGACTTGCAATACCCTTATAACAGGGCCGGCCCTAGGCATGTGCAAAGTGTGCACCTGCACAGGGCCGCCAAACCCCAGGGGCCGCCACGACGAGGATCGGATCGGAAGGATCGTTCCTGGCACTGGCGGCCCCCTGGCAGGATTTGGCGGCCTCCGGCTCCTACCCCGGCTAGCAATGGCACTTGGAAACATAGATTTCTTGAGTCGCAACCCATCTTTTGCTAACTTAAATCACTGCATCCTAGGTAGTCTAGTGGGAGCCGAAATAAAAGCCAAAATAAATGGTTGCCCTTCTTCTGACTCCGAGTCCGACATGCAAAAAATAACTTCAGAGAGAAAATGGTACTAGTGCGGGGTGGGACGCAGGCAGCTGAAGCAGATGCTTGGTGCTGGTTTCCCTGCTCGAGTGAGAGCATGCTGTGCTGGGGATAACGCTGTGCCGGTGCTTTCCGGTGCCTAGCACCGGCACTTATTCATCAGGGCCGGGTCTACACTCTGCACGTGACGTCACATATTGCATTGACGTTAATACTGAATTCTATTGACATATTTAATTTACCGCCTCACTGTAAGTAGACTCGGCGTCGGCGCAGATGCACTGCTGCAGACTAGTGTTGTCCAGTTCTCATCTCTGGACCACCTACCGAGTGAGTCCTGGTTAGTTGCGGGCCTTGCGACAGCAGCTGAAAGTGAAACTGAGCCTGAACCAAGTCTGAGCAGTAGGAGATGGAGATTCATAAAATGTTGCTGTTTTGCTTGATTGATGGCGGCCCTTACTTCCGTCTTGCTGGTGGGCGGGACACTGGGGCTGGATTCAGGTTCTGCGGGGGCAGGGGCTGTGCAGCAGTGTGCGCAGATTTTTTTAAAAGATTGCCACGCCTCCGCATACTTGCACGCGCACCCCACCGCGAGTCCTCTCAGTGCAAGGCAAGCCACAGGCAGAGCGAGTTACTGAGCAATACCACCAAGGGCCCAGTCCTCACTCCCGCCTAACAGGAAGGAACCTCATTGGACGTGTTGCTGTGCTTCGTGTGGCTAAACCTTCATTCAAGACACCTAATGACGTCAATGTTTTGGAGTCTTCTAAAGTACAATATAACTGAGATGACTTGCTCACCCCGGCTCTGCCCCCCCCCCCCAGCCCACGCAGGGTCACAGGCGAGTGACAGAATCGTAGCCATTATCGCGACTGTGTCCCACTTGATCTGTGCGAGTATTAATACCCTGACGATTCCTGTTCCATGCAGAAGACTGAAACTCAAGTGAGTGTCCCGGCCGCCTGCTTGAGCCTGGCCCTCTTCGGGTACAGGCAACACAGGTAAATTAACTTTTAAGTATTAAGTTAAGTAGTTGCCACTGCCAGTAGCCATGATGCCAGTAATATGATTTGGGCAGACTGCATTTGGTTCTGCGGGCGGGGCAGGGGATGTACGGCAGCTTGCACGGATTTTTTAACAGATTGCCACGCCTCAGCATACTTGCAGATTTTAACAACAAAAAATGTTTCTACCCTCACTGGATTGGTGAGGGTAGATAGCCAGCCAGATCGATCTTTGTAAAAACCACGTGTGCCACCATGGCACCCGGCCCCCATGTATACACTATCAATTGAAATACTCTACTGAGCGCTGTAGGGTTTGGGATACAGGCAGACCATAATAATTCCTACAACTTGCATTTTTTTAGCTGTCCATACATCCATCAGGGTTGGTGTCCTATTTGCCTAGAGCTGCCAAATAAGTCGCAGGAAAAGACACGTATGGAAAACGTACTATTTATAGATCATAAGTTGTTTATAGCTCTTTGGATTGTCGAACCGTTTGGAAAGCTCATGTTACATTAAGGACAGGAATGTTGGTGCCCGGTCCCTTTTTAATTTTATAAGTACCTGTCCCAATATAATCATATAGCATGGGCAGCCTATAAATACATCACATTATTGATGTACAGCAGCGTGCGCGGATTTTTTAACAGATCGCCATGCCTCAGCATACTTGCAGATTTTAACAAAAACAATGTTTTCACTGGCTCAAACGTTTCCGAAGTTACTAAAAGCGCAGGGACACAAGTTACTGCGCAGTGGATTGACCTTTGTATATGACTGGTCACCTTTCTGTTACTACTGCTATATTTCAGTGTTGAACTGAAACCAGTAAGATGCAACCAATGGCCAGACAGTGTTAACGAGTGTAAAAAGGACAATACTGTAATAAAATGTGTCGCATAATTTTCTCAACGCAGTCGCATGATTTGGCCTTCCCCTGCCGCATATTACCAGTGGTCTTGGTCATTATAAGGCCTCTGCTTTGTTGCTAACGCTTACACTACTGTTATAATATACTAAGCGCGAGCTCTCCATTACGTACCCAAACCAGTAATGTAGCTCCTAAACCATTTCACCCTGCACAAAGCACTGTGACACGCTCCTTGGCCTTTTTCGTGCCAGTACAAACCCACAAATATTAGTCATCTCACTAGTGAACAGTGCACTCCTCTCTGCAAGAGGAGCATTAACCCACTAAGGTGCGGTCGGTATTACCCTCTCAGGGTGGGCTGCGCTGTTGCAGACTTTAGTATAGTGCTCCGTGAGGGGCTGAATCCCTCCAGGCGCTGGGGATTGAGAAGGGTGGCTAGAGCTGTTGGAGGGATTTGGGAGGGGGGTTCTGGAGGAGGCTACAAAGTCACTCGCTTCACCACTGCACTTCTTAGATTCCAGGAGCGTGAGTGGGGAGCTGGTAATCAGCGCTCTGTTGGTGTGGGCCCAGGGCTGTGCATTTATGCCCCACATACCCATAATGAGTAGCTAGGCTGAGCTCTTGTTTCAGGTCTGAATTCAGATATTATTCATGGCTGTGTACCTTCTCTTTGCTGTCCTAGAAATCTGCTCTTTGGAATTGTTGGATTAGTATATTTACTTGCTAAATACGAAATCTTCTAATTATAAAATTCCACATTTTGTGTTAAATGCCTGTGTAGGTACACACAGACGGACCGGTCCATGCTATTGGGTGCAATGGGGCAGTCTTATTTCTCTTCCGAACAAGGATCCCAATCCACCCAAATAGAACAACGCCCCTGTCCCTGTGTGCTGTGTAGCAAGCATTAATTATAAATAGCTTAGATCAATCAGTTCAAACTTCAACGTTTTGAGTCAGACCTGGGCAAGTGCCACATGTAATATTAAAATCTTTTGACTGTTTTCAGGTCATTGTCCCTCCTTTGTGTCTGTTTCTCTCTGCACTGGATGAATGTTCTAGGTCCTTAAATTATATGGATTAGAAACAAAATAGTGCAGAGCCCAGGCAGTTTCTGAACTGCATAAGAGGGTGGATAGCTTGAGGGAGGGACATAATAAAGACTACCCAACAAGGGTAGAAAGCAGGGGGAAGACGGACAGGTAAAGAGTGGTGAGCCCAGTACTGGCCCACTGGGTGAGCCTGAGCTGTGAGGTCAGATACCGAGAGAGAGATGATGGAGCAAGAGATGGGAGTGTGAGTAAGTGGGTGGAGCCAGTTGAGGGAGTGGGTGGAGCCGGGGAAAAGTGGGTTTGGCCTCCGACAAACATTTGAGCACCTGCACTTCATATTTTACAAATTAAGCACTGGATAACGCTGAGTGAGAAATAACAGCGACGGCGGAGCCGGCGACTCACTTCTTTTCAAATAATGGCAGCGTTGTTGTTTTCAGTTTCACTTGCTTGCCCAGCCAGCCAGCAGTTTGGGTCCCAGGGCCGTCAATCTTAGCCCTACTACGGTCCGGACCCCCTCTTCCGGGGCCCCCACCTACGCTCCCTGCACAGGGCCACCATGAGCCTAGATCTTATAATGTACAGCAGGGGGTACTTTATCCCTTATATAATAAATAGAAGCCTGCAGCATATGTATAGAAACATGTCTCTCATTTTCTTATTTTGTGTGGCTCTTTTAGAGAGGCTCTTACTCGAATACCGAATTTGGAACCTGGATATTTACTCCTAAAATGTAACAACTGTGCAAAAATAAAAGTTGTTCTTCAACTGCTATCACATCACCGGGGGTGGCGCTCGCTTCTGCACTGTTGTCATGCCTCTCCGGAGAATGAAGTGAATCGACAGGATTCAGATGACTCACTCAAACGCCATGTCTCACCTCCCTCGGGTCCCCGCAGACGCGCAGGAGGTGGGATAACACGTCCTGCGTTCTGACTCCGCCACGTGCCATCATCACCATTCTCAGCTGCGGATCTCTGCAGTGCAGCACTGACAGATTCCCATGCCACGCGGATGCGACTCTCAGAGCGTCCCTCCGCGTGCCTTTGGATGGGAATGGAGAGGGAAAGCAGAGAGAGTGGGAGGATGGCAGGAGGACATCAGGTCTAACCTGTTGTATATGTTGCCAAGAGCGGAAGAAGAAGGCATTAATTTGGCTGGAGTAAGGGAGGTGTGGGGGGTAAGGACTGGGGGGCAACAGGACACACCCTGTATCTTTTTTTATGAATATTTGGTAGGGAAGGAGGAGGTTAATGCTGTGGGTGGTGTGGGAGGCTGGCCGAATGTCACGTATGATTTATTTAAGTCTGGGATAGGGAGGGGGTGGTGGGGATGGGCGGCTGAACACCAGGTATAATGGCGTATTGCGACTCACAAGGCCGTGTTATGCATGACGCATCTTGCCTCCGCACAGCTAAAGAGAGCAGTGCAAGAGAATTTAAGGGGCATGCACAACTGAAAATTGTAGATGAGCACCACTGTATTAAGGGGAAACTGAGTCTCATGATAGACAACTTGAGCTTCCGGTCTGCTGAGGTGGGGCTGTTGCGGCCCATTAACACGCATAGCATGCCTGCCTTCTGATATTGCTGTAGCCCTGCCTTGTGAAAATTACAATCAAGATTCTGACCTGGGCCACAACCTCAAGCCCAGACTGCACCAGACGTTTGTGAGCAACAACACTGGCAACTACATCAGCCAATGAGCCACTGACAACCAGAGCGGATGTGCAACCTATGACCTCCGTCAGTCCTTCTTGTTCCCTGGTCAGAACTGTGGACTGGTAGACTCACTGCGGTTGGGATTGTGAGTGCATTTCATGCCAGCACAGCATGGGTCTCAGACACTTCCCTGCTCATCTGAATTGAGATGTAAGTAAACATGCCCAAATGCCATCCATCCATCCACACTGCCTTTTAAAGAGGCAGCTAACTCAAGCACTCCATCTTGGCGTGCCTTTGCATGCCTCGTTGCCCTTCATGGTGGCACAGTGCAATTATACTCCCACCTGCCTTCTTGCAGCATACACACTCCCACCCTCAAATTGCTTCCAGCAGTTGTTTTATAGTATTTACCGATAGAAAACAAACAATGCTCTCATACTAGGCGCCTTGTTTCAGACAGCTGCAGGCTGCAGTCTCCATGTTAAAATGTGGCTTTCAGGCCAGGCTTCTGTTCCATCATGCAAGTCCATTTTCTAATATTTTCTTCATGTTAGATGACTTTTTCTAACCCTGTGTAAGTCCGCAGATGTGAGGCTGACCATGTCACACAGGGGATGAGAGATGGTTGGCAGCCTATTGATGCTTCCTTGTGATAGGTAAGCGTTCTTTGGTCCTCTAAGTGGGTTTGGGATGGAAATCTGGCACAAAGGATTGGGCTCAGAGGACCCACCCTCCCACGCCCCAGCATTGTTACTTCTAGGAAGGGAAAAGCTTAAAAGAGGCTTTAAACAAAAACACACTAGGGCAGCATGATCTCTTTGTGCTTTTGCAGTGAAAATGGAGCAGAGGTGTTGGTTTGCAGGTAAGTGTACTCCTTTCAGTTGAGCTTGGGTGATCTAGTTACCCCGAGAAAGGGTTCTGTAATCCTAGTACCCTGTACTATACAGGATGTTTGCCGTGACCTCCCACCCTTGCTAGTTTCCATCACCGGTGACTGTGCATTGAATATGTTTGCTGGGCTAGACTATGCACCAAAAATGTTGAAGTTTCACTAAGCTCCAACTATTTCTCGCACCTCAGGAGGCCTAACGTGGTGTCCATCCGTAGCTGCTGCAATGCGGCCTCAGTCTCACCCTGCAGTGCCACAGAGGCCGGCCACCTATGCTTCTGTCATCAAACATGTGCATAGTGCTCAATCACTCAAGGAAGGGGAAGGGGCAGAGGTCAGCGGGCATGAGTGGCGGTCAAACAGAGCTGGTGGTGCCCGAATGCTGCACACCCAGCGATGGAAATTAGAAAGAGTGTCTGGCTAGGTTTCCATGACACACATCGTGTTCAGAATTGCGCAATAGCCAGACAATCAGAGCTTATTTTTTTAAATAATAGGTGCCAGGTCCCTGACCAGGAGGCCACTGCGGCTTGCATCACTCATTGCCCCATCATCGCTGCCAATGACGGTACCAATGCAACTACCAACCATCTCACTCGCCTGCAAGTGCGACAGTTCAGAATATTTCAGGTCCCCAAAGCTAACGAAATGGCTGGGGAGGCAGGTATGTGTAATTTTTATTAATGTATATTGTATAAATGTAAATGTACAGGAATTTATATAGCGCAAATCACCAAGCGGTTTCTAAGTGCTTGCTTAGGGAACCCGTCCTGGTATTCCCCTGTGAGATACCCCGGCAGGGTATCCACAAGGTGAAGCCAGGCATCCCGCCGCAAGGGGCTGTTGTGGAGATTAAGCAAGCTATTGCCCAGAGTCGCAGAGTGTGAACCCGTGAATCGAGTAGGCACCGGAGCGAGAATTGTCAAGTCCATGGACATTTTAGGACTCAAGACCCCGCCGAGCCGGGAATTGAACCCTGGTCCCGGGCTGACCTCTGCTTCCAGGTCTGCCTCCTCTAACCAATATTAATCCAATCCACCCCAAACCAATCCAATCCACCCCACCCCACCCATTACAATCCAAACCACTCATCCCAATCAACTCCAATTCACTAAACTTGAATCCTCCAAACCAACTCGACTCCAATCTGTCCCACTCCAATCCAAAACAATCTACCCCACTCCAATCCAAAACAATCTTCCCCACTCCAATCTGCCCCACTCCAATCAAAAACAATGTGCCCCACTCCAATCCAAAACAATCTACCTCACTCCAAAACAATCTGCCGCACTCCAAAACAATCTGCCCCACTGCAATTCAAAACAATCTGCCCCACTCCAAAACAATCTGTCCCACTCCAATAAAAAGGAATCTGCTCCACTCAAGTCTAAAACAATCTGCCTCATTACAATCTGCCTCACTCCAATACAAAACAGTCGGTCCCACTCTAATCCAAAAGAATCTGCCATATTCCAATCTGTCCTACTCCAATCCAAAACATTCATCCCCACTCCAAAACAATCTGCCCCACTCCAAAACAACCTGCCCCCACTGCAATCTAAAACAATATACCCCCACTCCAATCCTCCCCACTTCAATCCAAAACAGTCTGCCCCACTCCAATCCACTCCACTCCAATCTGGCCCCCTCCAATTCAAAACAATCTACCCACTCCAGCCTGCCCACTCCAATCTGCCCCACTCCAATCTAAAACATCTGTCCCACTTAAATCTACCCCACTCCAATCCACCTCAATTCAATCCTCCTCAATCCAATCCAGCCCACCCCAGTCCGGTTTACCCACCCCAATCCAATCCACCACAATCCAACCCACTGCAATCCAATTACTCCACTCCAATCCACCCCACCCCACCGCACGCCAATCAAATCTACCCACTCCATTCTACTCCACTCCATTCCACTTCACTCCAGACAACCCTACTCCAATCTACCCCACTCCACTCCACCCCACTTGAATCCACCCCACGTCAGTCTACCCCAATCCATCCACCAACCTGCTTCCATTCCACCCCACTAAATCCAATCCAACCAGCTCACCACACTCCAATACACCCCACCCCAATCCACCCCACTCCAATCCAATCCACCCTCCAATCCACCCCACCCCACTCCAATCAAATCCACCCCAGCCCAGTCCAATCCACCCCTTCACTCCACCCTAATTCAGCCCTCTCCAAACCGCCCTACTCTAATCCAATCCACCCGACCCACCCCAATCCAATCCACCACACCCTAAACCAATTTAATCTACCCCTATCAAATCCACCTCACCCTATTTCTATCCACCTGACTCCAATCCAGTCTAATCCACCCCATCCATTCCATCCACTTCAGTCCAGCCCACTCCACTCAATCTAACTCACTCTTCTCCAATCTACTCCAGTCCAATCCATCCCAACCCACTTCACCCTATTCCACCCCACTCCACTGTACGCCACTCCACTGTACGCCACTCCACTCTATGCCACTCTGCTCTATGCCACTCCATGACTCTGCACTCTATGACACTCTCTGCCACTGAACAACTTAACTCTGCTCCCCTCTAATCATCTCTTCAATACTCTACTCCCCCTACACCACTCTACGACATTTTACTTCAACAAATCCAGCCTACGACACTCTACTCCCCCACTCCACTCTAGGACACTACACACCACTTACTTTTAGCCATACTGAACCGCAGCCACAATGGTGTACAACATGGCAAAACCATATTGCCAAAGCCAATATCCCTTGTATAGGTGAGACTTATTTGGCTTTGCCAATGCTTGTTTTTTATATGACATATATTTATTGCAGGTGCATGAACGTTGCAGACTGCTAAACTCCATGGATGTCCTTTAGGTGTCATCAGAGGTTGCTGGCTTGCTTCTTGCCACCCATGGCACTGCCTTTGCAACCCCTGGCCTCCGAGGTGGCAAAATCAGTGCCAAGAATCAAATCAAATCACATCAAATGTGATTTGTAAAGCACTGCAAAACACCCGTGAGGGTATTCAGATGCTGGATGTGGGGTGGGGGTTGCTGCAGCTGTGGTAGATTAGTCAAACAGGCAGGTCTTTAGGTCCTTCCTCAACTCCTGCAGGGTCGTAGCTGTACGGAGATGGAGCGGGAAGCTGTTCCAGGGTTTGGCCGCCAGGCACGACCACCACACCGTGCTCCTGTGACCAAGGGGTGTGTGGGCCAAGAAGAGGGGTGAGGAGGGAAGTTTACGGGTAGGTTGGTGGACGTTCACCCTGTGGTGGACGTATGCCAGAACCTGGTTGTGTAGGGCTTTGTAGACATGGGTGAGAAGTTTGAACTGGCCTTGTTTACTAATGTTATGTTGCGGTAATTTACAGTGCGAACAACTCACCCCTGAAGGGGTATCTTGGCACAAAAGCCTTCTGACAACAGGCAGCAGTCACAGAGACATTTCCTGAAACAATTCCGTTTTGAGTAATTTCCTACATTTAAGATGATCCAGGCAGAGACGTAGATGAACCGGGATGGCATTCCATTTAAAGGGGCCAGATAGGAGAATGCTCTACCCCCTGACTGAAACGTTTTAATCCAAGGGATTGTAAGTAACATTTTGTCTCATGATCGTAAAATTTTCCAGGACAAGAGTGAGCTTCGAGGCTAAATATCGAGGACCTTTCCCCATAAGGGCTTTGTGGGTCATGCAGCACATTTTAAAGACTATCCTCTTGCAAACTGGAACCCAGTGTAAGGAGCGTAGAGCCAGTGAAGAGTTTTGAGGTGGGGGTGATGTAGGTCCTATTAAACACGAAAGAGGGGCGAGGGTCAAGTCAGTTTATACTCTTACACCCCAGACCCCCAAGTAACTCAAATGTACGCACATAGGGGGTGTATAGAGTGAATTACACATACAAAATATATAAACAGAGAGGACCCCAATAAGGCAAATCGCTCTGTTTGGAAAAACTGCCCTCACTCACATACCGGGGTATGTGACATGCTTCATCATCGGGCCTGCTTGCAATACGCCCTGGTGTAGCCACACACAGGGCGGAGCATTAGGGAGAGGGAAAAAATATTAAATTCCTCTTAACAAGACGTACAACCAGGACAGTTCAACATAGACGACACGTAACACAAATACTGGTGAAAGCCGTGCAAACACCAAGTAACCACAACTGAAAAGTGCGACAAAAGGTGCAGTTTGGAAAGTGATTAAAACTGATTAAGGGTGCCAACCAAAACACAACCTTTATTAAACTTTTCTTGATACCCCTATCAGGATTTATTATGTTCTTATCCAGGAGCCTAAATCGATATTACTATTTTATGCCCTTGTTCGGTTATAATCAATAATATCCCTATAACGGCATAGTAATCATATCCATATTCAGTCGTAGCACATGCTGTCACATTAAGCAAGGTTACTTCCCCAGACTCCTAGAAAGCACAACGAGTTCTCTAAACAAACCAAACCTCCAGCAACCTGGGAAATCCCCCTTGCTTTTGTTTTGATTTCTTCCTAGAACTCCTGTAAAGCACTGTAAGAATGGCCAGTTCTTAGTGACATCTTTATTGACGTCTTATGTTCAACCTTACGTCAAACCCGGCACCTTTCAGGTATAAATATACCAACGTTGCCTTAAGCAAACACACAGTGGTGGTTTTGGAGCAGAGCAGCTATCTACTTGCCCGAGAGCCCAGCTGATGCGAGAGCCCACGGACGCTGCCCCTCCCTTTTGACGCACTGAGAGAGACGCTGTCTTTTCTCCTGCCGAGAAATCCAGCTCCGGTGTTTCCAGATACCTTAGCGGGTTACTGGGATATCGAGTCCTGAGAAAGAGATACAAGACCTCCTGCTTTATAATACCCAGGTACGGAGCTGACTAAAACCTTAGAGAGAATTCTTGAGTCAGATTCTTGGCAAAACCAACTTAACTTCCCACGTATGAGGCTTAGGTCAGGTACACCGGGGTAGGCGTATTTAGAAGCACCAGTTGAGTACGTTAGTCAATGTATATAAGTATGTATATATTTTATCTATTTTAAAGTATCTTATGGCTAAGAAACCATACCAATGCTTTTACAGTATTATTTCTTAATCCTCCTTTTACTGTACGCACTTTACTTTACTATGAGTATTGCAATTGTGGCAATTCATTTCTCTTGTATGAGAAAGAAGACTGCTCAATAAATAACAACCTTTTTATTGAAAACGCCCGTCTCTCTTTTCTCTGCACTCTGGTGAAACTAAGTATGCACACTTGACTGAGTGAAATAGCTGTCTATTGTTTTCACACGACTCTAGAGATACACTCTTATTCTGAGGGTGCAAAGTTGTCATGTTATATGGTTGTCAGAAGCTAATCCCTTCTTGTCTATCCAGGGAGGTTAAACTTCTCCTCACTTATTCGAGAAAGTTTCTAGTGACCTCTGAGCTAGCTGGCAAAAACTTAAGTCTAATATAGTCAGTAGAGACCGAGTCGACCTCAGTCCTACGTCTACACTGCTGAATATATTATTCCAATGCGCAGAGCCTATTGGGAATATAGGAACTACACTACATGGCGCCCAACGTTTGGTAAGGCGATAAATCTAACGCAAGACGTTAGAGTAACTCAGTCGTGCTTTTATACACAGACCCCTTTTCCCGTAAATACTCCAAAAGACGTCTGAAGTGGGTAAAAGGTTAAAAAATCCGCCGGAACTTAGTAGGAAGAGATTCCTATGTATAGTTTTTGGTATAGTCAACGTTGAAGGATACAGTGTTCCAAAATATTGTGCACCTAATCTTTGTTTCCTTGAAACTTGATCTGCAACAAAAACCTTTCTGTCAGTAAAAATGTCAGAAAGTGAAGACGAAAGGGAGGCAGCTAGAATAGCAGCTCGACTCCTAGTGGATGACACAAGTCTCCAAGAAAATGACCCGAGTGTTATACTCATTCCGGTCAACATAAGGAAAACTATAACTCTTAAACTTATAGAAAACGGACTAACACCAAGAGGTGGAATAGTAGTATTTGTAATTGAGGCCCATGAATATCGGCAGACAGAGGTATTCTATTCATGGATAAAGTTTCCAGCAGCAAACGCTGTCACACACGACTTGCACTATTACAAAATAGAGGAACCTCCGGTTGAATACACCCCTTTCGAGGAGGTTGAAATCCCATTAAAATACCAAGAGCACCTGCTCTGGTTTAAAGGCGCCCTAAAACATAATAATCACATCACCAGGCTCGGTCCACTAGGTAGACCAGGAGCAACGTGGCCGGTTCTAGCCAGCTACACACCACATCCAGACATCGATAAAATGTCAAGCGAAGAACTCTTAGTTAAAATAAAAGAATTAACAAAGGCATATAGAGAGTTAGTTCAAATGGCAACGGAGGATATAACTTACCTCCAGAAATTGAAAGAAACAGATATAGCGGAACAACCATTTGAACTTGCCAGAATCATAGAAAAATCCTATGAAGAACTAGGAAGAGATAGTTTGGGTGGGAAACCAGTAAAACCCCAACTAACTGAAAATCCTGAAAAGATATTTATTAAAAATAATCTAAACACTCCAAAAAAGAGCTGGGATGGAAATAAACAATCCACTCCCAAAGAAAAAAGATTCCAGTCCAGAGGAAGGTCTCCTCGGCGGAGAGAAAGATCTCCGGACCAAGGACACAAGTCTCCCCAGAGGGAGCCCTCTGAGAAAAGATATAACCTTAGAAATAGGGATAATTTTAAGAAACCTGATAGATATCAAGATATTGATACACATCCCTCTCGATCTTTTCAGACTTCCTCGCAGAAATCGGAAAGAAGAGGACGGTCAGAACACAGGGAAGAGCACGTCAAGTCCAAAGACAAAGAACCTGCTCAACAAAGTAAAAAGTTACAATTTCCAAGAAAGAAGGTAGCCAGTATTAAAATAATCAAACATGCCGAGGATACTGAAGACACAACTGAAAAACGGAGAGTGGGCCCAGACAATGCTAAGACAGCGCAGCAGAAGTGACAATAGCTCGCAAGATCCTGATGAATCATCTGGAGACAGTGGAGACGAATGAATACGTTCAAGTGGAAACTGCAGATACCAGAGTTAGCAAACCTCATAAAATATACGAGATAACATTAGGTATAGAGGGAGATAAGACTAGGAAAGTAAGGGGTCTCTTTTGGGATAATCTTTCAAAAGGCTATGACATCCTTTTAGCTGAAAAAGACTGGCCACCAGAGTTTGTCAGGGCGTGCCCTCATGGCAAAGAAATGATTATGCCTGCCTTCTCAAATCATATTCCAATTCATAAAAAATATACATATGCAAGAAAATGGGAAGTAGCCGAAGCTCCTGCATTATATAAAAATCATGTAGGATGTGATGAGGACTCTCCTCCTCACAAAATCCAGTTAAAATGTCAACCCACTGCACAAAGGCAGTACCCAAGTAAGCAAGAAGCTAAAAAACAAGTCAGGGAGATCTTAGATCAACTTGAATACCAAGGGGTGATTGAAACATGCACCTCTCAAATGAACAATCCTTTGTTTCCTGTCTCCAAGCCAGACGATTCATATCGTCTAGTTTTGGACTACAGACACCTTAACTCATGCTGCAAGACATTTGCAGTACAAAACTCACACAGTGCAGCACTAATGAATAACATCGTGCGCAAAAAATACAAAACAACATTAGACATCTCTAATGGATTCTTTTGTCAAAACATTGCACCTGAAAGCAGGTATTTGACCGCTTTCTCAATAATGGGGTCGCAGAAAATTTCTGTTGACTCCCACAGGGATTCAAGAATAGCCCAGGATTATTCTCAGCGAGAGTAACAGAGTTACTACAAATATATGATGATGAGGCATTATCCTATGTCGATGACATCTATCTAACAGATGATGACTTGGATACTCACTTGAAAAGAGTGAACACCATAATACTTGGGTTCGCAGCAGAGGGTTACAAATTCAACTTTAAAAAGTCACGAATTGCCCATCTACCAGTCCTATTTTTAGGTTATGAATTATCAAGTGAAGGCAAAAGCCTAGCGGACAATTTCTTAGAGAAATGCGCTGTACTTGAAGCACCAAAAACGCTAAAGAACTTACAATCAATACTAGGTTTTCTGAATTTCGGAAGAACATACATTCTAAATTATGCAGAGAGGGTTAAATCTCTCTATGAATTAATAAAACCTGATTTCAAACCAATCAATTGGACTCAAAAACACACAGAAATGTTGAGATCATTGCAAGCAGACATGTTAGCTAAAACAAAATTGCAAACTCGCGATAACACACGCAACCTTGTAATCCGAGTCATCCCAGGAAGATGCGGATTCACGTACCTGACCTAATGAGGGAGAAAAGGTACCAATAGCTTACAAATCACACTTGTACACAAAAGCTGAAAAAACATTCAGTATTACAGAAAACATTGTAAATGCGGTTCAAACTACTGTAGCAAAAGAAAGAGCCCAAGCACAAGGCAAAGGAATAACTGTTTTAACAGCAGAATCAGCCTTTGAGGCATTAACAAGCCCACGCAATTTGACTAACGTGGCATTAGATCCAAAATGGATCGAATGGGTAAATTCTCTTGCTGCAGAAGACGTAAAATACTACTTTGACCCGAACATGAAAAAACTAAAAAATCTAAAATATGAATTAGAATATCCTCTGCCACTCGAGATTCTGCCTCTACAACTTTACGCCTGTGTAATATATACAGACGGATCAGCACAACCCGCAGTTGGGGGTAAACACAATTACAGTGCTGCGTGCGCGGTTGTTAAATGCCGGTGGCACAAAGGAAAATTGAGACCATTGGTAACTATGACTCAATCTGTAAAAGATAGTTCGGATCAACGAACTGAACTGCTAGCTTTAAAGATGGCGCTCGATATTGCGGATCGCGAATTCCCCGCACTAATAGTGTGCGATTCACATTACTGCGTCAAATCTTACAATAATGACTTACAGAACTGGGTTCAAAACGGTTTCAAAGATGCAAAAGGTGGCACAATCAAGCCTAAAACGCTTTGGGAACAAGTAGTTCCTTTGAAGAAGGAACTACAAAAGACTCACATGATACATACACTGAGTCATCAGCGTGATGGCGTTCACGCTGCAGGGAATTCATTGGCTAACACAGCCACAGCGGAGGCAACTAATCTGGCTTCCGTAGCCACAAAAAAGCGTTCAGAAAAATACATAGACGGAGAAACCATGCTGGCGGTAAAAACGTCTTTACAATGCAACTGTGCAGCATTACCTCTAAACTATCCACTCAATTATACATACATAATCGATGCAAACTCCGTTCCTTTTGCTCGAATCCCTGGAGTGGGGAATAGAGTGATTCCAAACACGAACAGGAGAATCTTCTTGATTCAAGAAGCACATATGGGATTGGGTCTAAGGCACCAAAAGATTAATGAATCTCTGAAAGAATTACAATCAGAATATTGGTGGCCGGGAATGAGCCTGCAACAACACAAATTTGCAATAAACTGTCCAAACTGCAACAGAGATCGCAGTGGCGAACCAGCCGGAGTATTGCAATGGCTCTTCGTATAGATAGCATAAGGCAATCTATACGCAAAATCCAGCAGGAAAAATGCGTCCCATTTATGTTTAAGACTAGATTCACTTAAAATGTAGACCCCAGCGCTCGGCTGACGACAGAACTGTTATAAAAGATTTGCGAGTCTATATCGGCACATACGCAATTGGTATGCTACATTCTGACCAGGGTCCTGCTTTTAGCTCTCGAGCTTATAAGGAGGCCATGACCAGCATGGGCATTGCATTGCGGTACTCTTGTCCCTTCCATCCTGAGGGAAATGGGATTGTGGAAAGAAAAAACCGAGACATAAAGCAATCTATAACGGCGAGGGTATTAGGTTCGGGTGATGGGTGGGTCCAACATTTAACAAGTGTCCAACGTAGTCTTAATAATCTGCCAAGAAATTCTCTAAAAGGTTTCAGTCCGTACAAACTATTGTTCGGGACTACAATGTATATTCAGGACTTAGATAGTCAGACTTCAGTGGTAGAAGAAAAATGCTTTGATATCAAAGATTGTTTGGCTATTTTACAGGACTTAAATGAAACAAGAAAAGGCCTGAGCAACGTAAAGTTAAAACAGCAGCCAACAACCACTGAAGATAAACCACCTGTCCCAGCAAGGCCTGTCTGAATTCCAAAAATTGGGGATCTGGTCAGAGAGAAGATCGCGGTGAAGAAGGAATTTGGGCCTTCTTACAGAAAAGCAGTACCTGTCTTAGCTGTCAGCGGAACGAGATCAGTTGTACTACCGCCCCTTTCTGGTAAAAAGGAGAACAGAGTTGTATCCATCGATCTGGTAAAACCACAATCATGTGGCCAATAATAAGTAGTAGGCCCAGTGGACTCCCAAGATGTAGCAGAACACCAAAACTTGCTACAATACAAGAGGTTCAAACTGAGAGACTAATCACACTTGATAAACCTGCAGTGAATAAAAAAGGACTATGCAACAATGCCATGGAACTTGTGCCTCTTGAAACCCAAATTGCAACAGTTCGTCAGGAAACACCAGTCTACAACGATGTAGCCTCAGACTATGCTAGTGAAACAAAGAAAAATCAAGAAGCAAATATAAATCCGGAAGCGATTCAAACAATTGACAGAACTGCATCTGGCTACTTCATCAATTTCGATGACTTTTCTGAGGATCCAAGCGAGCATGAAGAACAGACAACAACAAAAACTTTTAAAGACAAAGTAACAGAACTCTTTCATCAACTCAAAGAAACCTATCTGATTTCTCCATGGATTGAATTTTGGATTGTGTTGGGTGTACTTTTCCTCCTGCTTTGGCTCATCATGGTTCTTTGTTTAGGAAGATTTATTGAGGGAAAATACAGTACAATGGACACAGCAAGTCAGAACATCAACTTGGTCCTAAAGCCACAAAAGTCATCTCACATCGAGAAAAGAGAACTGTCATCAGTAAATGTCACAGCCAATCCAATACCCGGTGGGGTAGCTTGGGACAAAACAGATTACGAAATCTATGGCCCGGTTGAGCTCTTGAAATATGCACACCAGTTCAAGGTTTCATTAAGTGACTTTGTAAAACAGAGTACATTCTCTGATGATTGGGACTTTGAAAGTATTAATGATATGATGTCAGATTTAGTAATGTCAGCAAAATTTACAGAACATGATTATTTACAGGGTTCATCAAATTATGAAGAAATGTATTGCTACAACCACTTTGCACATCACTATTTACATAAATCTGCTCAGCCTAGAAATGCTTTTTAATTATAATTAGGGCTCCCGGTTTTCCGTTTTTACGGATTTTTACATATAAATACAGACGGAAAACAAGTTTTCCTTTATCTGTATTTATATATAAAAAACGGGAAAATACTAGTATATTTTGCTGTGCTGCCGTCTGGTGTCTCACCTTCCTTAGAGGGTTAAGAGGTGACAGCTTTCCCGGCTTCCCGTGTGCACACAGAGCTGCCAGCGGCACCCAAGTACTTCACAGGTCTTTGAAAGACCATTTATTTGTTAATGAGGCTGCTTTGTTATTTCACCCCTTTTAGAGCCCCTGCCAGAGTCAGATTAGGACGGACTTTATAGCTGCCAAAGTTTCAGATTGCACCCGTGTTTTAGAAAAAAAATGTAAAGGCTGACATATGAAGATGGAGTTAACTGCATTTGGGATTGGTTAAAAGGGATTGTTCTATATACAGCCATGCGTTGATTTCTGGAACAGAAGTTTCCAAATACATTTTCCACATTGCTTTGCAGAGACCTCTAACCTGTCCCCATAGCCATTGATCAACATCGACATCGCAGTTTCATAACGAGCCCACAAGAACTGTCTAACTGTGAAAACAGTTCATGAATTGCAACGTTTAGTCAACCATACACGGTCAGCTAAAATAATTCACCATCATCCTGTGCATAAAACAACCTTATCTCTACCTTTCTGGTTTAAAAATATTATGATGTGATGTACATTTTATTTATAAATCGCACGTGTGCGGAAGCTTAAAGACGCTGCAGCTGAACAGGCCGTAACAAAAAACTTTTTTTTTGTTGCTTTTTCATTTTAGTTTTGAGAAGTTTCCTGCTTTTCAGCAATGCAGGATCCGAGCGTGGCAAAGGGATGAGTATTGCAGAGCTTGGAACCGATATTACACATTTTAGTTATTTTACCCAGGTGACATTCTTGGCTGGCCGCACAATGCAGCAAAGATAACACAACCTCATTGAGCTCTAAACGCCTCCAATAATCACACTAACACCTTACAAATAAGATCGGGTGTCACACAGAACATTTTGCCCTGTCAAAGGTTTTTAATGGATTCTAACAATGTCAGGATGGAGCTGAACATTTTTTTTAAAGATTGCAACCAGAGCGGAGCGCAACTCTGGGAGACTCTGCTGCTTTGTGGGGGCCTAAGAAAAGGTGAAATACAAAAGCCCCATTAACATGCAAATGGTCTTTTAAAGACCTGTGAAGTGCTCGGGGCGGCTGTGTGTGCGCCCGGGAAGCAGCCTGGGCTGACACACAGGCAGGGTGAGATGGCAGAGGGAGGGAGAGGGAGGGAGACAGAGGGAAAGGGAGTGAGGGGAGTGAGGGAAGGGAAGTGAGGGAGGGAATGAGGGAAGGAGTGAGGCAAGGTGAGGGAGGGAGTGAGAGAAGGGGAGTGAGGGGAGGGGAGGGAGAGAAGGGGAGTTAGGGAGGGTGTGAGGCAAGGTGAGGGAGGGAGTGAGAGAAGGAGAGTGAGGGAGGGAGGGAGTGAGGGAAGGGGAGTGAGGGGAGGGGGGAGCGAAGGGGAGTTAGGGAGGGAGTGAGGCAAGGTGAGGGAGGGAGTGAGAGAAGGGGAGTGAGGGAAGGGGAGTGAGGGGAGGGGAGGGAGAGAAGGGGAGTGAGGGAGGGAGTGAGGGAAGGGGAGTGAGGGGAGGGGAGTGAGGGGAGGGGAGTGAGGGAAGGGGAGTGAGGGGAGGGGAGTGAGGGAAGGGGAGTGAGGGAGGGAGTGAGGGAAGGAGTGAGGCAAGGTGAGGGAGGGAGTGAGAGAAGGGGAGTAACAGAGGGAGTGAGGGAAGGGGAGTGAGGGGAGGGAGAGAAGGGGAGTGAGGGAAGGGGAGTGAGGGAATGGGAGGAAGGGAAGCTTACAGAAGCTGGTACTTACTTGGGCTGGGGCCGGAAGCAGAGTCCCAACTTGGAGTGTGGCGAGGACGGCTCCATTAATTACTAAAGCAGCGTCTGTCTGCAAGGCAGTGGCTGCAGGCTCATGAATTCAGCCGCGAGCCACCGCAGGCTACCATAATTCAGGGGTTTGTCAAGGCGTATCAGTGATAGGATCCCTCTAGGCTTGCACCAGTCCAGTGAGTAGTCCCAGGCGCAGCATGGCCGTCCAGTGACACACAGACCCAGGGCTAACGAACGCGCGCTGGGTCTGCATCAATCTCAACGGACGCTGTGGTTATTCACTGAACACAGCTCTGCACGTTTGTATCATGGGAATTCAAGCCAATAGGCTTAAATCTTTTAAACAGGAACAAAGAGTGGGGGTTAAGTTCTACCCAACAGCAATCTTCCTTTCTCCCCAAGCAGGAATCTAATGACCCAACATGACCTGTGTCCTGCCTGCCTCCAGGCCTTCAACAGAGATCACAGCTTGGGGCTTATTTACAAGCTCCTCGCGTTGCATTGTCAATTTAAATAAATGTGGAAAAATACTAGCTGTAGCGTCATCTTTTGCTTGTGGCAAAAATAAATGTGGATAAATACAGAAAAAATGCCCGAAAAATAAATATGGATAAATACAGACGGAAATGGCAAAAAAATAAATACCATAAAACCGGGAGCCCTAATTATAATCAATGGGAACATTGTGCAACTCCACCGAAAGGTAGTTCGAAAACATTTTACGAGAAATTCCCATATTTTTCAGGATTTAACACAAGTGATGCAGAAACGTTTTATTTCAAACTGTTAAATAAGACAGGGGTTAAAACAATGCTGACTAATACTAAATTGATGTATTCGGAAAAACCTTTTGAAAAATTGACTACATTTGGTTTCGATTTTTGGAAAAACAACATTGAAACAAAAACCATCTGGGGTACCAAAGATTGGCAGGTCCAAGGTTTAGAAGCATTATTTAGAGCCTGCATGATCCCACAACAAATTATATTCTTGAATGACACCATTCAACAGACAACCTGTCTTGGCCTAGCCAAGATAAAAGACTTAAACAAACCGTCTATTCCAAAGCCAACACCTGACAGTAATAGCACTACAGATGTTGAGATAGACGTATCCCATATTTTTAACCAAAACAGAACACATCCTGATTGGAAAAAATGGTTGATCTGGCCCACAGACACAAATAACTGTCAAAATAGATTCCTGAACAAAATACAGGGGTTCAAGTTGACCAGGCCAGACCCTAGATACTCCCAGAGACAACATCCAGGGATAGTTACAACATACAGTGTAGGAAAACTCTGCCTCGAATGGTTACAGACATACACACTGACAGAAATTAAGCAACACTTGACTTTACTTAAAGACGGTGCTGACTTGCGTGATTTCATAATGGGGCCACGCAAACGGCGTCAAAAACATTTCATAGCGGCCGGTATATACGCTACTTACAACGAAGCTTGGAAAGTTATGCAAATTAAAACAGCAGAAAAAATACGAGAAATTGATCGTGTTAATTTGGAAAAATCATTTTCTGTTGTGGACAATGGGTTAATGACTCTGTCCTCCAGAATATATTCACTGGACAGTATTGTATCCTCTGCTATTGATATCATAGAGCAGGACTTACTAATGTTACAACACGGTCAGTCCCAATTACGTTCTATTGTACAGCTTGGCTGGACGTTGCAAAATCTGCGTTCAGGCTACGTGCCCTGGCGTTTAATCAACACAACGTCATTATTCTCTATCTTTAACCTTACTGATACACAAATCAGTTTGGCACAAAAAGGAGCAGACTATACGATTCTGAGCATTGAAAAACTTGAGAGATTACCATTGACAATGTAAGAAAGACCTGTCATTGAATGGATAATACATGGAATAATCACGATTCCGATAACAACTTTCCAATTTAAATACTGTCAAGAATATATACCAGCGGGCCAGTATGAAAGGTTGGGTAAAGGGTACATTAAGTCATCATGGAAATTGCCTTACACACACACATGTTATAGTGAAAAGAAACAGAATGTATTTCTTAGTGGAAAAAATTGTAAACAATCGCTAAGCGGAATACTTCTGTGTCAAGGTATTGACCTGCATGGGGCCTGTGAGGGGACTCCAAATAACCTTTCATGTCACCAGCATGGCACACCTGCAACATGAATAGAGCCATTCTTTAGACGGCTTTCTAACGGGAGTTATATTCTAATAGTGGACCACAGCTGTTGTGGCATGGTGCCAGGGAAAGCTTATCTTGTAAGCGTGAGCTCCATGGTCACTTGCTGTATGCAAGTATTGTATCCAAACATCAGTCCAGATACGGAGGCAAAAATGTGGCCTTCTTTGAATATCTCTTCTATTCGAATTGATACTTTAAGCAGAATAAAGTCTGTCCTTTTACAGACAACGGTGCCCTTGACGTCATCAAAAGAAACATATGATCTGCAAGTTGCAAGGACAACGGCAGAGATACATACCCTTTTATCAACAAATTGCCCCGTGCATTTCGCAGAAATGCTAAGCCAAATCCTAAATATGTCTGATACCAGTGGTATCCCACATATATTTAAGACAATTTTTTCGGGACTGTTAACACCCTTCGAAACAGTTCTGGGCATTTTTCCTAATTTTGTCCATTCTGTCTTTGGCGGTCTACCACTTCTGTTGGGACTCGTAGCAGGCATTTTATTTCTGATCTTTCTGCTCCGATATGGCAAGCCAAGTCGCAGACAAGACTCCAGCAACAATGGAAGAAACGATCCTAGCTATACGCTATCGGGACCGCATAACTAAAGTCCTTGGATTAGCCCGGCTAAGAGATCTGAATATGACCTGGTTTCTTTAATTCAGACCCATCCGGCAGAATTACATCTTACCTGTGCTTCGATGTATGCTATGCGGAGAAGAATGCGTGTTGGACGTCTGTCTTACACTACCATCAGCAGTACCATTGGATACAGATACTTTGCTAAGTCCAGTAACGGCTCATGCATCGTGTTGTCCCCAGCGGTTACCCATCCTGATGACGGCATTCGTTGAGACTTCGCCACTACGATTAGGTGGTAGTGAAGTACGAGAGGAGAGCAACATCACCCAGGTACGACCTTCTGTGAGCATTGCTGATCCTGACATCGACGATAGCAATCATGCTCGAGACTGCTCAGTTGTGGCTTTTTCGAACTTGATCGAACTTTCACCTGAAGCCGAAGACAACTTTTTTGCGAGTCTGTCTGAAATGATGTTCTCCCCTGAACAAAAAGAATAACTTTTTAAGCAAACGAGCACACAGCGTTCCCTGAACTCTGAATTCGGCCTTCAGCTTTGATAAACAAAAGCTACTGAAAATATTTGGAACTATTTTTTCCCACTGAAAGCAAAATTATTTTTTCTTCGATTCCAAAATATTTACCTTTTTCCTGGCACTTGTACTCTGCTTAAAGTAGAACTATTCTTAGAGAACAGAGCTTCTATTTTAGGAACTCTAGAGACAATATATTACCTCAGCCTCTAGCACATGTACAGCAACTGTATTTATATGTGATGGAATAGTCGCGACCTTCTTTTCTGTATTAAGAGCCATTTCATGTGTAAATTTCGCAAATCGTTCAGCTATTCATATATATGCATCGTTTTAACTGAATGATTACACTGCTTAAAAAGCGTACAGTACCAATATAATTTTCGTGTATTTCGCATACACCATTTCAAATGCAAAAAAAAAATGTATTTTGGGGTGGGTTGGAATACACATGCACCTTTAAATGTTTACTATTGCTTAGTTTTAGTAATGATGGACATTAGATCGTGGAGTGGGTATTGTGTTTTTATCCAGGAGCCTAAATCGATATTACTATTTTATGCCCTTGTTCGGTTATAATCAATAATATCCCTATAGCGGCATAGTAATCATATCCATATTCAGTCGTAGCACATGCTGTCACATTAAGCAAGGCTCTTTCCCCAGACTCCTAGAAAGCACAACGAGTTCTCTAAACAAACCAAACCTCCAGCAACCTGGGAAATCCCCCTTGCTTTTGTTTTGATTTCGTCCTAGAACTCCTGTAAAGCACTGTAAGAACGGCCAGTTCTTAGTGACATCTTTATTGACGTCTTATGTCCAACCTTACGTCAAACCCGGCACCTTTCAGGTATAAATATACCAACGTTGCCTTAAGCAAACACACGGTGGTGGTTTTGGAGCAGAGCAGCTATCTACTTGCCCGAGAGCCCAGCTGATGCGAGAGCCCACGGACGCTGCCCCTCCCTTTTGACGCACTGAGAGAGACGCTGTCTTTTCTCCTGCCGAGAAATCCAGCTCCGGTGTTTCCAGATACCTTCGCGGGTTACTGGGATATCGAGTCCTGAGAAAGAGATACAAGACCTCCTGCTTTCTAATACCCAGGTACAGAGCTGACTAAAACCTTAGAGAGAATTCTTGAGTCAGATTCTTGGCAAAACCAACTTAACTTAAACTGCTACTTACTTACTCCTTCCCACGTATGAGGCTTAGGTCAGGTACACCGGGGTAGGCGTATTTAGAAGCACCAGTTGAGTAAGTTAGTCAATGTATATAAGTATGTATATATTTTATCTATTTTAAAGTATCTTATGGCTAAGAAACCATATCAATGCTTTTACAGTATTATTTCTTAATCCTCCTTTTACTGTACGCACTTTACTTTACTATGAGTATTGCAATTGTGGCAATTCATTTCTCTTGTATGAGAAAGAAGACTGCTCAATAAATAACAACCTTTTTATTGAAAACGCCCGTCTCTCTTTTCTCTGCACTCTGGTGAAACTAAGTATGCACACTTGACTGAGTGAAATAGCTGTCTATTGTTTTCACACGACTCTAGAGATACACTCTTATTCTGAGGGAGCAAAGTTGTCATGTTATATGGTTGTCAGAAGCTAATCCCTTCTTGTCTATCCAGGGAGGTTAAACTCCTCCTCGCTTATTCGAGAAAGTTTCTAGTGACCTCTGAGCTAGCTGGCAAAAACTTAAGTCTAATATAGTCAGTAGAGACCCAGTCGACCTCAGTCCTACGTCTACACTGCTGAATATATTATTCCAATGCGCAGAGCCTATTGGGAATATAGGAACTACACTACAGATTAAAAAATGAAAAAGGATGGGAAAAAGCCTCAAAGAGATAATTAGGAACCTCAAAGCTTCCCTCCTACCACTGCCAGAGTTAACATGTTTCGACCGCTCTGTGTGTGCCTTAAAGGTCACTCCGGTCTTCTTCAGGACCGTCGCATTCAGTGCCACTATGGGTTCCTCCGTACTTCGGATGATGGTACCCCAAGGATGAGGCAGGTCTGCTAGATCCGTGCCCCTCCCGTGTTGTGTGTGGAAACTGCTCCCTCAGATGCAGGAAAACATTCACTGCAGCAATAAAAGAGGAGATAGTACAGCCACCCTATTAGTATTCGCATGTTCTTTCTATCATTCTCTTGTCTTCATATCTCCTTAGAACACATCGTCTGATGTTGAGCCAAAATACCGGTTGCATCGTGTTCCCAGAACCCTGCTCATACTTCACTCATCGCTCGCCCGTACATGACCTGATATATGCATGAAACGAGCCCTTACAATTATCCATGTCCTCATATTTTGCGTCATCACTCGTACCTTGTACCTTACCCCCTCGATGTTCGTGAGACCATCATTACGCTACACCCCACTTCTCATATTGTCTAAGTGTCCCCACTCAAAAAGTTTATCTTTTTTGTTGTTCACTTACCGAGTTTATAGATTTTACAAACTCGAACTGGTGTCCGGCAAGAAAGACGCCAAAGAACGCAATCCGAAACAAAATTAATGCGGGAGAAGATGTTACCTTCAATGCCTCCGCCTCCCGATGCACACCTGAGTTTAAAAATGCTAAGTCTGTATATAGCGTTTTGGTGCCTTCATCGGGTCTATTCAGCCACATGCGCTCTATACGCTCACCCCCTTTAACCCCCTCCTTACCGTTCTGTAGGCAGGTCCCTGCTCAATCACCTGCAACCCGTGACAGCGCGCAGATGATACGCGCGGTGTCTATCAGATCTTTAAATGTCGGATCCCGGCTAGAGCGTCCCACGTGACCGCGCCATCGGCGTCGTCACATGATGCACTATCCCTCCCGCACGTACTCCGTGTCATGGGAAATGTAGTCCTGTTAATATGCACCACCTCACGTTGCTGGTTCAAGACTCCTGTGGCACTGTAAAACAAACCTGATCCCCTCCTGCTTATGGGGCACGCTGCTCCGTTGGAAAGGCCCCTACATTGTGTTGTGGTGGGATGTTTGTAAAGGAGTGGACCTATAGCTAGAATCCCTAGGTACCACCCCTCTTAAAACCAAGGAATCTTACTATGCCAGTACCATTCCCCATATCACTCATGTGACCTTGATGTCATATATATTCCCACTTCTCATGAACTCTTACGGATTGTAAATAATGCATATAAATATATATACACGATATTCCATCCCCTGAGGTGTCGGGTCCAGAAAGTCCCTCATGGGGTGAAAGTAACCCGGAATTCAAAGGGGAATTAATGTGGAGATACTGGTGTGCCATAGAGCTATTCAATCAACAGTGAGGGCTTCTCCTTATTCTAATCGTATTTTACTCGGTGGTAGAAGCGACCCGCCATGTTTATTTATAGCAATCTACTGTCTGCTCAATGCCTGCCATGGGATGTCATCATTGAGTCCCACCAAATGGCTCCTCAACCGATACACCCATCTCTGCTCTCGCCGGAGCAAAAGGCTTTGGTCATCTGCTTGGTGTGTCCCTAGTTGGACTTTTTCTATTATGGTCCACTTCAGGTCATCTATACCGTGTCCTTTTTCTTGAAAGTGAGCCGTGAGTCTTGTGTTGGTCTTTCCACACCTTATCGTGCTCCGATGTTCCGTAATTCTCACGCGCACTTTTCTACTTGTCATCCCCACGTACCTTTGTTGGCAGGGGCATGTTATCAAGTAGATCACTCCCTGGAAATTGCAGTTAGTATGGGATCTCTGTTCCCAGGGAGTGCGGAGGCCAAGGTCAATGGTTTTAGAATTGCACGTGAGGTGACAAACACTGCATGAGCCGCACTTAGTATGACCAGTCAGTCTTGGTATACCAGGCAGTGTGTTGGTTTCCCTCACTCCTCCCAGATCCCTGGGTCTAGTGTGTACGAGGAGATCTTTCAAGTTTTGACTGCGCCTGAAGGAGAAGAGCGGTGTTTCAATGTTCATACCTCCTGTGTTGAGTATTTTCCAGTTCTGTAGGACCAGACGTTTTATTTGATGTGATGCCGTGTTGAAAGTTGACACAAACTCTGGCTTTTTTATCTCAGGTCTAACAGTTTTAGTGAGTAGTGACTCCCGATTGGCGTTGAGGGCCCTTTTCTTGGCCTTCTTGATCACTTTCTGTGGGTAACCCCGCTGTTGCAGTTTCAGTGTCAGAACCTCTGATTCGGCCACAAAGTCCTCCCTATCTGAACAATTCCGGCGGATCCGGAAGAATTGCCCCACTGGTAAATTCTCCCGTAGGGAGCGTGGGTGGAAGCTCCCAAATGCCAATAAGGCATTCTTGTCCGTTGGTTTTTGGAAAACCTTGGTCTTCAGGGTGCCGTTGGTGGATTCAATCACTAGGTCCAAGAATGGTAAATGAGTTTTGGTGACAGTCGAAGTGAAGTGGAGGAACGGATTCTGGACGTTAAGCCACTCCAGAAAGCGGTCTACAGATGTTCTCTCGCCCCTCCAAATCACTAAGACGTCGTCGATGTAGCGACGCCACAATCGCAGATTGTTCGCCCATGGACCGTTGGCATCAAGGATCCTCGCCTGCTCGAATGCCCCCACGTATAGCCCTGCTAAACTGGGGGCGAATACACTCCCCATTGATGTCCCATGGGTTTGGAGATTCAGTGACCCCTCAAATTCGAAGAAATTCCTGGTCAAGGCTATCTCGGCCAGATGTAAGATGAATGTCTGAGGTGTTTCATAGGGCCACTCCCCCTCAAAGAGTAACGTTTCCAGGACCCTGAGGGTTTCCCGTTGCGATATGTTGGCATATAGGGCTTCTATGTCAAGCCCTATCAAGAATTCCTCATCAGGGTTGAACGGCATCTCTTTCAACAAGTTCAGGACGTCCAGTGTATTTCTCAGGTAGGTCGGTAGTTTCTGGACCATTTGCTTTAAATAGAAATCGCAGAACTCAGAGAGGGGTTCTAGCAGGGACCCCATCCCGGAGACAATTGGTCTCCCGGGAGGGGGTCGCACTGCTTTGTGGATCTTAGGCAAGGCATAGAAATACGGAGTCCTCGGTTGTTTGTTCACAAGGAACTCCGCTTCTTGCTGTGTGATCCAATCGTTGGCTTTAGCCTCCTCTACCATGATCACAATTTCTGTGGTGATCTCCTCAGTGGGGTCTTGTCTCAATTTTTGATAAGTTCTCAGGTCGGCCAAAAGGCGGAGACATTCACATCGATAAGCCTCAACGTCCATGATTACGGTCGCCCCGCCCTTATCCGCAGGCTTCAAAATAATTTCTTTATTTGACCCCAGTTCCTTCAGTGCTTTTTTTTCCCGATTGGAGAGATTGGAGAAGTGTCCTGAGTCTGCCAGATTTAATGTCTCTAAATCGTGGATCACTGCTTCCTCAAATGCCGCAATCTGAGGTGGAAGGACTGCCAGATGTGGTGTAAATGTCGACTTAGGGCGAAATGGTGTGTCGCACCTTTGTCTATCCAGGGAGTCTTGGTTCTCGAAGAAGACTTTCAGTCTCACATTGCGGAAAAAGACCGCTAGATCCTGTCGCAGTTTGAATAAATCTGGATAGTTCGTAGGGACAAATCCCAAGCCCTTATTTAGAATTTGCTCCTGAAGGTCAGACAAGGGATAAGAAGACAAATTTACCACTAATGATTGTCTCGGCTCGTGCTCGGTGTAGTTCCTTGTGCCATGCTCTTGGTGATTCGTTGGGTGATCTCCTGGTCCTGATCTGACCAGTTGATCCTCACTGGTGTCTTTTGCTTGCCTCGTCCCCTCCCACGGCCTCCCACTAAAAAAGGCCCTTGGAAGTTCTGGAACTGGGCATTCTGCAATTCTGGATTCTGGAATCGTTGGTTGTGTTGGTGATATAGGTCCACCTTGAGTGGTCAAGGATGAGCCTAGTTGCTGCGTTCTGGATTGTCTTTAGTCTGTTTAGTAGTTATTCTGTGTTTCCCACGTAGAGGGAGTTGCTGTAGCCCAGGCGGCTGATGATGAGGGCCTGGGTGACGGTGCGTCTGGTGCTGATGAGGAGCCAGTTGAAGATTTTTCTGAGCATGTGTAGGGTGAGAAAGCAAGAGAACGAGACAGCATTTATCTGCTTCCTCATCGAGAGGTTGCTTTCCAGAATGATACCTATGTTTCTTGTATGTTCTGTGGGTGTGGCTGTGGGGCCGAGCTCCGTAGGTCACCAGGAGTCGTCCCACAGGGAGTTGTTGCTCCCAAAGATGAGCATTTCTGTTTGTCTGTGCTGAGTTTGAGGCATCTGTTTTGCATCCAGCTTGTGATGCTGGTCATGCAGCTATGGAAGTTAGAATTGGTGTTAGTCTGGTTTAAGGAGAATGAGAGGATAAACTGAGTATTGACACGTAGGAGATTATTTTCATGCCACATTATCTGACCAGGGTCAGAACACAGGGGTGGCTCCGCACTCATGATTAACTGCCCTTTTTTCATTATACTAATAGTGAAAAATATTCTATTATTCACTATTAGTGCAATAAAAAATGGAGCCCAATTAAGACCTGTAGTGGCAGCTGTTGTAAGTAAAAATGGGTTTAAATGTATGCTGTATGCGTGCATTTTAGGTGAGAGTGTGTTTAAGTGGTAGAGACTGTGAATATGTGTGAGCAAGTGTGTCTTTATGTGGAAGCATGTGCGCGCGAATTAAAGTGAGTGAGAATCAAGTGAAAGGTAGTGAGTGAGATTGTAAGAGATTGAGGCCCAGATTTTCTATTCTTTGATGCAAGGCAACAGCTTGAGTCAAAGGAGAGAGAAAAAACGTGCCATTTATAAAAAAGATATGGGGGCATTTTTTCCCTCCCCTTGCGTTGGCACACTTTTGGCAGTCATGTGCCAAAGCGCACACCTTTGGCCCATAGTGCAATGGTGTGTGCATTATCTGGAAAATAGGTTTTGCACTGGAAGGTGTCCCTTCCCGTACAAAAACTATGCTTCAAATATTTTCTGACTGCATGTGTGCTGTACAATGCAGCACACATGCAAAGTTAGAAAAACGAGGAGAAATTAAAACATTTCTCATAGTTATGCCCGCCACGAGGAGGCATAATATTTTGGAGCAAATTCCTTTCCACCAAAATTTGAAGAAAGGGATTTGCATCAAAACCCATGGGTGGTTACATGGAAGCGCTAATGCACCCCCATGGAACAAATAACAGAACTTTGAGTTACTTTTGATACTAGCCAATGTAAATCCTCAATTTTTGTGATGTTAGGGGCATGTGACATGCCTTCTTGGAAAAGAATCAGAGGCAGGGGTCATATGATGCCACTTCCTGTGATGTGATGTCACTTCCTCTAACCCTGGTATTTTGGTGAATTGATACAAATGCGGCACCCATAGATAAGTGCTGCCACCCCTGTCTTTTGAATCTGCCTTTGCTACACCTCAAAAGCCAGGAAGGCAGCAACATGAGCTTAAATTAAACGGGAGACTTTATAGCCTTGTTTCATTTTTGTGGCTTTCAGTTCTTTGTCTGAAAAGTAAATACGTAGTTGTTGAAGGTGTACACTAACCCTGGGCGTAGTTTGCGAAGTAGCGCTACGTGTAGCTACGCGAAGTGCACTTTGCACTATGCGAGCTATGCGTAGCTACGCGAACTGCGTAGTGCACTGTGCAAAATGCTGTTCGCACTGATTTCACAGTGCCGTATGCTTGTCCGCACTGTGCAATCAGTGCAAACTGGGGAACATACTTTACAACGCGGATGTTACCCCGCAGTATTGTTATGACACGTCTTTTACAATGCAAGTCGTAACCACGACTTGCGCTGGAGGGCGCTCAAGGACAAGGAATAGTAGATTTACTATTCCAACACCTTCCCTACTGTAGGTAGGCTGGTGTTGGAATAGTAAATTTAACTATTCTAAGTCCAGCACCCCTACAGCGCAAGTCGTGGTAACGACTTGTGTTGTAAAAAATGCGTTGTAACGGTACGCGTGGTAATACCACGCGTTGTACCGTCGTACATCCGTGCAAACTGCATCTTGCACAGTGCAAGCGGTCGTTTTCTGCCGCTCTAGTAGATTTCTACTCGAGCGGCAGCTTTCTCAACGCGGACTGGTAGTTTCTCATCGGGAGTGGTCGCGAGCATACGCGACCACTCGCAATGAGAAACCTGACCTCCCCGCGTTGGGAAGCTCGCCAGGAGGCTTATTTTCCACGCCCACGATGGGCAACTTGATGTTGCTGATCGCGAACGAGGAAACAGTTTCACCGGGATGTCATTTTGCTTGCTCGCGGTTGCCAACTTGACATTGAGGACCGCGAGCAAGCAAAAAATGACTGCTGCACTATGCTACGTGTGTTTACACTGTGCTACATGCAATTCGCATAGTTTGAAGTAGCGCAAACTTAACAAACTACGCGAGAGTAGCGTAGTGCTGTGCCCAGGCTTAGTGTACACGGGGCCCAAGGGTCCATCCTTTAATGTCATCAGGGGCCTTATATAAGTGCAAGGTTCACCTCTTTTCAATTTCCTGGTTGAAAACATGAGTTATCTAGTTTCTGTGCTTGGCACTAAATCTCCTGTTTTTGCTTGGGGCATCACTTTGCATTGGTGTTATTTGCAGTGCCGGACTGGCCGTAACGGGCACCCGGCGTTTCCCCGGTGGGCCGCTAGGTTGGGGGCCGATGTTGGGCCCCTGGGGCCGTTTTTGTAACAGGGCCGTTTTACAGCATAGCTGCAAAATCGGCCCTGTAATAAAATCGGCCAAAACCGACCCTGGCAAACAGCTCGGCTGCTCCCAGGGGGGCCGGCCGAGCTCTTTGCCAGGGACAGTTTTGGTTCCCAGTCCGGCCCTGGTTATTTGTAGCCTAAAGTTTGCTGGGGTGGATGGAAGCAATTAGAACTAAATGGAGGTCTTCTCCGGCATTTTGGTATTTGATGGACTAGACTTTCGAAACCATGTATTTGCATAGCACTGCCCCCACACCCAGAAGCAGTAAGGCCAATAATTTAATTTTTGCTGATTGTTTAGTTTTTGTTTTATTGGTGTCAGGCATCTCCTGTTCAAATATTCAAACTACACACATTTAAACCATGGGACAAACACATCCTAAAACAAGTGCTTCTACTCTTTAGTTGTCAAATATGACTGGGCCCTAACTAGTTTTGTTATTAAAAAAAGGTGTCTTTTTTTTCCTATAAATATTACTAGATGATTTCATGTCACTGGGGACATCAAGAACAAGTCCCAGGCTTTCATTTTTAGAAATTCTTGTTTTTTTCAGCAATGCTAGTCCACTAAGTCTGTTGATATGAACCAGAAATAAAACTACTAGAAGGCCCTGGAGGATGACGAGTGGAGCGAGGACCTGCAAAGTCCTAGAGAGATAGCCGTACAAGCATGATTCCGCCTGGTGCAACTTCGAGTGCTACTCAGGTCATTCCTCTCTAGGTCCAGGATACACAAGATGTGCTGCAGTGCTTCGGCTGCATGCACTAGGGGATGCAGTAGCATAGGCACTTTCTACCACATGCTCTGGGTCTTCCCACTAATCCAAAGCTTTTGCAATGGGGTAATAGATGTGATGAAGCAAGTTACAGGATTAATGACCCCACTGAAAGCCAAGTGGATGTTGCTAGGAATAACAGGGGAAGAGAAATGGCCCAAATACTCAAACACTTGGCTGAACACAGCTGCAGGGGTGGCGAAGCGCAACTTGGCCAGACTCTAGGGAGTGAACACATCTATGCAAAACATACCCGGCCTGAGGTTGCCCCCGCAAATTCAAAAAGATTTGGGCACCGTGCATGCAACATGGGAAGTTAATGTAGTAGGTTGAGAGGGGAGGTAGGGTGGGGAAATGGGTTACTGCGGCAAGCAGATGGACGATTGACAGTTTACAATACAATGTAGTATTTTACTGTTGGGGAAGGGTATTGGGCAACACAATGACAATCAGCAATGTGTAGGCCCCCTGTGTGCTGCCTACAGTGTGTTTGCTCACTGCTCACTACTACTCTGTTGTTCTCAAATACCTTCTTAATAAAAATAATTTGAAAAAAAAATAAACAATTAAAACTACCAGAAGGCACCATGTTGTTAACGTAAAAAAGCCCAGAACTAGAAAATGGTTTCCCTTGTGACACTGAGTGATCTTGTAATCTTATTTCTTAACTCCATATTTGATTGTCTGCCAGAAATGTTAACGAGCGCAGTAGTATCGCTATCAAATTCAGGAATACTCCTGATGGGGTCTTGCATTGTACTCTTATTATGATCATGGATAAATAGGGTTACCGGATGACTGTCACTAAGAAAGTCATGCTCCAGTCCTATGCCTTCGCTGAGCAACCTAATGCATTCTGGAGATCGTAGTTCTGATGTACCTTGGTTGATCTAAGTCAACTAACAGACTAAAATAATGGAAATGTCTAGAAATTGAGTATTATTCTTGCCTTGACGTGGACTCCGTAGGGTGCCTGAAGCCTGAATTTTGGGTTGACAGCAGAGAAGAGGGACATAGACGGCGTCGCTCTAGTCATGCGTTTACTCCAAAATGTATTTCAGTATGGAGGTCGATTGCAGAGTGGTGTATGGCTATTTGTTGCCGAGGTTACATATTTTACCCTGATTCAGTAACCAGTTCAGCTGAAACTGGCTGCATTTTCTTGCGGTCTTTCTACTTTCATATATAAACAGGCCCAGCAAATGTGTAACAGGCAGATTTGCTTGCCTCTTGCTTTTCTTTTTTTTTCTTTTAGCCTGTTAAAGCACTTGTCCTCAAGATTTTGTTATTAACAGTGCACTTAAGCAGTTGTGATATATTGTGCCCAATATGATTTTTTAAAGTTGGAATAAGCAATAAAAAAACAATACAATTCATTTTAGTTTGCTGCATAGATGTGTCTTGGCAACATAGGATAGTTGTTTTTTACTACTTTCCAAGTTGTAAGAAAACACCGCACTTGGAACCAAATCCTCAGATGAGTAATATACAGAAGTGCGGTCATGTATTACCACTGCCTGAATGCTCTGTCAATAACAAGCTAGAGCACATGTAAGGCCTGTGAGAGGGTGGAAATGGATTGGCCAAGTAACACCTAACTGCTGTCTCCTCACCATAAGAACAATTTGGACTTGGTCCCTCCCAAAAAGGCAATGTATATTACATTTCCAAAAATGAGTATGGTATATGTTAATTTTGCAGAAGAGCAGCCCACTGTAGAAGTTGAGTGGGCCCACTGAAATTTGTAGCTGAGTGAGAGGCAAGATGGCGGCCGCTGCGGTGGCTGTGTGAGAAGCTTGTGAGTCGCTCCCCCGTATCGCTGACCGCCCATGAATTTCACCATACCATTGTCTTCGGGGAGACTACATGATGCCATGGTAATGCTCTGGCGGCATTTCTACAGATCTGGTGCTGGTGTTCGCCCATCGGTGAAAGTAAACGCTCCCGTTTGGAGGCGGTGTTGCGCCATTGCATGGCGGCGTCTCGGCAGTGTTCGAGGGGCTGTGCAGGGCTGTGCCGGTGTTGGCGGCGCAGGCGGTAGTGGCGCAAGGATTCGTGAAGCCTCCTCTACTCCAGATCGACGCTCTCGAATGGCTCCGAAGTGGAGCGGGAGGGGCGCAAAGACCCGATGGGCTGCCACTGCGGCAGGAGCAGCATCAGGGACTACGGCTGTGGGTAACGCCGTGGCAGCTTTCTCCTCTCAGGTCGGGGATGGAGTGGGAAGGCGGAATGCAAGCTGCTCCCTGGACTAAGCCCGAGATTTGGAACATCAGAGAAGTGAGTCAGAGGTCGGAGTGGATATCGCGTCACAGAGTTGTGGAAGTCGGCAACACGCCGTGCCTTTGAAAGAGCGAACTGTCCCAGCCATATTTAAAAAGAAGTCTGCATTACAAGGAAAACCGGTAGCGGTATCGGACAGCCAGTTTACAGTGCAGGTGTTGAGAGAACCTACATGCCACAATGTAGCATCTGTAGCAGTAGCTGCTGGAGGAGATGCTGTGAACTATACAGTGGAATTGTGTAAAGCTCTGAGTATTGCAACAGTATCTCCTGACAACCTTGTGCTTGGACAAGAAGGGGGGGGGCTCTGGCTCCAATACCAGCTCTGACTTTGGCTTGCATGGGAATTTAAAGGTGATTTCTGAGACTGGAGCAGTAGATACAGTTGTGGCAGCGCAAAATGTATTACACCCACAGAACCTTGGGAACACGGTAACGGATCTGTTGAATGATGGGGAGTCTGCCGGTTCTGGTGGGCAGTTCTATTCAATGTCTAATCTCTGAAATTTTTCAGAGAATGATAATGACAATGTGAGCACTGTAGATGATTGGGCAGATGAAATCAGCTTGCATCAAGAGGAAGATGAACCAAGTTTAGAGCTCTTGATCAATCAGAAGAATCAAGAGACAGTTCGAAAGATGTATGACCCTGGTAACCCGCTCTCAAAGGAGGCTCCGATCTCGGTTAGCCAGCCTATTTGGGACCACCCACCCCTGCATCAACCTGATCAGGAAGAGGCTGGCATTAGTTCTTTTCCTGAGCCAGGTGGGGAGATTACGCTTAACACAATTTATAAAGTGATAATGGCTCATAGGGAAGAAACCAAATTTGAAGGGTTGCGGATCCAGGGTGCGGTGCGCAAACTGCAAAATACGGTGCGTCGCATTGCTAAATCATGTGCGGAAATATCAACTAGGGTACATGAGGCAGAAGAGCGGATCTCTGTAGTAGAAGATCAACTAGTACAACAGAAGTCGTCGATCACATCTCTACAAAAAAAATAAAGGAAGATACTGACTGGAAGTTAACAGACCTCGAAATTCGATCTCGAAGGAATAACCTCCGTGTTTTGGGTGCCTGAAGGCAGCGAGGGGAAGGATGCTAGACAATTTGTTATAGAACTGTTCACTGAGGCCTTCCCAGACCTAAAGAGCTGGAACTGGGAGGTTGAGATAATTTGAGCACACAGATTTCCATTTGTGCAGAGAAGAAAATCTGGTGGGCCTGGGGAAAGACCCAGGGCAATTCTTATATGCTTGAATAACTATCTGCTACGCGAAGCATTATATGATCTGGCTAGGCCAGATGATGTGGTGGGCCTCAGCAAGGCCTACCAGTGCTAGGGGTTCTCCCTTCTCTGCTCAGAGTCCTCAGACCAATAGGAAGACGTTGGCACAGAAACTGGAATAGAAAAGACAGGGTTTATTAAACCTCTTGAGGTGGAACTACAATCACACAACACCCTTCGGTATAGTCTGCGGTAGCACACTGACTAGAAGGAGCTTGGTCCTTTTATACCCACACAGGGGCTGAAATGAAGGCGGTACAGAGCACAGAGTGTAGGTTTCAAAACATACAAGGTCATACAGAAAGTGTGCTTTCAGCAAGTGGGAAGGGCTAACAGTCAGCTATTCTGGTGGACACATCTTGACAGTTACAATTCAGAGACAGCTGCATGCTCTTCTGAGCATGTGCAAAGAAGAGGAGTCTAAACATATCTTGACTCTAGGCAGATTTCAAGAGCAGTTGACAGGGAGGTAGGACAGAGCACATGGCATACAAAATGGCCGAAAGAAATACAAAATGGATTCAGTAAAACGGCCAAGATAGGCTCTAAATATGACATGTCTTCTTCTAATGCTTAATCCAATTGTTTCTACACTACCACAGACGACCCTTTCAGCATTTGCTGAAGACATTCGTCTGTCTAGGATAATCTGGATCTGCATCTTGTACATCAATTTTCATCATATCAGTAATTTCTTTACTCAACATTTGCTGTTCTTTTGTAGCATTTGTTTTAGCAGGTGTACAGGCAGTGATGCACATAGAGCAAATTATGGGACCACATTGTATACAAGTACAGCATGTAAAAAGTATTACTAGTAGTATACATAGAATAGTCAGCAGATTCCAGCCCCAAGTAACAAAGAGTGTCCATATCCAGTTTGAAAATGTCCATGACCAGTCTCTGAGTGAATGTCTGCAGCGATTTTATGCAACTTAGAAATTGCATCATAAACTGAAGGTGAGTGATCAGGTATGAAAACACAGCAACTGCTTCCGATGATGCGGCATGCACCACCACGATCAGCCAAAATCACATCAAGCACCATTCTATTTGGGAGTGCTACAATTCTCGCAATTTGCAGTTCTTCTGTAATGTTCCCAAGTGCCATAGCTGTCTGATTGGTAACAGCTTCCACTACACAAGTCAATCGTCTGATCGTTCTGCTATTTAATGCAGCACCCACGAAGAAGAACAAACCCAAATTGAAATCGACATACTGTTGCAAAGTGGTATCTGTCTGGTCGATCTCATCAGTACTTATTGTCCGTTTATATCTATTCATTGAGATATCTTTAAACAGTTTCAGATCAAGATGATATGATGCAGGTGCTAAAAACACAGGGGGTAGCAGAAACGATATGTAGCATATTCCTGACCATCCAATAGGTAATTGGTAATATCATTTATTACCGCATACGAAATAGGTATTGTGAGATGATGTAAAGCTACTATTATTCACGCCCTCAATATTCAATACAGTAATGCATTCGCTTCGTCCTACGGGAATTCTCCCAACACTGCCAATACATAAATCTGCTTTTGCTCTGGTTACAGATATCATAAAGGGTCCAAAGTTCTTCATATTCCTCACATTTGTGAAGACATATGGTGTTGAAATATTGTCCGGTTGGTATTCATCCCATTCCCATTTAGTCCCTTTGGCTTGAGGATAACCGTTCTCATCTTGGCAACATTATTTATTCAATCGAAAAAGGATTCCACCTACTGAAGGCATTCCATAAGCAAACAAAAGGGCATACCAAGCTTGACATGACCCATTATGATAAAACGGTAGAGGAATAAAAGGTGTTCCCCCTTTCTTCTGGTGTGCAAGTATCATCCCACATACCCAACAATTGGTAGTATTTGTAGCATTATGGGTATGATGCAGCATCTGAATAAATGTATTATTTAGATAGGACTGTCAATGTTTCTGTTCATGATAAGGAAGAGTATAGTAATAGTGCTCCAGTGGAGCCGGAGTAGTTGCAACAAAAAGCTGTAGAGCAGGAACTGCTTTTTCAATGAACCAAGTAGTTATTACCAAAACCACCAGGGCAACAACAAACCCTACAGCACAAATAATTTTCTTGGTGTTATTCATCTTCTATAGCAATGATGATCAATCTTTCAAAGAATCTAAAAAACAAAACAATCGTTGAAGCTCTTCTCCCGTGGGTTGCCGTTGATTTCTTCACCACAGGCCAAGACGGGTGTCACTATACTAATGCAGGGCTGATTCCCCCCCCCTTGCCTTATTGGCTCTCCGTTTCACAACCCAGGGTGGTAGCTCAACCAGTCTCGTTCAAAACTGCAGATTCTTTCCTCGGTCTCAAATTATATCGCGCTGTTCCAGGAATCGTGTGGTCCGGGAAGACTTCCGCAGATTCGTCAGGTGGGATGGCTTGGCCTTTATCCGTCTCCAGAATCTCTCGATGGTCGGTCAATGCAGCAGGCTCCACCAAGGTAGGCAACACACGTTTGCAGTGTGTGCTGTGGACCCAGTTCTTCCGGTTCGTCACTCGAACTGCTGTCCTCGTGGCCAGAAGCACTTGCTCGGGTCCTCGCCACCTCGGCTCCATGCTGCTGGATCTGTCGAAGGCCTTGACCATCACGTGGTCACCAGGTCAGAGATCATGGGCCTCACCTTCGGATCTGTCAGGAAGAGCTTCTCGAACCTGTTGATGAATAGAGATCAAACTGTTGGTTAACTGTGCCAAATAATCATTTATCAGAACACAAGGTACATCATGTATGGGCGTGGCTTAGGAACTCCCCAAATATTCATCGGTCTTCCAAATACCACCTCGTAAGGTGTGAGCCCAGATCGTGAGTGTGGCACCGATCTTATGGACAGCAATGCTAGAGGTAACGCATCTGGCCACTTTAGGGACGTAGAAGCCACTATTTTCACCAGCTTCAATTTTAAGGTAGCATTATACCTTTCCACTAATCCTGCTGATTGTGGGTGGAAGACTGCATGGAACTTCTGTTTGATCCCTAATCCTTTCAGGACATGCTCAACAACTTACCCAATAAAATGAGGTCCGTTGTCACTCCACAAAAGTTTACAGACACCAAATCTAGGGAAAAACTCCTTTAAAAGCACCTTGGCTGTAGTGAGCGCTGTATTATCCTTTGTAGGGTACGCCTCTATCTATTTACTGAAGGCACATACCACCACTAGGACATACTTTAGGTTGTTACAGCGTTCAAGTTGGATGTAATCCATCTGTAAAACTTCAAAAGGTGCAGTCGGTGTAGCAAACCCTCCTGTAGGAGTTCGTGTCCCTTTTCCAGGATTATACTGCCCACAGATCAAACAGGACTGTACCACTCTTTTAGCTGTGCTGGCAATTTCAGGATGCTCCCAGACTTGTGTAAGCAATTTAGTTATTGCTAGAGCTCCAACATGTGCCAGCCCATGTGCCATTTGAACCATAGATTGTAAATAGGCTACAGGCAATTTCCACTTATTCATTTCTTTCTTACGCCAACAGCCCCCATCGTCTAACATTCCTTCTTTAGACCATTGTTCAAGTTCTTTCACAGAGGCAGATCTCTGTATATCCAATACTTCCTCTCTAGCATCATGCCAACGCTCAGCTTGTGATTTCACTACGTACATTGATGTAGTGCTTTGCTGCATCGCAGTTTCACGAGCTACGCGATCTGCGAAGGCATTTCCTTGCCCTATTTTATCAGTGATCTTCTTATGTGCGCTACACTTCATAATGGCAACTTTCTTCGGATATGTGAGTGCAGTCAAGAGATTATGCACTAATTCTCCATGCATTATCTTCCTCCCTGTGGGATGTAAGAAAGCCTCTTTCCTTTCAGAGTAAGCCAAAATCATGAACCACTCCAAAAGCATAACGGATATCCGTGTAAATGTTCACACATAAGTCAGTACTAAGCTCACATGCTCGAGTCAAAGCTATTAGTTCAGCTGCTTGAGCCGACTTTTGTGGTATGCGAGCTGTTTCCAAAACTGTTTCAAGTGTCGTAATTGCATATGCAGCTGAGGTTGTGCCATCTGGTAACTTCAAACAGGACCCATCAACCCACAGCTCCCCATCTACATCTGAAAGGGGCGTATCTTGCAAATCAATGCAACCCTTTGTCTGTTCCTCAGTAAGGAATATACAATCATGAGGCTCCTTTGATTGAGACTGAGTCACAGGATATGGCAACAAAGTGGCTGGGTTTAGTGTAGCATACCTCTTCAATGTAATATGAGGTGCTAACAGTGTCAATTCGTATCCTGTCAGGCGAGCTCTAGTCAAATGCTGAGTTTTAGTCTGATTCAAAAGGGCATCTACTGCATGGGGTACTAGCACCAACAGTTTGTGTGACAAAACTATCCCTTCACTCTGACATATGGACACAGCTGTGGCTGCCACTGAACGAAAACATCCAGGCAACGCACGAGCAACAGGATTAAGAACTGCAGAAAAATATGCACAGGGACGTTGCTTGTCACCGCGTGTTTGTACTAAAACTGACAATGCGCATCCATCTTTCTCGTGCACATAGAGTGTATAAGCTTTCATATAATCTGGTGTACCTAACACTGGTGCAGAGCAAAGAGCTTGTTTCAACTGGCGAAAAGCATTTTGACATTCATCTGTCCAAGGAAGAGGAATCAGAGTGTTCTTAGTCAAAAGTGCTAACAGTGGTTTAACAATGTGTGAAAAACCCAATATCCATTGCCTACAAAATGAAGTTAAACCAATGAATGCACTGACATCTTTCTGCGTGGAAGGTACTGGAGTGTCTAGAATTGCTTGAATGCGATCTGATGTCAGTGCACGGCCCTCCTTAGACAGAAGGTATTCTAAGTAGGTCACCTTCGGTCTACAATATTGCAATTTCTTCCGTGATACTTTATGGTGATGTGTCGCAAGAAAAGAAAGCAAGGACAAAGTACATGTTTCACACTGTTCAGGTGTATCAACTGCCAACAAGATGTCATCGACATATTGTATGAGAGCCACTCCGCCAGGCAAAATAAAAGAATCGAGTTGTTTTTTCAAGGCTTGACTATAGATACTCGGACTCTCAGTGTACCCTTGAGGAACTCTACAAAATCTATAGGATCTGTTATTTAAAGTGAAACCAAACAAATATCGACTATCAGGATGAATAGGAATCGAGAAGAAAGCATTCTTCAAATCTACTACTGAAAATGTAGTTGCTATTGGAGGGACCAAGGTAAGCGATGTCGTTATATCAGACACTACAGGGTATTGCGGTACTACAATCTTATTGACCTCCCTCAAGTCAATGATAAATCTGTAAACCTTAGTGTCAGTATCTTTTTTCAAAATAGGAAGAATTGGACTATTGCAAACATTGTAGGGAACTTCTTCCACAACCCCCACTTTAATTAAGTCATGAACAATACGTGTAAGTGCTTCCTCTCCTTCTCGAGAAATTTTATACTGAGGCACTCTTGGCAGTATAGCACCCTCCTTGACACTAATATGCACTGGTGGAATAACCATTTGTCCTACATCGGTATCTGAAGTAGCCCACAAAGTACTAGGGAGTGAAGCTAGGGCAATGTCCTATTTAACAATACAGGATCTCTCAACCATGGGGTGGTTGTCATTTAATATAACCCGTACTCCTTCCGGAGAACATCGTATAGTGGCCCTGAAATATTTGAGCATGTCAAGACCCACAATGTTGTCTGGTGTATTTGGGGAAAGCAAAAATGGACATGGAGCAGGAAACTTATCAACATGGAGTGCAAGTGGTTGTGAGAATGGGCTAAGGGAAGGTGTTCCATCGAAACCTATCGATGTAATAGTTAAGCCAGACAGGGGAGCCTTTGGAATCAAGTGTTTAGACAAAGCGCTACGAGTAGCTCCTGTATCAACCAGAAACTGATCAGTAGAACCCAAAACGTGTGCTGTAACATAGGGACCCTTCTGATCTACTGGAACTTCAACTGATTCCTTACCCCATCCTAGGCAATCCTATGCGTAAGCAGAATCTTGCAAATCAGATGGCTCATAGTCGGACATCTGGTATTGATTCTGTCTGTCAAAAGAATTAGCCCCTTCTTGTCCACGTATATTAGTGTCAAACCTAGCACGATCATTTGTATTTCCTCTAGGCCCTGAAGATCCTGAACGATTTCTCATTTGTCCCCGACCACGTGAACCCTGCTGGGCACGTAGTACCGGACAATTAGAAATCCAATGGCCAAATTGTCTGCAATACGCACACTGATTAATAGACAAATCTCCATGAGTAGAGGGAGGAAAAGACGAACCATAAGATCCACGTCCACCCCTATTATCACCTCTATAAGGCGAGCCATAAGCTTGAACCATCATTTTTTTTTTGTTAAACCGTTTTTATTGCAGATCCAATCACATAGTATGTCAATCAGGAGAAACATCATTAATGTGAGATCCCCCCTCTCGTTATCATGTACCCACCTATTGTACACAGCCTTTCAGCCCACAACCCGGAGGTCGGGCGGCAAAAATCACAAATCGGTGAAGTCCGCACAATCGGCAGTCACTGTGCGGTGCATTTGGGGTGATCCACTGTCTGCTTTCAATTTTTGCCCCTACCCACCCCCCTCCCTGTAGTGTCTATGAATGATCATCCCAACTACACTACCAGTAAGAAGATTCCCCCCGCTCCCTTCAGATTCTCCCCTCCCCCCAAGCGTCATCAATCGCTCCCGGTCAAGAATGTGGGTCTGTATGACTGCAAGCAGGAGGTCTTAATCGCCTACTGTGTGAGTGTGACTGGCGGAGGTGTTGTCGTCCCCTGTACGTCGGTGGCATCAGTTGTCGCATCTCTTTCGTCTTCTGCCTCTTCTAACGTGCTATCTCGCAGTGCCTGCACTAAGAGTTCCCATGCCATAGCCGCCGCCAAGGCCCGCTCGTCTGCTCTCCTATGTGCTAACTGGTACCTAATCGTGCTCTCACTCGCCGCCCATTTCAAAAACTCAGCGAGCCATCTCCGATGTGTTGGGCCTGTTTTCGATATCCACCCTTTTGTCACTTCACGTTTGGCCAAGAGGAGGCCCATATCAATGAACCTGCTCGACATCTTATTTTTGGGCGTGTGCGGGAACCAATGTAGAATGCTGACGGCCGTAGTATATTGAAGGTCCCTGTCAGCAGCTTCGTTCAAGGTGTCGCCAACGTCCCTCCAGTATTCCTGTATGTGGGGGCAATCCCTGAGCATGTGTGTCAGATCCGCCCCCAATGTATTACAGCGCGGGCAAGCAGCCTCCTTCGCCCCAAAGTATTTCTGTATTTTACTCGGAGTAAGGTAGGCCCTGTGGAGAATATAAAAGTGGATTAGCTGGAAACGTGCGTTCCTCGTACTCTTCCTAGCACGTCCCACTAGTTGCATCCAAGTGGCATCAGGGATCTCTGTCTGCAGGTCTAATTCCCATTTGGCTTTCAGAGTGGTCAGCGGCTGCAGGGTTTCCCTCAACATTCTCGAGTATAGGCACGTGACCACCTTATAGGTGCCTGCCGACATCATAGTGTACTGGCAGGCCTGGGCTGTCGGTGGCTCCTCGAGCCCCTTACCCCAGTGACCCTGTATGGCTCGCACTACCGCCGCATGCAATAAGTAGTCGCCTCGTGGGAGGTCAAAATGCTCCTGCAGCGTCTGATACGGGACCAGTACCCCATCTTCGAACAAGTCCCCCACCACCTGCAGTCCTACCTCCTCCCAGCCCTGCAAGTGCGACCAATCCCCCCCGTGCGGGAGTGCCGTCATCATGCCCAGAGGGATCTCGGGCGCGTATGGGTGTTTAATCCCCGCACGCCTCGACGACCGGTTCCAGCACAGGCGGAGAGTCCTCTCCTCCAAGGGCAGGTCTCTGAGTGGCAATCTCTGTCGCAGGGCTATAAAGGCTAGCACATGTCGGGGGATGCCGCTGTCTCGGTCTTGCTCCGGACCGCGATACACTCTCGCGATTTCTTGCGTTAGGGTCTGGAGCTGGGCCGCCAGGTAGTAGAGTTCAAAGTCTGGGACAGCCAGGCCTCCCTCGTCCTTCGGGCGGGTCAGCGTGGACAGTGCAATTCTTCGCCTGCCTGTACCCCACAAAAAGGAGATAATCATTGAACGCAGCTGTCGAAAAGTCGCAGCTGGCACCCAAACAGGCAAGGTCCGGAAGTAATACAGCAATCGGGGTAAGGCTATCATCTTGAGTAGGGATATGCGGCCCGTTACTGATAACGGGAGAGTGTCCCAGAAGGACATACTACCTTTTAAAGCACGGAGACAGCGTCCGACGTTTCCCCCCAGCATGTCTGCCTCCTCATGGTAAATATGTACTCCTAGGTACTCCAAGCAGTCAGGCTCCCATCTAAGTAATGGCCGGAGGAAGGGCTGGAGCTCACGTTTACGTAGGGGAAACAGGCAGGTCTTGGCCCAGTTAACCCTTAGGCCAGATATCTCACCGAAACGCGCAAGGAGTCTTTCCGCCCCCGACACTGCCTCACTGGCATCTTCCAAGAAAAGGAGGAGGTCATCCGGGTACAGCGAGATAAAGTGACGAGTTCCTCTGTGAAGCAAGCCCCCATAGTAGTCGCCCCTCCTAGCCATCGCCGCAAGAGGTTCCACCGCCAGGGCAAACAGCAGCGGAGACAGCGCGCATCCCTGCCTGATGCCGCGGAGCACTCCAAATTGGTCCGATATCAGGGTGCCTATCCTCACTCTTGCTCTCGCCTCAGCATATAGTACTTTCGTCCATCGTATGTAGCCTTCCCCGAGCCCAAAGCACCACAGCACCCTGTAAAGGTATTCCCACTCCAGGCTGTCAAAAGCCTTCTCTATATCAACTGCCAATACTAGGGGAGCCCTTGCCTCCGGCGGTGGACTGCCCAATAGGCGGGTCAATCTCCTGATATTGTGGGTGGTGTTGCGCCCGGGGATAAATCCGGATTGGTCCTTATGGACCAGTGCCTGCATGTGCAGCAATAGTCTGTTTGCCAACACTGTGCTCAGAATCTTATAATCGGTGGTCAACATTGACAGCGGACGGTAGGACGCCGTGTCGGTACTCTCTCTCCGCGGTTTCAGCAGGGGAATCATTAGGGCTTTGTGCATGGAGCATGGTAGTCATCCCCTAACCTTTGCTTCGGCATAAATGGTTTGGAGCCGCGGGGCTAGCTGGTCAATGTATCGCCCATAGAACTCAATCGGCAGTCCGTCCAGACCTGGGGTCTTATTACGGGCCATGTGCTTCACCGCACCTCTAATTTCCGTTAGCTCTATCGGGCCACCCAAGGCTTTCGCTTGGGCCTGGTCTAGTCTCGGCAGCTGGAGGTCCTCTAGGAAGGCAGCTATATCCCTCTCTTTGTCACCGAGCTCGCTCTTGTATAATCGTTCATAATAAGTTCTGAAGCTATCTAGGATTGCCGATTCCGTAATACGCATACGACCTTCCCCTTCTGATATGGCCAGAATCGGGTGGCTGCGTCTGGTGGGGTTGGCAAACCAAGCCAACAGGGTCCCCGCCTTATCCCCCTCAGCGTGCGTTTTCACCAGATAAGTCTTGTGATCATAACTGCGAAGGCGTTCCAGTTCTACCGCCACCGCCTCTCTCGCCGCGCAGAGGTCCTCCTGAAGTTCAGGCCGGTCAGGGCGCGCCAGCTCAACCTCCCGCAGCTTGCGTTCCGCTCTATCCAAGTCATCTAACAACATTTTGCGGGCCCCTGCGAATTGTCCGATACAGTGCCCACGTATTATCACCTTAAGGGCGTCCCATTCCGTGGCTCTGGAGTCGGTGGACCCTTCATTCTCCCAAAAATATTGATCGATTCTGTTCCCCAACGCCTCGCGGAATGGAGGGTCTTCTAGTGTGTCCGGACGAAGCTGCCATGTCGGGACCTTAGAGATTTCAGTCATCCAGTCAAGCGACAATAATAGGGGGTTATGATCCGAAATCGTGCGCGCTAGGTATTCGGTGTGGGTTACTGCAGGGAGCACAAGCGGCGAGCACAAGAAGGCGTCAATACGAACGTGGAGGTCGTGGAGGCTGGAATGAAATGAGTAATCTCGCCCTACTGGGTGTTGTGTGCGCCAATCATCAGTTAGTCCCCACTGTACCTGCCAGTCTGATCTGCACTTCGCTAGTCTGTGCACTGGGGACGAGTGTAAGGGAGGGTGCGATCTATCTAGGTCAACATCCACTATTGAATTAAGATCCCCCCCCAACAGCACAGGGCCTGCAAGGTAGCTAGCCAGTTCCCCAGAAAGCCTCGCAAAGTAAGCAGCCTGGTCCACATTGGGTGTATATGCGCTGCAAAGTACAATGTGACGCCCCCTGAGGGTCCCCTCCACCGCTACAAATCTCCCTTCTGGATCCACCACCTGCCGAGTAGCTTGGAAAGGGGTGCCCGCCCTTACCCAAATTAAGGCCCCCCTAGCGAAGGCCGAATACGTTGTATTAAACAAGTGACCTCTCCACCTGCGCTGCAGTGCAATTCCCTCTTGTTTCGTCAGGTGTGTCTCTTGTAGCAGCGCTATATGGATCCCCCTGCGGACCAAATATGCATGTACCTTGTGCCGTTTGGTCATGGTGTGCATCCCTCTCACATTCCAAGTCACACACTTTATCATTCCTGTATTAGTCATTATCCCATGCAGTGTGGTACTGTGCAACACATCCATAACCTCGGTCGCTTATGATGACACATGTCTCCCTCCCCGCAAAAACAACCCACCTCCCCTCTCCCTCAACTGTGCCTCGGGCTACCCCAACTGCCTCAGGCTCCCCCCTCTCCCCCAGAACAGGACCTAACTGTGCTAGAGTCGCTCCCATTCAAACTATGTGTGGGCAACTGTGCCCTTTTACCCACCTAATCCACAGTCTTCACTGCGGAGGCCTTATGGGCCCTAAGAGGCGTGAACTGGCTACGGGTTCCTGAACCTCAGTCCCATTCCCCCGCCCCCAAAACAGTGTTACTCACAACATTACTGTCCAAATTCTGCCTGCTCCGGCCGCTGAGTCAGCCAAGTTCCATCAGCAGAGGGTAGCACTTAGACGGCAGAGCACTCTTAGCCTTCGACAATCTCCCCCGAAGTTTGCGGTGTGACCTCCGGGCCTTTCATGCTGCCAAATTCTGAGAGTCCCATTTCTGAGTCCGTTGCTCTATCCTCGGAGCCCGAGGCCCGCTCTGATTGAGTCTGGGCAGCGCCCGACAAGTCAATAACTGCCTGTAGTGCGGCCTTCCGTTCATTCTCCGTCTGCGAGATCGTTGGTTTCCCAGTCTTTCGTTTGCGTCCCCGTACCCTCCGAGATCTTCTCAATGGTTGTTGCAGCCGCTCTACTTCCTCTCTCATTCGTGCCCCATCTGTCCCAGCTTTGTAGGTGTCCCACCAGGTCCATGCGTCCGCTGAGGTAGGAAAGAACAGGGACTTCTCATCTACCACCACTCTTAGCCTGGCCGGGAAGAGTAGCGAGTACTGCAGGCCCTCTGTCCTCAGTTCTTTTTTGATGGATAAGAACGAGGCTCGCAGCTTCTGGGTCTCGAAGGTATAATCTGGGAATAACGTCACCCTGCAATTGTCTACTTGGAAGGGGCCCGCCACTCTCGCTCTTTGCAGTAGCCAGTCCCTATCTTTGTAGTGTAGTAATTTGATTACCACCGGTCGAGGTGATTGTCCCGGACTGGGTGGTTTGGCTGGTACCCGGTGTGCCCTTTCAATGGTGAAGAAAGGAGAGAGTCCCTCAGGCACCACTTCCATCTGCAGCCAGGTGGTCAAATAGTCCACAATGTTAGTGCCCTCTTTTTTTTCCGGAAGGCCCACGAGGCGTACATTGTTGCGTCTGCGGCGGTTTTCGGCATCCTCCGCCCACCTCTCGAGGGAGTGTATACGATCTAGGGCTTCCGTTAGACGGCCTTCCACGGATTTATGCGCAGGAACCAGATCTTTCAGGGCGGCTTCCGTGGTCTTGACCCTGTCCGACAATTTCCCATGGTCCGCTCGCAGTAGACCCAGGCCCGTGGCCACTTGAGCTATGTCCTGGTGTAGGGCGTCTTTTGTGGCGGCGATAGCTTCTAGGATTCGGTCCTGCATCTGCTGCAGGTCTGGTGGGGTTAATAGTGTATCGTCAGGAGCCTCTGAGCTAGTGCCCCGCTCTCCCTTCGGGCCTCTGGGTTTCCCCATTCTGCGCTACTGCCCGCGGTCCTGGGTCTGTGTGACCCTGAGGGCGGCAGTTGGCACGCGCACTCACAAGGTAAGCAGCTCGCGGTCAGCAGGGGCCGGCGGGCCGGTAGGCCCAGGATCAGTCGCAGTTTCCCACTCCGGGCCTCAGCTTCTCCGCAGTCCCCAGATATCCAGACCTCCGCTTCTTACCACTCTCCTGCCGGTAGCTCCCAGCGCCCCTTACCGTCCCAACCCCTGGGGACGCCAGGTGATGTCGCCTCCGCACTGCCACCAATGATGTGTGCCCAAATCGACGTTCGTGGGGGCGAGGCAGCGTTCAAGGAGCGTGTACAACTGCCCACCTCCCGGCGGCCGCTGTGTGCTAGCACCAAGGGCAAGACCCGGAGGGGTCCCCCAGTATGCCACTCACCGGCGCCGGCCCTCCGCCGCACCCATTAGCCAGGTCCGGGCCCCCGCAGCGATGGTCAAAGAGCAGGTGCAGTCTATGAGGCCCCGGTGCCCGGCAGTCTGTGGCACCGTAGGCAGGGCTGGCTCTCAGGGTGGTTCGCAAACCGACGCCGGCCGTGAAATGGGCGTCTACCCCTCCAAATAAAGATGCGATGGGGCTCTTCACACTGTGTGAGCTCGACGCTGCTAGGCTCGTGGGCGCTCGGCGGGGCCGACAGGTTGGTGTCTCCAACTTCCCCGCCCTCGGGCAATGGTGGCGCTGGGCAGATTCGAGTCAGCCCAACCTCGTGGGTCCCGTCTCCGGATGTCCGCGCCGGTGTCCCACTCTTCATGGCTGGTCCCGAGGCTCTCATGTGGTCCCTTCCGCCCCCGGCCGCTCCAGGCCCCTGGAAGCCGGGGCGTCGATTCAGTAGCCGCCCGGGTGGGGAGGAGCAGCGCCGGTGCGGCCAGAGAGCGCGACGCACAGCCGCAGGTCCTGAATGTCGCTGCGGACGGGGGTCGCCGCCCTCCGTCAGCGCCCCCGCAGCCTTTGCAGCTCGATGTTCCTAGGCAGCCAGGGGAAGCGAGAAGATTGGCCCAGCATGGATCCTGACGCTGCCGGCCGCAGTAGGCCTCCCGGAGCCGGGGCGTCAATTTGTTCTCGGCCGAGCGGGGAGGAGCCTCGTCGGGGTCGCGAGTTGATGTCGAGCGCGGCCCCGTGTCGGGGGTTACACCGGCAGCCGCTCGTTCCTCCGGTCCGCTGGGTGCCGAATCAGCCCTCGCAGGGAGGTCTCAGGGGTTAATGGGCCGATGATTCAGTGATCGGCATTGCGCAGTCCCGATGTCGCCACCATCTTGGGGCTCGGCATCCCGAGGCTCCGTCGCCGGTCCGTCCCTTTTCCAGTGCCGGCAGCAGTCCGCCGCCTCGACCGGAGCAGGCAAAGAAGTGTCTTCTGGGCTCACCCAGATTTCGGCGGGGATCCCAGATCAGGTGCAGGAGAAAAGGACGGATTATCGGGCGGGGGGTCGGGAGCCCTGTTAGGCTGCGACCATCCTCGCCAGCTGCAAGCCACGCCCAGCTTGAACCATCATAACCTTCGTTTTTAACTCTTTAGATTTTTTATCCTCCTTACTTTTCGCTTCTAATTCTTGCCGTTCATAATACTGAGCCATAGTTAGAAGAGAAACCGGAGAGGAGGTAGTCAATGAACTCTCACTCGCCTGTAGGCGACTAGCTATTTCTGGCAACAGGTTTGTGACATATTTATCGACAAACAGATGCCTACCCGTGTCATCTGTCAATGACTGGCCACTAAAATCGTGGAATGCTTCTTCAAAGCATGTGAAGAAGTCTGAAACTGACTCATCTGCCTTTTGCTTACAGGACGCTAACATAGTCAAGTCAAGTCAAGTCAAATGATCTTTATTCGGATTAACAATACATCCATAAAAGTACATACAGATAAAAATGCATTAAAACAGTTTAAAACATATATAGATAAACTAATTTATCAAAAATAGCAATTAAGCAGCATATATCATAAAGTGCGGAGAGCATAGTATACAGTACAAAAAGATAGTAAAGGGAGGAACATTATTCTATTAACAACTTAGACATAAGATTCAGGTTATGTACTCCCAAAATAATCACTTATATCAAAATAGATATACAACTAAATCAATGGGCAATTAGGAAAAAATAATTAAATGCAAAAAGTGCAACAATGCCATAGTGCTGTTAGCAATTATCCAAACTCCATGCATGACCTCGATTTCACACATCTTTTTATAAAGCAGCTTACAGTATATATAATTTCATCAGTATGCAGCATTTGGAGAAATTTTAAAGCAAAATTAAAATCTCTGAGGTTATATTTACAAAGGGTCGGCCTTAAATATTGACAGGTATACAGTTTATAGAAGCCACAGAAGAAGAAATAGTGCAATAGACTTTGTTTCCCGCCCTGAGAACAGGGACAGTCCAATTCTTCCAATTTTTTATTGTAGCCTAGGGGGAAGCTGAGCAAATTTACTATGCTTCCATCCCGAAACCTGAACAAAAGGCTCCGATTCCACTTTCCTATGGGTATTGACAAGTATCTATAAAAATTATTCAGATTAATCAAATTATCACAACTTAGGTCAATAATGAGCTGATATCTAATAACACCAAGTTTAATAGACTCAGATCTCAAGCGATCCTCTTTATATAAGTCAAGTAAAGCCCGTTTAATACTGTGCTTATGGGCGGGTACAATAGAATTCGGGGAACTAAACAAGGAGCCCTGACCCACACTCTGCAGGCTATCCTTGACTGCATTGAACCAAGGTATGTGGTGAGAACTATCACTTAACAAACAGTCAGATATTATACTGCGCGTTAAGGACGCTGCTGGATTTAACCATACCTTGATCCAAAAGAGAGCAGGCCTAGACCTAATGAAGTCAACAATATAAGACAGTCTCAGTTCGTTATGACAAATAAGTGTAGAGGCGCAGGGGCCTCCCCCCAGCACCCTCCTACAGAATCTATTTTCCTGAGACTGAAGACCCGTGCTTTTGCAGTAACCCCACACTTCCGCTCCATATGTCCCAGTTGGTCGACATTGGGAGCGATATATGTTAAGTAGGGGTGTTACCACATCTGCCAGTTTCGGTTGTCGGAGGGATAAGATTGAATTAATTGACTTGCCAATTTTATTTCTCGCATAAGCTGCATGCGGCTGCCAAGAACCTGAGTTAGAGAAGAGTAACCCTAAATAGGGAAAAGTGCTAGTGCATTTTAAAATATTGCTACCAGATTTAATTGATGTAATATTGTACTTTTTTGGTCCGCAGTTCATGATAAAGGATTTTTTAAAATTGGTATTTAAACCAAGATCGGACATAAACGCAACAAACCCCGAAATTAAAATGCGTAAAGCATTCGGGGTTCGCCCCATTAGTACTGCGTCATCCGCATAGAGTAGGGTAGTAATGGGGATGCCATTTATGATTGGAACATCCTTAACAATTTTACTCAAAGTGCTGCTCAACCCATTGATATATAAAATAAAAAGCAGGGGGGCGAGTACGCAGCCCTGTCTAACTCCTCTGCTAATAAGAACATCATTGGACAGATCTCCGTCATTATTTATCCGTACTCTTGCTTTTAAGTCCCTGTGTAACTCAGATAAAAAATACACCAGAGAGTCATCCAAACCATAATCAAGCAAAAGAGACCACAACCTAGAACGATTAACAAAATCAAATGCGGAACTCAGGTCCATGAAACCTAAATAAAGAGGGGATTTTTTAACGATAATGTATTTAGCCATAATCAAGTTTAAATTTAGACACTGTTCAACTGTGCCTACGTGGCTTCTAAACCCCAGTTGACTACAATGAAGAACATTGTTGTCCTCAGCCCAGTTCCTTATCCGTTTAAAGATTACCCTACCAAGGACCTTTAACGTGTTATCGATCAGTGAGATCGGGCGGTAACATGCAGGATCCGACCTGTCACCTTTTTTAAAGATTGGTACGATAACACTGTTCGACCAGGATTCAGGAATTGAGTTTTCACACAGGTTATTAAATAGGTTGCATAGAAGAGGGGCCCAGAAATTAATTTCTGATTTAATCTGGTCGATAGAGAGACCATCGGGGCCAGGTGCTTTGTTACTTGCACTATCAATTATAGCTTCCTCGACCTCCGTTAATGAAAAGGTCAAAGGTTCAGCACTATTGGGTAGGGGGGCAATAACTAGAGAGGTAACTGATATAGCATAAATTTGAGAAAAGTGCTCGACCCAGGCATCACCGGTTATGTTGCAGTTAATTGGGTTGAAGCTAGAGCCAAAAGATCTTAGGGACTTCACTTCTCTCCAGAAGCCAACTGTATCCTTTAGCGTGGCGGTGCGTGTAAGAGATTCCCAATGGTTAATCACCAAAGCCTCAGATCTGGTGTATAGGGCAATTTTATATTTTGATCTTAAATCTCTTACCAATGGGACATCCCTAGGGTTGGTTTTTAGGGCAGCCCTCAAGTCCCTATTGGCCTTGGAGCAGGAAGAGTCAAACCAGCGTGGACCTTGAGCTATATTCTGCCTAGCCGGTTTAGAAGATTCTTTTTTAATGGCTCCACATAAATTGCCAAAGGCCTCAACTACAACATCACAGGGGCTCGAGTATGACAAGCAAGTCTCTACTACCACGGGATGTTTTCTAATTACTCTAGCTAGAATATCTTTATTGTCTACCCCTTTCCACACTAGTCTTAGTCTATCGGTAGATAAAGACAGATTTTTTGGCCCACTCTCTAATTTTGCTGCAACCTTCATGGTCTGCGGATTATGTAAATATATTCTAATTGGATAGTGGTCGCTATAAGCAGAACAGATGACTTCTGCTTTTAAAATGATGTCACTTAATGATGGGCATGTAAATATATAATCTATTGTGGATGCACAACCATGACCCACAAAGGTAGGGGTTGTTATGCTATCAATACTTGAACCCACGATTTCCAGTGCATTTAGTAAGTCACGGGAGGCTAAAAGATTTTTCAACTCTTCACCGTTTTTACATGGTGGGCTGCTGCGATATATATGGGCATTAAAGTCCCCTCCGATGCAAATACCATCAAAAGGCCCATACTTATGCCCTTCCATAATGTCATCAATGAATGCAAACAATGAAATAAAATTATCATTAGGGTGAGTTACAAAATCATTATTGTAAAAGTTAATAATGCACAATTTCAATCTATTAAAATACTTAATAGCCATAAAACAGTTACCTAAAGTAGGGATCAATTTGGTTTGGACCCCCGGTTTTATTTTGGACCAAATGGATAGACCCCCACTAGGCCTACCCATATGGGAGGGGGTAGCTTTTAAATTGTAACAACAGAAGCCCTCCATTGATGGTGACATTATACACCAAGTTTCTTGCAGCATCAATATATCGCAATTATTTTCAACCCAGTTTAGCCATTCAGGAATTTTTAATTTCGATTTTAGACCTGCTATATTCCAAGTTACACTTAAATAATCAACAGAGACCACCTGAAACAAATATACAATACATATTCCGATGGTGTTGGAATACACTCAGTGTGTTAAAATACCCCTCACACACCAAAAGGGCCCTTGGTGTCATGCTTCATCATCGGGGTCTTCCCGCCCCCGCTGCGGGACGGGGCAGTGCTGCGACAAGCGGCTACGCCGGAGCACCTTTTAATTGTGAGTACTATGTGAGTGATGATGGAGTGAGTGTCAGTGAGGTCAGAAGTGATAAACAGTGAAATTGAAATTAAAAGATACCTGGCCTGGTGTTTAGAAAAAATTATTTAATAGGCACTGGCTGGTATCGTTAAAAGGGGTGAGGCGGAGTGCAAGATCGGGTTACTAGTCTTGCTCTCCTGTGTGGGTCAACATGTTTCGGGGCGACATGCCCCTTCGTCAGGACCGGGATGTATAGATCCCCCTGTCACTCACTAATGCGCTCCCACAGATAGAGAGTGTTGTGTTTGATCAATGTGTATAAATAATTTAAATACACGTGAAAAAGCTCGGTCAGTAATACTGATGATGTAAGCTTATTGAATGATGAGACAATGCCCCATGAGCCACCACGGAAGCCACTGACGAAGGAGGAAGCACTGAGGTGTGGGGGTTGATTGGACCCTCTATACCCTTCGCCCAGCTTGGCTCATGGGGCATTGTCTCATCATTCAATAAGCTTACATCATCAGTATTACTGACCGAGCTTTTTCACGTGTATTTAAATTATTTATACACATTGATCAAACACAACACTCTCTATCTGTGGGAGCGCATTAGTGAGTGACAGGGGGATCTATACATCCCGGTCCTGACGAAGGGGCATGTCGCCCCGAAACATGTTGACCCACACAGGAGAGCAAGACTAGTAACCCGATCTTGCACTCCGCCTCACCCCTTTTAACGATACCAGCCAGTGCCTATTAAATAATTTTTTCTAAACACCAGGCCAGGTATCTTTTAATTTCAATTTCACTGTTTATCACTTCTGACCTCACTGACACTCACTCCATCATCACTCACATAGTACTCACAATTAAAAGGTGCTCCGGCGTAGCCGCTTGTCGCAGCACTGCCCCGTCCCGCAGCGGGGGCGGGAAGACCCCGATGATGAAGCATGACACCAAGGGCCCTTTTGGTGTGTGAGGGGTATTTTAACACACTGAGTGTATTCCAACACCATCGGAATATGTATTGTATATTTGTTTCAGGTGGTCTCTGTTGATTATTTAAGCGTTCATAAGAGGAGGATTAGCCCACCGCGGTGCCTTGTTGCACCACCTCTTCACTCCCTTTTTTGATATTTTTGATATTCCAAGTTACAACAGATAATTCAGAATCAAGGGTCTTTCTTTCTAAAATCAAAATTTTTTTACTCGTAACCGGTTGAGGCAAAGGTTGAGACAAATATTGGGGAACAACCTGAGATTCAGAAGTTGGCGACAGAGATGGTACAACAGAGTTAGGCAAAGGTGGTCAATCTTGCAAATCTAAATCCGACAAAGGTGCAAATCTATTGAACATATTAAGAGGAAATGGGGCCGGTTGGAATTGCATAGACGATGGCTGAAAGTACATAGGTGAAGGGTGAAAGTGCATTGGTTGAGGTAATGGTTGTGGTAAAAATTGCACAGGAGGAGGCCGTGGATGTCTTGCCATTTGTCTGTAGAAATAACTCAGGGGTAACATGGATACAACAGTAGAAATGGCAGAACAATTACTGTTTCTATGTAGAAGGTTTCTCACAGTCCCTGGGTTCTGAAAATTAAGAACTATGCAGTCGCCCTCTTTATCTTTAGTTAAAGGACCAATCCACGACACCCTACGTGCCGATAAAATCTCTCTAGAGATATCATAACCAACGCCTTTATGTTTAGTCAGCCAATCTATGCATTTGTTTCTTAGTTGCACCCAAGATTCCCCCTGGCTCTCCCTCAGCTGTGGTACACCTGCAAGAACCAAAACAAAGGGACAAGCATCTGGAGGCAGGTGTAATGCCGGCCCTTGATGCTTAATCGATTTGTTTGACCCTTGTTTACCAATACCCTCTATTACTTACAACAGTCGATCTCAACGCTGTCGCCGGTTGGATAGAACCACTCTTACAATTCGGAGCAGTGTTAGTATAGTTGGTAATGAGGGAGGTTGTAGTTTTTCTGGGAGCGGGTGTAGGGGTAGGCCTAGTGGTCAAATCTGATTTTGTTGAATGTGGCCCTCCATCAATGGATCTTGGTGGAACTGTAGGTAACACAGTAGGCAGCGATAAAGTTCCGGGGTTACTCAGAACCCCGCCCAGGAGAATAGAAGTTTCCTGTTTCTTTGCAGACAGAGTGTTATTTACAGATTCCAGTTCTTTTATAAGACGATCGGCCCTAATTTGGTCCAAAACAACTGACCCCCTCTTTTTTGTATCACCGTTTTTGACCAAGTTGTCAAGTCTATCAAGTCTTTTAAAAACATTATTAAACTGACTGATCATTTGCTTTTCTATCCGATTAAAAATAGTGTCCACTATGGTTTCTATAAGGTTCGCATTCTGTCTTGAAAGATTGTAGTTATCTCCCATTAGTGTTGTTTGGGTCCAGACAGTGTTAGAACTCTCACTCGAGTGAATAGTAGATGCGACGATAGTACTGCCCATATCTGCTTGATCTTCATCCTCCATAGGAACAATTTGTGTCCCTGTGGATTTCTGTTTATTCCACAAACTTTGGGGTGTGGGCTGATTCTTTTGGGTTGACGGTTGTTTCCTTTTATTGGCACTTTGCTTAGTGGTGCCTCTTTTGCGTTTCTCACCTCCCGGTTTATTGCTACTAACTTCTAAACTGTCCAAGGTATGAACCTCATCAGATGAAGCTATTATGATAGTTGGATCATTTTCATTTAGCGGGGCTACAGTAGGTGTAAATATATGTGCCGGTTTTAAGGCAACACCTGCCGATGAAGAAGAGGCAGAGTCCTGTGCTATATAAGTGATGGTATCTTCGTCATCTAGGACAGTGGGCACATCAACAGGAAGATGTGACGGCTTAACAACAATAACTGCCGGGGTTATATGCGTATTCCCATAAGTACTACTTGTACTGTTTATTGTTATACTCGAATTAAAATTAGTGGAGAATGGGCCCATAGAAAACCTCCTCTCAGTCTCCACAATCTCATTGAAGGCTGTATCTATCAATGTCTCAAAAGATGTGAAGAGAGAGACGGAGGTATCAACACCCTGGGTGGTAACATCAATGTTATTAACATCAGGCGTATAATCGCCCATTTTCTTATCCAAGTACAGTGCTCACCTTGAAAGAGTACAACTTAGGGACGTGGCCCGCCCGGCCACTGCAGACCACTGACGGCCACAGACGGCCCGCCCTTTGCCCGGGCTTAGCCCCGGGCGTCCCGCTCGCGTCCCGCGACGCGGGGGTTCCCGACCTTTATGGCTCCTTCTTTGGCGCTCTGGGCGCGAGCCGCGTCACTCAGACGCGCCGCCGCGATGCCTGCCGGGATTTGCGGTCTCCCGGAGCGGCGGTGGCGGCAAGGTCAGTAGTTTCCCCCCGCTCTGCCGGGGTTCCCGACCTTTATGGCTCCTCCTTTGGCGCTCTGGGCGCGAGCCGCGTCACTCAGACGCGCCGCCGCGATGCCTGCTGGGATTTGCGGTCTCCCGGAGCGGCGGCGCGGAGTCCGATGCCTCTGGACTCTTGGCGGTGGCGGCGGTGTTCCCCTGGATCGGTTTTTGCCCTCTGGCAAGCAGTCTCAGCCCGCGACTGACTCTCGGCGGTGGCGGCAAGGTCAGTAGTTTCCCGCTAACATAGTCCAATCTATCTTTCTAGAGGGAATAATCGTCTTTAATTTAACCAAGATAGCTGCTGGAAGATCTAAAATTAGTCAACATGGTTTTTGTGCAGGCTCTCTATCTTTATCTAATTGTTCTATATCTGACCACAATGCCCCAAATGTCGCACGATCATCAACTTTACCCACAGTTCTCCACATATCAGGTGGTAATATTGATCCAAAAAACAAATCTATGTCAGACAAAGTCATAGTACAAGAACTAATGGCACCTTCAATTTCTTCATAAAAAGCTGTTGGATTCTTTCGCGGATCAGGCAATGCATTTTTAAGAGCCATAACGTCTGCTCTATTCCAAGGAGTATAAACCCAATTATAAATAAAATACCCTTTCGCGTCAATAGAAGTCTTATCATCACTTGTACCTGTTCCTTTAGGAGGAACATATAAAGGCGCGGCTTCCCGCATGGGTTTCACATTTACAACATTCTTATCTATTTCGGGCGTCGGTGCTCGTGCCATATTAATTCGAGATATTTGTGCAGCTGCGTCTGCGGCCTTTTTCTCCTCCCGCAAATGAACTGCTTCATCACGTAGTTTAACCAAGCGTCTGATCGTGTCAGCCACCTGGGAAAAGACAAAAGAACCTTCACGTAATTGCTTACAATCAGCTGCTATATCATCTGGCTCTACTTCCACCGAATGTTTCCTAAATCGCTCAACAACCTCTGTAGCCAATATCTCAGTAAAATATTTCTGTTCCTTTTCTGACCAATTCTTAATAGTATCTAGAAGTTCAGAAGCAGTGAGAGTACCACGATTGGCTTTTCGCGCCACAGATCTAATCTCAGAGGAACGTTCGGTAGTTAACATTGAGCGAGTGTCTCTGGCTTTATCCTGATCTGTAGGAGAGTCCTCATCTGACTCAGTAGGAGCAGAAGGGAAAATATACGGAGGTGGAGAACGATCTAATAAGAGAAAATCATCTTGGGGTTTATTAAGAATAGGATAGAGAGGCCTACGAACAGCGTATTGGCCATTTACCTGTAACTGACGCTCCCTATCTTCTCTTTCTTTAATTTCTTTGTTTTTCATTTCCAGCGCTTTCGCATGCACACTTTTTCGCTGTTCTTTTTCAATCAAGGCCTGTTCACGCTTCATTCGCTCACGCACTTCTTTCTCCCATTTTCGCACACAGTCAAACATTTCTTGCCTAGCCTTTCGCTTAAACATTCGTTGCTCCACATACTGAATCTTTCGTAAATCAAATGACCCATGCATAGGCCAACGCAACTCAGGATCCTTGCGAGTGTATATATTCCACAATTTGCTGTACATTATGGACGAAATACCATATTTAATGTACATATCCCTATTAGGCGTCCCCTCCGGGGAGGCTAGTTGTGCCTCATCAAGTTTCAAATTGGTACTACTACAAAAGCAACACAACTTACGAAGTGTGCTAAAAACAGGCATGCCGAAAATAGTGCAAGATATGCAGTATTATAAAAAAGTGGCGCTTAAAGTACTCTGTACGTTGCGCCGTTCGAATTTCATAGGATTAGAGAAAAATCTCATTACCTGCCTATATGTGTTGCAAGACATATATCAACTTTACGTAGAATCATTTCAAACTTTTGGCCAATACATAAAAAAATGCCGTAGTAAGCGTATCTAAACTATCTTTCTAATTACAAGGCGTCATACTTACAGCAAGTGCCGTAAAATGGCTCTTACCAGTGAAATAGTGTCCAGGTTCCTCCTGCCAAGTTCTCAAATCGACCAAACGGCCACTACACAGTGGATCAACAGAAGAGATCTCAGTTGAGGACCGGCACCACCTGGATGGTCAGATCAGAAAGAAAGGAAAACGCCGTGGATGCCAAGACTCGGGTCTCCTCTGGCAGTGATCACGTCCAAAGCGAGATTCCAATCCTTCGTCTCGACCAGTCCTTCGGGCATCCGAGTAGTCGATGAGCCCCACGTTGGGCGCCAATTTGATGTGGTGGGCCTCAGCAAGGCCTACCAGTGCTAGGGGTTCTCCCTTCTCTGCTCAGAGTCCTCAGACCAATAGGAAGACGTTGGCACAGAAACTGGAATAGAAAAGACAGAGTTTATTAAACCTCTTGAGGTGGAACTACAATCACACAACACCCTTCGGTATAGTTTGAGGTAGCATACTGACTAGAAGGAGCTTGGTCCTTTTATACCCACACAGGGGCTGAAATGAAGGCGGTACAGAGCACAGAGTGTAGGTTTCAATACATACAAGGTCATACAGAAAGTGTGCTTTCAGCAAGTGGGAAGGGCTAACAGTCAGCTATTCTGGTGGACACATCTTGACAGTTACAATTCAGAGACAGCTGCATGCTCTTCTGAGCATGTGCAAAGAAGAGGAGACTAAACATATCTTGTCTCTAGGCAGATTTCAAGAGCAGTTGACAGGGAGGTAGGACAGAGCACATGGCATACAAAATGGCCGAAAGAAATACAAAATGGATTCAGTAAAACGGCCAAGATAGGCTCTAAATACGACATGTCTTCTGCTAATGCTTAATCCAATTATTTCTACACTACCACACAGATAGTCTGCGGACTGGTACGGGGTGTGACTTCTTTGTACGCCCTGATTTCTGCCAGGTGATTGTGCAACAAAGATGGAGATTATTTCAACTGATCTCAGCATTCCAGGCCAAAGGGAGGCAGGCGTTTCTTCTAAACCCCGCCAAGCTAAAAGTGATACATAAAGAAAAGACTCAGTATTTTCTCTCGGAAATTGTTGCTCAAGAGTTCTTGAAGACAATGTGAACTTAACATATATTTGATCATGTGTGATCCCTCCTTTCTTTTTCTTTATCTTATGTAGTTGTAACTAGCGTGTGTGTGTGTTAAGAGGGTAGTTTAAGGGGGGTGTGGTAGGTCACCGGCGAGTTGCGGGGGCCTGCATCTCACAATCACTCTCCATCACTGAGGACATGGTCCTTACGCCTCGAAAGGGGTGGGGGACACGGAGGGTGGGGGGCCTTGCGGGTGTGGGGTTGGGGGGGTCTGTGGGTAGGGAAAAAAATAATCCATGATGGTACAAGAATGTGGGGTGGGATAGGTGAGGGTCTTTGGTACACAGTCTGCAAACTTAAAAGTATAGGGGAAATCGATGGTGGATAGTGGCATATATAGAGGTATTCGTTGCTGCTCTTTGAATGTTAATGGTCTAAACAATTATAATAAAAGGCAGCGGGTTGCGAGCGAGCTGTTGATGCTGCAGAGTGACTTGATATGTCTGCAGGAAACTCATATTGCATGGGCTAAAAGAAAACTACTGGCGGATCTTGGTCTTACAGTACTGTTATGCATGGAGCAGTCCCCCACTACGAGGGGAGTTGCAATTCTAGCTAAAAATCATATACAAGGGATGGGCAGGGCACTGGCAGACAAGCAAGGGCGGTGGGCTATTGCTGAATGTATTATTGGGAAGCAGAAATGTACTGTATGTTCTATATACGGGTCAAACTTTGATGAAGCTCTAATATTAGAGTGGCTTAATGTTGAATTGGCCCACTGGCCCACTCCATTAATCATTTGTGGTGACTTAAATATACATCTTGGGCCTAAAAGCTTACAGGACAGTAGTATTAGTTATAAAGGGAGTAAACCAAAGGTTTTTAAGGCACTTCAGTCACTTTTGGTTGACCATGGCTTGGTGAATGCTTGGGCCACATTGAGAGGTGAGGAGCCCGGGTATACCTTTTATTCTTGTCCCCATCAGAAACTGGTAAGGCTGGATTAATACAGGTATATCCACGGGTTACTTCAGATCACGGTCCTCTTGTACTTAGCTTAATGCTCCCTAGAACTGGAACCAAACCACAAGCCTTTTCATTTGATAGGAAATTGTTGCTTGATAAACAGTTTGTAAGTGATATGAAGATATGGATTAAGCATTTCTTTCTAATAAATTGTAATAGTGCAGGGACGGGTTGTGTATGGGATACTTTTAAAGCAGCCTTCGGGGGGAAGCTCTTAGCTTTGACCTATATTAGCAAAAACAAATGCGAGCTGCACTGAAGGAATTGTATGCTGCGCGAACGGTGGCAGAAGAAAAGCTTATGATAGGTATACATGGAGGCCACGAGATCACGGATCTCCAAACTGAAGTGGCCCGCTGCAAGGCTAAAATTAATCTCTATTGCAGCAAAGAAACAGCTAAGAAATATCTGACTAAGAAACAGCTGAATTATGAATATGGGGAGGCAAGTGGACGGTGTCTCGCTCAGAAGCTTAGATCCAAAGAGGCAGCCCAGAGGATTAGTGCGATTACAGATTCCAGGGGCGACCCTATAGAAACAGAGGCTGGGATTTTGGATGTATTTCATGATTTCTACGAGACTGTACGGGATCGGGAGCAGGAGGGGTAGAAGGGACTGAGTCTGACACTTGTAGTAAGGATTTCAAAGACGGCTTTATTTTCATATAGGCTTTTCGTCTTCTACTAGTGAGTCTCAATCGTGTAAACTTGTCCGCTCCGTCTTTACGCCCTTGGGAAACGCTGGTAGTTCCAGGGTGCTTCTACCACGCAGGGGGTGGATGTCCGCCAGACCGGAGGTTCAGCTGTGTCCGTCGGAGGCGGTGTCCTAGTAGGGGTCGGGAAGGCAAAAGAAAGGAGAAAGAAAGCAATCACTCTGATGTTCCTCGTAGGACGTTTGGGGCCGGGGAAGTGAGGGACACCAGGTGCGGAAGTGTATTTACAAATGAGCGATACTGTGCCTTTCGTGCTCGTGAGGGTAAAGGGATGAGGAGTCTATACACTTATATACACACAGGCTGTTAGTCGTTCGGCTGGCCACTACGAGTAACCCAACCCGCCACTCTGCCCCGTACCTTTGTGAGCCACGCTTCTCCCGTGGGAACGTGGCGGGGCGAATCACCGATACGTTGGCCTCCTGGCTTGAAGTCCACAGCTGGGCTCGTCAGGGTTTCTTCCTCGCCGCACTTCGGTTCCGCTCTCGCTCGCCAGTCTCTCACGCCTTCATCCTTCGGGGAAACGCCAATCAGAGGTCTTCCGGGTTCCACCTTCTTTTAGCTCCGTGACGACCCAGGGGGGGCGGAGTTTCGTCTCCCTTAACAGCCGAATTAAAGGTGCCGTGTCCCTTCTTGTCTTCGTCTCCCCACCGGTGCTCAGTGTCCGCCTGAGGCCACTCCTCCGGCCAAGGAGTACTATGGTGTTGCAATATCTGCATAGGCACTGCCCCGACATAGTCCTGCTCCAAGAAACACACCTCATAGGGAATCATTACAAGGCCCTCGATAGATTTGGTTACACGCTGAGGGCGCACGCTGGCTTTACCACAGGCTCGAGAGGTGCTGGGATACTGATTAAAAATTCCCTTCCACTGGTGATCAGACAACACTGGGTAGACCCCCTGGGGCACTATGCGGCTCTTATTGGACAATGGGAGGGCCTGACCCTTAATATCTGTTCACTCTATGTTCCCCACGATTACACGGTACTACCCTTCCCGATATTGGGAAACTGCTCCTCGACCTGCCGGCGGGCATCCTGCTTCTGGGGGGAGACATGAATGAGGTTATGGCAGAGGACATGGATAGGTCATCGGGCTCGACATCCAGAGGGAGGGTGAGTCACCTCAGAGATTTTGCGCAGGCGATGGGTTTGGTAGACCTCTGGAGAGCACACAACCCCCACACTCGTCAATATACACATATATCTGCGGCGCATGGGTCGGGTTCTAGGCTAGACTACCTATTCACACAGGTAGGGGGCATGAACTCCTTTCACGGTGGGAGCCATAAGGCCAGAGGCATCTCGGACCACTTCCCGGTGGACGTACAACTACTGGGCCCCGGGAGGGATCGGAGTGCCCCCCCTAGGCTGGACACTTTCATGTTCAAAGATCAAGAGTTTTAGACACAGTTCCGAGAACGGGTAGATCAGTACTTTGTTGATAACGTTTGCTCGGTTCAGTCACACAGCATAGTTTGGGAAGCCTACAAGACAGTAGTGAGGGATTTCGTGCAGGCGGAGGCGGGCAAACGGAGGAAGGAGAAAGCGGCACAAATCGACAGATTAGAAACGCAATATCTGGAATTAGAATGGGACAGGGAGGAAACTCAGGAGCAGCAGCACGACAGGCAACATAGATTACGACTCTTAGAGAAGAAAATGCATGATGTGTTGGCCGATCAGGCGTGATCACGAGCGTTATCGACCCAACGACGGGTGTATGATCTAGGGGACAAGGCCAACAAATGATAGCCTGGTTGGAGAGGAGGCACAGGGAGCGAAACTGGGTGCCAGGGATTAAGACACAGGAGGGACAGCTACAGACCATGAATGCAGGCATAGCAGAAGAGTTCGCTAGTTATTATGAAACTGTCTACAGGTCACACACCCAGCGGACGGAACAAGACTGTGAGGATTTTCTGGCCCCCTTGCAGATGCCCTCTTTGGAGGAGACAGACAGGGATATCCTTGACACTGACGTTACAGTGGCGGAAATAGAAAATGCTATGAGCGACTTGCAAGTCGGGAACGCACCGGGGCCCAACGGGTTCCCGGCGGAGGCGTTTCGATGTGTTGCTGGTAAAATAGCGCCCCATATGCTGCGCATCTATACAGAAGCCCAACAGGTGGGGCGATTGGTGAAGGACCTTCGCTCGGCCACAATTGTGGTGATCCACAAGTCTGGTAAGCCACAAGACCTATGTAGCTCATATAGACCCATATAGACCCATATCACTTCTTAATTTCGAGACGAAGGTCCTGGGCAAAATCCTGGCCACCAGGCTGGGAGCGGTGATACAATCCCTGATCCACCCGGATCAGTCGGGATTAACTTACGACGCCTCTATGGGGTAATACAGATGACAGCGGCCCGACCGAGCGTCCCGGCGGCCTTTCTATCGCTTGATGTCCATATGGCCTTCGATAGTATAGAATGGCACTATATCAACGCAGTCCTGGCTAAGATGGGGTTCTGGGACAAATTCTAAGCATGGGTATGATTGTTATACACCGAACCACTGGCGAGGGTCAGAGTGAACGGAGCCTTGTCCAGGGAGTTTCAATTAGAGCGGGGTACGAGGCAGGGCTGCCCGCTCTCCCCGACCCTCTTCGTCGTGGCTCTGGAGCCTTTGGCGACCTGGATACGGGCGGACCCATTGGTGTGGGGAATAGATCTGGGGGGCGGCTGGGAAGTGCACATTTCATTGTACGCCGACGATGTCCTGCTGTATGTCCAACGTCCTGAGGCTTCCATCCAGAGACTGCTGGAGATTCTCCACAGGTTTGTCGCCTTCTCGGGCTACCAGATCAACTGGGGTAAGTCCCTGGGTCATGTATTGGCAGGCCCGATGCCGTGCGTGACGGATGAGTGCGGCGGGCTCCTATGGAATGAGGTGTTTCGGTATCTGGGGATCTGGATATAGAAAACAGAGGCGGAATATATGCGCCTGAATGTGATGGCCCAATTGGAGCGGCTGCGCGGCGATGTCGTACAATGGAGGACTATCCCGCTGTCCCTAATGGGCGGAGCGGTCTTATTCAAGATGATGGCCCTCCCTCATCTCCTCTATGCGCTGCAGAGCACGCCGTTTATGGTGCTGGAGCAGTTCTTTCGAGCGGTCGAATCAGAACAGCGGTCTCTGTTGTGGAGTGGGGGCTGTCCTAGGATAGCTCTCAGGAAGCTACAAATAGGGGTGTATGAGGGGGGGCTTGCTTACCCGGACGTCCGTCTGTATTACTGGGCGTCCCAGCTAGTCAATGTTAATGGTTGGGCGTTCGCACCTGTGGAGGAACCGGCGTACAGGGTGGACCGCATGGTCTTTGGAGACGCGACCTACCTGGCAGCCCTCAACCATAGGGGCAAATGCCGTATGACTCTTCCGCCTCAGACGAATGCAGTGGTGGAGGTGTGGAAGAAAGCGACAAAATTGTTGGGATGGGGAGCGAAACTGACTGACCAGACCCCCTTATGGGCCGGGAACTTTCTCCCGGCAGTGGCCAAACTGCAAGGCCTCCGTGCATGGAGCCTTATCGGCATTGATAAACTAGGGGAGATTTGGAAGAAAGGTGACATTATGGACTTTGCATCCCTACAGACGGAATTCCAGATGGGACCGGGAGAGTTCCTGCATTACCAGCAGCTTAGACATGCCATCCGGGGGCAATTGCAGTCGGGGGACCACCTACCGGAATATGCCCCGCTTGAGGACCGGTTGTTGATGGATCCAATGTTAGACAAAGCGATCTCCCTCACCTATAAAAAACTGATCAACAACCTGGCTGACCCCCTGGGCCCTCTGAGGGAGAAGTGGGAGACAGACGTAGGGCTACTAGATGACAACGACTGGAGAGAAGCATTGCAGGGCCCAAGGGATGTGGTGATTAGGGCTCGTTCAGACTGGTCCAGCTTCGTATACTACATCGCTCTTACACCCCACGCACGACACAGCACCGGATAGGCTATGCAGATTCTAAGTTTTGCCTCAGGGGGTGCGGGGAAGAGGGCACATTCTTACACATACTGTGGGATTGCGCCAAGATTAGGGCTTATTGGTCTAGGCTCTCTGATATCATGGTGGAGGTAATGAGGGCAGAAGTACAGCTAGAGGCTCGGTGGCATATACTGGGGGTAACGAGTGATATTACATGGCCTAAAGGTGACAAGATTTGGTTGGCACTAGCTAGCATGGTTGCAAAAAGAAATATAGCATGACTCTGGGGAAGTGAGGCGGTGCCTACGGTGGAAGAGTGGGAAAGGGACCTCGATTGGTGCCAAAGGGCAGAAAGAGTTATTTATAAGAGCAGAGGAGGCCCAAAGAAATGGGAGAAAGTGTGGGGGCCATGGAAGCTATACAGAGGAGAATCAGTAGACACCCAGGCAGACTCTGCGTCTGATTAAAAGCTAGAATAGGCCCAGAGTCCTGCTCCCTTCCTGAGGGAGGAGGGGTTGGATGGGTGGCACGGGGGGAATAGAGAGGGTATGGGAGGGGGGTGGCACTTCAGTACCCAGTGATGTCCATTCACGATAACACCGCTGGTGTGGGCTCCAGACATTTAGGGTCAGGGCTAGGAGGGGTACAGGAGGTTTGATTTATCATGATGGCCGAGATGATGACATGTAATGTAAATGATGATGTCTTTTTATGTATCAATGGATTACTTCTGCCGACCACTGTGTGATTTGACTGGAGCATGTTTTATAATAAAAAGATTTAAAAAAAATTAAAAAAATACAGTAGACCGCAACGGAGTTGCTGCACTACTCTTGGACCTCTCAACTGCCTTATTTAACAAAAATATATCTTTAGTGGTATTTTTTGGTATATACACAAATTTTACATGTACAGACAGTCATAGGGCATATACATTACATTTAATGACATATATGTGACCTCCCAACTGCCTTTGACACAGTTGACCATGACACTTAAATCCAAAGACTCTACTAAGCTGACATAGAGGGGACTGCCCTTGACTGGATCACATCCTACCTTCAAATTAGAACAAATGTCATCCATTCTCCATCTTTCTCATCCAAACCATACTATAAAAATGCAGGCCAGGTTCTGTCATCTCACCCATGCTTTCCAACATCTACATGATGTCATTACCGGCAATCATCAATGAATTTCAGCTCAGATGCTATAACTACATAGATGACACAAAAATACTCCTTATAATGGAAAGCCACAAAGGTATTGAAAACTCACAAATCTTCAGTTGCTGGGGAGGCGTTGATCATTGGGTGACATGAAGCAATCTTAAATTGAATGATTCCAAAACAAAAATGCTCACATGTGGCGAATGGAAAAATTATGACCCACTTTGTGCCTTGTTTGACAATATGGGACCACCTCCTAAAATATCTAAGGACGTCAGAAACCTTGGAATTACCATGGTCTCCAAGTTATCAATGAATGCCCAAGTGGACAAATTAGCAAGTTCAAGCTTCATTGCTATGAAAACTCTGCAACGAATATACCCCACCCCTTGGATTTTCACACATGGTCCAATCCACTATCTCTCTTGTACTGTCTAAACTTGATTACGCCAGTTGCCTCTATCACAGATCATCTTTATCAACTATGAAAAGACTACAACGGATTCAGAACTCTGCTGCCAGACTACTCCTACACGTAAGGCCACAAACCAACATCTCCTCTGCCTTGAGGGCCCTACATTGGTTACCGATTGCCAGAAGATCCAAATTCAAGCTGCTTTATATCACCCACAAGACAATACATGGAACAGGACCGCTTTTCATCAGGAATAAAATCACCAAATACATCAACAAAGGAACTTCCGCTCCAGATTGGCACCTTGCATCGAAATTCCACCATACAAGAAAAAAAACATAGGTGACACATCTTTCTCTGTTCAAGTAGCCAAACTATGGAATTTGTTACCCCCAAACATAAGATACACAGATAACTAACTTACCTTCAGAAGACTACTCAATAGTTGGCTCTTTCATACATAACCACTATACTCAGATACAAATGTAGATCATATCCCAGCGCCAAACCTAATTTTAATACTATAATCTCCCAAACAACCTTTCTAAATACTTTCCTCACCTATCCCTCCCTTTAATCATTCCAAAACTCACTTTACTACTATGATCTCTCTAATCTATTTCTAGAGATTCTTCCCTCCTCTATATCTCCTTATACTCATCCCAAACCTCCTCCTACTACTATGATCTCTCAATAAACACTTTCTAGACTCTTTCATCTTCTATCCCCCATTATCCTTTTCAATCCAACTAACAGACCCACATGTCCACCGCTCAAATTAACTCAAATTTCAGTATACGAATCCACCACTACCCTTTTTGGGTTCCGGAGAAGAGTGCTACTCCCCGAAAAGCGCTTTGACGCCTTGTCAGGGGTAGTAAGCACTATATAAATACAATTACAATGCAATACATAGTTGAAACCCTTGATCCCATCTGATCTGCATTGTAGCCATTTTGATGACCTTAGACAATTTAATAATCAACATGCTCACATGCTAACATTTCAAGCTAAAGCTCACCCTAGCATGTGGTGCCTCAGAGGATGGTTACTATTTTGACTTCTGGGTTCCACAGCAGTTGCTGCAGTGAATGTACTAACCTACTTAGCCACCATAACTACTTGTGTGTTAGTGAAGCATAATGTGTGTCACTGATTACTAATGGCAGTGTTGGAGTTGGTGAAGAGACTGCATATATATTAACAAATATTAAACAAATATTTTATTTTGTACGTTTACTTGGGTACACCAAGAAGGTAATCCTTTCACAGGGCCTAGCACTTTATCGTCTTTGTTTCAAACTGACCACTTACAGCACCAAAGACAGGGGCAGTTACTATATCTACTGGTGAGCGGCGCTGGTGATAAAATAGCTGTGCTTGAGTAGCATCCTCTAAAGTCTAAACAAACATTTTGGCCCATGACTTTTAGTTATATATGAAGGAAAAGGGGGGAGAAGGATGAGAGAGGAGGAAGGATTGAGAAGGAAATAAGATTAGAAAGTGAGTTGCACAGAGAAGTGGAAGGTAGAAGAAGAATGACCAAAATAAAGAAGAGCCGAGGAGTGAGTTGGGAACGTTGTGGCTAGAGATAAAAAGAATGCATGAGTGGGGAAAAGGAGAGGAGAAAAAAGCCAAAAGGTTAAGAAATGTTTGGGGATAGAACGTTTCCAAACTCTGCTCGAAGTTGTGCCCACGTGCCCCTCGCAGTATGGCAAAATGTCCCAGGGGTGGTTTTGGTTCCAATCCGGCTCTGTTTGTGTAGCATGTTGGATGTAACTGACATATTAAAGTGCTACTTTAATTCATTCCCTTGCTGCACTGTTGTTTTAATGCATGTTTTGTCGAGTCCCTTCGTGGGGGTATGCTTGCTTGCATGTTTAAATGGGAAACGGCCACTACAACGAGGCCGTTTCAACGAAAACCATAACCACGCATGCATTACAACGCATGCGTGGTTACCACGACAGCCTTTACCACGCACACTTTTACTACGAGGTACGTAGTAAAGGCATGTGTGGTAAAGGGTACATATAAACACTCACCTTTAGACGAGATGGTAGGCAATCGGCATCGCAGAAGAAGGAAACGGCCGTTTTTTTTCTCCTACGTATGACGTCACCACTCAAAAATACGTGGAGAAAGATAGGCGTGTAAATAGTATTCCGTAGTAACGCATGCGTGGTAAAGGCATGCGTTACAACGGAGTTCGTTGAAAAAACATACAACCTGTTTAAATGCAAGCTCAAGCAAAGTATTCCAGTTTGTGTGCCTGGGGAGGAAACTTTATTAGAGAACAAGTTATTAGACCAACTGAGGGAATCGCGGTGCTAACTAAACATTTCCGAAAATAACGTGTGTCCTGCAGTTGAAAACTCACCACCAGCTGCTCTGGTGGAAGGAAAAATTCATGCTGCGAACATTTCCTGCACGCGCTTACGCCATAGCCTCAAATACTGCACCGTATTCAAAATCAACTGCGATGCATGTAGGTTTTTTTTTTTTTTTGAAAACCTTTATTTATATAGAAGTGTACACCACTATTTACCCGAACATCCCGGGGGCACGGCAGCATATCGAAAGGCCTATTATCATGGCATACATCGTTCACAGTTCCGGATAAGTGAGGTTCAATTTTACCATTCAATCAGGATGACATCAATAACGTAAAAGCTGCAATATAACGTAAAGAGACGTGGGTGTCGGGAGCCTAACCGTAAGATATAGTCATACATCGGACGAACCAAACCAGAAGTTCCGCATATTGAGACGACCACAAAGAAGGTATGGGTCACATAGCAGAGAATCAGGATATACGTGCATTCAAATATTACGAGCACCGAATAGACGCCCGCCCAAGTACACCAATAATGCAGCAACAGTTAAGACATGAATCACAACAAATCAATGAAAACTCAGGGAATTATCCAATAGACCGATCCCACATCCGAAGAAAGGAGGAAAGAAAAAGGAAAACCAAAAGAGCGAAGGAAAAAGGCCATAGAAACACAAAAAAGAAAAATAATAAACCCCAACCCTCAACCCCCCCACCCCGCACACCTGTAGATGGCTACGGCCTACCCCCCTAGCAGCGTGCCTGTCGCCCAGTAACTAAACCCGAAATATAGAAGAAAGAGGAGAAAGAATAGAGAGGAAAATAAGGATCCGAAATATAACTGTGAGGGAGGAGCCAGAGGATATGATCAAACACTTCGGCCACGACCCTCCCCCGACCAACAAATGAATAAATATCAAATCAGTACTACATCTTCACATACAGCAAGAACCACAGGGAGGGGGAGGAGGGAGAGATCGTAACGTTTCACCGTGTCGAGAATACAAACATCAATGCAACGGGCAGGTAGACCAGCAAACAATCATGTCGTGTAACTCACCCCAACCCTTCCTGATCACGAAACCAACCCAATAAAGGATAATGTGGAGCGGACCACCCAGCAAAAAATAATCATAACGTAGGCCAGAGTCACGACAATGATATAAATCAGGTAGAGCTTTCGTACGGTGGGAATACAAAAAGTCAATTAAGCAAGTCAATTGTAGCAGTAACGACAAGGCAAGCAAAGGCAAGCCGGAGTCCAGGTGCGCAGTTCGACAGTACAAAGGTAACCCTCCAGAACAAAAGTTCGAATCCAACGAAGCGGGAGCAAACAGCGGCCCACCATGAGTCCCAGGTACCCGGGAAGGAGCAGATCTCCGCGGCTTGTGGAAGTCCTCGAAATCCAGGCAACGAGGAAGCAGAGGGTCAAAAGTCACCGGCCCATCAAGCGGCCGAAGAACAACAACAGCAACTCCTGGCGCAGCCGAAGGGGGTGAGGCAATGGCGGCATCAGGACGACAGGGGTGCATAAAAGAGCGGCGGCTCAAAATGGCGGCGAGCCGCACGGGGTCAGCAGAGGCACCGGGGGCCAAGACAGCGTACAATGACAGCAAGGCGTCCAGGACATCTCCGGGCGTGGGCGCCCGAGTACACACCCAGGCCTCTGCACAATCCGGCCGGCAAGGAGCATCGGTGCAGAGCGGAGTACCCCCCACGTTGTCGGCAGCCATCTTGTGAGTTTCGCCACCCTACACTTCACCGTGGGCCCCCAAACAGTTCCCAAATGTAGGACTTTACAGACCCCCGGAGGCTCCCAACAACGGTCTCACCGGCACAGGATGAGAGAGCGCCCGATGGGGGGGATCCTCTCCGAACAGCGGCAGGCCCCACAGGCAAGATCCAGGCGCGGGGTCCAGGACCGCCGGACAGGACAAAGGCGAAGGGACCCCTTCACACGGTCAGCCCCAACACAGCTCGTCCCCCTCCAGCCGCACGGCCCAGTCATCGGGCCGGTTCAGGATCTCCAGAGCACACGCACAACGGTTCCCACCAGTGGCTCACTTTCGCGGCCGGGGCCGGCAATATCTTCTCCGCCGGTCGGGTCCCGCAGGAATCTCTTCACCGCCGGTCGGGTCCCGCAGGCGAGGTCCCGGTCTCGAGCGCCCGGAGGCCCCAATCTCACCGAGGGCACAGCTGCGGATCCACAGCACCCAGGGACCTCCGGATCAGACGGTGAGTAAGAGTGGGTGTTCAAAGTTCGAATTCTGTATGGAAATAGCGTCGCAGTGAAGGATATATGACAGGATAGTCGGAGTTAGCCGGAGGGTCGACGGAGCCTAGCTAAAAGGCGGCCATTACGTCCGCGAGCTAGGCTCCTCCCCTCCGATGCATGTAGGTTTGACATCTTTTTCAGATGAAAATGCCAGGTATTAGTTAATGTTCTGACATCCTGGGAGGGCCAGGAACAGGTGCTTCAGTGACGATTTATATAAAAGTTTCTCTGTTTTTTGTAACACCGCTGTTGAGCCTAAATTAAAATGTATAGCTCCAAGGGGAAAAAACAGATAAGCTGATTTTTCCAATTTTTGAGCATACCCAGAAAAAAAAAAAATAGTCATGTTAGTAAAATAATGTACTGGTGCATTCCCTTTCTGCTTCCAAATTCGTTTCTTCAGGACAGGAAAGACAAGAATCCCACTTTGCATAAATCTATACATGGTAGTCAATGGTCTATTTGGTCCCTCTAGCTCTGCAGCTCTCTACTGAAGGGTCGGGCCAACCATGATATATAGCTGAGGTGCCATCCCACCCTCTGCCCTCCCTCATTTGGACTAATTCCAGATTCGTTATGGTAGAGGAGTGACCCACCTACTTTTGTTTGGGAGAAGGTTAATTGGAATAAATCAAACCTGACTTTCTACCCCCCCCCCTTTATATGAGAAGCCCAGACTTCCAAGGGGACCCTAAAAAGGCAGCTGGCTTTATTGACGATACCAAGAGTTGTCTAATCGACTTCCCTCCTTTAGGTATACTATGTGGTCGTTCTCCAACTCTCACATATAAGCAACCACTGCCTTGTGAATTCTCCTTAGGAATTCAGGGCTTTAAAAAAAAAACAAGGATTCTGGCAGTATGTGGTGATCTCCCTCCGCTTTATCTTTGTGTCGTGGTCCCTAGAAGGCCTCTCAGGATCAGCTCGTTGCTCAATTGGGTCCACCTATTGACAACCTCAATTCCCAAATGCCATGACGGCACGGAAGTTTAAGGGGGTCAATCGGGGGAAGGAAAGGATGGGAACAGCGGGGAGGGAGACCTGTAAAGGAGAAAAAGGTTTCTATAAGATATAGACTCAACATAGACATGTAAACAGAACCTACTTATTATCACATAGCAGTCGCTGTCTACCTGTAAAGAAAAGTAACCGTGTTGGATAGCCTTGTAAAGAAAGACGATTGTGTAGTCATCTGAGCCTTCTCTAGGCTATCTAGATTTCTGCGTGGTAGCAGACCTTTGTATAACACTCAAGATTGGATACTGGGGATAAATGAACAATATATAAACATCACCTCGCCATGCTACAATCTACTTATGCATTATACATGGAAAGAAATTAATCTCTGGTACCCACCCGTATGGGTGTGTAGTTAGGCTACACAAGGGAAGAAGGATAAGCTATTCCAGCTACCACTCTATGACCCCCCTGCTAAGATGAGACAAACATACACACACATCAATATCAAATATATATGTCATGGTATTCCATTAGAGTTTTGTAAATCAAAAATGATTGGCTTTAAATATTCAGGTTGCAATCCTATGAAAGGTCTGTCTTTTGAGTACTGAAACGATATTCCACCTGGTATCAAAGGTCACTCCCAAGTGCGAGTGAAGTGCAGTACATAATGTTATTAGCGAAACGATAAACTCTTGTGTAGTAGTAGTTATCTCTGAAGTGCTAGCGCTTTGGAAGTTCAAATTACTCTTGGCGGTGTCACCCACACGGTAGAAACGAATGGAGAAGTGAGCGCTGCAAATTAGGTAAAGGACTCTTGGCGGCGTCACCCACGCCGTAAAAACAACTAAGGGGAGCAATGTACAGTAGGTAAATGACTCTTGGCGGTATCATCCACACCGTAGAAACAAATGGAGCAGTGAGCGCTGCAAATTAGGTAAAGGACTCTTGGCGGCGTCACCCACGCTGTAGAAACAACTGAGGTGAACAATGTACATTAGGTAAATGACTCTTGGCGGCGTCACACACGACGTAGAAACGAATGGAGCAGTGAGTGCTGCAAATAGGGGAAAAGACTCTTGGCGGTGTTACCGACACCCTTACCCCACCGAGCAGAAATATATTATCAGGCTGAACGCTGTAGTCTCAGGACGTGTGCATCCATGCACTCAGAATAATCAGCAATGTTTGTTGCTCCGGCATAGGCTTTCAAGCCGACCGGAGCCTTCTCATCGCGTCACTTCCTGTGCGCGCGCAACGAGCAGCACAGGCAGCTGGGAGTGGTAGTTTCTGAAGGCCGCCTCCCCCTACCATTTCTCCCGCATCTTGCGGAAAAGGGCAGCGGCCCTTTTCCAATATGCTCGGGGCACGAGAGGCTCAGCGGTCGGGGTTCCAACCATGACAGCACATCCCTCTCCCGAAGACCGCTGACACGAACCAGGTTTGTTGGGGTAACGCGCATGAAACAACCTGACACACCTAGGGGCATGGAGTCCTGTGGCAGGTTCCCAAGAGTATTCCTCCACACCGTACCCTTTCCATGATATGAGGTACCACAGTTTGGAACCTCTCATCTTAGAACCCAGAATGGCGCGTACTTCATACTCCGGTTCGTTGTCAACCCATATCGGGGATGGATTCTTTTTCACAAGAGTATAGGAGGGTTTCAAAAGAGATACATGAAACACAGGATGTATCTTCATTGTTTTTGGAAGCACCAATAACGGTAAACATTGTTTACCACGAAGTTTTTACAACGCGGTACCTTTAGCACGCATCCCTTACAATGCAAGTCGTTACCACGACTTGCTCTGGAGGGCGCTAAGGGATTAAAAATAGTAAATTTACTATCCAAACACCTTCCCTAGGGTCCACGGGGACTGGTGTTAGAATAGTAAATTATACTATTCGAAATCCGCGCCCCCCAACGCAAGTCGTGGTAACGACTTGCGTTGTAAGGGATGCGTGGTAAAGGGATGCGGTGTGACGGTACGCGTTGTACCGTCATACATCCACCAATAACATAGCCAAGGGCGATTTCACCTTCTTTATTTTGTACGGCCCGATGTATTTTGGGTTGAACACGCTGTATCGACGAAAGCGGATGTTTCTCGTGGAGAGCCATACTACATCTCCTACTTTGCATTTAGGAGCTGGAGAGCGATGTTTGTCTTCCTGGACCTTGTATGTCTTTTTGGCCTTTTCCAGGCTTCTGTAAATGCTTTTCAAGGTTTGCTGTATGTGTTCTGTCCTGATTTGTACTTCGGGTATTTCTTGTGTAGCCAATGGGTGTATCAAGGAGATGAAACGGGGTTGGAACCCATAGTTACTGTAATAAGGAGAGTACTGTGTAGATTGATGTTTAGCGCTATTGTAAGCAATCTCTGCTAGACAGAGCAACCCCACCCATGCATCTGAATTCTTTTCTACGTAGCACAGCAAGTATTGTTTGAGAGTTTGATTTAGTCTCTCAGTTTGTCCGTCTGACTGTGGGTGGAAGCTAGTAGATTTGGATGTTTTCATGTGTAAAGAGGTACACCAGGCTTTCCAGAATTTCGCTGTGAACTGAGGGCCCTTGTCTGAAATGATATTGGCTGGAGGTCCATGTAGCCTAATTAAGTTTTTCAGTAAAAGCTTAGCTAGTTGTTCAGAAGAGGGTTCTTTAGCACAAGCGATGAAGTGTCCCATCTTTGTGAGACTATCCACCACTACTATGATAGCCGTACATCCTTGATCTTTTGGTATTCCTACTATAAAGTCAAGGGAAATAGTCTCCCAAGGTACCAAGGGTGTAGAAAGAGGTTGTAACAGCCCTAGGGGTTTCTTATGCTCTGTCTTTGCTGTTACACATATCTGGCATCTGTGTATCATTTCTGTAGTGTCTTTGACTACAGATGGCCACCAAAACTGTCTATAGATCCTCTCAAGGGTTTTCTCTATCCCGTTATGGCCTGCGCTGGGTGTTGAGTGACACCATTGTAGTACTTCTTTTCTTAGGGTCTGATTAGGCACCAGTAATTGTTTACCTTTCAGTGGGAGACCGTTGATGACTTTCCATTGTTTGTTTTCCTTCAGCCAATTCTGCCAATAACGGTTCCTGATTCCTTGTGCTGTTTTCTGAAGGAAAGTATCCGTCTGAAGTGCCCGAATTTCCTTCATGGGTTCCAAAATGGAATGGATTTGTTCGGCTTTGTTTTCCTCAGGGGTTTCTTGTCAAGACAGTGCATCGGCCTTTCTGTTCTCTGAGCCAGGCCTATAGGTAACTATGTAGTGAAACTCTGAGAAGAACATCATCCAGCGTAGTTGTCTGGGGATAACATGCGGGTAGACCGCATGAACTGCAGGTTGCGGTGGTCAGTATACACTGTCACCACATGTTTGGTTCCTAACAAAAGTTGTCTCCAGTTGCTGAATGCTTCTTTAATGGCTAGAAGTTCCTTCTCCGCAATGGTGTATCTAGTCTCGGCCTGATTAATCTTTCGTGACATATAGGCAACGGGATGGAGCTGACCCGTGGTGGGATGTCTCTGCGACAAGATAGCTCCTATCGCTACATCAGAGGCATCCGCCTCCACGATGTATGGTCTTTCTGGGTCAGGGTGAGCCAAGATGGGGGCTGTAACAAGAGCTTTTTTCAGGCTCTGGAAGGAGTTCTCAGTTTCCTTTATCCAGAGAAATTATGTGTTTTTCTTCAATAGTTGAGTGATAGGACCCACTACATTAGAAAAGTGATTAATGAATCTGGGATAAAAATTCGCAAATCCAAGAAAACTTTGGATGTCTCGCACATTGGTAGGTTGGGGCCAGTCTTTTACAGCTAGTATCTTCCTTTCAGGCATCTTTTGTCCGTTTGGTGTCAGCATGACGCCCAAGAACTCTACTTCTTGTACGTGAAACTCACACTTACTGAGCTTACAATACAGCATGTTTCGTCTTAGGGCCTCAAACACTTGGCACACATGTGAACGATGTTCTTCTCTCGGCGATGAATAGATTAAAATATCGTCAATATAGGCCACCACGAACTTATCCAAATACTTCCGCAAAACCGCATTCACAAAATACTGAAACGCCGTAGGAGCGTTGCACAGCCCAAAGGGCATTACTGTATACTCATACAGTCCATATCTTGTGCGAAAGGCCGTTTTCCACTCGTCGCCCCCTCTTACCCATACCAAGTGGTATGCTCCTTTTAAATCCAGACGTCTATAAATTACAGCGGTCTTTACCTGTTCCAGGAGAACCGGAATCAAGAGCAGTGGATACCTATTTTTGATTGTTACATTGTTTAACGCTATGTAGTCGATGCACACTCTCTTCTCTCCATTCGGTTTAGGAATAAAGAAGAGAGGAGAGGCAGCTGGAGATCTAGAGGGGCGTATAAACCCGTTATCGAGGTATTTATCTAGATATTCTCTTAAGTGAGTGTTCTCTGATTCAGTCAATGCATACAGTCTTCCACAAGGAATTACTGCCCCAGGAATCAAGTCAATCTGGCAATCATAATGTCTATGAGGGGGTAATGTGTCAGCTGACTTTTCTCCAACCCCAGCACTGGCACCAACGACATCACTCCGTCACAAGACCTCTGCGACTCCCTCGCCTTGTTCTTCCACCGCAAGATCGCCGACATCCACAACAGCTTCGGCGCCCCACCCACGCACCCAACCGTCGAACCAACGCCCCCCACCGCCACCCTTCGCACCTGGACCACGGTGACCACCGAAGACACAGCCCGCACGATGAACACCATCCACTCCGGATCACCGACCGACCCCTGCCCACACCACGTCTTCAACAAGGCCGACTCCACCATCGCACCCCAACTCCAGAACATCATCAACGCCTCCTTCAACACCGCCACCTTCCCGGAGAGCTGGAAGCACGCTGAGATCAGCGCCCTCCTGAAGAAACCTACAGCGGACCCCACCGATCTCAAAAACTTCCGCCCCATCTCGCTCCTCCCTTTTCCTGCTAAAGTCATCGAGAAGATCGTCAACAGACAGCTGACCGCCTTCCTCGAGACGAACGGATCCCTCGACCCCTCGCAGTCCGGCTTCAGAGCCAACCACAGCACCGAGACCGCCCTCATCGCAGCCACCGACAACATCCAGACCCTGCACGACTAGGGGGAAACAGTGGCCCTCATCCTCCTGGACCTCTCCGCTGCGTTCGACACGGTCTGCCACCGCACCCTAGTCCAGCGCCTCAGCAACATCGGTATCCAAGAGAAGGCACTGGAGTGGATCATCTCGTTCCTCGCCGGAAGAACACAAAGAGTCCGCCTCCCCCCGTTTCGCTCCGAGGCCACCGAAGTCATCTGCGGCGTCCCGCAAGGATCTTCACTCAGCCCCACCCTCTTCAACATCTACATGAAACCTCTCGCAGCCATCGCACGCCAGCACAACCTCAACATCATCTCTTACGCCGACGACACCCAGCTGATCCTCTCCCTCACCAGAGACCCCGACACCGCCAGAACCTGCATACACGAAGGGATGAAAGACGTCGCCGAGTGGATGAAGGACAGCCGCCTGAAACTGAACTCGGACAAGACGGAAGTCCTCATACTGGGATCTTCGCCCTCCGCCTGGGACGACTCCTGGTGGCCCCCAGCCCTGGGCACCGCACCCAAGCCAACCGACCACGCACGCAACCTGGGCTTCATCCTGGACCCCTCCCTCTCGATGACCAGACAAGTCAACGCCGTCTCCTCATCGTGCTTCAACACCCTGCGTATGCTTCTCAAGATCTTCCGCTGGATCCCGACCGAGACCAGGAAGACTGTCACCCAGGCACTCGTCACCAGCCGACTGGACTACGGAAACGCCCTCTACCCCGGAACCACAGCCAAGCTACAGAAAAGACTCCAGCGCATCCAGAACGCCTCCGCCCGACTCATCCTGGATGTCCCCCGACGCAGCCACATCTCCAGCCACCTGAGGAACCTGCACTGGCTCCCCGTCGACAAGAGGATCACGTTCCGGCTCCTCACCCACACACACAAGTCTCTCCACGACCTGGGCCCCAAGTACCTCAACGACCGCCTGACCTTCTACACGCCCACCCGCCAGCTACGGTCCACCAGCCTCGCCCTCGCAGCCGTACCACGCATCCGAAGAGCCACCGCCGGAGGAAGATCCTTCTCTTACCTGGCTGCCAAGACTTGGAACTGCCTCCCCATCCACCTTCGGCTGATCCAGGACCATCTCGCCTTCAGGAAACAACTCAAGACCTGGCTGTTCGAACAGTAGCATACCCCTCCCCCCAAGCGCCTTGAGACCCTCCCGGGTGAGTAGTGCGCTATACAAATGGCATGATTGATTGATTGATTGATTAAAGACATCCTGATAGTCATTGTAACAGGGCGGTAGTTGGACATCCGTCTCTGCGGTTGTGGCTACAATATGCGAAGTAGTTACTGTGATTTTGGATAGCTAAGGCTCCCCTAAACAATGATCGCCACACCAAGAATCCCCAAACTCCACATGTTTTTCTTTCCAATTAATCACCGGGTTGTGCAGTCTCAACCAGGGTAGACTTATTATTAAGCCATACTGTGGGGCCTCAATAACATTGAAACTCAGCCATTCACAATGTGTTTCTCCACATCTCATCTCCAACCTGTCTGTGTGGAATCTTATGGGACCTGCACTCAGCTTTTTTCCATCAACTGCCAACACCTCTTCGGGGTTTTCCTTTTTTTGTAACCCAAGACACAAGTTTTTTGCCATACCTTCATCTATGAACAACCCTGTGGCCCCTGAGTCGATCATGGCACTCAGAGCTTGCCATCCTTTGTGAGTCTTTAACTTCACTGGAAGAAAGAAGTGTTGAGAAGAAGTCTCTGTGTTGTCAGTTATGGAAGGGATATGAACGCCACCCAAAGATTTCCCTTCTGTAATCCTTGAGTGTGTTAGTTTTCCGGAGGGCTATCACGGCTTACTACTGCGGTACGTTATGCTCCAAAGCTTGATCAGGGTTTTGCAAGGCATTCTTTTACAAAATGCCCCTTTTTTCTGCAGTACATGCAAAGACCTGTTTTCCTTCTCATCTCGCGTTCAGCTTGGGTTAAGGGAGCCAGCAACGTCCCTATGTCCATAGGTTCAGTGGAGGGCCCCGCACCCCCTCCTGTACTCCTGCCTTTTCGAATCTCATTGTTGGTCTGTCTACTCTTTTCAATCCCCTCGGCGTTCACCCATTCAATAGTCTAGCCGTAACGTGAGATTAATTAAATCGATACAGGATGAGGGTTGTGGATCGATCATGAGCAGAGGGAGTCCCAAACTGGAAAGGGCTCACACTAACGCCACGGTCTATCTGAATATTAAACGGGTTCCTCTGTAACCTGTTTACTGTATCCTGCAGGGCTGCTGTCTCTGCCCTAGAGGCCGCAACCTCTGCCCTGGAATCTGTAATTTCTTGCCGTAGCATGACTAACGTGGCTTACACGTCTTCTAAGGTTGCCATGGAAGCAACAAACCGACCAGGAGAGGTATATTATAATTAGGCTGATTAATCTGTTGCGGTCCCTCGAAGGCCTCTCAGGATTGGCTCGTTGCTCAAATGGGTCCACCTATTGACAACCTCAATTCCGAAATGCCATGACGGCACGGAAGTTTAAGGGGGTCAATCGGGGAAAGGAAAGGATGGGAACAGCGGGGAGGGAGACCTGTAAAGGAGAACAAAGTTTCTATAAGATATAGACTCAACATAGACATGTAAACAGAACCTACTTATTATCACATAGCAGTCGCTGTCTACCTGTAAAGAAAAGTATTCGTGTTGGATAGCCTTGTAAAGAAAGACGATTGTGTAGTCATCTGAGCCTTCTCTAGGCTATCTAGATTTCTGCGTGGTAGCAGACCTTTGTATAACACTCCAGATTGGATACTGGGGATAAATGAACAATATATAACCATCACCTCACCATGCTACAATCTACTGATGCATAATACATGGAAAGAAATGAATCTCTGGTACTCACCCGTATGGGTGTGTAGTTAGGCTTCACAAGGGAAGGGAAGGAGACAGTGGCAGTGTTTCCGACCCGCTTGCCGGTCAACCTCGCTCCAGAGAACTTTTAAATTACGTGTCAGTGATTGTGTCACTTTTTAGAACAGAATTAGCGCTAAATGTGAAAATCTGTGTTTTATTTTTAAAATTGAATTCGCATTGCACGCACTACTTTTCATCAACACTTGCCTCTAATTTCTTTGTTGTGCCTCCACAGTTGACTATAGCGCTGCTTCCCGCCTCCCAACTTACACCGCAGCAAAGGGGGTGGTAGACATTTGCAGCACTTCCGGTCCCACTAGGAGCGGTTAGCGCTCTAGTGGATGCACCCAGGGCTATTTAGGCAGAGCACCGGGGGAGCTCGCGGCAGGAAGGAGACAGTGGCAGTGTTTCCGACCCGCTTGCCGGTCAACCTCGCTCCAGAGAACTTTTAAATTACGTGTCAGTGATTGTGTCACTTTTTAGAACAGAATTAGCGCTAAATGTGAAAATCTGTGTTTTATTTTTAAAATTGAATTCGCATTGCACGCACTACTTTTCATCAACACTTGCCTCTAATTTCTTTGTTGTGCCTCCACAGTTGACTATAGCGCTGCTTGCCGCCTCCCAACTTACACCGCAGCAAAGGGGGTGGTAGACATTTGAAGCACTTCCGGTCCCACTAGGAGCGGTTAGCGCTCTAGTGGATGCACCCAGGGCTATTTAGCCCTCGCACCTTCGTGGGCGCGCAGCGATCGCGCGCAGCCCCGCCGAAGACCCGCCAAAGAGCTGCCCGTCTGCGCCCGTCCGCGACAGGACGGGGCAGGGGGCTTGCGGCTCTGTTGTTACTGATATCATGGAGGTACCAATAACCACCCCTCGCATCAGGTATACTTCTAATGCCCTCCTTGCCTTACAACCTCAGAGCAAGTCTAGATGTACTAACAGATTGTCTGTATGCCCCGAAGGGCCATTCTCCTGTATTTCATGCGGGTTTCAAGCCACCCACTCCCACACTATACTCGGGTGCCCCTCTGATAAGATAAATATTCCTAAAGGCTGGAAAAGCTTTCTACTAAATGTAAGATCCCTCCCAAAACATCACATACAACTCTGGGACTTGATACATAGTATCAAACCAGAGATTTGTTTCATTACTGAAACCTGGCTTAAACCCCACACCATTCCCACTATCACCTTAGGAATACCGATGGGGTATAACATTTTGCGCCAGGACCGACTTGAGAAAGTAGGAGGCGGGACCGCCATTATATATAAAGACACTCTAAATATCAGAATATTAGAACAAGTAATGTTACCTACTATGGAAGTAGTGATTTTCCATCTAAAAGCTAACTCTAAGGTACATTGGAAAGGAGCACTGGTATACCGCCCACCCGGACCTAATGCTCGTTTCTCCCTAACCTTAGCTGAACTCTTAGCTCCTTACATTAAAACTAATGAAAACTTTATCTTACTCGGAGATTTTAATTTTCATATTGATGCTGCAGACCAACCTGATACAAAAGCACTTCTGACAGACCTTGCCTTGCTGGGCCTACATCTTCGTAACACTGGCCCTACTCATTTAGGTGGCCACACCTTGGACTTAATTTTCACCTCACTCCCCAACGTCTATTGTCACCCTCCCAACTACATTTCCTGGTCTGATCACAAAATTATAGACTTTACTTTTTTGCATCTACCTGAGTCTACTAATCACCCTATTACACAGCCTGTTAAACGTAGACCATGGCATAAAGTCACTCCTGCCAGATTTGCACAAGTCTGGAAGCAGCCAATATTTCTAAACACGGATGACGTTGAGACTTCCCTTTCTAAATTCAACTCTACTCTAATGACAGCCATCAACACACTAGCTCCCCAGAAAACTGTTAAACAGCCAACCACTGCTAAGAGGGAAACATGGTACACTGAGGCCCTCAAAGTGGAAAAGCAGGGGTGTAGAAAATTGGAAAAGCTGTGGAGACGGACACGTGAGGGAGAAGATAAGGATCGATACTTGGCAGCCATGACCACTTATTATAAAAATATAAAAAAAGCGAGGAAATTCAGTCTTACCTCCCAAATAACAGAGGCAGGCGACTCTACCCGAGAGCTATTCAAAATTATACAAGCCTTTACTAATCCAGTAATGTGTGAGAGCCCGGATATTTTTACCCAAGATCTATGTAATAAAATCTCTCAATTTTTTGAGGATAAAATTGAGGGGATATACAAAAAAATTCTGAAAGTCGCAGGTCCTTTAGAGACTGAGACCTCTGAAATCTCCCCAATGGTGACTCATGGCAATACCCTTCATGCAATCCTTGAAATAACTTTACAAGACCTGACTATACTTATTAACAAAATGAAAACTGGTTCCCCCACTGATTTGATCCCTGCTAAAATGATTTCCTCTTTGACGGAATCATTAGGCCCCACTATCCAAAAACTAATGAATCTTTCCTTTGCCGAGGGACAACTTCCACAACCCTGGAAAGAAGCGGTAGTGAACCCTATACGCAAAAACACCACTCTACCTTGGTCAGAACTCTCCAACCTCCGCCCCATTTCCCTCCTCCCTTTTATTAGCAAACTGGCTGAGAAACACGTTAATACCATCATCTCCAGCTTTATCGAGGCGACAGGGGGCCTGGACCAATCTCAATCTGGGTTCAGGCCCAACCACAGCACTGAATCGGCCCTCCTCTCGGTGACTGATAAGATCAAAATGTCACAGGATAGAGGGGGATCCATGATTCTAGTGCTGTTGGACCTGTCTGCGGCCTTTGATACCGTGTCTCATAACATCCTTCTCAGCCGTTTGCAGGGAGTGGGGATTGGAGGCTTAGCACTATCTTGGCTGGAGAGTTTCCTTTCCGGGAGGTCGCAATCTATCAGCTTAGGCCCCTATTGTTCCATCTCGAGGGAACTCACGAAGGGGGTGCCACAGGGCTCATGTCTCAGCCCTACATTGTTTAATGTATACGTGGCCCCCCTTGCTGAGATTGTGCGGAAGTATGGGTTCACACCGGTTTCCTACGCTGATGACACCCAGCTTCACTACCCTTTCAGCTCCCTTGGCCCTAGAGTCATGGAGAACTTTGCTGAGGGTATGAGAGCAGTGTCACACTGGATGGCTGCAAATTGCCTCCAATGTAACGTTGCAAAAACAGAGGTTATGCTCTTCGGCAAAGCAAGCCTTCTGTGGTCCCCAGATTGGTGGCCGCTGGATTTGGGTCCAATTCCTACATCAAAGCCACATGTTAAAAACTTAGGGGTAAAAATTGACCAAAAATTGACCCTTAAGGAACATGCTAATTATATTGCAGGACAGTGCTTCCACACTATTGGCCTTCTAAGACGAGTCTTCCCATATCTTCCGGATACCTATAGGAAGACACTCGTACAGGCTCTGATTACTAGCCGCCTAGACTACTGCAACGGCCTGCTGACATTAGCAAATGCAGATGCAGTGGGCCGTTTGCAGGTAGTTCAGAATACTGCAGCCAGACTGGTCATGAGTGCACCGGCTAGGACTCCCTCTAAGCCATTGTTGGAGGAGCTGCATTGGCTCCCTATACGGCAGCGTATCAGTTTCAAGATATGCTGCACGGTCCACAAGTGATTATATGGGGATAGTCCTAAATACCTGTCTCAATCTCTGGAGTTGTATCAACCCAGCCGATCACTCCGTTCAAGCAATCAAGCTCTGTTGAAACCCCCTGCAACAAAAAAATCCAGACAGGGAGACCGAGCATTCTCCTCAGTTGGCCCTGCCTTATGGAATAAACTTCCTACAGACTTGAGAATGACCACCAACCATCTGTCCTTTAGAAAGGCATTAAAAACTCTTCTCTTTCAGGAAGCATCTCAAACTCTTTAACCATCTTCCTCTGACTCTGTTAATGTTCTGACCGGCAAAGCGCGGAGATACCCTTACGGGATTGATTCCAGCGCTATACAAGAAATTAAAATAAAATAAATAAAATAAGAAGGATAAGCTATTCCAGCTACCACTCTATGACCCCCCTGCTAAGATGAGACAAACATACACACACATCAATATCAAATATATATGTCATGGTATTCCGTTAGAGTTTTGTAAATCAAAAACGATGACCTTTAAATATTCAGGTTGCAATCCTATGAAAGGTTTGTCTTTTGAGTACTGAAACTATATACCACCTGGTATCAAAGGTCACCCCCAAGTGCGAGTGAAGTGCAGTACATAATGTTATTAGCGACACAATAAACTCTTGTGTAGTGGTAGTTGTCTCTGAAGTGCTAGTGCTTTGGTAGTTCAAATGGCTCTTGGCGGTGTCACCCACACCGTAGAAACGAATGGAGAAGTGAGCGCTGCAAATTAGGTAAAGGACTCTTGGCGGCGTCACCCACGCCGTAGAAACAACTAAGGGGAGCAATGTACAGTAGGTAAATGACTCTTGGCGGTGTCACCCACACCGTAGAAACAAATAGAGCAGTGAGCGCTGCAAATTATGTAAAGGACTCTTGGCGGCGTCACCCACACCGTAGAAACAACTGAGGTGAACAATGTACATTAGGTAAATGACTCTTGGCGGCGTCACCCACGCCGTAGAAACGAATGGAGCAGTGAGCGCTGCAAATAGGGGAAAATACTCTTGGCGGTGTCACCGACACCCTTACCCCACCGAGCATAAATATATCATCAGGCTGAACGCTGTAGTCTTAGGACGTGTGCATCCATGCACTCAGTATAATCAGCAATGTTTGTTGCTCCGGCGTAGGCTTTGAAGCCGACCGGAGCCTTCTCGTCGCGTCACTTCCTGTGCACGCGCGACAAGCAGCACAGGCAGCTGGGAGCAGTAGTTTCGGAAGGCCGCCTCCCCCTACCATTTCTCCCGCATCTCGCTGAAAAGGGCAGCGGCCCTTTTCCAATATGCTGGGGGCACGAGAGGCTCAGCGGTCGGGGTTCCGACCATGACACTTTGGTAGTTGGGGTATCCAAAGATATTGGAGTAGATGGCTCACTAATCGTGACAGCTTCATCATTGGCATCTATCCACATCCGGGTAAGGTGGTACTACCCGGGCGGACTCAACCATAGATGCAATGGGAGTTCTTAGATAGATACTGTTCATGCAGGGATCCAGATGAGTGATAAATTAAAAATACCTTCAAGTATACCACAGCACTTTGTTTTATTCGGAGGGTACCTGGGGCATGTATAAAAATGTGAATAAATTGGGTTTTTCTGAATATACCCCTTTTAAAGTGCCACACATGTTTCGGCCCTCCCTAGGAGTCCACATGGGTCTGGGGCCTTCGTCAGGGCTGTTTATCTACTTCTTTTTGTCCCTGCTTCTATTGGGGGCATGCACTCCATGCACTCATGTGAGGCCTAATGCACTCACCTGTCTTCTTTATGTCCTCAGTAGATTATCTACTGCTTTCTTTTATCAACCGCCATGCGGATCAGGTGGTAGGTACTGTCTTATAGTCACACATTCATCAAAGTACCAGCACCACGGGAATACCTCTGCTTCCCCACTCCGTCCGCCGCCGTTCTCTAACTCTACCATCTACCGTCAACTGATCATATGCAGAGGTCAACCTAACTGACAGCGGGTGTTCCAAAGAAAGGTGACCCATACACAACCTGGGAAGTGGTAGTGAAGACAAAAGGTGAGGAAGAGGCCATGAGTGGATCTGCATCTCAAATGTTTGTTGTCCGTGTGGGGTTTCCATGTTGGGGAAATTAGTCGCCCCCCTGCTCTACCCAAATAAGCTATCCTACAAACCAAGAGAGCAAACAGATAGAGAGGTTCTTCCACTCTCACCTTAACTGCTTGATGGTCTTGTAAGGTTTGTGAATTGCTGTGGAGTTACACTCAGAGACAGGTCCCTGCATCCAAGAGAAGGACCAAGCCCAAGCACAGCCGTGGCCAAATTTCATTAGGTCTGCAAAAATTAAATGACTTGCTTCTTTGTGCTCGTCTTTCATTTTAGTAATAGCTATTTTATGAAGTAGCTACCTCCAAAACTAAATTGTGTACAAGCATGCATGTATGGGTGTTAGCGCACACCTAACAAGGAAGGTCCGAGCCTTTGATGATGGGACAAGGGTCCAAGGTGCAAACTATTGAACATTACGGCCAGATGGGTGACAAATTGATTCTAATTGTGTTTTGGGGCAGTGCCCTTTGAAGAGGTGAGTCTTGAGATGCTTCCTAAATTGCATCAGATTCAGGCTAAGTGTAATGCAAATCATTACAACTAAAAGGGGAAACGTTCATAAAAAGAGTACAATTTAGTGACAATTGCAAGACGATTTGAGCATTCCTGTTGGTGGGGATGCTGTCCCGTATCTTGGGAGGTACAGACACAGATTACTTGCCCACAGTTTTTTCCTTCTTGCATAACTGCCCCTCGTGTCCGCCATTATCTTGGTTTATGGTCTCACTCTGTCAGTCTGGGGTAGTTAAATTCCTGGGAAGCGAGGCTGGGGTGTCTTTTCTGATGAACTTGAAGGGGATGGAGCTGATATTGAAGAAGATACCAGCCTGCAAGGGCAACCGATCAGAGAAGTTCCTTCAGCCTCCCTCCCAAGCCAAGTGAAAAAATCAATCAATCAATAAATCAGGTTTTTATAAAAGCACGCTAGTCACCCGTGTGGGTCTCAAGGCGCGGGGGGGGAGGGGATGTAGCTCCGGGTGCAGTCGAAAGAGCCAGGCCTTGACGTTCTTCCTGAACGTGTGCAGGGTCAGGGAGCGCCTGATGTTCACTGGGAGCTGGTTCCAGGTATAGGCTCTTCTGCCTGCTCTGCTTCTGCGAATGCGGGGGGGGTCCCTGCCAGGGCGAGGTTGGCGGAGCGGAGGTTCCTCTTGGGTACGTGGAAGGAGACTCTCTCATTGAGGTTTTTGGGTCCGATGTTGTGGAGGGAGTTGTAGGCGTGGGTGAGTAGTTTGAAGGTGACTCTCTTCTCGACAGGGAGCCAGTGGAGGTCTCGTAGGTGTTGAGTCATGTGTTCGTGTCTTGGTGTCCCAAGGACGAGTCTGGCTGCGGTGTTCTGGATGGTTTGGAGCTTGTGTGGAAGAGTTCTGTTGATTCCGGCGTAGAGGGCGTTGCCGTAGTCTAGCCTACTGGTGATGAGTGCGTGGGTGACAGTCCTCCTGCATTGGTGGGGAATCCATTTGAAGGTCTTGCGGAGGGTGCGGAGGCATTTGAAACTGGTGGAGGCGACTGAGTTTATCTGGCGGGTCATGGTGAGGGATGAGTCAAGGATGATGCCGAGGTTCCGTGCATGGTCTGTAGGGGCGGGTGGGCTACCGAGGGCCACCAGGAGTTGTCCCAGGCGGAGGTGGAGGGTCTGAGGATGAGGACCTCCCTCCGTCTTCTACGAGTTGAGCTTCAGGCAGCTATCCTTCATTCAGGCTGTGATGCAGCGCTACTCCAGTAATAACTTCTAAAACCTCATCACCTTTCCCTGAAGTATTAAATCATGCATTTACTCGTCAGTGGGTCCCATAACATTGCGAGTCACTCGTACACACTTTCTCTCTACTTCATGGATTGGTGTGAATCAAAGGAGAGCTGCTGGATCATAGCGGAGTGTCTAAATTAAGCGAAATATTTATAATATGTACATCTGCAGTTTAAATTGGGTTTTTTTTCCATGGTTTTATCAACGAGACAATTTATTCAGACACACCACCATTATTTGTCAATGGATCTGCTAGTAAAAATTAGGCTAAGAATGAACAAGACCAGCTTGATTCTTCATTTATCTAATTTTTATTTAAAGAAAATCTTCTAGCATGACCTGTATTTATTCACTTATAAATTCATTTAATGTAAAATAGATTTAAGGAAAAGAATGAATTTTACCTCATACATTTATATTTCATTTAATTCAAAGCTCAGAAAATAAGCACATTATTATTGAAATAATAAGACATGAATATTAGCAAAAGACATAATAGTTCCCAACGTTCATTTCCCTATTCTCTCTAACTATTAACCTCATCTCAAGACTCCGTATTCATTCAAGTAAAGTTAAAGTTCAGAAAAATTTCAAAGTTCTTACGCCTCAGGAAAATTCAGCATTCCGACAGCATGTCAGGATACACAGATGGAAGAGAGTTTTTTCTTAAGTCCGGACACACTCTTTTATACCCTTTTTCCCTACTTAATCTATCTACTAAAGTAACTATCAGTGTCTTTTAACAGTTCTGATTGGTCAATCCGAGGGGTGGATGAGCATAACCACATCATCTTAATGTTTCATTTCCGCATGATCAGCTCAATGAAAATGGTCTTTGTCCTTATTATATCTGCTTCGCTCATGTCCTTTAACTTGTTAGTTTTGCTTTCTTTCCCACGTTTCTCAGCAAGGATGTCCATTTTGTTGGCACTTAGCTGGACCTTTAGGGCACACTGTCCTTGACCCAATCTACACAGGCAAAGGCAGCTCATACTCGTCTGTAGTTCATTTCACCATGCGCATGCGTACTGCATTTCGATCTCGGAGTCACAGAAACGTCCATTTTGTTCTAGGCCTCATAGGCCAGAACGGGAACTATTATAGAAACAAATACAATCAAATGTTAATTGTTGAATTATAACCCTTCTGTTTACCTCCCCCCTTACTAAGGTATCCCTGTAAGTTATTACCTAGCAGAAAAGCAACATATATGTGTGATTTACTCCCCAGTCTTCATGATTTTTCCACAAATAAACAAACAGAAAGCACAATCATGCAGCTTTTGGTTAGTGTATAGCTGCTGCATTCATTTTACAAGTAACAACATCACTTAGTTAGTTGATTATAGTTTGTAACATGAGCAAATTAGTTTCCCACGTGTACTTGTGTGTCCATTCTATTCTATGTTGATTAATTTTCAAAACCACACGATTAGTTCATGTTATTGTTATGAGAAAGTGACTTCACGAGGGGTATACAAAACTTTGTTTTTCCACCTCGCTTCATCAGCTGCGACGTCCTTTATTCCTTCCTGGAAGCAGAGTCTGGTGTCTCGGGGTTCTTTGTGAGGGAGAGGATGATCTGGGTGTCGTCGGTGTAGGATACTATGCTGAGCCTATGCTGTCTGATGATGGTGGCGAGGGGGGCCATGTAGATGTTGAAAAGCGTGGGGCTGAGCGGTGATCCTTGGGGTACTCCGCAGTTGATCTCTGTGGGTTCGGAGAGGAAGGGGGGCAGTCTGATCCTCTGGGTTCTGCAGGAGAGAAAGGATTGGATCCAGTTGAGGGCGGTACCTTGTATCTCAGCGCCGTGAAGTCTGGCTGCAAGAGTGCGATGTGAGACCGTGTCAAATGCTGCTGAGAGATCTAGTAGGATGAGGGCTGCCGTGTGTCCCTGGTCAAGTAGCATGCGGATGTCATCAGTGGCAGCGAGGAGGGCGGTGTCAGTTCTGTGGTTGCTGCGGAATCCCAACTGGGAGGCGTTTAGGATGGAGTTCTCTTCGATGAAGGCGGTCAGCTGGGCGTTCATGAGTCTCTCGGTAACTTTGGCAGCGAAGGGGAGGAGAGAGCTGGGCCGGTAGTTTTTCGGTAGGGTCGGCTGTGGGTTTCTTGAGGAGGGGTTTCACCTACGCCCGCTTCCAGTTGTCTGGGAAGGTGCCGGATTTGAAGAAAGCGTTGATGGTCCGCCCTAGTTCGGGTGCGATGGCAGCGGCGGCCCTGTGGTAGATGTGCGGTGAGCCGGGGTCCGGGGGGGGGCTCCAGAGTGGACTTTCTTCATGGTCACTGTTATGTGTTCAATGGAGGTGGTGTTCGAGGTCATGATGGTTGGCTTGTCAGCGGCGGTGGGGGAGGCCGGCGGCTGATCGCTGAAGTTGCCGTAGAGGATCTTGATCTTCAGATGGAAGTAGGTGCTGAGCTTGTTGCAGAGTTCCTGGGAGGGTGTGACGTCCGTGGCTTCGCTGGGGGTTTTGGCGAAATGCTGTTTGACGTTGAACAGTTCTTTGGAGTTGGTTGCATTGGTGTGGATTGGGTTCCTGATGAAGGTCCGTTTGGTGTCTCTTATGCGCTGGTGGTATTACTTCAGGGCGCTCCTGTCAGGGTTTCCGTGGTTTTCCGGTTTCACCAGGCTTTCTCGAGGCATCTGCAGGAGTGCCTGGCTTCTTGTAGTTCTGTGGTGAACCCGGCGACCTTCAGGGGGCGTTGTTTGGCGGGGTGGCGGAGGGGTGCAAGCTTGTCAGTGCAGCAGGAGATCCAGCGGTGAAGTCGTTTGGCTGCGGAGTTGATGTCGGTCGTGGCACAGGGGGGGTCAAGGAGGAGGGTGGTGTTGAGGTGTTCCTCTGTGATCTTGCTCCAGTTCCTTCGTGGCGGGCTTGGATGCGGGCTTGGGTGCGGTAGAGGTGTTGAAGGTGAAGTGTATGCAGTGGTGGTCTGTCCAGGGGGGTTGGGTGGTGTGGCTGAAGCGGATGTTTGTCCCTCCTGCAAAGATGGGGTCAAGGGTGTACCCTGCTCTGTGAGTGGGAGTGTTGACGAGCTGCTGCAGTCCGAGGTTGTAGAGGTTGTCAAGGAGGGTGGGGGAATCGGAGTCGTTGTGGTTGTTGAAGTGGAAGTTCAGTTGCCCGAGTAGGATGTAGTCTGTGGAGGCGAGGGCGTGGGGTGCGATGAGCTCGGCAATGGTAGATGCGGACTGAGTGCGAGGTCTTGGAGGTCTGTAGGCCAGGGTGCCGTGTAGCGTGGTCCTGGGGCTGGTCTGGATCTGGAAGTGGAGGTATTCTGTGTTGGAGTGGGGGTCGCCCGTGCTGTAGGTGGAGAGTCGGAGGGAGGTCTTGTGTGCGTTGGCGAGTCCTCCTCCTGGGTGGTGGGGGCGGTCCTATTTTCTGGATCTTGTAGCTGTCGGGGATGGCGATGGCAATGTCGGGGCTGGAGGCAGTGTTGGTCCAGGTTTCCATGAAGAAGGCTACATCGGGCAAGAGAGTGTCACTCAGGTCCCAGATCACTACGGCGTGTCTGTGTAGGGGGCGTACGTTGAGGAGGATGCAAGTCAGGGCTTTGGTGGTGCATGCATCAGGGGGGTCTTTGGCAGCGGTCAAGGGGGAGTTGTCGATGGTGAAGGATCTTTGGCAGTGTCTGCAGGAGAACTGTCCATAGGTGGTGTTCGGTGAGGATCCTTGGCAGTCGGTGAGTCTTCCGGGATTGAGTGTGTGGAGGGCGGCGGAGTCATATCGGCGGGGTGCTGGAGATCCAGGGTTCCTGGCACTGGCCGCGGTCGGGTCGTGGACGGGCGCAGACGTGCTTGCCTTAGGCGCACCTAAGACGCGCCAGCGGCTTCCCTGCTGCGCGACTGCTCAGCGGCTGCCAATAAATAGGGGAGGAGGGAGGGACGAAGCTGGGAGGCAGGAACAAGAGTGAGCAAGGGGGAGGGGTCGCAGGGGCAGCATCGGCGGGCGAGGGAGACAACCGAGGGCACAAGGAGGAACCAGGGGTACACACAAGGTAGAGGGGGGGCAAGAAAAAAAAGCAGGAGCAGTAACAAAAACGGAGCAACAATACAAAAGAAATTACAGCGGGAGCAGAATTACCAGTGGCACAATCACGTTCGCAGGCAGGAGCCTAGCATGCAGCAGCCTCGAACCCCTCGAGGGAGGAGGCAGGGGCTCAAAGGCAGTGATGATGGAGCGGAGCTGCGGGGAAAGAGTGTGCCTGTGACCAGGGTCAAGATGACAAAGGTAGAGCAATAACTGTGCTAATACCTGGTATTTGTGCCAGTGATGGAGCAAGGATTCGCATGTAATGTGACTTGCTTGTATTCAGTCCTCTCGATCTAACGTTAATATACTAATCAACATGTTTGTCTTATTAAATATTGCATTTCACAAAAACATTGGGTAGCTAGAAGAAGTTTGCATATGTGCTTTTACTAATGTTAATCTGCTTGCAAATAAAATGACTGCTGCTTCGCGGGATTTCTTACTGCGCATGCGTCTGTCACACTCACGTGACAGGACGTACTCTTTGCTTTGGAGGGAATCTTTTGCTTCTACGCATTAAAATCTAAGATGGCTGCTCTGTGTTACAGCATGCATGAAGCTTGCACTGCTGCTTTTGCTAAACTGTTTGTTCTGCCTAATTTCTAATGCAATTGTTAAATAAAGTAATGGGAATATAGAGGATAAGGATGAAGTGGTGTAAGTGGTAAACAGTGCATTAATTTTTTTCTGTGTTCTAAAACTGTTTCTTTCTATTTTTTCATGTAACGATAATCTTGAGCCCGGGAGGTGCTATTACTCCATCTTGAAAACCCACATCGCGCATGTCTGACTCTAAAGAGAACTGAAGTAATCTAACCTTGAAGCAATGCCAAGCTACCGCGCACTAGAATATGCGCATGGGAAAACAAACTTTTGAACCCAAACGGAAGAAAACTTTTAATATGTTATAACAATGTATTTGTTAATAGAACATTCATTGTCGGGTGGAATAAAACATACGTGGGAAAAATACATTGATGGGCGGGAAAGCAGACATTAATATTCATTCTGAAAGCTTCATTTTAGTGTGGTGTGATGACCTCTCCTCATCCTTTGTCCAATCAAAAATTGGGGATCCTTACACTTGCAACATTGAGGGGTGGTACACTGACCTAAAAAAAAGTATAACTAGGGTAGGCTTAGCTAGTTAGTTTGTCCGACTTGTCCAAATAGCTGACCTGTCACAGACCCAACGCACTCAATAGGTGATCGGGAGCAGAGGTGCTGGTGGAGCCCTCTGTCAGAAGGTTCGAAACCCAGATCGTGGTTTGAAAGCTGAAGTGCTGGCGAAGCAGTTTGTCGGAGAAATCGATAACGTTTAACGGGTTCTGGTTGTTAGCTGCAGAGAGGGAGTAACGCAGGCATTGCAACTTTAACTGCGGGTGCTGGTCTTCGCCCTCGGTGGTCCTGTCCTGATCCAATTTGGCTTTACCTGTCGTGATTCCGATTTGCACCTGCCTGCCTTTATGGTGCCTGCACTTTCGGGGTTCTGTCCTTTAAATTGACCCGTGGCCAGGGTTAGTTCTTCACACCATTCTAGATAAATATTAAATGTGGGTATTGTCATTGTACTGTTTCCTTCTCTCTTCCCACCCTAATGTTAAATGATAAAAGTTTTGCATATTGTCGTATAACATTGTTCTGATTCCTCCTCTTTCCACACCTTCTTGTCAAATGCGTAAAGACTGCTTTATAAGACCTCTGCATATTTTCATTTTAATCATTATTTTCCTAATTGAGAATTTTCTAATATTCAATGCTTGGATCATGACATTTTAAAGATTTTAGATAAAGAGTTTAAACCTTTCCCTATTTGTGGTTATTTTATGAGTGCAAATGTTATTATTCTACCTATTATTCTAACACCTTTGATCCCTTAGGACTTTAGGTATCGATGAGGAAGATTGGTAAGACAACTGTATAGGTCCTAAATGAAATGTATAAATCCCTGATTAGAGCAAGTGCACAGGTTACCTGATTAAATTTCATCATATATTGTTTATGGGCCCAGGTGAGTATGGTAATCTGTGTCGGGTGACCTGCGCGCTCTATCACCAGTGAGGATCAACATGGATTGCTCATGTCATAGAGCAAGCATATCATCATCATCATCAAAGCTTTATTTCGATATGAGTATATCATAAAAGCATTTAACATTTTATAAAAAAGGGTCCAAATATAAAAAAAAAAAAAAATTTAGGACAGGAATACCATATTAACGGAAGATTAAAAAAACACATCAAAGTAAAACTGCTTTTCCTTTTCCCTTCTCCATGTCTCACATACTTAATTATACAGACAATGCATAACAATTCATCAGGGAAAGGGCACACAATACACTTTTTTTTAAAATAGATTAAACTAACTCAGCTTTGAGACAAAGAGTAATGCAAAATTTTAAAAGGGGCTTCATATGATCAAGCACACTACAATTAAAAGTTATCCCCAAAAGATGTGATGTGGATAAAGCACATAATTGGCACTCCATGAAAAGATGTGATGCGCATGGATGAATGCTCGTAAGGAAGATACCTCCTTGGAGCTTGTGCTTGCTACAAAGAAAAGTAACACCATAACAATAGCATTCACACACATCATAAGGAGGCACCGAATTTTTAAAATGGCACTGGGTATTTGGAATGGGGAAAAAACATAAAACTCATGCTTCAGCCCCCCGTCATGTGTGTCAGCCCAGGCTGAGACAGCTTCGCGGGCTGGCGACCGTCTAATTGCAGCCGCACCCGAGTACTTCATAGGTCTTTAAAAGACCATTTACTTGTTAATGTGCCTTTTGTTGTGTTTTCATCCCTTCTAAGAGCCACTCTGCCTGCGGATGGAAGAATTACCCCCCCCCCTGAAATCTTTTTCAGCAATCCCCCTCTGCCCCCCCCCCTGAAATTTGGCTCTAGTTGCCCGCCTGGTTAGTGGTATTAGTACTGGTAAGAATAGTCATACTAGGTATATGAGTAGTGTTTCCTTCAGTGATAATACAGGCAGTAGTACAAGTAGCAAATGGCCAGAGTAGATTTTGACATTAGTAAAGAACATGTATTCTCCATGGATTTAATGTTGAGTTAGTAAAACAGTGTTCACAATGGTTTTCTTTTGATCACTGACAGAGCAGGGCAAGCAAAAATCACAGGATTTAGGTCATGGATAGCCAATATATTTAGATGACAGATCTGTTCTTTAATGAAGAGAACCTCTCATGCCCCGAGAAAGCAACTCAGTGGTGAGCCTCCTGTTATTAAGAAGATAGACTTTCTCACCTTATGTTCATGTGCCATAGCAAGATATGACTGTGGTGTCCCAAAGAATGTACAGTCTACTAGTGTCAGCGAGGACAGGATTTTAATTGAGTACGGAGCCCTATATCTAAATTGCAACTTGTGTTCACAATTCTATCCTTTAGTGCACATTTCATTTGATTGAACATTGTCCATCCATCTAAATCATTCAGCAGCCCTGGCTTAGAGTCTTAGACTGAAGAGAATTATATTGTCTACTAACATTAGAATTGGCAGGCAGTGGCCCAAAGGATGAGGAAGTTGTGTCAAACATTCATGGAAAGTCATATTACAAGAATAGCAATGAATCCAGAAGGTTTTCTTATTATAGCCATTCCCAGTTGCTATAATAAACATGAGAACACTATATGCACCCGTAACCCTATATGCACCCGTTAGGTCCTTCTGCTAAGTTGACGTAACATTATCCCCTCAAAGGCCCTGCGGTGTGGGGCTCCTCTGAGCTCCAGGGGGCCACCTCTGACACTGTGCACGGGCTACGGGCCCCTGGCCTGGGAGCTTCTGACTGGGTCTGGTGGGGGGGGCGCTCCCCATACTATGCAGAGGTGTCCGCTCAAGTTTCGCTATGCAACTGGTTGGCGTATGAATTAATAAAATCAAAAAATCATTAAGAATGTCACAACTGACTGACTTGGGCCCAAGCATAGGCCTCTATAAGTGTTCAAAAACTGGAGAAAATTCAACAAGTTATTACTCAACATTTGTTTAATGCTTGCCTATCTCCTGCTCTGGCCAATTGCACTCTTCAGCTTCGTGCCTCACAAATTCTCCCGGCTCAGAGTATCCCATTGCTCTGAGTGCCAAACCTCAATTCCCACTGCTTGGCAGACCACATGTCACACTTATGCCATATTTATGACTGAGCTGGAAAATGTAAACTTTTGTGCAAAAGCACAGGGGACAGAAATATGAGATGTGCGGACATTATTGTATGCAGTAATTTGCAGGTACGAGGAAGTCTGCACCCTCTGTTAAATGTGGACAGGTGAAACCTGCTGTAATTGAAGGGGGAACCCCAGCATAATAGAAACGTGTGGATTTTAATGCAAAAGCACCAAAATCTGCATATTTCCTGGTACTGGGGAAAAAGTGGAATAGGTGCTGCTTAATACACCTGACAAATGACATGGTATTGGACTTTATTGTGTGCCAACCAGCACGACACTCCAGCATATGGGTACTCAGGACCTAAGTGTGACGGCAAGTGGCAATGCCTGGACTTCCATCAGACTCTACCCTGTTAATCACGTTGTGTGACATAGAGCTTACTAGTGGTTTCTGACCGTTGACCTATGCTGAAGCCCTTGTGTTGTGATTTCTTATCTCCTCTTTCTTACAGAGTGTTACCCCTCCGCATCCTGAACAACAGAAGCTGTGCACGTCTGAAGGGCGAGCATGGACGGCCATTTGTTGGTATTATATATTTATTCATCTGCTTGTGTTGACACCTCTTATGTTTGACACTACGAATACATCTTCGTCTTCCTTGTCTTTGGCAATGTGCATCTTCTGGCACCGACTGTCCATCTCCTCAACATCCTGCACGGCCTTCACGTTCTGTGGCGGTCTCGATCCTCGGTTGCGACTAGCCCCTGAGCGTGCTGCACCCATGCACATCTTTGCAAAGTGTCCAAACTTGTTGCATCGCAGAAACTGTTTTCCGTGTGCGGGACACCCTCTTTGAGAATGGTTCACTAGCCAACAGTTCCGGCAACCCTGTTTGCCTTGGCGATCACTGGTACCCCTGGGGCTGTCACCTCCTCGACTGTACGACTTCTTTAGGGCATCCACGTGCTCCTCCTTGATGGGACTTGGGTACAGCGAGTGCGAATTAGCAGGGCAACGGGCCAGCGCTGACTTCATCTCCCCCGCCCTTATATCAGCCAGCTCTTGAGACCTCCTTAAGATGAGGATATCATCCAGCGATATTCCAGGTTGTTGCAATATCAACATGCATAGTTCCAGCGACTTGCACCCTACTATCAACTGCGCTCTTGTTTTAAACATTCTTTCACTCCACACGCAGGTACCTGCCAACTTACGCAGGTGCAAGAAGAACATGTTGATGGATTCTCCTCCCTCTGTTTCGCCTGTCACAGTTTGAAATGCTCAAAATCTGTATTGACCTGTGGGTCAAAATACCGATCTCACGGCATTGTCATAGCCGTTGCCCGGGAGATCTTGGAATAGGTCGTACAGCTCATCTCCCGCCATGAGTAACATTGTGGAGTGTTTCACCGCATTGTCCTTTTCTCTGGTTGCCACAAAGTAGTTCTCTAACTGTCCAATCCATTTTCGCCACCTTGGCGCCCCTGTGGCCGGGTCTGCCAACTGACTGAAGGGGGCAACGCTTTCGCTGCCATCTGGAAACTCACCATGCTCCCTGCTGCGTTCGCTTCCTGTGCCGCCGCCTTCACCGGAGGGTTGCTCATTGTGGAATTGGCCGGCCTCCCCACGTGCTCTGTCGACTCTCAGGCCAGATAAAACGCCCTCCTGCATGCAGCTGTGCTCTGGGTACGTCCTGTCTGTACTCCCACTGCTCTCGCAACACTCCAAACCGTCAGGAGGTATGTGGCTCTCCCCCAGATGGTCGGGCCCTTCTTCTCTGGCTGCTCCTGGCTGGTCTCTCTCTGGCATTCATGCAACTATGCGCTCTCTCCCTACATCCACAGGAGCAATGGGAGCAGTGTGGGCGCTCCTGCGCACCAGCTGTTGTAGGAAGTGCGCTCTTCAGGGCCGCACTCGCCCCTTGGGATATGTAGTGCTGTTAGCACTCTAGACGATGCACGCATGCATCCACGCATCCGCAGGCCAGGCTTGGCCTGCGGGGAATCAATAAAAGGAAGGCGTGCGCTCGGGCACGTCACTTCCGACTAAGTAACAGCATGAGGCTGACTGGTGTATGCTGCGCGCCTCCACCCCTGCGCTAGCAGCTTTGCATAGAGGCCCAGTCTATCGCAACACTACACTGGCGACGAGCGGAGGGGGCCCAACCCTCGCCCGTGCACCTGCACCCTACGGAGCTGTCCGCTCCCTTTTCCGCGGCGCTGACCGCGTGCGCACCAGCTCATGCCCAGAGAGCCCACCGCTGCTGGAGCACTCCTCCCTGCCACTACCCTGCCTGCCTGCTGGGACGTGACCCCACCTCCTCTGGCTGCCCTCCGGTGAGGGTGCGAGCCGTCAGCTGGCTTCTGCTGCGTCCCGGTCCGGCGTTTGCGACGCCTTGCCGAATCTCACGCATCTCGCGTGGTCCGCGCCGCCGGCACCCTGCCAAATCTCACGCATTTCGCGTGAGAGCGGGAAAACGCCCTGTTGATCCTCACGCATCTCGCGTGCACCGCGTTTTTGGGTTTACTGCGGCCCGAGGGTGTGTGTCGACGCCTGGAGGGACTACTGCCACCGCCTGGAAGTCCTGGAGGTTCATCCGGAGCGGTCCTGACCTTCCCGCGCCTAACCAGACACGGCGCACGTGACGCAGGAGGAAGCCGAGGCACGAGGAAAGCGGACGGTGCGGATCCTTGCACAGGTACACGTGCTGCTGCGAATTCCCGAGGGGACTGACCAGATCTGAAGGCATCGCCACCTTAGTTGGGAGTCGCCACCATGGGGGATGGAGCCGGTGCAGCGCCTGTCATTAATATCCCTTTCCAGCACACCGCAGCTGGGGTTCTGCCGCCATTCAGCGAGGCAGTTGACCCGTCCACAGCCTCACCTCGCTGGAAGATTTGGCTAGAAAGGCTAGAGAACTACTTTGTGGTCACACGTGAGACGGATGACGCAGTAAAAAGATCTTTACTACTCCACTACGCAGGGGATGAAATATTCAGACTTTTCAAACACCTCCCCAACACGGGCGCGGCAACTAGCTACACTGCCGCGGTTGCCGCTCTCAACGGACACTTTGATCCCCAGTTGAATGTGGACTTCGAGGTATTCAAGTTGGGACAGGCACGTCAACGAGACGGAGAGACTATGGATCAATTCCACACGCGCGTCAGGGAGCTGGCCAGTTCCACCGACGAGGATCAGCCCAGGGCTATAAGGAGGCAGTTGATCCAGGGATGCCGGGATAAGACATTGAGAGGCCAAATCCTTCGCAAGCCCGGAATCTCCTTGGAAGACATCCTTATCTTGGCTAGATCCCACGAGCTCTCGGACGTCAGAGCGACGGCCATGGAACAGGCCCTACACAAAACCCCGATCAAGACGGAGAACGTCAAGATAGAACGCGCGGACGCTGTGCGGCCTAGGACACGTGGTCAGGCACAGAAAGGATATCGAAGGAAGTCACCTCAGGCCCGCTGTGGATACTGCGGCCATGAACCACACGCGGCCAAGGACTGCCCGGCTCAGGGACAGACCTGTGGGAACTGTGGGATCCCAAACCACTTCGCATCAGTCTGCCGCAGGAAGAACCAAACCAGAAACCCCAAGAAGTCATGGACACCCACGAAAGCAGTCCGCCAACTGTCACTAACTGACCCGGTCCCGGAGAAGTCAGAGAAGCACCTGCCCACGGTCTATGATGATTCCGAATCGGAAGACGAAGAGGCGTACGTCGTCTCTTTCGCCCGAGAACTTAAGCAGCGGCGACGACCACAACCAACCTGCATGGTACAAATGAGACAAAGCGAAGTGAAGGCGATCATCGACACAGGAGCCACCGTGAATGTGATGGGACTACAACAATTCAACAAGCTGCGTCCCCGCCCCGAGGTCCTACCGTCCAAAACGAGAATCTTCGCCTATGGCGCGGACACACCCCTACCTCTCAAGGGGAAGATCGTGATACCCATCCTAGTTCTAGGACACCCCCGCGCCGCACGGCCACCAGCTGCTGCGTGTGCCTCCCCTTCTAATCTGCCTCGCTGCCCGACTGCCGCCTCGTGACCACGCCCCCTCCTTCGAGCGGCGTGGTCCGTGCTCGGCGCTTCTCCCCCTGTGCCCCTGGTGTTTTTGCTGTTTAGAATTGTTTTTATTGCTCTGATTGTTGTTTTTCCCTCTGTATTGCCTGTTTTTCTCTGCCAGTAGCCGCCCTCCGTCTTCCCTCCCCGCTCCCCGCTTCCCGCCACCACCGCTGACCCCGCCCCTTTTTTCCTTCTGTACCCTCCCCGCTCCCGCCTCCCAGCTGCTCCGCCCACCCGCGCACTTGGCCATATATGGCGACCGTGCGACGCAGGTGAGTGTGACCTAGTTCTAGGACACCCCCGCGCCGCACGGCCACCAGCTGCTGCGTGTGCCTCCCCTTCTAATCTGCCTCGCTGCCCGACTGCCGCCTCGTGACCACGCCCCCTCCTTCGAGCGGCGTGGTCCGTGCTCGGCGCTTCTCCCCCTGTGCCCCTGGTGTTTTTGCTGTTTAGAATTGTTTTTATTGCTCTGATTGTTGTTTTTCCCTCTGTATTGCCTGTTTTTCTCTGCCAGTAGCCACCCTCCGTCTTCCCTCCCCGCTCCCCGCTTCCCGCCACCACCGCTGACCCCGCCCCTTTTTTCCTTCTGTACCCCCCCCCGCTCCCGCCTCCCAGCTGCTCCGCCCACCCGCGCACTTCGCCATATATGGCGACCGTGCGAACGCGCAGCGTTGACGCGCAGCGGGCGCGCCGATTGTGCGCCGAAGGCGCACCAAAGGTAAGCCCGTCTGCGCCCGTCCGCGCCTGGACCGCGCCCAGTGCCAGGACCCCTGGCCCTCGAAGACCCCGACCGACCCGCCTGACGTACACCGCCGCCACCCTCATCGCTCTCAACACCGGCCGAATCCCAGGCTGCCACCAAGCCACTCCGAAGCAAACCCACGGACCCTTCAGCTGCCACGCCTGCAAGTTTACCTGCATCCGGACCTGCCCTGCACCAGCACCCGCCAAGCCTAACACCGGCAGCAACCACCTCAAGTGCATCCTGCTGAACACCCGCTCCGTCCACAGACACGCCATCGAACTCTGGAACCTCCTAGACGCCACAGCCCCTGACGTTGCCTTCATCACGGAGACCTGGATGAACGCCTCCTCTGCGCCCGCCATCGCCATCCCAGAAGGCTACAAGATCACCCGGAGGGACCGCAACGCCAACCAGGTGGGAGGAGGCATCGCCATCATCCACAGGAACACCATCCGCATCTCGACCAGCACCGACAACACCCCTCCCGCCGCCGAACACCTGCATTTCCAGATCCACACCAACCCAAAGACCACCCTCAGAGGCACCCTGATCTACCGACCTCCGGGACCACGCACTCAATTCAGCGAGGACATCGCCGACTTCGTCAGCCCTCATGCCCTCGCCTCCGCAGACTACATCCTCCTGGGGGACTTCAACTTACACCTGGAGAACAACAACGACTGCAACACCAGCACCCTGCTCGACAACCTCGCCAACCTTGGACTCAAGCAGCTGGTGTCCACCCCCACCCACCTCGCCGGACACACACTCGACGCCGTCTTCTCATCCAGCAAAGACGTCGCCTTCAGCCACGCCACAGAACTCCACTGGACGGACCACAGATGCATCCACTTCACCTTCAGAAGAACGACGATCCACCACCACCAGCAACAGGTTGCCCGAAGAAGCTGGAACAAGATCACAGCCGACCAGCTCGCCGCTTCCCTGAGCCAGCACCCTCCGGCCAGCTCACCGAACCCCAGCCAGGCCGCCGACAACCTCTCGAAGTGGATCAGCAAATGCGCAGACGAACTCGCCCTTCTGAGGATCCCGCCCAGCAGATCCGGCAGTAAGAGAGCCCCATGGTTCTCCGACGAACTCAAGAGCTCCAAGAAGAACTGCCGAGCCCTCGAGAAAGCCTGGAGAAAGGAACCCACACCGGACAACAGGACCACCCTCAAGCTCGCCACCCGGAAACACCACCAACTGATCTGCACCGCCAAGAAAACGGCTTTCAAGAACCGACTGGACAACAACGCACACAACTGCAAAGAGCTCTTCAACATCGTGAAAGAGCTCTCCAACCCCAACGCCGGAAACAACGACATCACCCCATCACAAGACCTCTGCAACTCCCTCGCCTCCTACTTCCACAACAAGATCGCAGACATACACAACAGCTTCTGCGCTCAACCGACGCACGCAACTACCGCAGCAGCGCCGCCAACCACCACCCTCCGCACCTGGACTCCGGTCAACACCGAAGACACCATCCAAATGATGAACTCCATCCACTCCGGATCTCCGACCGACCCCTGCCCTCACCACATCTTCAACAAGGCCGACGCAGTCGTCGCACCCCACCTGCGGGACATCATCAACACCTCCTTCGACACCGCCACCTTCCCGGAGAGCTGGAAGCACGCCGAACTCAGCGCGCTACTCAAGAAACCTACAGCAGACCCCATCGAACTCAAGAACTACCGCCCCATCTCTCTACTCCCGTTTCCAGCCAAAGTCATCGAGAAGACCGTCAACAAACAGCTGGCCGCCTTCCTCGAGACGAACGGATCCCTCGACCCATCGCAGTCCGGATTCCGCGGCAACCACAGCACCGAGACCGCCCTCATCGCCGCCACCGACGACATCCGAGCCCTGATGGACAACGGAGAAACAGCGGCCCTCATCCTCCTAGACCTCTCCGCGGCTTTCGACACGGTCTGCCACCGCACCCTAGTGCAGCGCCTCAGCAACGTCGGAATCCAGGAGAAGGCACTGGACTGGATCGTCTCCTTCCTCGACGGAAGAACACAGAGAGTCCGCCTACCACCGTACAAGTCAGAGGCCACCAAAGTCATCTGCGGCGTCCCTCAAGGATCCTCGCTGAGCCCTACACTCTTCAACGTCTATATGAGCCCCCTCGCGGCCATCGCACGCCAATACAACCTCAACATAATCTCCTACGCCGACGACACCCAGCTGATCCTCTCCCTGACCAACGACCCCGCCGCCGCCAGAGCCAACCTGCACGAAGGGATGAAAGAGGTAGCCGAATGGATGACGACGAGCCGCCTGAAACTGAACTCCGACAAGACGGAGGTCCTCATCCTGGGCTCCTCGCCCTCCGCCTGGGACGACTCCTGGTGGCCCCCCGCCCTGGGCACCGCACCCAAACCGACGAACCACGCACGCAACCTGGGCTTCATCCTGGACTCCTCCCTCTCCATGACCAGGCAAGTCAACGCCGTCTCCTCGTCGTGCTTCAACATCCTGCGCATGCTTCGGAAGATCTTCTGGTGGATCCCCACGGAGACCAGGAAGACCGTCACCCAGGCCCTCGTCACCAGCCGACTGGACTACGGCAACGCACTCTACGGCGGAACCACCGCCAAGGTCCAGAAGAGACTCCAGCGGATCCAGAACGCCTCAGCCAGACTCATCCTCGACATCCCACGGAACAGCCACATCTCCGGACACCTGAGAGACCTGCACTGGCTCCCCGTCAACAAACGAATCACCTTCCGGCTCCTCACCCACGCTCACAAAGCCCTACACGATCAAGGCCCGAGCTACCTCAACAACCGAATCAACTTCTACGCTCCCAAACGCCACCTCCGATCTGCCAGCCACGCCCTCGCCGCCGTCCCACGCATCCGCAGAGCCACCACAGGAGGAAGGTCCTTCTCCTACCTGGCCGCCAAGACCTGGAACTCCCTCCCGGCCGACCTGCGCCTGACCCAAGACCACCTCTCCTTCAGGAAGAAGCTCAAGACCTGGCTGTTCGAGCAGTAACGGCAACCCCCCCCTAGCGCCTTGAGACCCTACGGGTAGGTAGTGCGCTCTATAAATGTCGTTGATTGATTGATTGATTGATTGATTGATCGAGCAGACGAGGAGGAAGTAACGGCAACAATCCACATCATCAACTGGGAAGCTGACACCCTACTGAGTAGCCACACAGCAGAGGATCTGAAATTGATAGCCTTCGCCAACCGGATCCGAGCTCACCAAGTGGACGAATTGCTGGAGCGATTCCCTGAACTGTTCAAGGGACTAGGGTGCATCAAATGGGATCCCATCAAACTCCACATTGACAAATCGATCTCCCCCACCGCTTTGCGCCACCGCCGGATACCATTCCACCTCCGACCCCTGGTGGAGAAAGAACTTGAGAAACTAGAGAATCTTGGGGTCATTGAAAAAGTAACGGGACCTACCCCATGGGTCTCACCCATGGTCATTGTCGAAAAACCTAAACAGCCAGGCGAAATCCGTTTGTGCATCGACATGCGATTACCGAACACAGCCATCCGGAGAGAGAGACACCTGACGCCCACAATGGACGACATAGTGGCCGACGTGAATGGATCAAAATGGTTCTCCAAAATTTATCTCAATGCTGGATACCATCAACTACCCCTTGCGGAGGAGAGCCGATTCATCACCACATTCAGCACTCATCTCGGCCTCAGGCGCTACAAACGCCTCAACTTCGGCATATCGTCAGCAGCTGAGGTGTTCCAAAACACCATTAGAGAACTCCTATCTGGGCTGCCAGGAGTCATCAACGTCAGCGATGACATCCTAATACACTCATCCACCGCACCTGACCATTACAAACATCTGCGGAATGTCCTGAAGAGACTAAGTGCATATGGAGCTACACTCCACAAAGACAAGTGTCAGTTCTTTCAGTCATCTATTGAATTATTTGGCTACATATTTAACCAGGAAGGAATTCAGGTCGACCCGAGAAAGTCCAAGTCCATCAAAGACGCTCCAGCGCCCAAGTCACCGACGGAGGTGAGAAGCTTCCTTGGGATGGCCACCTACTGTGGCCGATTCATACCGGGTCTAGCCACAAAAAGCGAACCCCTACGAGCCCTCACCAAAGCGGACGCCGTCTGGCAGTGGGGCCCTAAAGAAAATGAAGCATTCCAGAGCATCAAGGACGCCCTCCTGGGAAACGCCACACTGTCCTACTTTGATCCTGGTAAAAGCACCGAGGTCATCGTCGACGCCAGTCCGGTAGGTTTGGGAGCAGTCCTGACCCAGGAGCACGAGCCCGGACAATGGACAGCGCTAGCCTTCGCTAGCAAGGCTTTGACCCCCACCGAGACAAGGTATGCCCAAATCGAGCGGGAAGCCCTGGCGATCAAGTGGGCCTGCAGCCATTTTCATCTCTACCTGCAGGGCCACCCATTCGTCATGGTCACAGATCACCAACCCCTAGTACACCTCTTCAAGGGCACAGCCCCACATCCACCACCACGCATTGAAAGATGGGTGATTCAACTGCAATCGTATGGAATGGAGGTGGTGTATCGGCCAGGAGCCAAGAACCCGGCGGACTACCTATCACGCCATCCACTACCTCAGGAGCCGACCTCCACCGATGACGACTGCGAAGAGTACGCCCGGTGGGTAGCACTCACATCCTGCCTCCGGTGCATGACTATCAGCGAGATCAAAGAAGCGGCCGCTGATGACAACCCGTACATGAGATCGCTACAAGCCATCCAGGAAGGAACCTGGGCCAATTACCTACACCCCCCGACACGTGGACGGCAGCGGACAAGGAGGCCCTCACAAAATTCTGGCATGTCCGTCACGAACTCAGTGCCACCGACGATGGCGTATTGCTGAGAGGGACACGACTGGTGGTACCACAACGCCTTAGACATCGAGCTACGCAGCTCACCCACGGCGGCCACCAAGGTACCACGAAGATGAAGGCACGCATGCGGGAGAAGGTGTGGTTTCCCGAGCTGGAAACTATGGTCGAAGATTACGTGAAGAACTGCCTATCCTGTCAACTGACGGGTGATCCGGAGAGGCGGGCCCCGATCATCACGGAGGAGGCATGCACAACACCGTGGACCAAAATAAGTGTAGACTTCGGGAGTTTTCCGGGTGAAGGACACACACTGGTGGCTATTGATTCATACTTGAAATACCCGTTCGTTGAAAGAATCGACTCCACCGCCTTCACACACGTGGGGCCAGCATTAGAAAAACTGTTCTCCATGTTTGGCTACCCGGAAGAGTTAAAGAGCGACAATGGACCACCGTTCCAGGGTGCAGAGTTCGCAACTTTCCTGAAGGCCAGAGGCATCACACACCGGCGCATAACACCCCAATGGCCGCAAGCAAATGGGGAGGCAGAAAGATTTATGCAAACTCTAAACAAGACATTTCGGATAGCGATGGTAGAGCAGGCAGATCCTGAACAGAGACTACATGATTTCCTACGGGAATATAGAGGGACCCCTCACTGCACCACCCAGAGAAGCCCGTGGGCCCTCATGTTCCAAGGACAACGCAGAGATCTCCTCCCCAATGCCCCGGGGATGGTACCGACCCCGAATGATATGGATGAGACCCAGGAACGGAGGCGACAGAACAATCAGCGAGCAAGTCAGCGTCGAAGAGCAACACCACGACGGCTGTGCAGGGGAGACCAAGTGGTCATACGGAACAGACGTCCTGGAGGGAAGTTCCAAACGCCATACGAACCGGGACCGTGGACTGTGACAGCCACAAAAGGAACTATGGTGACCGCGCGCAAGGAAGGGGAAGAAGTGTCGAGGAACAACTCGTGGTTCAAAGTGGTACCCCCTGGGCTGACCAACAACTCGGAAGGGCCGGACAACACCGAGGCATCGCCCAGGGCCCTGACGCAAGAGGATGGAAATAACTCGCCAGCAGGGACACAAGAAGTCATGCCGGAGCCAGAGAGTGGATCCCCAACGACGCAAACCCCCACCAGGAGCACCCCACCCCATCGGGAACCTGGTCGAAGTCAAACCCTGCGATACAACTTACGGCCCAACCCCCCCCCCCCCCAAGTCAGAAGCTAAAGGACTATGCCTGTCAGCTGAGTCCCTGAAGTCGTCAACAAGGGACACGCAAGTACAGTATTTTTGTTTGAAACCGTGATAGACTAATCACCCAATTCTGGAACATTTGCGAGAACAACATAAAAATTTGTAAAGTTGGATAGGGATGTAGTGCTGTTAGCACTCTAGACGATGCACGCATGCATCCACGCATCCGCAGGCCAGGCGTGGCCTGCGGGGAATCAATAAAAGGAAGGCGTGCGCTCGGGCACGTCACTTCCGACTAAGTAACGACGTGAGGCTGACTGGTGTATGCTGCGCGCCTCCACCCCTGCGCTAGCAGCTTTGCATAGAGGCCCATGTTCCCTGCCCGCTGCACACACACACGCGGGTTCCGTGAAACCCCTCGCGATCTCCTTACCGCCCGCTCTGGTGTTCGCCGCTTGTCCCGGGCCACTCATAGGCCTCGTGGCCATCTCTGCACTCTGGCGCCACAGCTCGGCACATGGCCGCACCAGCACGCGCTACCAATGCCGATCTGCGTTGCGATAGTGTGCACGCGGGACGATCACCACCCTCGTCACCAGTGTGATGGCCCTCTTCAGTGCCTGGTTGCTTCCGCACCACGGGGGCTGGGTGGCCCTCCAATACACCCCAGTAGTGGATAGAAAGTTCCAAGGGAGATATAGACTGACATACAAACCTCCCTGTAGCATATCACCCACAGTTCTCTGTGAAAATATAGAAAAAACAATGAGCTAGTCTTGGCGAAACAGGGAAAAAAGGGCAAAGGAAAGAAGACACACAAGCCAGTCCTCATGGGAATCTCCAGCTTCTGGAAAGGCAAGTAGCAAAATATTTAAAAAAGCCAGAAAGAGGTACAGATGGTTTGTCGGTATTTCAGATTGCAAAGTACACTCACCCACTCGGAGTCTCTGGGTCTGCTGACTCAGAGGATGATTTGCTGAAGACTGATTCCACCGTAGGGTTAGCTGGAGGCCTGTATAAAAAGCAATACAAAAGCAAGAAACCATCTGCATGTATTCATGGATGAAGGAACCGAAATGGGAGCGTGAGCATAACAAGAAGGAGGACCCAGAGATGTACCTGGTAAACAAAGTTACGGCAGCTGAGAAATCCAGCCACACAAGATGTTGTCAGACACTGTGTTCTTGTTCAGACATGCTCATGTACTGATGCAGCATAAAAGCTGATCTCGCTTTGCTCAACACTTAAAACCGAATCTCGACAATAAAAATAAATGTGCAGTTTGCACACGTCTAGAAAGACGACATGGAAAACTAGAGAAAGTTGATGTACCAAGATCGTAAAAGCGTGCTTGACTAGGTAGAAACAGTAGGATTAATCAACTAGAAAATTTAAGATGTTTAAGTAATCAATTACCTTATATTTTTAACAAGAGATATTATAAAATGTGATAACTTAGCATTGCTATTGACTTCATTGCGGAGTGTCTTAACAAACTCAAATTTAGTCCAATTCCTGAATTAAACATAGTAGATGTCTGAAATTTTCAGTATGAGTGCCTAATTTCATTACGTTCATTTGCATTCAAGAACAATTTTATTTTAATGCAGTTTCGAATTCATTGACATGTCACTAGTTTCTGAAATAGTGGCAGTAGGCACATGCTTGAAGTTGAACATTCCTGTGTGATCATTACTGACAACATTACTAAAAGCTTATATATGATATGTGTGATTGATTTAATGATGCTTGAACTTAATTAGGTATATTAAAATATGAAATGTTGAATTTAAACACGTTCAGATGCTTTTTCTCCTTAGACTGCTGTTATACCCGGCTTCCTGGGCACCAGGGCACTCAGGGGTAACTGCGCTCCAATTGCATCAACTGGAGTGTTCCCCCACTGGTGTCCTGGGGCCTCAGTACTAGTGGACCCAAAACTGGATAACCAAGTACTCGTTTCCGGTACTTGACTCTGTCAGGGTATCGAGACAGAGCAGTCCAAAGCTTACTCAAGGAGGTGAGGTGGGGTTAGACATTCAGAATACAGTGAACACCGTACCAGCAGCTGATAAACTCAAGGTCCAGTCAGTGCTTTACTTTTTGTAAAAGAAAAGTACTTTAATACACACAAGATAATTATACTACACATAAAAATAGGATAAACAGTGAAAACTAGATGTCTCTACAACCCTCTGGAACAGAGTTTTGACCCCAAACAGTATTATAGCGCCTAGATGCCAAGCACTATAAAAACACAGTTAATATGAAAACACACAATAAGCATTGCATAATACAGACCATGTTACACAGGGCTGCTCTCATTCGCTAGAGCCTTGATACCAGTCTTTGGATTGAAAGGATATAGTTTCAGCATATGATGTGAAGTCAAATGTTCTTGATCAGCCCCATAACTCCCACCCAAAGAAACAGAAATGCCCTCCCGGCGTGAGTATGGACACCGCTCTAGTAGTGTCAGGGATCTGACCACAGGTGCCTTATGTCTTGGCACAGTTTACTGGAGTCCCACTAGTCCAGTAGCCACTGGCTAGCTGTAGGAGAGTAGTGGCTGGACAGAGTGCCAGTTCACCATGATACCCCCAGAGATCACAAAAAGAAAGGTGGGGGCCTGATCCACTGGCCTCTATTCCCTGCCACTGCTTGTACAGGCTCCTACACCGGAGGGGAGGAGGTTAGAGAGGATTTGATCTCACCTTCAAGGACTAGAATCAAGCTTCCCCCTCTCTGGCTCCCTTGATGTGCTGCAAGCTTCCTTCCACACCAGCTTCTTTGATGTGCCGCAAACATCCTTTCCACACCAACTCCCTTGATGTGCTGTAAGCTTCCTTTCCACACATTGGGCAGCTGTCTGTAATTTCCTTGTTCAAAAGCACACGCTTCACAAGCCTGACAGAAACAGCTGGTCTTCTCCCAATCTGCTGATGCACTGGATTCTCATTGCACTCTTGTTAGCAGACTCCATCCGTCATAGAGAAAATTGTCCTAGTTCCAGACGCAGTGAGCAGTGTCTTATCTCCTGCCTTCACACTGCGGGCTGCGCCTGGCTATCTTCAGACAGACCTGGTGTGGCCGCCTCTTCAGTCATAGACCAGTCTGAACAACCGCTGACCACTCAGGCCAGACCTTTATCACCTCTGATTGATAGGCTCATCCAATCAGAGGGTCTGCTACTTTTGCATCCTGAATACACCTCCAATCACAAACCATTCATGAAATGTTCAATTCATGGCTAAAGCATGCACAATTTCCCTCCATGTTTTCCTGATACCAGCCTGTGCAAATCCCTAAAGAGGAATTTTAATTAACTCCAGCCTAAGAGGCACTGACCAGTGGGGGAGGGTCCTCTTAGCAGAGTTAGTGCAGCTAAACCCAGATAAGAGCTGAGTGTCTACCCCAGCGCACCAGGCCTTTCCAAGGAAATGGGGAGGGGCACGGAGGAGCTGGGATGTCCAGCAGAACAGCTCGCATTCCTCACGCTGGCTCAGCTCACCATTCTTCCCCAGTACACCCACTGGCTCTCAAACACACATCAGGTAGATAAAGGCACCAGGACCACAGGCATGGCAGACTGCACAGACTTGGTCAGGAGGGTGCCTAGGTACTCCCACCTCCTGACTATAGATGTATTGCTGCCACCACTGTCAGTCTACCACAGCCTTAATGGAGAGGGCAGTAGCCACTCTCTGAAAAATAGTGGTGCACTAGGCATGCCCCCTTAACATCAGAGCGAAGCTCTAGGGTCTCAATCCATGTAAACATGGAGATCCTCAGTGGACATGTATGATTGTCATTCTCACTGAGGTAGGGATCTAGAAACCATACAATAGCTTTTGAGTGACTTGCCAGAAGATTAGCATAAGGTGGGGGAAGCACTCTCTCTAGAGACATGCAGGAGACTTCCTGTCCCAACAGCTGCATTATTTCATAACCTTGTGCATTGGACTTTGAACATGTTTCTCAAAAGTTGTTTTATTTGTTCTTGGTTTATGGAACATTCTTTTGGATATCCAAGCCTTTCTTACATCCCTTTTTGTGTGAATGGTGGGAAAGCAACATTTCCCCATGATCCATAGAAAGTAACAAGATGAACAAGCTCTTTGTCAAATAGCCTGTGAGGATGGAAGGACATTGGTTTCTAATGACATGTGTGAGAAAACATGACAGAGTCGCAATTTGTACCTGGAATGACGGAAAGATGATCACATGTTGATCGGACCATTGTGCACTGACCATCGATTCATGATGACAAAGATTGACTTAATGCTATGACGCACAGGAGTAGTAGTGCATTTTGGCATTCGCATGTTGATGCCCCTTTTTGCATCTTATGAGGAGACCTAACGTCTAAGCTCGGCTGCCCTTTGTCACTTTTCCTTCCCTCCAACCTGCCTGCTGAACTATCTTTATTATACTCGTTTGCTTTTTGTCCTTGCCCTTGCCTGGTGGACGATTTGGAGCAGTTTGGTAAGAAACAAGACTTTCACTTTCCTGATTTATGCTCAATTGTCCTTGCCCATTCCCATGGACTTTGCCCCTATTGGATTTTAACTTGACCCCCTTGCCCATGCTAAGAGAACTTCCGAGAACTAACTTCTTGCTTTGTTGGTGATAGAAATTGTATTGTTGACCAAAAGCCATCCTCTTATGGATTTGTTTGTTTAGGGATAGAATATTTCAACTAGATGTGTGGTTTTATATTTCCAACTGTTAGATTTATGACTGAACTTTTTATTTTATTTAAAACTCTTTTTATTAACATGTTCAAAAGAAGTTCAATGCACCAGGTGACATATATACTTTCACATTAATCGAATATACATTTCTGTTTTACAAAATAAATTTCACAGAATAACATTTAGGGATCAAAGGGACTCCAAAGCTGCTTCCGCTTCTCTGACCTCTGGAGGAGTACAAATATTCCCTCTATACCCATTCCAAGCACCCCAGACCTTCCCCCATTTCTTGGGGCAGCCCCTGGCAAAGTACACAGACCTCTCTCTGAACATGCACTAATCCAGATCCTCCATCCACCTCCCAATCTGTGGCACCTGACTGGCGCCCCACAGATGGGCGATGTTCCGTTTAGCAATCATGCACACCAGGGTCACCCACAGCTTCCCATATGAGTTCAGGTCTGTGGGTTCCCATACATTTAGAGCACACCTTCTGATCTCTAGCACCAATTCCACCCCATAACTTCACAGATCTTATCATGGACTTTGGCCCATTAATCCTGTATTTCAGGGCAGTGCCACAGTATATGCATAAACGTTCCGTTCTCCCCTCACCCCCTCCGACACTCCCCACTATCTGCCAGTCCCATCCGCACCAGCCGAGGTCCCGTGGTATAAGATCTGTGGAGGATCTTCAATTGGACCAGCCTAAGTCTCATTTGGACGGCTACTACTTTCGGGGAGGATACTGCCTCCCTCCAATCTTCATCGTCCAACACTAGACCATGTCCCCACTGCTCCCTAATGGCTGCCAATGGATCCCCCATATGATTAATTCGTTTTTTATAGATCAATGAGATGGTTTTTTTCTGGGAGGTGGCCATCTAGTACCCGATCCTCCAAAGGGGAGGCCTCTGGGAGCGTGGTGCCTCTGGGAATATTTGACAGTAGGGCATGCCTGACCTGAAGGTATTGGTAATGCTCGCTCTCCTGTAGATGATATTTTCTTTGTAGAGATTCGAAAGTAAGGATCTCATCTTTCCCCCAGACGTCCCTAATTTGTGAGATCTCAATGAGGTCCCACTTGTCAAATGCCTTTGTTTTCCACCGGCTACCCAATCTCTCTGAATTCCACAATGGGCTCGCAAGAGTTAGCCTTCCGTCCCACTTAAGGTTTCGGGTGGCTGCATGCCACACGCTCACCACATGCGCCGGTGGCCCGATAAGGGGAAACCGGCCATTCCTAGCATATAACACTCTTGTAATATCCCCCCCCCGGTATCTGACCGCGGTCCATCGCAGTACCAGGATCTAAGGGAGCCCCATAGACAGCGTGGTTTATCGCCGCTAGTTGATATGCCCAGTAGTATTTCCGGAGGTCAGGCAAACCAATCCCCCCGTCATACCAGGGGAGAGTGAGCTTGGAGAAAGCAATTCGGGGCCTGCCCTCCCAGAGAAGCTGTCTTTGAAGGGACTCTATTTCCTTGAAATATATGGAAGGTACCGGATCCATCGAATTCTGAAGCGCGTAAAGGAAGCGGGGGAGGGCCATCATTGAACAGCACCGCCCTACCCAGAAGGGAGAGCGGCAACGAGATCCATCTCACCACATCTCTGCGGAACCTAGCCATTGGGGGCCCCAGATTGTTCTCGTATCTCAATTTCGGGTCCATGGTAACATATGTACCCAGATATCGAAACCCCACTAGCTCAATTTTCAGTGGGCATGAACCCGGAACAACCGGAGGATCTCCGCTGAGGACAAAAAGCACCGACTTCGCCCAATTAACGGCGAAGCCGAAGTACTGCCCGAATATCGCCAGGACGTCCAGAAAGCTAATCAAGGAATCCCTGGGAGTAGTAATATATAGCAGAATGTCATCAGCGTACAGCGAGATCTTGTCTTCCCACTCGGGCGTCCAACGCAGCCCTCTAATCGATAGGTCCCAACGGACCCACGCCGCCAGCGGCTCAAGGGCCAGAGCAAATAGTAGCGGGGACAGAGGGCACCCCTGTCTTGTGCCCCTACCCAGAGCAAAGTCAGCGGATTTGTGGTTATTCACCACTACTCTGGCATGGGGATCTGAATATAGGAGATGGACCCAACTTATAAACTCGTGGTCGATACCCACCTTCGTCAAAGCTGCAAAAAGGTAGGTCCATTCAACCCTATCAAAAGCCATGGTTGCATCTAAGGATACAAAGGCCGCCGGTTCATGTATCTTTGGTGCGCCTCCCAAAATTTCATGCAGCCTCCATAGATTTAAAGCCGTATTTCGGCGCGGCATAAAACCGGACTGATCCGGGTGGATCACAGTGCTGATGACCTTAGCAAGCCTGGTTGCCAGCAATTTTGCCAGCACCTTGGGTTCGGCGTTTAATAGCGAGATTGGCCGGTATGAAGAGCATAGTATCTTGAGCTTCCCTTCTTTGTGAATGGGTATAATGTTTGCCACTCGTTGATCGTATGGGAGCTGGCCCTTCTCCTTGCTCTCAACAAACATGGCACGAATGAAAGGCGCTAACTCATTCGCATTGAGTTTATAAAGCTCTATGGGGATTCCGTTCGGGCCTGAGGCCTTCCCGGAATGTTCCCCTCTAATAGCCTGCGCCACTTCGTCGTTCGTGAGGGGGGAGTCTAGGTATTTCCTGTTCTCTTCCGACAGTACGGGCATTTGGATGTCGTGTAGCATAGCTTCATTTTCGGCCTCTGTATAGTTACCTGGGGACTTATACACCGATCTATAATAAGCAGGAAACTCTTCTACTATTACTTGCGGATTCGTCACTCTATTTGACTCTCCTATCTGCAACTCTGGCACCAACCTCGAAGCCCACTCCCCTTTCTCCAACCACGCAATCAGTTTCCCTGCTTTATCGCCAAGTTCGTATACCCTACTCTGGGTGTTTGCATGTTGCACATTAGCACGGTCCCTAACCTGGCTCCTATACTCATCTTGAAGGAGTTCAAACGGTGCATTCTCTCGGGGGTGGCATCTCTTGACACCTCCTCCTCCATCTTAGTCAATTCAGCCTCTATCCTGTCAACCTCCGCCCGGCTCTTCCTCCTCCTCCCAGAGACTAATGATAAGACTTCCCCTCGTATGACCGTCTTGTATGCCTCCCACAGAGACTACGCCGATTCAACTGTTCCCACATTTTCTTGGAAATACCTCACTGTGGCTTGCACCACCTCCTTCTTAGTGTCCGGGTCCCTCAGGTGCCATGCATTAATGGGAGCAGTCCTCCCCACATTTCTCTGTTCCACCTCCACCCTAAGCCAGATTGGAGAGTGATCAGAGATCCCTCGGCCCATATGGCGCGCCTCACAAATCCACGCCGCCTGCAACACTGGTACTAGGATAAAATCTATTCTTGATCAGGAGTGGTGCGCAGCTGCGAAGTGTGTGTAGTGCACTCCATCCGGGTTCCTCAACCGCCACCCATCCGTTAGCCCAGTTGTTTCTACGAAATCTGGCAACCACCTCTGGGACGGCCTCAGAAACCGGGCTGGGTGCCTATCCATTTCACTATTCATCACGGCATTAAAGTCCCCTCCCATAATCAGTATACCCACAGGCAGAGTTAAAAAAATTGCGCGCAGATCTCGAAAGGTGTCTGTCTGCTGACTCGGCGGAACATACACAGACAAAAAGGTAACAACTCTCCCCTCCCACAGCCCCGAGATGCCAACGTATCTGCCTCGTTTGTCAGCCCAAGTGGCCTGGATGGTCAGAGGAAAAGAGTTTCTCACCAGGATGGCCGCCCCCTGGACCCCGTGGTGAATCCAGCGTGTGTCACCAACTTATAGCCTCTCCTGTGTAGTGCCATACAACGATTGCCAACCAGATGCGTCTCTTGTAGCAAAACCACATCCGGGGAGTGTCTCCTTATCAATTGACTCACCATCCCTCGTTTTATCTTGTCCCCAAGGCCATTCACATTCCAACAGAGCGTGGATATCCCTAATCCTTGTCTACCAGAAGACATTATAATGGTATATCCTGTCTAGGTCACCTGATGCAAAAAAAAAAAAGAAAAACAAATCGCAAATATTTCTGTATTTAATTGAAACTTAGATTCAAAACACCCCTCAACTCTCAACCCCCCCCCCCCCCACCCTGCACCCCTGCATGGAGCTTACGCTCATCCCCAACTAGCAGTGTGCCTGTCGCCCCCAACCTACTCTACAACTAACTAAAGGTAGAAAATAGAGGAGGGCCAAGACTGAACTTTTTAAAATGTTACTTGTATGCATTCATTTTGGATCTTTAAGACTGTAAACAAAATCCCTAAAGTTTGATGAGTTTTAATATGTCTAATGATCTTTCCAAAGAACATTTTCTGATTCTACATGTATAATAAAGATTATTTTCAGAACATCTGGTTCTTTTGCTCTTGTTCTGCATAGCCACAGCAGAGCTTTTGGTTTGCATGATTCTTGTTAGACTAAACTTCTTTAGGAGGTTTGGTCTACCAATTGCCATACTTTATTTCTATAGCATGGTTTAGAGAGTAATTTACCTGAAATTGTTTACCAATTTGTGAGTCGGCTACCAATTAATGGTCCTTATTGAGTAGCTGACAGTTGGACATCCTGTTTCCTTACACCTCGCTATGACAGAGAAAGGTCCATTGGAGGACCAATGCCTCTGAGGTCAAGTATTGAACCTGAGTAAAAATCCTACGCATATGGGCACAATTGAAGTGTTGAGGTTATGTCCAAAAAGCATATTAGGATTTCTTCTGAAACAATACTAACCCTAGCTTAAAAACCCCTCAAATGGAAGTGTGTCTGACTGTAGTGAAGTGCCATCCTGGATAATGAATTATATGATATTGGTCTACGGGACCACTAGACTGATACTGCCACATTAGTATGGGTACAAGCCTTTTCCTAAATGTACCCTTATGAGTCTACTGATTCCAAGCAAGTCTCCAACCACTACTCTGCAGCATTCTTCAAGGTTTTGAACACTACAACCCCTTCAACTTCGAAGAAGCCTACCTGAATCCCCTTTCATATTCCAAACCAAGTGATGAACTAAGTGAGTTCTGGCAGGTAGTCAGTGAAGGCCTCTAAGTGCAGGGGTGATTCTGTCACATTTACAAAGACCTTTATTGAGTCATGTCTTGGGTGACCAAAAATGGGAACAGAGCAAACACAAGATGATGGACGGAGCGCTCAAACTTTTCAGACACTCACCCCAGTCACAGATCTGGGATGAACCCATCAAGATTCTTTAGCTCACTTCGCCACCTCAGTTCAGACCCAGCTTTATGCAAATCAGTCTTGACCCTGTGCCTCATGGGAACAGTCTAGCCCGAACTGCCAAGCCAGGTCTTCCCTGTACCGGAAACAAGCATCCTGGGACTGGTTTCTGGATAACACCCTTCATCAGCCAGGCTAGCTCGAATCCAGTGGCAAAGTGAACAAGGGACCCATGTCTGGGCATACCCTGTCAACTAAGGGCGAACAAAGCAAACACAAGGAGATGATGGACGGAGCGCTGACTAATTTGCATATGGCTGGGTCCAAACTGGAATGGCATGGTGAGCAAAAAAATTGATGGATTTAGGCACAGATCTCTGTACTTGGGTGAATGTATGACATTGTTCTGCATTCTGTCCATCAATTGTTCTTTTTGTATTTGTCACCCCGAGTGGGACGGGTATGCCCAGACGTGGGTCCCATGCTCTCCATGGCACTGGAGTCAAGTTATCCTGGCTGATGAGGGCTTAAAACCCGAAACCGGTCCTAGGATGCTTGTTTCCAGTCCAGTGAGGGCCTGGCTTGGCAGTTCGGACTGGACTGTTCCCATTGGTTGCAGGGTCAAGACTGATTTGCATATGGCTGGGTCCAAACTGGAATGGCATGGTGAGCAAAAAAACGATGGATTTAGGCCCAGACATTTGTACTGGGGTGAATGTATGACGTTGTTCTGCATTCTGTCCATCAATTGTTCTTTTTGCAAAAATGGGAACAGGCCACAAAGACAGAACCAGTTACCATAGAAACAAACTATATTGACAGCGCCCAAGACATGGATTTCAGGCTACTGTCATGATTGCGGAAAAGTTTAAAGAGGAATACAGAGGTTGGCTGAAATATAAGGAAATTGAATCTTACAGAATAATTCTTCAATGTTCTTCCATTGCAGGAATCTGTTAACAGTGTTGCCTCATCCAAGATGGTGGTTACTGTGGATAAGAATCCCACAAAGTGAAAGTGAAATTAAAACGAAATATTGCGAGACTTGGTAACCTCATCTTGCAAGATTTTAGTGGCAGCAGCCATTGTGAATATTCAGTTTAAAAGAAGGCTAAGTGGATCAAATCACTTCTGAAACCTGCAGCTGAAGGTAGGAGGGTGTACTTTCACCCATGACTGTCGTTTTCTGAACTTTAATAGTCACTTGCAAGGACTTGCTTGTGACTCTGTTCACCCAATGGAATGAACACTGCTGCACTGGGAATAATGCTATAAGAAGTTAAAGTCTGAAGTTCCTGCGTATTTTGTGAGTGCTGTTAACTTGCCTGTGACATTTCATTTGTTTTTTCTGCAAGTGTTAGACATAGGGTGAGATTTTTAACATGCCTTTTTAGGTTTTGCCTAGCGAAAGCTGCGCTCTGCGCAGCTTTTTCGCGCAGGCGAAATCCTGTTGAGAACTGTAGGGTGCTTTGGGTCGGCCCTCGTCATTGATTGGCTGGCTCCGTAAACGGAGCCTTGCCATTGGACGAGGGGCCTGTCCGTCAATGCCGGACCAGACACGGGGGCGTTCCTGACATTCTTTCCCTTTTGCCGACGTCACGCGACGCCGGGAACGCCCCCGAGTCTGGTCCGGCATTGCCGGGACCTGCGTTTGCTGAAGTGTCGGGTTTCTTTGCTGTGGCGGAACAAATTGCAGGTAAGCGATGGTGTCTTTTGTAATCTAAATGACTGTCTTTTTTGAATGCCCCATCCGAAATGTTTAATCACGTATTTTTTTTTGTTCTCTGCAGGTATTTTGCGACGGCCCGGTGGGGGGAACAATTTCCGGTCGGGATCCTTGGCTCGCTGTCTGTCTCCGTCTCCGTGCTCCAAGGGATTTCTTGCAGGTAAGCGATGGTGTCTTTTGTAATCTAAATGACTGTCTTTTTTGAATGCCCCATCCGAAATGTTTAATCACGTATTTTTTTTTGTTCTCTGCAGCTATTTTGCGACGGCCCGGTGGGGGGAACAATTTCCGGTCGGGATCCTTGGCTCGCTGTCTGTCTCCGTCTCCGTGCTCCAAGGGATTTCTTGCAGGTAAGCGATGGTGTCTTTTGTAATCTAAATGACTGTCTTTTTTGAATGCCCCATCCGAAATGTTTAATCACGTATTTTTTTCTGTTCTCCGCAGCTATTTTGCGACGGCCCGGTGGGGGGAACAATTTCCGGTCGGGATCCTTGGCTCGCTGTCTGTCTCCGTCTCCGTGCTCCAAGGGATTTCTTGCAGGTAAGCGATGGTGTCTTTTGTAATCTAAATGACTGTCTTTTTTGAATGCCCCATCCGAAATGTTTAATCACGTATTTTTTTTTGTTCTCTGCAGGTATTTTGCGACGGCCCGGTGGGGGGAACAATTTCCGGTCGGGATCCTTGGCTCGCTGTCTGTCTCCGTCTCCGTGCTCCAAGGGATTTCTTGCAGGTAAGCGATGGTGTCTTTTGTAATCTAAATGACTGTCTTTTTTGAATGCCCCATCCGAAATGTTTAATCACGTATTTTTTTTTGTTCTCTGCAGCTATTTTGCGACGGCCCGGTGGGGGGAACAATTTCCGGTCGGGATCCTTGGCTCGCTGTCTGTCTCCGTCTCCGTGCTCCAAGGGATTTCTTGCAGGTAAGCGATGGTGTCTTTTGTAATCTAAATGACTGTCTTTTTTGAATGCCCCATCCGAAATGTTTAATCACGTATTTTTTTTTGTTCTCCGCAGCTATTTTGCGACGGCCCGGTGGGGGGAACAATTTCCGGTCGGGATCCTTGGCTCGCTGTCTGTCTCCGTCTCCGTGCTCCAAGGGATTTCTTGCAGGTAAGCGATGGTGTCTTTTGTAATCTAAATGACTGTCTTTTTTGAATGCCCCATCCGAAATGTTTAATCACGTATTTTTTTTTGTTCTCTGCAGGTATTTTGCGACGGCCCGGTGGGGGGAACAATTTCCGGTCGGGATCCTTGGCTCGCTGTCTGTCTCCGTCTCCGTGCTCCAAGGGATTTCTTGCAGGTAAGCGATGGTGTCTTTTGTAATCTAAATGACTGTCTTTTTTGAATGCCCCATCCGAAATGTTTAATCACGTATTTTTTTTTGTTCTCTGCAGCTATTTTGCGACGGCCCGGTGGGGGGAACAATTTCCGGTCGGGATCCTTGGCTCGCTGTCTGTCTCCGTCTCCGTGCTCCAAGGGATTTCTTGCAGGTAAGCGATGGTGTCTTTTGTAATATAAATGACTGTATTTTTTGAATGCCCCATCCGAAATGTTTAATCACGTATTTTTTTTTGTTTTTCTCTTCAGGTTGCCGGGACCTGCCTTTGGTGACGTGTCGGGTTTCTGTGTTTGTGGCGGAACAAATTGCAGGTAAGCGATGGTGTCTTTTGTAATATACGCGATTTACATTTGTATATAATTATAATTTGTTTTATGTGTTCTACTTTTTATAACTTTGCAAAGTGTTTTAGAAATTAATTTATCTCACTTTCGTTGCAGGTATTTTTCGGCGTCGCGGCGTGGTCCCGGGATCTGGGCGTGGTCGCGGTTTCCGGTCGCCATTTTGCGCTCGGTGTCTGGCTTCGTGGTACGATGGATTTCAGGTACGCGATTTAAATTTGTATATAATTGTAATATGTTTTATGTGTTCTACAGTCTTTAGCTTATTTGTTTTATATATTTTGCGCTTCTTCTCTCTAATGTTTCCGTGTCGGGTCTCCTCCGTGGCGTGACGACTTGCAGGTAAGCGATGGTGTGTTTTTTAATTTACATTTTTAGGTCATTGTAATTTATTTTATATGTATTCAGTCTATTTTGTTTATATTGTTATGTATTTCTTTTTGGGGCCTGTTCTCTCTAGTGTTTTTGTGTCGGGTCTCCTTTTTATGTGTTCTACTTTTTATAACTTTGCAACGTGTTTTACAAATTAATTTATCTTCATTTCGTTGCAGGTATTTTTCGGCGTCGCGGCGTGGTCCCGGGATCTGGGCGTGGTCGCTGTTTCCGGTCGCCATTTTGCGCTCGGTGTCTGGCTTCGTGGTACGATGGATTTCAGGTACGCGTTTAATTTGTATATAATTGTAATTTGTTTTATGTGTTCTACAGTCTTTAGCCTATTTGTTTTATATATTTTGCGCTTGTTCTCTTTAATGTTTCCGTGTCGGGTCTCCTCCGTGGCGTGACGACTTGCAGGTAAGCGATGGTGTGTTTTTTAATTTACATTTTTATGTCGCTGTAATTTCTTTTATGTGTTCAGCCTATTCTGTTTTTATTGTAATGTATTTATTTTTTGGGCCTGTTCTCTTTAATGTTTCCGGGTTGGGTCGCCTTCGTGGCGTGACGACTTGCAGGTAAGCGATGGTGTGTGTTGTAATTAATAAATGGCTGTCTCTTTTTAATGACTGTGAGTTTTTGTAACTTTGTAAAACTTTTTTTAGAATTATTTTATCTCACTTTCGTTGCAGGTATTTTTCGGCGTCGCTGCGTGGTCCCGGGATCTGGGCGTGGTCGCGGTTTCCGGTCGCCATTTTGCGCTCGGTGTCTGGCTTCGTGGTACGATGGATTTCAGGTACGCGTTTAATTTGTATATAATTGTAATTTGTTTTATGTGTTCTACAGTCTTTAGCCAATTTGTTTTATATATTTTGCGCTTGTTCTCTTTAATGTTTCCGTGTCGGGTCTCCTCCGTGGCGTGACGACTTGCAGGTAAGCGATGGTGTGTTTTTTAATTTACATTTTTATGTCGCTGTAATTTCTTTTATGTGTTCAGCCTATTCTGTTTTTATTGTAATGTATTTATTTTTTGGGCCTGTTCTCTTTAATGTTTCCGGGTTGGGTCGCCTTCGTGGCGTGACGACTTGCAGGTAAGCGATGGTGTGTGTTGTAATTAATAAATGGCTGTCTCTTTTTAATGACTGTGAGTTTTTGTAACTTTGTAAAACTTTTTTTAGAATTATTTTATCTCACTTTCGTTGCAGGTATTTTTCGGCGTCGCTGCGTGGTCCCGGGATCTGGGCGTGGTCGCGGTTTCCGGTCGCCATTTTGCGCTCGGTGTCTGGCTTCGTGGTACGATGGATTTCAGGTACGCGTTTAATTTGTATATAATTGTAATTTGTTTTATGTGTTCTACAGTCTTTAGCCTATTTGTTTTATATATTTTGCGCTTGTTCTCTTTAATGTTTCCGTGTCGGGTCTCCTCCGTGGCGTGACGACTTGCAGGTAAGCGATGGTGTGTTTTTTAATTTACATTTTTATGTCGCTGTAATTTCTTTTATGTGTTCAGCCTATTCTGTTTTTATTGTAATGTATTTATTTTTTGGGCCTGTTCTCTTTAATGTTTCCGGGTTGGGTCGCCTTCGTGGCGTGACGACTTGCAGGTAAGCGATGGTGTGTGTTGTAATTAATAAATGGCTGTCTCTTTTTAATGACTGTGAGTTTTTGTAACTTTGTAAAACTTTTTTTAGAATTAATTTATCTCACTTTCGTTGCAGGTATTTTTCGGCGTCGCTGCGTGGTCCCGGGATCTGGGCGTGGTCGCGGTTTCCGGTCGCCATTTTGCGCTCGGTGTCTGGCTTCGTGGTACGATGGATTTCAGGTACGCGTTTAATTTGTATATAATTGTAATTTGTTTTATGTGTTCTACAGTCTTTAGCCTATTTGTTTTATATATTTTGCGCTTGTTCTCTTTAATGTTTCCGTGTCGGGTCTCCTCCGTGGCGTGACGACTTGCAGGTAAGCGATGGTGTGTTTTTTAATTTACATTTTTATGTCGCTGTAATTTCTTTTATGTGTTCAGCCTATTCTGTTTTTATTGTAATGTATTTATTTTTTGGGCCTGTTCTCTTTAATGTTTCCGGGTTGGGTCGCCTTCGTGGCGTGACGACTTGCAGGTAAGCGATGGTGTGTGTTGTAATTAATAAATGGCTGTCTCTTTTTAATGACTGTGAGTTTTTGTAACTTTGAAAAGCGTTTTTTAGAATTAATTTTTCTAACTTTCTTTGCAGGTATTTTTCGGCGTCGCGGCGTGGTCACGGTTTCCGGTCGCCATTTTGTCTTTGGATTCTTGGCTCGCTCGGTGTCTGTCTCCGTGGTACGATGGATTTCAGGTATGCGATTGCCATTTGTATGTCATTGTAATTTATTGTATATGTGTTCAGTGTATTTTGTTTATATTGTAATGTATTTATTTTTTGGGCCTGTTCTCTCTAGTGTTTTTGTGTCGGGTCTCCTCCGTTGCGTGACGACTTGCAGGTAAGCGATTGTGTGTTTTGTAATAGTGTTTTTGTGTCGGGTACGCAATTTACATTTTCATCTAATACTTATTTTGTTTACAAGTGTATTTCCTATTGGTCTTATATATTTTGGGCCTGTTCTCTCTCATGTTTCCGTGTCGGGTCTCCTCCATGGCGTGACGACTTGCACGTAAGCGATGGTGTGTTGTGTAATTTACTTTTTTATGTCATTGTAATTTCTTTTATGTGTTCAGCCTGTTTTGTTTATATTGTAATGTATTTCTTTTTTGGGACTGTTCTCTTTTGTGTTTTTGTGTAGGGGCTCATTCGTGGCATGACGACTTGCAGGTAAGCCATGTTGTGTTTTGTAACAAATGACTGTCCCTTTTCAATGCCCGGGAGTTTTTTAACATGGAAAAGGTATTTTTGAGTTTATGTATCTTCCTTTCTTTGCAGGAATTGAACGGCGGCGGCGTGGGAACGATTTCCGGTCGCCATTTTGTCATGGGATCTTTGGCTGTCTGTCTCCGTCTCCTTGGTCCAAGGGATTTCAGGTACGCGATTTAAATTGTAATGTAATTAGTATTTCTTTTACAGGTGTTCAGCCTTTTTGGTTTATATTCTTTTAATGTTTCTTTTTGGGGCTGTTCTCTCTAGTGTTTCCGTGTAGCCTGCCGTGACGTGTCGGGTTTCCTTCCCCGTGGACGAACAACTTTAAGGTAAGCGCTGTGGTCATGTCTTAGTGCGACTCGGTGTAGATAGATTCAAATGTAATTTGTATTTTCTTACAGGTGTTGTAGATTTAACGTAACAGGTGTTCGGCCTATTTGGTTTATGTTCTTCTGATGTTTCTTTTTTGGCCTGTACTCTCTAGTGTTTCCGTGTCGGGTCTCATCCGTGGCGTGACGACTTGCAGGTAAGCGATGTGTTTTGTAACTAAACAATTACTGTCACTTTCGAATACCCGGAGTGTTACCAGTGACCCTATCATCTATACATTGATATCATCTATACAGTGATACCAGTGACGCTATCATCTATACATCCATACGCCCACCCTTTCTCCATCCACACATCATTCATCGCATCCACCCATCATTCACCACAGCACCTTTTCACACATACATCCAGCCATCTTTTCTTCCATCCATACTTCATCCGTCCACCCTTTTATCCTTTCATGCATCCTTTCATCCACACTTTTATTCATCCATCCACACTTGCAACTTTCTATCCATACATCCATCCTTTTCACATCCACCCTTCAATTCATACACCCACCTACATTTGCACACATACATCATTCATGCAACATTTTTATTAATACATCCATCTACCATTTATTATACTAACAATACATCCATCCACACTTTCAGTTTCCCATCCATACATCCATCTTTACACATACACACTTCTATCCATCCACTCATCATTTGTCCAACAGCATTTTCACCGATCCATCAATCATTCGTCCATGCAACATTTTTCACATCTATCTTAAACATTAATTCCCCAATCTATACACACATCAACGCATCCATCCAGCCACACAATACTTATCCACCTACATTTTCACTCATACATCATACATCCATGCAACATTTTAACTATCCATCCTTTCATTTTTCCATCCATCCATCCTACATGCTTCATCCATTCAATCTTTCATCTATACATCAATACACACACACTTTCATCCATCCACCCATCATTCATCACACCACCTTTTCACACCTCCATACATAATTCATCCATTCAACATTTTATACATCCATACATCCACCTTTTATTACATCCGTCCTTCTTCCGTCCACCCTTTCATCATTCCACGCATCCTTTCATCCATTCACACTTTCAACACTACATCCTGCATCCAACCACACTTTCATCCTTCCATCCATACATCCATCCTTTACACATCCACACACCTTTTCACACATCCATCATTCATCCATGCGACATTTCATACATCAATCTTCAAATTATTCGAAAGTTATGGAATTGTTCAAACTAGTAAAGTCACTATGCAATATAGTTCCTATGCATAGTTCAGTGGCATCCTAAAATGCCTTATTGATGTTTTACAACAAAACGTGAAAACACTTTCTAATACCTTGACTTCATTGCATATGTTGTTTAAAGAAGTTTCGAAGCAACTGCCTGCATCCATCTAACAGTGCCATGCATCCTTTCATACACACTTTTATTCATCCATCCTTCATCCAGCCACACTTCCACATTTCCATACATCCATCCTTTACTCATCCACCCTTCAATCCATACACCCATCATACAGCCACATAAATTTCAACACATCCATCCATCACATTCATCTACCATTTCATTCTACTAACAATACATCCATCCACTTTCAACTTTCCATACATACATCATTTACACATCCACCCTTCTATCCATTCACTCATCATTTTTCCAACAACTTTCTCAACTAACAATCAATCATTCATCCATGCAACATTTTCTACATTCATCTTAAAATTTCATTCCACAATCTATACACACATCAACACATCCTTCCAGCCACACATTATTTATCCACCTAGCTTTTCACACATGCATCATACATCCATGCAACTTTAACTATCCATCCTTTCATTCTTCCACCCATCCTTCATACATCCTTCATACATCCATCATTTCATCTATACATCAATTCACCCACACTTTCATCCATCCACCCATCATTCATCACACCACCTTTTCACACATCCATCAATTCACCCACACTTCCATCCATCCACCCATCATTCATCACACCACCTTTTCACACATCCATACATCATTCATCCATGCAACATTTTATACATCCATCCACCTACATTTTCTTTTATCCGTCCTTCCGTCCAACATTTCATCCATTCACACTTTCAACAATCCATCCTGCATCCATCCACACTTTCATCCTTCCATACATCCATCCATCCTTTACACATACAAACACGTTTTCACACATCCATCAGTCATCCATGCAACATTTAACATCAATCTTCGAATTCTTCAGAAGTTATGGTTTTTTCAAACTAGTAAAGTCACTGTGCAATATTGTACTTATGCATGGTTCGGTCTGACATCCTCAAGTGCCTTATTGATGTTTTCCAACTATACATGCAATCGCATTCTAAGACCTTCACATCATTGTATATGTTGTTTAAAGAAGTTTCAAAGCAGCTGCCTGCATCCATCTAAAAGTGGCTTGTACAAGATATGTTTCCAAAAGTTGAAAAAAAGTACACACAACTTTACTGTAAATGGAATAAAAAAAAAATAAGTAAATTATGTTTCATACAAAATGTAAACGTATTTTCAGTACAGTTTAATTTGCTTACAATAATAAATATATTTACTTAAATAAAAAAGATAAACCTTATTTTGTCTTTGCATTATTATTTACAAACAACATAAATGTTACTATGCAAATCTAGTTTAACAAAAATACAACAAATGCACTCATTCTATGTTCTATAGCAGAGTGGAGCTTCACAGTGGTGCTTCAGAGTGGAGCTTCAGAGTGGAGCTTCAGAGTGCAGAATGTTAAAAGCAATGCCAATAGCTCTAACTTTAACAAAGGCAAAACCATTGCATTGTAAATGCTTGTTACTATTCTCTCTGTAGAGGATGTTAGCATTAAAAGTAATCACTGTGATATTTTTTGTTTGTAGATACACACACATTATAAGAAAATAAATGGGAATCCCTGAGAAAGAGGTGTTTGTAAACCAGGTATTAGTTTGTTTTAAAGCAAAGTGATATTAGAATCTAACTTAAAATAGTAGTCAAAAGAAAACTGGTGTTATCTTATCTTTTAAAAACCAGAATACAGAAGTTGTGCTTATTAAAATCTGTCTGAAGTGGAGGAAATCTCTCACACCAGCTATCTTTTTCTATCTCATTTCCCTTTCCCCTTGGGACTATGAATCACATTAAATTTGTATGGGTCTGGAGTGCCTTTTGGGAGAGATGGAGCTAGCCTTGAAAAATTCATAGTACTTAATAGAGATGAGGGTTGCTTTCAAGTCTAGCTTAGAGACAGCTTTATTGTTTCACCAACTTCTTGTAAGAAAAAAAATCATATCCAAAATATGTATACATATATACATACATGGAGGTGCTTTAAACCAGGCCTCTTCAGACATTGGTTTGTTCAAATGGCATTCAAATTTTGCTTCTGCCACCACAGCATTCAACATGGCGCAATGAGTCATCCCACTTCAACCATTGGCTCTCTTGCACTGAGTAATGTCATTTTCCTGATCGCATGTACACATCTGCTTAAAAAGAAGTGCAATTAAAGTGAGCCAATTCTTTACTATGCCAATGATTTTTTCCATTCTTTATCATTTTTCATTTAGTTTTACTCATACTTGTGTGCTTAAGGAATCAGATGTACAAAGCCATTCTGCGGCCACAAGCCCTGTAATTTGCAAAGTCACAGGGTGAGAGTTAAATGTTTTTTGTGTGGATTGCTGACACACAAAGTGGTTTTACGGACCCCTTCCAAATCCTAATTTCGAAGGCGTGCCTCCTCCTAATTGTGATTCAAAATTGTATGTATCAATAGTTTGTGACTGAATTTGGGGAGGGTCATCACTGGAATTTTACTGTCTCCTCAAAGGCTATGTTAGAAGAATCACCGTTAGACAGCTTCGCCTTTGGCAAACATGTCAGGCATATTCCCATTTTATCCCCATTAAAGATATTTCGAATCTAATTCACAAAGGCATGTAAAAGAGTACTACAGAAGTACTACTTTACGTACTCCAAAATGCCTTTGTAAATAGGTCTCCTGATTTTCACTGTATTGCAAAGTAAACTTCACTTTTTTCTATAGTGCTTCTGAAAATCACAGGCTTTTCCATTGCACATTTTAAAAGTACTCATTTTAATGACCCAAGAAAGATGAAAGACTCTGACCCTGAGTCACAAAGCAACTCCGCACTCAGGGTGAAGTCCCAGCAGTCACAGTGGGATCTCCCAATGGGAAACTGCAGTGCAGAGATCCTGCCACTAGGGCGGAGATCCGGCTATGACTGCAGAGCCTCCGCCCCAAGTGTGGAGGCTCTTTGTGAATCATGGCCACAGTAGACCTTGTGAGAAATACAACTTGTGACTTGCAAATTAGCCTGAAGGGGATGCAACTAATGAACCATTAGAATCACGCTTTGATTTATTTATGTATGACATCTGAGACGGAAGACGCCACCCTTGGAGCACCTCAAAAATAGTATTACCCATCGAAATTATCCAACAAAACTATTCAGAGTACCCAAAGGCTGTGCATCTGTTTCTAAAACTTGTATTGCAAATTAAATACGCCTGGCTAGAAAATATACAGGATTGAGTGGGATGGGAACTATAGTTGCCAGATAATTGTATATTTTATTTACTTTTGTATATTGTATAGCTTTATATTCAAGTCAATGGATTGTGTTTTTACTGTTTGTACTGTCCACCTTTATAAAACTGAAAAAGTCATTTCCTTTGCAAAATGTGACTTGTGAAAATGTGATAAAAGTGAGCACACATCCTCCTCCGTCTGGCATGCTACCAACTCTAACTGGGTCGGTGGTTTTAGCACAGATAGTGATTAGAAAATTAGTGAAAACTACCCTGTTGTGTTTGCACGGACAGTCAACTTTTGATAATGGCAGGTACAAACCACTGCACTGGGGAAATAGCAGCTGCGGCCCGTGCAGGTAAGAGCGGTGGGGCGGGTGAGGGGGGATTTCGATAGACCAAGGAAAATTAATTGTTTATTTAATTTTCCCTCGTGGTTTGTCTGTTGAATTCCCCCCTCCACTCCCCAACCCCACCCCACTGCCGTTACGGGTACGGGCCGCGGCTGGGCTATAGTGCAAGCAATAAGGGAGCTTGTAGTCCTATTGTCCCAATTTTTAGCCTCAATGTTTAAACCAGATGCAAAAACACTAACACCACCCAGAGCACAATGTATGTGGCAGTGTAATGAACCCCTTAACATCATTTGTCTCTGGAAAGGGTTAACAGACTGCTGTAATGTTAAGTCCTTGTTTCTGCTGCTGAATTCCCTCAATTATCAAACAAAGCACCGCTTGTAGCTGCCCTTTGAATGTTCTCCACACAGCATGCATTACACTGGCGATTCGCTGTTTACAGCTCGAAAGGTTTAGGGGAGGAATGCCACAGAAAGCACACTGTTTTCACAAAGAACAAGGGAAGTGTTGATGATAAAACGACTTTTTACATAAGATAATGATGCATATTCTGAAAGTGCTAAAAATCTCCCATTACTCAGCAACACGGGATCCGGGAGGCCTGATCAAAAGGAGGTCCATCATGCGCTTATGTTGACAGAAAGCACAACAAACGTCATACACAAACAACTCTGTGAAAGCACCAAAAGTAAACGTGTGAAAATGTAACAAAAAAATCTATAAGATGGAATGGAACCTTTTTACCTTTCAAAAACGGTGGCGCAATCTTAGCAAAACACAACAAAATCATAAATAGCATTAACATTAGAGCCATTTTGAAACACCCGTAGACCCACGATATTTCTCAGGATTCAGGAAAGTCATTAAGCTTTGCCATGTACCCATCTCTATCTGAAAGGCAACAGGGTTGACAGGGTTTTCAGTCACTGTGTGCTTCTTCCACTTGCGTCGATGCGTGAGCACGTCAGCGTCAGCACGACGGGCAGCGGTTTTGTGTTCATGACATAAAATGGCGCGAGGAGCTGGGAATAAAAGCTTGAGACAGGACTTAACTAAGGGTTTGGAAGTAGACAGTGTCACTGATACATGTGAATCTAAGCTAAGATACATACAAGCCCAAGGCAGCCAGTTTAATTTTCTTGTGTTTGCCGTTGCTTTGGAGGTGCACGGTTTGAAGTTGGCATTATGGGCGACAACCTGGCCTGCGGGAATCAGGAACATCGACATAATTAACACGTACATTGAGATAAAATACTGAAATTAAGGAATGCAAAACTAAGGTGAATCAAACATTTTCAGAGTTTTGCTTTGCGTTGCAAATTTTGAAGTAGAATCCAGTTTTGAAAGTGGGGCCCTGTTTCTTAGCTACTTGCCACACAATATTGTAACTGGAATAAAACACACCTCATTGCATCCCGAAGCATGTGGTCAAATGGGCGCAAAATGGCATGTTGCCCATTTTAGCAATAGCAGTGATTTAGAGCTAAGTGCAGAAAGCTGAGATTGACACACAACCAATGGCTGGGTTTCCCTCTCTTTGAGAAAATTACCATAAGGGAGCAAGGTTTTTTGAGCTGCAGGAATTTGATGGTGGAAAAGCCTCACATCGAGCTCATGATAGCACATCATCTGATTCGATTTAGAAGGCGCTGAACACTAACTTGTCTTAAGATCTCAACTACTGGTTTCTTGTCCGGTGGCGTGGATGCACCTCATAAATGATTACTGACTTTACTTGACTACTTCAGTTACAGCAAGGGACACAAGATGTAACTGGAGTATCCAGACTGTAGCTGTAGATTTCAATCACGGATGAGTTACAATGTGGAAATATACCTCTGCCAGTGTAGATAAATCAACACATCCAGCAACGATGAGCATTTAAACATAGAGACACAATTTGCCTCGTGCCTATGGACCAACGCAGTTCTAGCCTGAAGGTATGCAAAAGACAGAGGGGCTGATTGATATCTTGCAATTGCGATGGACTACCATTTTTGCCAACATCTAAATCAGGGCCAGAATCATTAAAGAGTTCTTCTCGGCAGAGGAAAGAAAACACAGAAGAAACAAGGAATAGTGTCTGTATTGTGGAATGAATGGATATTTCATTCATGGTTGCCCAACATGTACATTTCCATTTTGACTATTTAAATTAGAAAACATTTGCTTCCTCAACTCTTCTAGTGGTGCATTGATCTGACAGTATTCACTATACAGCTTTTGTTAGTTTGTGCATGTGCAAATTTCCTCATTTTGGATTTCCTCTGATGACAGAAGACGAGGAGAAGATTCTTCTTTACTCCTGAATAATACTACCTATCAGGCATTTCACCCGGGCCCTTGCAGTCAAAAGGGCAATAAATCATTATCAGAGGTGAAAGTACTGGTGTTCTGTGATATCACAGACTCTAGGGGGTCCATTAGGATGGCGGGGGAATGCCCCCGCCAGGCTGGCGGTAGCCACCGCCAGCCTGGCGGGGGCAATCCGCCCGCCATCCTCACTCGTTTCCCCCCGCCATATTAGTATGGCGGGGGGACCTCGGCGGACGGAAAGACCATTTGCCGCTTTTCCGCCCCGGTCGCCTTGCGGCTGGGGCGGAAAAGGATTAATATGGTGGCGGTGTCTATCAGACACCGCCAGCAATATTACAATGGGCATTTGACAATGCCTTTCCGTGGCGGAAATGCGGCAAAGCCCGCCCGCCATCCTAATGGACCCCAAAGTGTCTGCAAATATTTGTCATTTGCACATCACCAAGTAAAGTATTCTGATTTACGTTGCTCCTATTTAAATCTTTGTATCCATCACAATTCTGAATTGCAAAAGAAAGTTATTTCAGAATTCCAGTTTTATTTTGAAATACTTGTACTATTCATTTACAAGCAGTTTAAATGTGGTTGGAGAAATAAAACCTGGCATTTTACATCCTTTTGTTTCACGATTCTTGTCAGCTCACTTGACAAAAACCATGAACTGTGAAAAATAAGTGAAAGAAAAGTTAAATTCATTTTCCAGGAACAGATAGGCAACAATTAATAACAAGTCAAAATAACATTTTACCTCTGTCCTTGAGCAGTCAGCAAATGTGTCAAGATAAAAACATGATTTAAAGGTGTCTTAATTGCTCATTCACTTTCTGAATGAACAGAACACCTGTTTCTTCCAGCTTAAGTGTACTCCCCAGCAAGGTCGAGTAAGTGCTAAAAATAGCTCGACCTGATAAAATCTCACTCACAATTGCGAGTGGGCGAGTGGAATTTTCGAGGCCTTCTTGTTATAGGCCCGAGCTGCAGGCGAGGGCCTATAACGAGGGTGAGGGCCTTCAACAACCTGTGCAGCCCGAGGCAGAAGGGCTATATGGCTATTAGAACATTCCGCACACTGAGGGTATAATGTTCTAAATTAAAAAGGGAGAAACTAAAAGACAAACATTGGAACATTGGAGCAGGCTTACATCAGCCATTATAAGCCCGAAGTCACTCCAGTGTCTTCGATGGAGCTCTCAACAGTCCAATGTTCTAATCCCTTACACAGATCTAGAACATGTCATTATGACAAACCCAATATGGTTTACGCATGCAGGGACGAAGCTAAGGAATTAGTTACTTACCTGTACACTATAGTTCTCCAGTATTATCTTTCATAGATTCACATGCTTGTATCTTCCCCGTCGTCATGGTGGGAGTCTCACGGTAACAGAATGACCAAGCAGTATCATAGAGAAGAAAAACTGCATAGAAAATCCCCATAGGGGCTGTATTATTTGGTAACCAGACCACATCCTTGTTTGGACCAAAAGCCAGCCAATCAGCATTGCTGCCCTGCCCTCACACTCCCCAGCAGAAGCTTCCTGCCTCAGATTTCCGTCCCCGAGTGAGAGACATGGATAAATACCGAGAAACAGGATCTGCCTGAGAAACGGGGAGGCGGGCGGGCGCATGTGAATCTATGAAAGATAATACTGGAGAACTATAGTGTACAGGTAAGTAACTAATTCCTTCTCCAGTATTACATCTTTCATAGATTCACATGCTTGTATCAGAGTAGTAAGCAGTGCTCACCAAATTAGTAGCGTTTCCAGGACAGAACTAAAAAAGGAAGCTCTGCCGTAAGACAAAGGTATAACAATACACATCATAATATACGAAATACGATAAATGCATGTTGACACATATCAAAGTATTGCATAAACAACAAAACATGCCATTATGTCATACCTTACTGAAAAAGACGTTTCAGAACAGCTTGTCCCACTGCCGTGTCCTCTTTCCACGCAGTGTCCAGACAGTAGTGTCTCGTAAAAGAGTGCACGCTCTTCCACGTCGCTGCTCTGCAGATGTCAGGCAGCGCCACTCCTGCAAACAAGGCCATCGAAGTTGCCATCTTCCTTGTGGAATGTGCATGTACCTTAGAATCTAGCGGCTTCCCCGCTTTTTCATGACATTTCAGGATAGCTGCGGAGATCCATCTGGCAATACTCAGTCTTGACAAAGGAAGACCCTTCCTTTGCCCTTCAAAAGCAATGAACAATTGCTTGGACTTGCGGAACGTTTTTGTCCTTTCAATGTAGAACTTTAGGCATCTGGAAATGTCTAAAGAATGTAAGGCTCTTTCTGCCTCCGATGAAGGATTGCTGAAAAAAGTAGGCAAAATAATGGGTTCATTGAGGTGAAAAGATGTTGCCACCTTGGGAATAAAGGTAGGATTTGTCCTTAGGATAACCCTGTCTTGACGAAATTGTAAGAAGGGTTCCTCCACTGAAAAGGCCTGGATTTCACTAACCCTCCTTGCTGATGTTAAGGCGAGAAGGAGGGCCGTTTTCCATGACAGGAACTGCAAATCTGACTTGTGAATAGGCTCGAAAGGAGGCCTCATAAGCTGTGATAGTACTGTGTTGAGGTGCCACGGCACAGGAGGGCGTTGGATGGGTGGATAAACCCTAAAAAGTCCCTTGATAAACTCCTTTATTATCCTGGAGGACCAGAGAGATGGTTCATTTGGCTTCCGCCTGAAGCGCGATATTGCTGCCAAGTGTACCTTGACCGAGGCATGCGACAGACCTGCCTTAGATAGTGACAGCAGGTAAGGGAGGATACCTTCAGGTGGTACTTCAAACGGATGCAAGTTTTGTCTGCTGCACCAATGGCAGAAACGTGTCCATTTCGCTGCATATGTTTTGTTTGTTGATACAGCTCTAGCCTGTGAGAGAACATGTCTGCATTCTTGTGAAATGTCTAGATTTTGAAACTCCCGCTCGTGAGGTTCCATGCTGACAATTTTAGAGATTGTAGATTCGGATGCAGAATTTGCCCTTCTTGCATGGAGATGAGGTCTTGAAATGTCGGGAGCTGGATTTTCTCGCCCCTCGACAAAAGAAGTAGGTCTGGAAACCACGCCTGTCTCGGCCAGGCTGGTGCTATCAGTATGATCCGGCACGGTTCCAATCTCATTTTGCGCAGTACTCGCGGTATCAACGGGAAGGGAGGGAACGCGTATGCAAACCTTCCTGTCCAATCCATGAGGAATGCATTTCCCTTGGAGCCCTGTTGATGGTATCTGGACGCGAATTGAACGCACTTTGAGTTGTTTTGCGTTGCGAACAAATCTAATGTGGGAGTGCCCCACCTTTGAAACAAGAGGCGAACCTGAGTGTGGTGTAGTTCCCACTCGTGCATCGCCTTGGTAGTACGGCTCAGGGCGTCCGCCCGTGTGTTGAGGACTCCCTGAATATGCTGAACCTGAATTGAAATTCCATTGGTTATGAGCCATTTCCAGATTCTTTGCGCCAATGTCGACAGTTGTTTGGATCTCGTACCGCCCTGCTTTAGTAGGTAAAACATGGTAGTGGTGCTGTCCGTTTGGATCAGTACTGACGATTGGCGTATTCTGGGGAGAAATGCTTGAAGACCTAGGAACACCGCTTTGAGCTCCAACATGTTTATGTGAAGCTGAGCTTCCCAGTCTGACCAAAGGCCCTGAATTTCCAGCTCCTGAAGATGCGCACCCCATCCTTTCAGCGAAGCGTCCGTTGTCATCATGAAGTCGTGATCTAGAGGAATGAAGCTCAAGCCTTGATCCAAGTTCTTTCGAATCTTCCACCATGACATTGCCACCTTCATATGGCTCGTGATGGTAATGCGATCCTCGAAGGTACCTTTGGCCTGGGCCCACTGCTCGTCCAGTTGTTCCTGCAAAGGCCTCATTCGAAGCCGACAGTTTGGCACCAGAGGGATGCAGGATGACATCATCCCCAACATGGATTTGTATATCCTCACGGAAGTGGACCTTTTTGCTTGAAGAGCTGCCGTTAGCCTCATGATCTTTCCCATTCGTTCTTCGGAAGGGTAGGCTTTCCCTGCACTGGTGCATATCCATGCCCCCAGGAACTGGATGCCCTTGGCCGGAGTCAGCGAGGATTTCTCTAAGTTGGTCTTCAGGCCCAATCGCTGAAACAGCCGGATGCAGCTCTGAAGAGATGTTTCTGCCTCCCTGAAGGATGGACCTGTCACCAGCCAGTCGTCCAGATATGGGTAAATGTAATGCCCTTGCAGTCTTAAATGGGCTGCCACCGGGGCCATGCATTTGGTGAATACCCTCGGGGCTGACTTGAGTCCGAATGGCAGGACCTTGAACTGGAAGTGGCGACTCTCCACAACAAATCTGAGATACTTCCTGTGCTTCCGAAGAATTGGAATATGGAAGTACGCATCCATGAGATCTAAGGAGGCCATGAAGTCGTTTTGTTTTATCAGTAGAAGAATTTCTTGTGGGGAGATGGCCGCGGGGGAGATGGCCGCGGGAGGCAAGATGGCCGCGGACCGATCCGCTGAGTGAGAGGCTGCTTTTCCTCTCCCCTCTCTCAGAGTGAACAGAAGAGAAACGCAGATGCAGGCGAGAGTTTTTCAAGCGTACAGATGCTGAGTAAGACTGGGAGTAAAGGAGACTCTGCTGTAACCTTCTTACAGCTGGGAAAATCGATATATAATCGAGTCGTTTTGGCAGAGCAGCTACTAAGGTTTATTGCCAGCTATCTCAGGAACGAGGTAGTAACTGAAGACATCAGGGAAGCGCCACTTCCAGTTTCAGTAATTCCAGAGCGCAGGAGCAAGCAGAGTATGCCCTCGCAGGTCACGACGAGAAAGCAAACCACCAGAAGTAAGAACCTGGATACAGATGCCGAGATGGACTCAGCTGCCAAGAAAAGAGAGCTGAGGAAGAAAGAAAAGGAGCGCGAGGCAGAGTTGAAAGCTGAGCAGAGAGCGGAGCGCCGGGCTATTGCAGCAGCTGCCAGTGCAGGTCGAGCGGAGAAAAAAGCACACAGAGCGGAGGCAGCTGAGAAAGTGACGGCGTCAAAGGAATCAACACCCAGAGCAGGAAGAGGTGCTCTGAGGCAGCCTACCTTGGTCGAATCCTTTAGCAGAGAGGCATCCACAGACAGAAACAGGACCCCAACCCCAACCCCAGCTGATGCAGTGGTTAACAAGACGCCATTGCCATCACCACGAGACACGGCTCCTGGAGAGACAGAGAAGGAGGTGGCAGAGTCAGAACAAGTCGGGTCAGCGCAAGTGCCGAGGGAAGTCGGGTCCAGCGTTGATGATTACAGGGCAGAGGGCGTTACAGAACCAGACACGGAGGCACTGTTAAGTGGCCCTGGGATCCAGATGGAAACCGAATTCGGTAAGGAACTGCCTGAATCTGTGAGGATAAGAGTGGAAGGGGAAAATGCAGGTCTGGAGGGGGGAGTCCCAGTAAAATCATTCTTGAACACAGTTCCAAATCACAGCAAGAATACAGGTTATTTAAATGGGGCTAAGGAGTCTGAGGGTAACATGACTGATCATAATAACCAGAATAACAGTGGAGCAGGATCTGGCACTCCAGGAGAAAACGTTTCTATTAACATGCATGTTAATGGTGCACCACTGTCAGTTAATTCTGCCACTACCTCAGGGCTCAATCAAATTACAGAAACTACAGCTGCAGCTGATTCAGAAGACACCCCCATCACCCCCAACAGCGTCACTCCTCAAGAAGACGAAGCAGATAAGGTACATGAGCAGAGGAGGTTTGAAGGGAGGGGTAAGGCTCCAGCATTGACAGAAGGGGCAGCAGACACATTACCGAGTTTGCTACCAGGGACCCCAGGAGACGACATCTTCTTCTCTCTGAATGAGGAAACTGTTGAAATTGGCAAGACAACGGAAGTACATAAAAAGAAGGGGGACATACTCAGCTCTGAAATAACTGATTTAGATGGAAGCATAGAAGAGTCGGAGGTATCTACCTCAGATCAGGGAACTGAGACGGACACTGAGTCAGAGGCAGGTCATACAGGTCATACAGGGTATACTCAGTCTTCCACTGATGATAGTGTCGAGAAGCAGACAGTTGTAAGAAGGAAGCAACAGAATATTAGGAAAACGCAAAGAAGATGCAGTACCAGACTTACCGAGAGACCGAACAATCTGTTATGGGACTACTCAGCTACCTAAAGGATGTACCAGGAGGAAGGGGGAGCTAAGTCTAGGCATAATAGACCCTCGGGTTCGGGTTCTCAATCCCATGGTCAAGGACAGGGCCCCACTATGGAGATGCTTTACGCCACTCTTAGGCAAATGCAGGAAGAGGTGAGGGCTGAAGCTAAAAGAGCCAAACGGACAAGCAAGAAGATCGAGGGGTCATTGTGTAAAGTAAATAAGTTATATGCGGAGATGGCAGGCAGAATGACAGAAGTGGAAGAGAGAACTGGCCAATTGGAGGATGAAGTCTCACAGTGGAAAGAGTTCAAGACGGCACAGGAGAAATTTAATGAGGATCTACAATGGAAGGCTGAGGATGCGGAAAATAGACAGAGGAGGAACAATATAAGATTTCTAGGGATTCCGGAGGGGGTAGAGGAGCAGAATCCCAGGGCCTACGTAGTCACACTGTTAAAAGAAGCATTTCCAGAGCTCACTACTTGGAACTGGGACATTGAGGTACAACGGGCGCACAGATTTCCACTGACAATTAAGAAGACCTATGGTGCCAATCAGAGTGAGAGACCAAGAGCTATGTTGGTTTACATAGGGAACTTTCTGGCAAGACAAGCCATTATGGATAGTGCAAGACCACAAGATCGCCGGGCCTTCAAAGGGAACACATTCTTCGCTCGCCCGGATTTTTGTCATGCCACAGTGGAGAGGAGGTGGAGGTTGCGACAATTGATAGATCCATTCCAGAAAGCTGGGTGCGAGGCATACCTCCTGTACCCCGCAAGGCTGAAAGTAATAACAGAGGGCCACACGAGAATGTTTTTCTCAGAGATTAAAGCACAGAGTTTCCTGTCTGAGTTAAAGGAGAAAAGAAGAAGATAACCAATATCCAAAAGCGAAGAGGGGGAAGGGGGGGAAGGGAGGGGGAAGGGGGAGGAGAGAGGGGGGGGACAGGGCTGACGACCCTAGATGATATGGATTTACATGGCGTGTACTAGGCCTGAGCAGAACTGTATCGTACTGAATAGGTTTAGAATCCAAGAGGTGAAGGGTTAGATTATTCTGTATTTTTTTTCTTGTATAGACTCAGCAAGACTCAGCAAGAATTGGTTGTATGCGGAACATTGTTTTGGACTAAGCAATGAATTCTTACAGGTGAATAGGTGGAGCGCAGAGGGGGTTAGCTCTGTTCCTCCTTCTCTCTTTCCTTTTTCTTTTTTTTTCTTCTTTTCTTTTCTTTCTCCTTTTCTTTTTACAACCACATTTATTACTATAGGAAGAGAGGGGAGGGGCGGCTCCACTCAAGGGGATCGGGAACCAGTCATACATAGGTCAGGATTGACCTAGTTGCCTGTGGGCAGGGGAGGGGGGAGGGGAGGGGGAAGGGGAGCGCCAATAAGGGGGAGATAGCGATGAAAAAAGAAAAAGAAAAAGTATGTAACTCAGATGATACAATTAGCACAGCAAGCTCAAGTAGCACTGCAAGTTGGTGTAGCACAGGTAGAAGGAGTAGAAGGAGTAGAAGAAGCAAACACATAACAAAAAAACAAAAAAAGTGGGAAGAGTCGAAACAAACAAAAGAGCATATCGACTATAACATTTGTAAAGAAAACAAAATGGGATTACGAGGTCGTAAGGAAAGCTTACATAACCCTCCATGAGCGGGAGCATTAAATTTATTACTATGAACGTGTGCGGGCTGAATGACAGATTAAAAAGACAGCGTCTGGCGCTGTTGTTAAAGAACACCGGGGCTGATTTTATTTGCTTACAAGAGACGCACGTAGAAGGGAATAGGGTATTCTTACTGGAACAACTGGGATTTAGGGTACTAGCACATTCAAAACAAGGGGCGAGAATTAGAGGAGTGGCTGTACTAACTAAACATACAGACATTAAAACAAGAAAGAGGTTCGAGGATGAGTGGGGGAGATGTGCCCTGATTGAGTGTTTTATAGGGGAGGAGTGGGTTACCATAGGCTCTGTTTATGGATCAACCGAGGATGACCCAGAGCTGTTCCACTTTTTGGATACTGAGTTGCCTTCTTGGGCGCCACGGGTGATCCTGGCAGGAGACTTTAATATTGACGGGGCCAAGGGGCTAGATATAGATACAACAGGGCAATATAAGGGAAGAAAGAAAAGAGTTTGCAGGGCAATACAGAGTCTAGTAAGAAATAATGGAGTGTATGATGTATGGGGTGTCAAGAAACAGTCAGATCCTGGATATACATTTTATTCAGCACCTCACCACAAATGCGTTAGGTTAGATTATTTTTTTATAACCCGGGAACTGTTAAACAATGCAACAATTGAGAGATTACCACGCATATTGTCAGATCACAACCCTCTAAAATTAACAATTGATGGCGTAGGTTTTAAGAAGGTGGTGGGATCATGGACGTTCGAAAGGGGTTTGTTGAAAGACGATGATTATGTCACACATATGCACGCATGGATTAAACAATTCTGGGATATTAATAGAGGGAGCACCAACGTTGGGAATGCTTGGGATACATTTAAGGCCTGTATTAGAGGGGAGACGCTTAGTTATTCCATTGCTAAACAGAGGAGGGAAAAAATAGAAAGGGATCGGTTGTATAACGCTTTGATTCTGGCAGAAGCACGTCTTGAGTTAGCTACTATAGAACAGCGGGGACTCACTGAACGACTTCTAGAAGTAACAGCAGCTAGGGCAGCAGCTCTGGAAGAAGTGGCGATTAAGGCCGCTAGATTGTATGACACGCAGAGAGAGAGGAGCTATGAATTCAGTGAACGAATAGGACGCACGCTAGCTGCACGAACAAGACAAAGAGTAGCTAAAAGTGAAATCAAGGAAATTAAAGACGAAACAGGTCAGATAATCACTGATGATAAGGGAATCGCTGAGGTATTTAGGGCATATTATAGCAGGTTATATAAGGAGGAGTTAGTCCGGGATAGGAGTGAAATAGAGCAGTATCTAGAGAACATCCCGGGTAAAGTACTTAGTGAAGAGGATAGAGAATATCTGGATAATGACATAAGCGATGAGGAGATAAACGATGCAATACTGGGCTTACCAAATGGGAAAGCAGCTGGACCCGATCTGATTCCAGGAGAATTTTATAAAATATTCTTACCCTCAATATTCAAAGAATTAGCGAGAACTTTCAAAGGAATTCAGCAAGGGCAGGCAATCCCGGGCAGCTGGGCGGGAGCTGACATTGTAATTCTACTAAAAAAAGGGAAGGATCCGACAGAACCTGGATCATACCGACCCATCACATTAATCAATGCAGATACCAAAATATTCTCAAAGATACAGGCAGCTAGACTCGCCAGGGTAATTACTCAACTGGTGAGTGACAACCAACACGGGTTCATACCTCACAGAGATACCACAACACATGTTAGGAAAATGATAACACTGTTTGATATTCAGGAAGGGGATGGGAAACCAATGGCCACTTTGTTACTCGACGCTGAGAAAGCATTCGATAGGGTAGCATGGGAGTATTTATGGGTTGTTTTGAGAAGAGGGGGAGTGGGCGAAACATTTATCAAAGTAATACAATCACTCTACTCAAATCCAACAGCAAGTGTCAGGATAAATACAGGTCGCACGAAACCCTTTAATATTACCAGGGGCACAAGACAGGGGTGCCCTTGTTCACCTTTATTGTTTGCAATGTATATAGACCCTCTAATATACAAATTAGAACAAAATGCAAGAATTGAACCACTACTTTCTAAGAGGGGAGATATAAAGGTTCTTGCATATGCAGACGACATAGCGGTTATAACACCCAACCCAATGGATGCGATAAGGGAAATAGAATCAGAGGCAGAGCTGTTTGGGCGAATAGCGGGTTATGCATTGAACAAAAATAAGACACAAATTATTAAAAACGCACACACAGATTGCACAGATACACGGGTGGTTAATGAAGGTAAATACTTGGGTATTATTATCACAGCAGATTTAGGAAAGTTGGTGGAAATTAATATCACTCCTATTCTCATAAAAACGAAAAAAGACCTGGATAGGATACACAATCTGCATATGACAATTGTTGGGAGGGTTAACTATGTGAAAATGAACCTGCTCCCCAAAGTGCTATATTTGTTTAGAACAATTCCGCTGTTTTTTAATTTGATATGGTTTAAGAACTTAGAGAATATGGTAAATCGCTTCGTATGGGCACAAGGGAAGACAAGGAGGGCACTGAAATATATGTCACTACCTTATGATAAGGGAGGATGGTCTCTACCAGACCTCAGGATGTATTATTGGGCAGCGGCTCTGCAACAAATGACCTGTTTATTGGGAGGGATCGAAGGAGAGGAGGATTTACATACAGGGTCTTTAGAAGTGTATGGCTTAATTTTGGGAGATGAAGCTAATAATGCTTTTCTGAGATATACGGAGCCAAGCTACTTCAAGCGAACTAGGTTTAAGACACTGGAAGCCGCCAATAAGATCTGGAAGGCATTTAAGAAGAGTTTTGGTCTGGGTAGACTCCACGGATATACGAGACTAGTAGGGGACACAACACTACCCTCGGATATTTTCTCGGATGTAATCTTTAAAGAATGGGTTAGACAAGGAATTAGAAACATGGGAGACTTGATGGGGGAATTAGGGGTACGGCAGTTTGCAGAGCTCCAACAGGAATTCGGGGTTAGTAATAGGTCTTTTTTCAAGTACTTACAGATAAGAAGTTTCTTAGGTAATAAACGTGGCGGTCAGGCGGGATTTAAGGAGAACTCAATACTACAGATGATGGAAGCAGAGCGGCCATGTACAATTAAACGGCTGTATGCAGCATTAATAGATCATAGAGGGGACGACTTAGGGAAGTATGAGACCAAATGGATGGAGGCACTAGGAATTTCTGAAGGGACATTTACAAAATCACTAACCTTGGGGCATGAGGTACTATGTCTGGCATCACTAAAAGCACAACATTACAAAACTTTGTTTAGACTTTACTATACTCCAGCTAGGATCGCTCAGTGGGGAGGAATACAGGGGGTGAGGTGCCCGCGATGCGATAGTTCAGAGGCAGACATAATCCACATGTTCGCAGGGTGCCCAATCCTCTCATCACTCATAAACAGTATTGAAATGTTCTGTGATAAATCATTGGCTTTCAAAGTGAAATTGACACCTGATGTAATAATGTTAGGCCTCGAGGCACCCAATATAGAACAACATAGTGCAGGTGGTTTCATATTTGTGGCAATGGCCGTACTACGTCTTTGCATAGCGTCTGTATGGAAAGATAAATTGGCTCCCTCCTTCCAGCAGTGGTTGGCTAAGCTATTGTATATGCACAACCTTGAGAAGGCTATTTATGCTAGAAAGGGGAAAAAAGGGAGGGCACTGGGGCTACAGCTGTGGAAGCCGATATCCGATTGGAAAGACAGGATGTTAAATGTATAAGGGGGTGACACAAGGTAGTAGGCCCTGAAGAAGCGAATGTCAAGTTTTTTTCTTCTTTCCCTCCTACTTTAAATACTTAAAGTTTTAGTTGGTAGTCTTAAATTAGGACTTCTTTGCTGATTCTGTTATTTTATATCGTATTCTGTAAGAAATGTTATTACTGCAATATGTATCATCTGTAAATAAGTAATGAGAAATGAAAAATTTGTTACGGCGCGGGGTGGGGGGGGAAACTGTTGTAAAAATGTCAATAAAAATAAAAAAAAAAAAAAAAAAAAAGAAGAATTTCTTGTAACGATAACATTCTGAAGGGTATCTTTTTTATGTATCGATTTAGATCCCTTAAGTCCAATACCTGCCTCCATTTCCGGGTTTGTTTCTTTTTGATGAGGAAGAAATGCGAGTAAAAGCCTTTCCCTCTGAGATGTTGCGGCACTTCCTCTATGGCTCCCTTTTGCAGAAGCGAGAGAACTTCCTTCTGCATTTCCTGGCGATGTTTGCTGAGCCTGAGTACTGGGGGTTGATCCGGAGGTATCTCCACAAATTCCAGAATGTGGCCCCTGCTTATGACATCTAAAACCCATTTGTCCGATGTAATGGCCATCCAGTTGTTGTAAAATTGAGACAGATAGTGGTCTTTGTCGTGGATCCGTTGTGTGGGGAGCGCCGGCCTGAAATCATTGACGTCTATTAGACTGCTGAGGTTTCCCCCTGGCGTTAGATTTGCCTCTGGACTGTTGTTGGTAAGAGGAGTTGGAGGACCTGAATTGGTTGTTAGTGTTATACTGTCGATATCCCTGCTGATTGTACGGCTGATATCGGTTGGATTGAAAAGAGGATCTTTGATTAAATTGACCTCTTGAACCTCTCCTCCGAAAGGACTGAAACCTCCCTTGCTGAAGTGATCCCAGCGCTCGAGCTGTATCCGTGTCCGATTTTATGCCTTGCAACGCCTCATCGATATGCTTTCCAAATAAGTTTTCACCGTCAAAAGGCATATCAACGATTTTCGCCTGTACCTCTGGACGAAAAGACGTCGCCTTGAGCCAGCCCTGTCTGCGAAGCGAAACCGCTCCCGCCATCTGCCTGAAGGCCATGGACGAAATATCCATGGCGATGTCGATAGATTCGGCAGCAGATTTAGAGCCTTCCTTAAGAATGGCTGCCGCTTCCTCCTTTTTGTCCTCTGGAAGAGCAGAAAGTATGGGTGCAATATCAGACCACATTTGCCTGTTGTATCGTCCAAGCAGTGCCATAGCATTTGCCGCTTTAATGGTAGAGGCAGCCATGACTGCAAACCTCTTACCTGCTCCATCCATTCTCCTTCCCTCCTTGTCAGGTGGCACTAGGGAAGTAGCCACCGGGTTCTTAGAATTTCTTTGTGCCGCCTGCGTCACAACTGATTCAGGCCTGGGGTGCCCAATGAGGCAGGCTTTTGTGGACTCTGGGGCTCTGTATTTCTTGTCAATGCGGGGAACTGAGACCGCAATAGACGCAGGTGTTTTCAAGATCTTCAGACCCTCCTCCCAGATGTGAGGGATAATTGGAATAGAGCGAAGCGACCTCTTGTTTTCATCTTTGAAGTCATACAAGAAACAATCCGTTTGTTGTACCTCAACATCCAGATTGAATCTTTTGGCCGCCCTTTCCATGAGATCATGAAAACCTCCGATATCTTGAGGAGGGGAGGTAGATTTGAGTGGTTCAGGCGATGCAGTCGATGGTAAAATGTATTCGTCCCATTCCTGTCCTGAAGCATCCTGAACGAGTTCTCCTTCTTCAGGCTGCTCATCCTCGTCGGATTCCGTAAGGTCGTCCCTTATAGTAACAACCTGCGGCGATCTCACCCCCTGTTCTTGTTGAGCAGGTGCTGCAGGTGTCTGAGAGAAAGGCGTCTGCCTAGCTGGTTGCGAGGAATTCGCCTCTGGGAAGCGACGGTAGTAGTCATTCAACATCAACCTAAGATCAGAGACAAGGTTGAGGGGTATAGACATCGTCTCCTGATGATCTTCCTCCCTCGAGTCCTCATGCTGCTCCTCCTCTTCTTCATCATAATCACCAGATTCCTGAAATGACTCATATCTGGAAGATTGTGGTCTGTCCTTGAAGGAATAAACCTCCTCTTCATCCGTGTCTTGGCTCTTTATCTGCAGCTGAGAAGGACTGTAGGCGGCACCTGAGGACTCCTCGCCATCTGAGTCCTGCTCTAGCAATGAGGACGGCGGCAAAGGTGAAATCTTTGTCCACGAGGTGAACTCTGCAGCTTCACTGATGGTAGATGAACCCCTTGTAGACTGAAAAGACCGGATCGAGATCATGGTCTTCGACTGCGGTGATTTGAATGCCTTTGCGGAAGAAAGCACGATTTTCGTCGACGGAACCGTCGTCGACGGGCCTTTCGTCGACGGAACCATCGTCGGTGGGACTTTCGTCGACGGAACCATCGTCGACGAGACCTTCGTCGACGGGACCATCGTCGACGGGACCTTCGTCGACGGGACCTTCGTCGACGGGACCTTCGTCGACGGGACCTTCGTCGACGGGACCTTCGTCGACGGGACCTTCGTCGACGGGGCCCCCGTAGACATCTTCGACGTCGAACCTGTCGTCGACGGAGTCGTCGTGGTCGTCGTCGACGGCCTGTTCGTCGACATTGAGATTTTACTCGTCGATGTTGTAATCGTAGACGTCGCAGTCGTCGACGTAGCTTTAGACCTTATCGTCGACGAAGCCACAGTCGTCGACGAAGTCGTCGTTGACGGAGCCGAAGTCTTCACCACAGATCTTGGAGCAGAAGCCAGCGAGCTGGTAGAGGGTGCAGACCCAGGTTCCTTAAGACTGGACTGTCTCACCACAGGAGTAATAGGAAGAGATGCGGTTGATTTCTCCTTAGTTTTACTCTTTTTAGACTCCACTCTCTCCACAGAAACAGAAGCCTTTCTTTTCTTGGGAGTTGAATGAGAAGATCCCTCCTCAGAATCTGAGCCTGATGTGGCCTTCTTCTTCTGAAGCCATAACAGTAGTCTAGCCTCTCTGTCTCTTTTAGTTTTGTCAGAAAATTTTCTACAAAACTTACAGTCTTTCACCAGGTGTTTAGGGTGGAGACAGTAAAGGCAGTCCTCATGTGGGTCCTCAGAGAACAGTCTGGCCTTCCCACAGGACCTGCATGGCCTGAACAGCCTCTTTTTAGAGCCGTCAGCCATTATAAGAGAAATAAGTACACACAGTACCTTAACCACTTGGCTGCTAAGGCACCTGATGAGCTTCCATTGACTTTCCATTGAAATCAATGGAAAGTCCATGACGAGTTACCCTTGTCATTAGCGCTGAAGTGGTTAATGTAGAAGACAGGAAACAAGATTCCAAAAGGTCAAAAGTTCACTCAGGAACAGAAGAAAACTGAGCAGAGCTCAGGGAGACTCCTTATCACACGAAGGCGGTTGGAAATCTGAGGCAGGAAGCTTCTGCTGGGGAGTGTGAGGGCAGGGCAGCAATGCTGATTGGCTGGCTTTTGGTCCAAACAAGGATGTGGTCTGGTTACCAAATAATACAGCCCCTATGGGGATTTTCTATGCAGTTTTTCTTCTCTATGATACTGCTTGGTCATTCTGTTACCGTGAGACTCCCACCATGACGACGGGGAAGATACAAGCATGTGAATCTATGAAAGATGTAATACTGGAGAAGGTATACACTGTGTCCCCAACTATAGAGCCTCCATGCCTCTTCTAGCCGCCAGTCACAACCCCATTGGAAAAAGTTTCTCTCCACTCAACTGTTTCCTATCAGGTATTTTGCCATGTAACACTGTGGTCAATGGCTTATGTTATGAATGCCAATGCACCACTGTGGTCAATGGCTTATGTTATGAATGCCAATGCAGTATGTGAGGCATGTCATTGGAGAATTGTAACGATTAATCCTAATCATCATAGCCAGATTCCTGACCAGTAGTTCTTAAAGCAACCCTCCTCCTGTCCCTGGTGATACATAGAGAGGGCTAGAGGTTGCTGTGTTTGGCCTTTTTGGACTCCTTAGGCAGAGTGAGGCTTCCACACTACCAAGCTCACCAGCAGGACAGGACAGCAGAGCTTAAACAGACCCTTTCTTCCAGTTCATAGTCCCAACTAATATTTCCAAGTCCTGCCATTTGGGCAGCATTTCACTACTAAACAGGCAGTGCACTTTCACAGCTTGGATACATCTAAATCATACACCATTCATAACATAACATCAAAACATATTACACCAAACAAACCAAACCAATTATATATACGTACAATGTTGATGCATTAGAGCTTCTGCTAAAATCCTTTTCCACTGCCAATAATCCAAGTAGAGTAACTTAAAAAATACAAAAGGTCTTAAATAAAATTCAATAATCCATCCACTGGTCCAAATCCATAGGTAAATCCCAAATTACCATTAAAAACAAAAACAAAAATTTGACTACAAACTGAAAAATAAATGCATAAAAAAGATAAGATGTAATAACATATCTAACACAATTCCTTTACAAAAAACCCAAAAACAAAAATAGGAGCACAAAGAATTAAAAAGCAACTTAATTAAAGATGTTCTTCACTTCTACAAATAAAATAACAACACACGCTCCATCCAAGACACAAACTGTTTCAAAAAGATGACATTAAATACAAATGTAAACAAATAATAATAATAATATCCATATTTGTAAAGCGCACAATCACCCGTTAGGGTCTCTAGGCGCTGGGGGCCGTCGGGAAGATTAAGCAAGCTATTGCCCAGAGTCACATGGTGCTGGGCTAATCTGCCGCCGGTGCCGGGGATCGAACCGTGATCCCCTGATTCCGGAGTCAGTCGCCCTGGCCGCGGCGCCACACCTCTTCATAGAGTACATAGAGTACTGCAGTTCTCAGCAAACACTAACAATTGAATGTTATCACATAATACTCTAGATTTAAGACAACTGCCTAGCACTACATTAACACAAACTAAAACACCTTAACTAAGTTCCTAAACTGTTACTGTGAGGATTCTGTATATCTGATCATCAGTGGGTGCTCAAGAAGACCCAGTGTGGTCCTGCTTTTAGTCGTATTACACTCCTAAACATTTCACACCTTGCTTCACATCACACTTCAGTACTGATTACCACACCACTATCTTGATGCATTATCTTACATGTAGTTCCTCTTGTCACCAAAACTTCTCTAGAACATTGTCCTGGAGGAGGTACTTTGGTCATGACCAATGTACTTGGCTCCTGTAGATATAGTGGCCCATTCATACTTGCTTGCTTGATGTTTCTCACTCTCAGCTCTAATATGCACTTTGGTCCTGTTTTCCCTGTTTAGCTCTTTGTGCTGCAGGCTTTCCTAGTCTTTCCCTCTCTATATTACTGTGCTGTCTTTCCTTCATTGGTGGTTCCCCAATTGCCACCAACTGGTTGATTACTCACACTGACGCTCTCCCAGTACATGTGATCCAGCTATTTCTGCACTGTGAGCTCAGTTTGAAATTTTCTTGCAACCATCTTGAGGAATTTTGGGGCCCGGTGCAAGTTATTTTTTGCGGCCCCCTCTTAATAATTTTACTGCCCATTTTCCACAAATTAAGGTACACAATATACCAAAACAAACATTAAAAAAAGGAGTTCACATATAAAAAGTTGAAATATGTCTTTCCAGTGGCCCCAAAAATCTTTAAGATGCCACTGAGAGAGACTCAGAAGTAGAGGTAGGTTGGTAGAGAGGAAGGAGGCTGAAATAGGAAATTAGACTTTTCCAAGGGGGCCCTTGGAAGGTGGGGGCCCTGGGCAATTGCCCACTTTGCCCATGCCTTAAAAAGCCTTGGGCTTTCATGTTTGCTCCTTATTTCTGTTTTCCTTTTTTTTCCTTATTATTTGTTTTCCATTTCCGGGTTTCCTACCTTTACTTATCTCTTTCTTTTGCTTGCGGTTACAGCCTCTCTGTTGCTTTTGTATTTGATGGTCTACATGCTCCACGTTCTTCCTTTCCTTGTGTGCCAGTGTCCCATGTTCTGCGTGCATATTTCCAGCCCAGTCCTTGTTGGGTGTAGCTCAGTTTTTCTGGATTTCCATGTTCCTTGATATGAAGACTTCCAGCCCAGTCCTATTCCTGCTCTTAAAATCTGGCCTCGCTTTTCCCTGAGCCCAGTTTGTGTATTCATTGTCACTTGCTCTGTTTCATTTTGTCTTTTCTTGTGTTGAAATATTAGTTACTGTTACAGAGGATGGCAGTGATATTCTGAGGTTTGCTGCTTCTTGAACAAAAATTCACCCAAGGCTCTTCCTCCATAAGAGCTGATGGGTGTCTTCTAATAATATATATGGTCAAATGCTCGTTGCCTTATTATAAAATATTTTCCCGAACGGACAGATCACTTTCTATGGAGTATACACACCATTATTTGTCTGCTTTATAATTTCTGATTGCCTTTCTGTTGTTTTTGTATGCAGCATATGCATTGTTTCGTCTTTGCAGGAATTACTCAGCATATGTCCAGTGTCCCAGTCCCAGTCTGTCGAAACCAGTTTGAGTCCTCAGCTGCTGTCTTATCCTTCTATTGTCCTTCTCCTACCAGCCTTTCAAGTACTCTATTTCGTATTCTCCTAAAGAATTTCATTGTCCCTGTAGAACGCAAGCTCTACCTATTAATTAGTTTCGTTCCAGTGTCAGTTGAGACCCTGTCAGTTACCTTGTATTAAAAATCAAGTTAAAAGTAAACTTACCTTTTCAGGATAGCCACATTCCTGCATCCATTCACATCCGAGTCGTGCAATTAAGAGAAAAAAGAACCCTACCGTAACTGTTTCATGGTAAAACAAATTTTCAGTTTAAGTGCACTAAAAAGGGCTTTGAGTACATATTCCCATTATTACGGCATATTATGAAATATTTAAAGATATTCATTGTATAGATAACTATTTTATTTTTTTGTAGACTTAGTAAAACTTGCAATTGTTTATTAAAGAATAGTGAAAAATCTGATTTATTTTCACACATTTCACAATTATTTTATTTAAAAAAATATTTTAAATAAAATATTAAACAACGTTATTACTTTGTTTAATATTGATAAAAAATATAATGACTGTTTTTATGTAAATTGAGGTATTTCTATTGCGGTATTAAATGTTTACCAACATAATTATGTTTTTTCTTATTATGCTGTGTACATCATGGTATTTACTTTTCATTCTCAATGTTTATTATTTTATTAAACTATGAAATGACTCTTAGGGCCTTATTACAATGTCGGTGGGCCCGCCACGAACAGGCCGTCGGTGGCAGGCCCACCGAAATCCAATGCAGCAGTTCGACCACTGGATCATGATCCAGCAGTAGATGGCATCGGTCTTAGGGACCGACTACTGTTTTTCCGACAGGCTCGGGGAGCCTGTAGGGATAGTGTTGGGACCATAATCACCACACTAGGGGCGGTGACTGCTCAGGCACCGCTGTAGGGATTACAATGGCCCTCTTCCCTCTGCCTTTACATGGCGGTCTGACCGCCATGTAAAGGCAGACGGAATTGGACTTTGGGGGCCTCTAGCAGGTTCCCCGTCCCCCGCGGGCCTCCTCTATTGGCCCAGGGGGACACATGTGGTGCCCCCCCAAACATCCATGCATTGTGTGCTTTGTTGTATTGTGGCTTGTGCTATGCGCCTTTTCTAGGGCCGCAGCACAAGCCGCAATGCAAAAGAGCAGTTTTACGACCACCTACATGGCAGTCACATTGTAATTGGACAGGAGTAACCGCCGGTCTGTAGTCGGTCAGACACCTGCCGGATACGATGGTGGTCGGACGCTCATCCGACCACCATTATAATGAGGGCCTTAGTATTCATTTTTTAAATTATTTGAAATTTATTACATTGGAGAAGTGCATATATTTTGGGAGGATAATTATAACAACTGCATTCCTACTTAAATTGAGTAGAAGTATTTGTAAAGTTCTGTGATTTACTATTCGAACTCCAGTTAAGTTCGCTTTTTTTTCTCAACTTGTTTTTATTTCAGGGTATACAGCCATCAATACACATTTTTACCGCACGTAAAAGTATTGTGCACGAATGATGTCAAATCAAAGTACAATTTGTGGATTTAAGCACCCTCCATGGATCCACAATGCCCTCGGGACAATCCGGGGATTGGACCCCAAATGACATCATGAAGTACATTTGAAAATGGTGGGAGCATTGTACATACCCTATAAGGTAAACAGTTGGCTGTGACACACAAAACAAGTAACCAAGATTTTAAGAAAGAAGAGAAATCCTAGGCAGCAATTGGCAGAGGTAATGTATTCCATATATTCCTAAGAGACCAAGACAGGCTCAACATATATCAGAGTCCATCCCGCTCCTGCCTCCGAATGGACCCATGGTACACTGTGTAACATGTTGACGAGGCCACGCGTGAGGCATCTGTTCCAATCCATGGCCATCCGCTCACACAGATTTGTCAGGGTTTTAACCACTACAATCATGCTTTCACGAGGACCAGCGCCATTGCCCCCCCTCCCATTCCTGAATGGGGGTCTTCCAATCATCCAGCCCATCCTACCCTAATCCACAGAGGTCAATCAGCTGTTCTTAATGCCCACATCTGTCCGTTCCCCTCAGCAGGTGATAGTTAATCGGACAGGCCATCAGGTGTCGTCTGCGAGAGCACCCCTGATCTCTTCCTCTTGGGTGGGGCATCTGTGTCCTCGCCCGGTTGCCCTGCCGTCTGTAGTTTCTCAAGCATTATCCCCCACATCTCCAGATCCCAGTCAGCATTCCCGTCAGTGCGAACTAAGCGTAAACATTGCTCCTCTGCTACTCTCCATTCGTGCATGACGGCTCTCCATCAAGTCAGCCTAGTGGGTGCACCGTGTGTCCAATGGATAGCAATGCAGCGTTTAGGTAACACAAGTGCCAGTAGTGTAAATTTGTGTTTCAATCAGGTCCTAGATTCGGGTACCGGTAGAACCCAGAGAAAAGACAATTTTTGACCGTTGCCTCAACCTGAATTTCCATGGCTTCCTGCAGCGTCCCCAGTACACCTGACCAGTGGACCCGAAGTCGGACACAATCTCATGTCCTATGCCCAAACGTCGCGGGCTCCATGCCACAGCTGGGACATGCTGGGGAACACACTGCGTTAAATTGTGCCAACTGATGTGGGGTCAGGTATGTGCGGTGCAGATAGTGGAATTGCACTGCATTGTTGGCCACTTTCGAACCTGTACAAATGCTCTGTTCCATTCCCCCTCAGTAAATGGTAATGGTAGGTCTGTTGACCACTTGTCCCGGACCTAGGAAACGTCAACTCTATGGTCCCCTTTCAGAGCCACGCACAGGTGGAAAATCAGACCCCTAAAGGAGCCTGGGCCGAGGATTACCAGCAAGGTTCGAGATTCTTCAGGTTCTTCGGGAAAAGAGGTCCACGTTTTGCGGGGTATGTGCAATATTTTTTCATATTGCAAAAATTGACTCTCTGGGAACCCGAAAGCATCGGCGAAGGAGAGAAAGGTCCCGTTGCGGTATAAGTCACCCACCACCAGACAGCAAAGTCAAGTCCATCACTGACTATATTTGGCGGAAGCTATGGAGCCACTGCAGGGGAAGCATCCATGCGTATGGAGCCCTGTGCAAGACCAGGGTGACTGCTCGTTCCCAGGCCCACGCGACCTAGCGAACCACGAATGGGTAATCTAGGGGAGTCCTCAAACCCATCATAAGACATCTCTGGAGATTAGCCTCTTGCCACCACTCAGCCAAGAGTTCCTTCTCCATATTTGGGACCTCCACGCACCAGTGTGCCACATATTGAAGGAGGCCAGCAAGATAATAAAGGCGCAGGTTCGAGAGGCCCAGCCCCCCCAGATCCACATCTAGTTTCAGATTCTTTAATTTTATCCTGCTACGTTTTCCAGCCCACACCAGAGAGATAAGGAGAATGTTGAGGGCGTCAAAGGTGGTCCTGGGAATTAAGCAAAAGGAGTTTTGGAGGACATAGAGGCAGCGCAGCAGCAGGACCATCCAGCCATTAAATTAACTTTGGAAAAAGGGCGTAATTTGTTTGGCTGTCAAATTTACTATTCTAACTGCAGAGCTACAAACACTGGAGACAGTGAATTTAGCTGAGGGGGAGCATATTTATAGTTCTAACCACAGTCCAATAAACATGGCAGAAAGGGCATATAATGGGGAAGGGTAAACGTCTAAACCTAAGACATCGGGGTGAGTACATATAATTTGGGGGTTGCATGGAGCAATTTTTTTTTTTACATTTCAAAAACCTATATTGTCATTACATCAGTCATACATAGCTCTAGGCCTACAACCCGGAGCCCGGCCGCAGAAGGAGGTCGGTGGCAAACGTAATCAAGAATGACACAGCCCTGATGCCAACAACCCTGGGTTCCAGCGGTGATGCAATAATACTGTGTAGGCAATTATCCGTAGGCATCTTAAATGGATGGGAGCGTGTTATCCCCCTACCTAGCGAGAGAAAGCGATCCTCCACTTCCCCTCTAACTTTCCTATCCCCGGGCTTGATGAAATCAGTGTTCATATTCAACGATATCTGGATCTATTCAAATGAACTGAAATAAGGACAAAAAACAACAACCCCTCCCCTCCTCCCGCACAACTATTGCCCTCTCTGACCATCCATGTCTAGTTCTGTGGATTTTCTTCGACTCTGTCGCCACTATCTTAGCTTGTGTTGGCTAAGACTGCCATATCGTGCCTGCAATCGCTAGCGCTGCTTGTCCCGCTGCCGCTTGAGTGGGAGGTGCCCTGGTGTCCCGCCTCTCAGTACATTGTGTTCACTTTTTATTCCCCCGCCCCCCCTCCCCTGCCCGCTCCACTAATACCAGTGTCGTCCTCTCAGTGTCTGGACCCCACGTCGTCGCCGAAGGCGGTAAAAGTGCTTCTAGTCCTCCCCTATGAGTTGCTCAGAGTCTGATAGTTCCGTTTCGCCAGCTCCCTCTGTCTCTGCAGCTCCCTCTGTGCTCCCCGATCTCAAATGCGTTAGGTACAAACCCCAAAAGTTCTTCGGGCGGCTGGTGGGGGGAAGCAGCTCGCTGTAGTGTTCTGATTGTATACAGCAATAGATCATGTCGTGCGCCCATCTCTTAATAGTCGGGGGGGACCCCTCATCCAGCAGTACGCCACTACTCGTCGGGCCATTAACATTCCCATATCTGCAAGTCGTCTTATCGCTAGGGGCGTGGCTAGCAGCCGATGCAAGTGGACGCAGCCTAGCGAGGCTCCCGGCCCATGCCCCATTAATCCGCAATTTATCCGCAATTCAGCGCGGAATCCCCGTGGAAATCGGGTCGATTCCGCATCAACTACCGGTGCCTGCCCAGGGTGAGTGCCGGGCGTGCAGACCGACCACGATCGGCGCTGCGGGTCCTCCAGTCCCTGAGAGAGCGGAAGGCAAAATGGCGGCGTAAGGCCACGAAGGACGCCGGACTGTAGCCAGAGGGGGCACGGGGCGCTGCGGTCAAGGATCGACAGACTTGGAGGGCGGGGGCTAACCCCGAGAGGCGACCCGGCGGCAGCGGTCTTGGTGGGGGCGACAGCGGCGCTGTGGAGCTACGTGAGGTCCAGGGCCCCGGGGAGCCCGAAAATCGACGTCCCGGCTTCTGGGCCTGCGCCCCTCTGACGTCAGAGCATCAGCGCGTACTTCGGCGCACGCAGGCGAACACCGAGCGGAACCCCCCGGGCGGGCAGCGGGAGTGCCGCCAAGCCCAAGACACCAGCGGAGCAGCAACGCGGACCAACTGAGGTACGGGGGCGGCAACGGCAGTGAGAGGTTAGAGGCCTTGGAGAGGTGAGCTCGGCAACGGAGGGCGGCGCACGAGACCTGCCCAGGGACCCAACGGCCTCATCTTGTGGAACCTGGGGGGGGCCCGGCTGGCTCCAAGAAGGCACTGCGATACTGGGAAGCGCGCCCCTGACCCAGCGACTCGACCCACCCGCTCTGCCGACCCACCCCATTGTACGACTCCTGGGGGCGCCTACAGGGGTAATCAGCGCCCTGAGACCACCCGGAGAAGCACTCAGCGCAGCGCTGACCAACGGGACAACACTCCTACAGTGAGGTGTGCCAGTGAGTGTGAGCCTCGACGCCGTCGGCAGCTTTGAGCCCGGCAAGGAGCTGCGGGACGTTTCAACAAAAGGGAAGTGGCGGCTGGCTGGCGACCTTGGGCCGAGCCGGCGTGCGGTCTAGTTGGTGACTGGCAACGGAGACTGGCTGCTCCACCTCCAGGACGACGACCCAATCCCCCACTAAGAGGACCGCTTCGTCAGGAGTGCGTGAGCACGAACACGAACACCCAGTACGCCGGCTAATAACTCGGCAGACCTCGGTGAGAGGAGGGGCGCGGGAGATCGGCATCGGGGTGCGGAGCCGGAACCTGACCTGACCAGCGGCGGCGAACAGGACGTTGCGGGACCGCATTGCAGAGAAGGACAGCCATAGGCACCCCCCCCCACGTAGGGGGGGGGGGGGAGAGCACGGATGTAGCGGCGGGACCCCGGGGGCACGGCTGCCACTACCAGCGAGCGACCCCTGACCGCACAGACCGCAGGATACCACTACTTGGCAAGCTGCGGCTCTGACTGGAAGAGGCGACCCGGCATCCTGCTGAGTGCACTGTCTATCACGACCAACCCAAACTCGTCCGGTGATCCACCCGGAGGTGGCATGGGGAAGCCGAAAGGTCCGAAAGGAGAGGGGGGACCGGCCACAGAGGCTCCGGACACCATGCAACAACCCCAGTCGGAATTGCTAACGATGCAAGACAAAATCCTGGAAGCTATAGCGGCCACGAGGACCGCCCTGCAACAAGACATTGCTCAGGTATCGACGGGCCTGGGGCTCCTGCGAGCAGACCATGGGAAACTAGCCGACAGGGTCAAGGAGGCTGAAACAACTCTGAAAGACATTGTGCCGGGACAAAAAGCTTTGGAAGGAAAACTTACAGACGCCCTGGACCGCATCCAGACGCTAGAAAGAGGAGCGGAGGATGCGGAAAACCGAAGCCGGCGAAACAATGTACGACTAGTGGGCCTTCCGGAGAAAAGCGAGGGGACGGACATACTGGGTTACGTGGACAATTGGCTGCGGACAGTGGTGGCGCCTGAGGGTCTATCCCCATTCTTCACGTTGGAGCGGGCTCATCGTGTGCCTGCCCGGCCCCCGAAACCGGGGCTCCCCCCGCGACCGGTGGTGATTAAGGTGCTCCACTACAGGGACAGAGACTGGCTTCTGCAACGAGCGAGGGAAGCAGGACCCTTCCAGGTTGATAATAGCAAAGTAACGTTGTTCCCGGACTACACCTTCGAAACTCAAAAACAACGAGCTTCGTTCCTTTCCATTAAAAAAGAACTCCGAACGGAGGGACTGCAGTATTCGCTATTGTTCCCGGCGAGGCTCCGAATCTCGTTGGATGGGAAGGCACTGTTCTTTACCTCGTCGGCAGATGCTTGGACCTGGTGGGACTCTTACAAGGCCGGAATGGATGGGGCCCGCTACAGGGCTGAGGAGGCATTCCAACAGGGCTCGGTACGAAGATCCAAGCGGCTTCGGAAGCGAGGCCAACACCAGAAAAGGCCGACGGACTCGCAGACGGAGGTAGAGCGGAGGGCAGCACTGCAAGCGGTGAAGGAGGTCTCGGGCGTGGTAGCGCCACAGCGGGGAGGGGAATCGATTTCAGAGGACAAACAAACAGGATCGGAAACTGAACTATCGGAGGTGGACAGCACGAGGGGCCCAACGGTAACACCACAAACAGCGGAGGAAGTATTTGGCAGCTGAGGCTCGTGCCGGGGGGGGGCTGGCAGCGATAGCCGGGATGGACTGGCGAGCCCATCAGCTGGAGCAGGCAGACGTGAGACTGGTCAATCGTGAGTTTGGATGTATATTGAGGGGCGGAGGGGGAAAAGGGAGGCGACTTTCACTGAAGTAGCTAGTTCACGTGCCCAGAGGCCCCTAAGGCCACCGCGGTACAGACTGCGGAGTAGAAAGTTTTGAGAGCACTTTGCTCAATTGTTTGGACGGGGGTAACTCTTTTGTAGTTAGGTCCTGTTCTAGGGGGGTGGATGTCTAGAGACATTGGGGTAACTCAGGACAGGGAGGGGGGTAGGGGGAGAAGGGGAAGGGAGACGGAACAGTTGGGGATGGGTAACGGGGGGGCCGTTACTGGTGTCTGGCCACTGTGGGATGAGGCTCTTAGCCGACAATATCGAGATAATGGATAGTGTGGGATCATTAAAATGTGTGTCCTGGAACGTGCGGGGTCTGAACTCAATGACTAAACGGCACAAAGTTCACTCTTACCTAGTCCGCAGGGGGGTTCACATTGCCTTCCTGCAGGAGACCCATCTGGTTAAAAAAGAAGGGGCCGCATTACAAAGGAGGTGGAGGGGTCATCTGTTCTACACCACATATTCAGCGTTTGCCAGGGGGGTACTGATTTGGGTCCGGGCTGGGGTCCCCTTCCAGGTCACTAGGCATACTGTGGATCCGGAAGGCCGATTTATAGCTGTTGAAGGATTACTCAGGGGTCGTAATATAGCGCTCTGCAGCGTGTATGCACCGAACACTGAGCAAGCGCCTTACTTCACTAAACTATCCAAGCACTTAGCAACCTACTTTGCTGGCCCAGTATTGCTGGGGGGAGACTTCAACTCTATTGAGGACACCGCGTTAGATAGGTCACACCCACCGCTACACGCTTCCCCAGTGCATAGATTGGCGAAGTATAGATTGCAATGGCAGGGGCAGTGGGACTTCACTGATGTGTGGCGCGCGCAACACCCTGTTGAGAGGGACTATTCCTTCTATTCCAGCATGCACGACCTCCATGTCCGTATAGACGCATTCCCATGCTCCCAACAAGTACTACCGATGGTCGCCCGTACGGAATACCTAACACGCACGATATCAGATCATAATCCCCTGCTACTCACCCTAGCCTGGATGAATGGGACTACACCGATTCCGACGTGGCGGCTCCGGCCAGACACGTTGGATGACCCACCATTCCGGATGGACTTAGAACTCAGAATCACCCAATACTTCACAGAGAACGAGGAGACTACCTCCTCCAGAGCTGCCGAATGGAACGCATTCAAGGTAGTGGTAAGGGGACACTGTATTGGGAAATTTGCGGGTGCTCGACGGACGCTGGTAGAGGACTTAGACAAGGCGGAACGGACGCTGCGGGACGCTGAGAAATCGCGACCCAGCCACCCCGAATTGCAGGGTAGGGTTTGTGCGGCACGGGAGGCGGTAGCGGTCGAAGTGGAGCGCCTACGCAGCTTTGATTACAAATCTTATTTGACTAAGACTCTTGCTGAGGGAGACAAGACGGGGACACTCTTAGCCTGGCTGGCCAACCCCCATAGGGGTTCTAACCCGATACTATCCCTAACAGGAAGGGGCGGGGAAGTATACAACACCCAACCAGACATAGTGAGGTGCTTCAAAGACTATTACGGCAACTTATATAGGAGGGGACTGGAGGCCCGACCCGAGGAGACGGAAGCCTTGTTGGCAGAGACCCTGCTGCCACGGCTAGACCCGGAACACGCTAAAGCAATCGGAGGCCCGGTCGACCTTGCGGAAATTAGAGGAGCCATAAAGAAAATGGCGCGTAACAAAACACCGGGGATGGATGGGCTACCGATTGAGTTCTATGCAAAGTATGTGGAGCTACTAGCCCCAAGACTTAGAACGGTATATATTGAGGCCAAAGAGAAGGGAGAGTTGCCCCAATCAATGCGCGAGGCAATCATGATCCCGTTGCTAAAACCGCGTAGAGATGGAGCAGATCCAGCATCCTACCGACCGTTGTCAATGCTGACGACAGATTACAAAATCTTAAGCACGATTCTGGCCGGGAGACTGATAGCTCATATGACAGGTCTGATTCATGGGGACCAATCGGGCTTCATCCCTACCAGGAACACATCCCACAACATTCGGCGGTTGCTCAGACTGATAGCGGACCCTCCACCGTCAGCAAGGGCCCCTATGGTGTTATCAGTCGACATTGAAAAGGCGTTCGATAGCCTGGAGTGGGACTATCTCTATGCGGTGATGCGGGGTTTCGGTTTAGGGGATGACTATATAAAATGGACCAAAGTGCTGTATGCGCAGGCAGGCGCGAGGGTGAGAGTGGGAGCTTTAATATCGGATCGCTACGAGGTGAACAGGGGAACGAGACAGGGCTGTGCACTTTCTCCTCTGTTATTCGCTCTGGCCATGGAGCCGTTTGCAATGCTGGCTAGAAGAGGTGATGCGTACCACGGACTTGAAGCGAGAGGGACATACCACCATATATCGCTATATGCGGACGATCTTCTGCTATTCTTAGATAACGCCGAAGAGGCGGTTAAGGGCGTGGAGGGCCTACTACTGAGATTCGGGGCACTCTCAGGTTTGAAGGTGAATTGGGCGAAGACTTGCCTCTTCCCGCTCCGGAAAACGGAGAAGTGTCCGACGGCCAACATTAGCATGCGCTGGGAACCGGATTGTCTGCACTATCTTGGGGTTTACATCTACCACGATCCCACCGACTTGTTGGATGGGAACGTTGGACGATGTATTCGAGCGTTGAAGGGCAACATGTCCTTCTGGGCTACCCTCCCCCTGTCCATGACGGGACGAGTGTCCCTCCTCAAAATGCTCGCCCTGCCACGCTTGTTGTACTTTTTCAGGACCCTTCCGGTATGGATACCGGGAGAAGTGTTCAGGCGCCTGAAATCTAGCGTAGTATCATTCCTATGGGGAGAAGGCAGGCGGCGAATAGCATTGACGACTCTCATGCGCCCGAAGGACCAGGGAGGGCTAGCGGTCCCAGACTTCGAGCTCTATTACCTGGCGGCGCAACTACAATTCTTCACGCAGGAGGTGGCAAGAGTGTACAGGGGGCCTGACCAGGAAAGAGACGCGGGCACCCCCGCCATGTGCTGGCATACGTAGCCCTACAACAGAAATTATTACTGAGAGGGTTGACCCAAGAGGAAAGGACGCTGCGGCTGTGTTGGAATCGTATGCAAAAGCGTGCCGGTCCTGGTCACCCGTATGCGCCAGAGATACCATTGGGGATGTTGACGGCGCTTCCACATGGAGGGGATTGGTCGAACCTCCAACGGTGGGAGGAGGCGGGACTTCAGATGGTGGGTGACTTATACACCGACGGTGTGCTGACGGAGTTCCAGACTCTACAGGAACAATACGATCTCCCACGTGGAGACTATTTATTGCATGCGGCAGTGGTGAGGGCAATTCAAGCACATTGGGGGGAGGGACTGATAGAACCTACAACGTCATCGGCATGTCAGTACGCGATGATGACGGCAGGAACAATCAAAGCGGTTACGTGTCTTTACTCCAGAATGAGCACGGAAAACATACCACCGCTAACACGCCTCAAAACACAATGGGAGACTGACCTGCAAAAAGAAATCCCTGACACAACGTGGTCCCAGCTACTTCAGCGAGCTAGGAAAAGCACCAGAAACGCCCGTTTCCAATTAATACATCTTTATATCCTGCATAGGGCCTACCTCACTCCGAATAAAAAAGCACAATACTTTGGCGCAGTAGATGCAGCATGCCCCAGATGCGCGCTAGTAGGCGCTGACTTCCTACACATGCTCAGGGACTGTCCACGTTTGCAGGAGTACTGGACAGGAGTTGGGGACGCCCTGAATGAGGTCACGGATAGAGTCCTGCACTACGATAGCGCGGTTGCCCTCCTACATTGGTTTCCACACACACGCAAAACAAAACTGTCGAGTAAATTTATAGACATGGGCCTACTGATTGCAAAGAGGGAGCTCACCAGGGCTGGAAATCTAAGACAGCACCAACACATCAAAAATGGTTGAACGAATTTCTGAAGTGGGCGGCGGCGGAGAGCACACTTAGGTACCAGCTGGCCCGGCGTATGGCAGATGAGAAGGCTCAGGAAGCGGCGCTAGCGTGGGAGACCCTAGTCCAGGCACTTAGGGACAGTGCGGGAACGAGTGACGAAGAAGAGGGAATAGTACACGAGGAGGCCCCAGGGGAGGAGGTGTTGGACCCCACACTAATGCCGGACACACGCACCTAAGCATTGTTTCCATAATCCTACCACCACCAACTCGCCCAAGTTTACAAACCTGACACATAGGCTCAGACACCAGGGGGTCGGGGAGGGTGGGGGAGGGGAAATGTTGAACTAATCCAAACACCGCAGAGAGTTCATACATCACTGCAAAACGAGGGGGGGCAGAAGGAGTGGAACAACTAAAAGCGGAGGGTGTTGAATCACTGTGATAATGGTAAATGAAGACTGAAACGCAGTGATACTTGATTATACGCCACCCAACTTCCGGGATGTGGGTTGTAAGGCTGTGTACATGGTAGCTGGATGTGAAGTAATTGATTACGATCCCGAGAACACACTGGTGTGTATGTTGTATAGCTCGCATTACCTCAGCAATAAAAATTGTTTTACAAAAAAAAAAAAGTCGTCCTATCGCTACTGGCAGGCCCTTGGAGTATCCCAGCAGCGCCAATGACGGATCTGGGAGAAGTTCTACATCCAAAATCGAACTTATTTCCTTGAATATGCTATCCCAATATGCCCGAATTGCTGGACAACACTACGCCAGGTGCATGAAATCCGCTATCGGTGCATGGCATCGTTCACTTTCCGCTGTTTGTCTGAGTCCATAACGGTGCAGCCTCTCCGGAGTGTAGTACACTCTTTGGAGAAACTTAAAGTGTACCAGTCTGTGCCTCCCGTTTAGTGATAGCTTTTTTGTATTCCCGCAGCAGTACCGCCACATCGCATCATCTATCATGTTGACAGGCTACCCTGGCTTTCATGAGCTGCTGCTCCGTGTGAGATATAGTCGTCCTGTACAAGATGGTTATCAGCTTACGGGGCACCTCAGTTTTAATGACTTGCGTGAGCTCCGGGATCTCTGGTGGCTCCGCGAGGTCTGGGCCCAAAAGGTCTAAAAGCGCGCTGCGCACCCTGTGGTATTGGAAATGGATCAGTAATGGGGTGTCGCTGCTTCCAGTCGACACCTGTTCCCATGACTTAACCCGCCCATCCGCGAATAAGTCTCCCGCACTAGTAATTCCCAACCTGTGCAATGCTTGTATCACCCTGTTTTCCGCCGCCGGCGCTAGCCATAACGCCCACTCCAGAGGCATGACTGGGGAGTATAGTATTTCACATTTCTGAGCTTGTTTTAGGGAGTGCCAGGAGTGATTCGTGGCCGTTATAGAGTCCAGTATGCCAGTTCTATGGTCCATTGGCTTAAACACCGTGGCCGGTAGTGGAAGAGGATCTGCGAACAGGCGCTCCATGCGCACATGGGGGATATTAGCCTCTCCATGTATCCACGTGTGGAGCTGAGTAGCTTGCGCGACCCTGTAATAAAGCTTCAGATCCGGAGCACTCAAACCGCCCATCTCGTACGGCAGCGTGAGAGTGGACCACTTCGCCCTAGGCTGTTTGCCACCCCATGCCAATTTAATCATGAGCTGCGTTATGGCCTTAAAAAAGTTCTTCGATAGGACCATCGGTATTGCACTAAACAAAAATAGAAACCTGGGCAGTACCACCATTTTCATAATGGCTATGCGGCCCATCAGAGACAGCAATAGTTTGCACCACGTTTCCACATCATCTTCTATCTTGCTATATGCTACGCCATAGTTCTCTCTTAGTAAGATTTCTGAGTCGGTGTGTAGATGGACCCCCAAATAACGGACCGATTCAAGGGACCATTGCAACGGATATTCCATGTCAAATTGACTAGTAGCTGGGGTTAGAGGAAAGGCCACAGACTTCGTCCAGTTTACCTTCAGGCCAGAGAGAGCGCCGAAGCGTACCACCTCTCTTAGTACCGATGACAAGTTGTTCTCCGGGTCACGAATATAGAGCAATGTGTCATCTGCGTATGTTGACACTACAATCTTGTATGTTGGGAAACTGACACCTTCATTCCTGTGGTACTCACGCAGCGCGCAGGCAAGAGGCTCCGCCACAAGTGCGTAAAGCAGCGGTGACAGTAGCCCTGCCTAGTTCCTCTGCCGATGGGAAAGGAATCCGTGACCAGGTCTCCTAGGCGAAGCCTCGCCGATGGCCCGTGGTATAAGGCGCCGATCATTTGAAGAAACGGCTCGCCCAGGCCCATGCGTCAGAGCACTCGGATCATAAATGGCCACTCTACCGAGTCGAAAGCTTTTTCCATATCCAGGAACACTGCTATGGCTTTCGCGCCCTGCTTCACATGTTGCATCGTGCCCAGTACCGTTCTGATATTATTCGTGAGGTTCCGACTGGGGATGAATCCCGCCTGTTCTGGTCCAACCAGTTCAGGTTCCAGCAGGGCGAGACGTGTCGCCAATACTTTGGCGTATAACTTGGTGTCCACATTAAGGAGTGACAGAGGTCTATACGAGCTGCACTCGTCTTGGGGCTGACAAGGTTTTAGTATGGTGACTATCAGTGCTTCCCTCATTGACAGCGGCTTGCTTCCTTCCACACAAATGTCGTCAAAAAGTCTGGACAGATGTGGGATCAACTTTTCCTGGTATGCTTTATAGAAGCTCACCGTAAGCCCGTCTGCGCCCGGAGTGCTTCCGGAGCGCATGCTCGCCAGAGCTTCCACGATCTCATCTTTATTTATAGGCGACATGAGAAATTCCTGCTGCGTATTCGTGAGCATGGGCAAAGTAAAGTGCTCCAGGTAATCCGAAATGTCGTCCGCGAGATCCTCACATTTCGATGAGTATAAGTCTGAATAAAAATCTTTGAACCCCTTAGCTATCTCTACCTCATCTGTGACCACTCTTCCGTCAGCCGTCTTTAGCTCTGATATCTGAGTCTTCCCTCTCCTGCCTTTCAAGAGTCTGGCTAGGAGAGAGCTGGGGCGTTCCCCCTCCCCGAATGTCCGGGCAGTCGCATATTTCCCCATATGCTGAACCTCCCTGTCTGCTTCATCATTATATTCAATGATCAATCGTTTAATCTCCTCCGAGACGTCCGCGTTAGGACTTTCCCTCTGTCTTTTCTCCAGAGTCGACAACTGCTTCTCTAGTAGCGATAGACGTTGCCGGATAGATTTGAGGACGCTAGAGTGTTTGGACATGGCTATGCCCCTTATGTAGACTTTGAAAGCCTCCCACAGTGTTTGGTAGCTATCTACCGATCCTACATTCGTCTCGAAGAAGACCTCAATCTCCTCCGCAAGCTCTCCTCGAAACTGCTCATCTAACAAAGAGTATGGAGGAAACCGCCATGTGAATGGGGGTATCCTTTTGGCAGGCGCGTTCCACACCAGCAGTATTGGGGAGTGGTCTGAGAGGGTGCGGGGTAGTACTGCGCATGACTGGATACTCCTCAGTATGGCAGGAGACGCCATCCAATAGTCTATTCTGGTATGAATATCATTAAATGCGGAGTAGTGTGTGTAGCCTCCCCTAGCAGCATGTCTATGGCGCCATACATCCTCGAGGTCTAGCGCCATAAGCTCTATGCGCAGCATTTGTGCAGCAGCTGACGGCCTGCGCAGGGGTCCCGCTGATCTGTCCAGTGCTGGGTCTAGTACCAAGTTGAAGTCGCCTCCCAGAGCATCTGTGCAGATGTGTAAGCGCAAGCTGTATGTTCTAGCGTACTGTAGAAGTCGGGGAAGTCGAAATTAGGACCATAAACATTCACTACTATAAAGTCTAAGCCCATCCCCTTGCATCTGGATATCACATATCGCCCCTCCGGGTCTGCCTGTAGAAGCGATTGGGTCAGCTTAGCCCTAGGGTTAACCCAGGTCAGGACTCCCCTAGAGTGTGTCGTGAAACCAGCTGCTGCGACGTTACCCACAAGTCCCTTGCTAAGGAACATTTTGCTTGCTAATGGCAGATGAGTCTCCTGAAGGAGTGCTAAATCCACCCTCTGTCGCTGCAGGTAGCTCAGCACCTTTCTTAGTTTGCGGAAGTCATTGAGCCCCCTCACATTCCATGTGAGCGCTCGGATCGCAGTAGTCGTATCATTAGAAATCACATCACTTGTATTTGACAGTTCTCCCAAATGTGCATTGCTTGTGTGGCTTCTCATGTCGTGGTTCAAATGAGGGCAGTGTGTGCAGTAGGAATCCCAAATCCCTCCCCCCTCCAACTGAGCGCAACAGAAAGCTAATAACTGACCCCTCCCCCCTCACAGCAGACCTCCCTCAACCTGGCCTTGCCGATCCTCTTCCCTCCCCTCTCCCCCATCTCCCCAACTCCCAACTGAAACAAGAAAAACCCCATGGTGCATTGCGCGCTGGGGCCAAGGTCGCCAAACAGCCTTAGCTCTCTAACATTGCGCATTGTTCTGTTGAAACCGTGCCCCCGCTGTCGCCACGCCTTGCGTCTAGCACCAATTGAGCATTTAAGTTATATAAATGACTGTCAATCCTGAATCCCAACCCAGCCCCCCCCCCACATCAAGTTCCAAAGCACTAGCATCCATTAAGAGAACTTCACGGTGGCAACCAGTTTGCAACAACCACCCCAGGCCACGCCGGTCACAGACATCCCAGCCCTCCCCCCACACCATATGCATCAGCCTAATGACGTCCGTCAGGCCCCAGTCCCGAGGCACAGACCATGCGCCTAGACCAGTGAGATGCCTCACCTGGAAGAGACTGAAGTAGGATTAATTAAGAAAAAGGGGGGGTGTGGAGGGGAGAGGAGAATCAACACTGATGCGGGAGAACTGTCGCCATTGGCGAGTCATACCGTGCTGTTAGTCCATCACTATCATTCCTGTTCGTCAAGCCGGCTGCTGTCTTCTTCCCCTTCATTGGACCTGTTAGCGTTGTTAGACTGGTCCCTCGCCCAGCCCTTAAGCGCCTGCTGCAATGATCTCGTGTCCGTGAAGATGTGCGAGTGGCCCTGCCGATTCACCCTCAGTTTTGCCGGGTACAGCATTGCATAGTCCAGGCCAAGTTCTCTGAGCTGCTTCTTGTATGGTATAAAATGCTTACGTGCCTCCTGTACCTTGGCAGTGAAGTCTGGATGTAATGAGATCGCCGATCCCTCATATGTCGCGATAATTAAGTAATTTCGCAATTATGGTGCGAGGGGGAGCGCCCGGACGCGGGCCCAGCGTGCGATGTGCCTGTTCCACAACAAACATTGCTGAGAATACCCCCTCTCCTAATAGGGTAATGAGGAGTCTTTCCACAAACGTTTCCATGGGACCTGTTGAGGTTGTTTCCGGCCATCCCGTAAGTCGGAGGTTACAGTGCCGTGAGCGGGCTTCCAAGTCCTCCGTCTTGTCCTGTAGGGTTTGCATAATCTTCTCTAGTTTTTTGTGCCCCTCGTCTAGTTCCGCCTGGGGCCTCCTCAACTTCAGTTACTCTACGCTCCGTCATGTCAAGTCTTCCTGCATGTTTGTCCAAACGTTCGGCCAGCGAAGATATACTCGTCTGTAGACCTTTCTCCATGGACATTAGGATTGTCTTGATGTCTGATCCAGCTGCCTGTTCCTCTTCTGGTTGAGCAGCTGCACAGTCCTCTGCTGGAGCTCCCTGCTGCTGCAAGCGTCGCTGCGAGAAGGGCAATTTACTCTGCCTTTTTTTGCCCTTTCCCATCCTGCCAGCCTGATCTTGGAGCTGGGCTCGGGGACCTTCGTGTAGCAGGTCCCGCCGGCACCCCTGGTTGGGCAGTCAAAGGCCACAGCGCCCCTACGTTCCTCTATTGTATGTTGTTGTGAATCCGATATGTGTTGCCCACCTCCTGACCCTATGACTCTTTATTGTACTCCGCCACTTCACTTGTTGCTGTAGCCGAGGAGTGTAGCGTGTTGTTGTCTCCGCTCCGCTTGGGGGACCACGCCTTTGCTGCCAGCTTACCCTAACACAGCATGACCTCCCCCAGTCTGTTTACTCACAGCTGCCTGCTCGCCCAGGTAGTGAGTGCCGCTCTTTCTCCTTTTGGCAGGCCGGCAATTATGCAGCTGCCGTGGGGGGGACCCTGCTGCAGGACCCAGGCGTTTATATAGGTCACTGGGCCCTTGGTCTTCTGCTCCCTCCGTTTGCTTTCTGATTCACGCTAGCGCTCCCATTGCGCTGTAACGCTGTCCCGTGCCACTGATTCCAAGGCTCTCAGATATAGTGGTAATCCGTTCTCCGCACTCACTCTGGGCACGAGTTAGGGCCTCAGGGGGGTGTCGGCATCTCTCCGCCGGGACACGCAGCACTGCGATTTCCTTATTCTTGTTGTACTTGAGGCCTTCCCACACCTTTGTGCCCTTAAGCCTTCCAGGTCCGGGCGAGAGCCAGGTGATGGGGCCCACTCCAAGCCTCCACAATGCAGCGTCTTCGCCTCGTTTACTCCCTCGCTACTCTTCAGCCGTAGCCTAGGGTGGGGAGTTGCACACATGGCCTCTGGTGTCTCCGATTGTGAGACCCCACTCACCTGCCATGTCAGCAGCGCCGCGGCTCCCGGGGGTGTTCCGGCTGCCTCTCGGGTGGGGATGACTCGCTGTCTCTCGCCCTGCCCGCACGTCACGTTACGCACCCTGGGCAGGCTGGCCACAGCAGTCCGAGGATTCTGGGCCTACCAGCCCGCAGCCGGCCGCAGCGTCCCTCTCGTCTACAGTGCCGCCCCGTCTCGGCGAAAAGCGCTCCGCTAATCCTCAGTCGGGCAGAGGGCTCGGGGGAGGTCTGGGATCGCCTCCAAACTCGCTCAGGTGTAGGATAATGAAGGAATATTTGTATGGCATGACGGAGCTGTGGGCTTAAGCGGCCATCACGGTTGCCGGCAAGCTCCGCCCCTCCTGCATGGAGCAATTTCGAACTGCTGTCCAACAAGCATTGGAGACAGAGCAAATAATACGGGGCGTGGGGGTTACTATTCTAAGTTCAGTCTTACAAACATAGGAGAAAGGGCATATACTTGGAGGAATTATTTAAACTCCAATACCTACAAACATTGCATGTAATGGGACGGCGTGAGGGGTGCTATTCTAACTCCAGTACAATAAACATTGGGGAAAGGTGATAAATGGAGGGAAGGACTATATGAAAGGCCTACATACATTTCAATTAAGTGCATAACTGGGAGTGTCACAATCAATTATAAAATGCATCTATACAAACTTTAAATTTGTAATTAATTTTTTATACCTTTGTTTATCTTCTGTAATTCCGAACCTATAAACAAACATACAATTAAATAAAATGTAATCTATCAGTTTTTCAATGTAGTTAATAATATATTTCACATTTTCAAAATACATATAAATGATTTTTGAAAGAAATATTTAATTAAAAAGTCTAATTTTTATCACAAATGAATGTTCTTAATAGCAGTTAAAATGTAAGCATACTTTTAAAACTTTTAATTATTAGTTTGGCAACAAAAGGGATTAACAAAGACAATCCAAAGAGAATTATTGAGAAATGTTTATAGTTCAAACATTTATATTAAAATGTTCAATATATTTTTTTTTTAAATAATTGAATACCGTCGAAAATGTTCTTTTTAATTTTAAAAACTCCTCACATTACTCAGCAATAAAACCCACAAACCCGTAAATAAATAATGTAATAAAATAGATGAGTATAATAGTAAATATTACATAATTAACACACTTAATGCAAACATCAAAATAACATAGTAAATTTGGCACACTGTTCATAACACACTACCCTTTGCACCCCAATAAAATCTAACAACCCAGAAAAAATAAATTTTGAAATGTTTATAATACATTTATTTGTATTATTACCAATATCATTTAAAAATACCATACAAAAAGGATATTAAATACAGCAGCCTTTTAGAAATCAATATTGAAAAGGTTGATAATATTGTAAAAAATATACTTACCCTCAATATTTCTTTCCTTGATAGTTTTGGTATTTTGAGCTTGATATTCAGGTCCACCAATGTTCTGGAACTGATAATCAGGATCTGCACCCTGAGTAGCCCCCTGTTTCAATTTGGAAGGACTTTTCTGTCACTAGGCAGGCCTCTTTATAGCACATTTAGACAATTCCATATGTAAATAAACTCTCCTCTCTCACCTGACAGGGCCAAAACCTGGTCTCCCTCCTGCTTGGGTTATAGCCAAAGGGACTCTGTGAATGAATGGGAAAAGTTCTTGGAAGCCCCCTTTGGGATCAGCAAGCAATAAGAAAAACTAAGGCTGGTCTTTTTTCTGCCATCTGACTTGATGTTTTCCCTAAGTGGTCAGTAGCTATCACCACCCTGTTCATCTTAGGCAGGCAATTGTCTTCAGAGCCTAGGTCCTTAACTCTCCCAGCCAATGATGTGCAGTCCATCTCTAGAGGTATATGAGTGGCAGAACTGGTTTTAAGTAAGTTATGGTTTGGACAGCCTGAAGTAAATTTTTAGAAAGTTACTAAAATGATGACAAATCTGATTTCATCATTAAGTTGAAAATTTGAAAATTAAGGGGCCGATTCCGATCTGGGTCGGAAAGCACTCCGACCGTGCCGGATCCAGGGTGTTTTCCGACTGATCCAGACTCCTGCAGTCTGACCAAGCGAGTACGATGCGGCCGTATGCTGTCGGACTTGGTTCGGTCGGACTCCCATAGAAGTCAATGTGAGCCGGTCGTAGGACGTGTACATAGGCTCCCATTGACTGAATGGGTACGTCGCGGACAAGTGCGCCCCCTACAGTGGGTACGCGTTGGTGCCATCTGCACTGTACATGCCTGTGTTGAGGAGATGTCCGAGTCGTAAGGCTGCGGGTAACAGGGGGTCCGACGCTGACCCCCGAAGTCCAACTCCGGGAGCTATTGCGAGCCGGATGCTCCGACTCGATCCGGCTGTCCGAATCGAGCATCATACTGACTCGGTCGTGAGACGTCTCCATTGCGCGCCACGGTTTGCTTGTGACCGAGTTGTACCGAGCGGTTCGGACCCGGAAATGATTGGGACGGACATTTTGCGCTTGTTCGCATCGTACTTCGACGTCCGGACCCATGTACGACTCGGATGGAAATTCAGCCTCCGAATCGGATCCGCTGATGCCGAACCCGATTCGGTGCCCTTCCGACCGAGATCGGAATCGGCCCCTTAGTGGTAAATAACTTGACATTGTTTCTCCAGCATTTTTCCAGACAGAAATTTAGTATTTTAATCACACCTAGGTCTGTTCATGGAAAGATCTAGCACAGCTCAATGTAAATAAGACATATTCTTCATAAAAACATTCTACCTCAGAATACACTAGCGGGTGATAGTGTGCTTTACAAATACACATACCATAAGAAAGTGATAGTACCGTGTGGGTTTTAGTTCACTGTGAGGGCACACAAAAAACAATATGTATTGTGCCCTATTTTTATACATTAGCTCTCAGCCCTATGCACTAAAAAGGTACACTTTAAGGTTGACCTATGAATATACAAAAATAGAGCTTTTTACATAACAATTTTTCATGCCATGTTTTACTGCAGTGCATTTAAACTGCAGTCCAGCCAGAGCACAGTATATCTTCTGTCATTCATGTCATTTTGTGCCACATATATGGATGGTGTAAGGTCGCAATACAGCCAACATATGATATTTAACTTTCCATACCACAGATGTATTTCTTTCGACCTTTACCATTCACCCATAGAGAATTGTTTTTTTTCTAAAGCTGAATTGTGACTTCCAATGTGTACCATCTGTTTTAGTTGGAAACAAAGAGGCTTTATTATTATTTAGTAGTGTTAAAGCTCACGCAGTTCCAAAGTCAGCAAAATCAGACAGGAATAAAATAGGTAACCACAACAAAAATTATGTCACGCCTCACAAAAGTATTTTCTGCAGTCCATCCTTATCACATGCTAGCAAGTGCAAGAGCCAAAAATCATGTTTCTAAGCCTCAAAGGACCTAATTCACAAAGGTAATGTACACCTTTGAGTAATGTACATTTTTGAGTAAGTTTACTACTTTTGTCTATTGAAAAAATCTGAGTGTAAGTTACTACCCAAAAAAAAGAATTAGTAAGTACAGCACCAGACGTGGCCAACCAGTGCTACTGCAACACATTACCATTAAAAATACCAGAGGTAGGGAATTAAAATAAAATCACATGGGAAATTATGCTAAATTAATATAATAATAATTTAAAATATGATTACATTCATTGTAATTCATTCTATATATCACTTTTAATAATTATTATTGCATATTAAAAATATGTTTTTAGGTAGGAATTTACGTTTTAATTTATCCTTCTTAAAATATTTTTCATTTAATATATTTCCCTTATTTAATGCTTTATTAATAATACTGTAGCATTTTTGTATCTTGTTCCACATTGAAAATAAACATATCAAACTTTACCAGTCAGGGCATAGATCTTTTTATAGAAAAGTATACTGAAAAATAAAAACTTTTATCGAACTCCAATTACATTTTACAAATATTTTAATACACAATTTCAATATTTCATAATAATGTACATTCAGTTAATATATTTTTTAATGCAGAACAAAACACAGAGATGCTACAGCACTATAAACTTAATTTTGAAATGAATCTTTAATAAATAGAACTTAATTACCTTAAAAGTATTTTTCTGAAGTTTACATTAAAAGTTAAACTTCCACTGAATGGAAAAAATATTTTTGTTATGCATTAATAACTATTAAGAGTGATTTATAGAATGAATTAAAAATAATTGAATTATTTAAAAAGAATGATTTTTACATTAATTTAACATTATTTCCTATTGAGTTTTATTTTAATTTCCTACTGCTATTAATTTCTATGGGTGGGCGTTGCAGTACCAAAAGTTGGCCATGTGGGGGGCTGGATGTACTACTGTTTTTCAGTAGTAATTTACACTCATATTTTATGAATAGCCAAAAGTCAGAAACGTACACAAATTGCAAATTAGTCAAAAGTGCAAATTGCTCAAAGTTAGTTGCCTTTGTGAATCAGGTCAAAATAGTGCAATTTTAATCATTGCAAATTCCCTCTGTATCTTAGAAACCTGAATTACTGTGGAAGTGGGATGAAAATAAAAAAATCATGGCTCATCCACCCATTCTAATTCCATATGTGATGCTTTCTTCAGTACTCATGCGGTAGTCAGTTTCTGGTAAATGACTTCAGCAATGTGGTTTATACCAGCATAACACAGAGTAGCAAGTCAGTCTCCCAGGCATCCATAAAAATATGCATGGATAATTGTCCCCATTTAATGTCACTTCCCATTCCACTATCATTGTGGGGTTTTGCTATGACAGTAATTTTACAAAATGCAAAGGACTAACATTATTGCCCTTTAATGGTCACACAGACCTTCTTCGTATGAGCCACTACTTAATTTGTACTGGTGATTGCATGTGGAAAGCACCAGCACTCATTTTTGTGAACCAGGACTTATTATTTATCATCAGACGTTGACGCAGAGCAAGACGGAGAGAAGCAGTAAAGTGAGAAAGAAGAATGAATAAAAACGAGCAAAACAATGACAGAGGGAAGAAGCATGGGTGGGGAACCTGCAAGAGTGAGATAAAGAAACAGGAAGTGTAGAGTCCTGAAATAAAGTGGCATACGGTGTAATAAAGACAAGGCATCCTTTGCTTCTTGCAGGCCTGGCATTGGGCAACGCAAGTGCAGAGCTTTTAAGAAAAGCTGTATTAGTCCATGCACATATTTGTTCAAAACAAAGCACCGTATAGGTTTGCTGAGGAAAGACTGCTTTTCAATAGGCTAGCTGTTCAAATTAAACAGTGGTGGTGGTAGGATTGTGGCAGAATGGTACTGCGCAGGCCTTCTTCAGACCCTCACCTCGCACAGCTGTTTCAGTGCTAACGCACTCCTAAATTAAATATTACTCTTCCAAAAAGAAGGTTGCACTTAGGGTTTTTTCAGGTTATTTTGTGAGAGGGCAGTAAATGTGGAATATTCAGTTTACGAAAAAAGCAGCTGAAATTGTAGATCTTGAAGGGGCAGGTAATTAGAATGCCAAGTAACAGAAATTAGAGCTTTCTGGGGAAAGAAGAGGGTGGTCTCGTTAATAAATATAGTTTGATATTTTTTAGCCAAAAACTTGCATTTCTTAAAAAATAAATAGAAATTGCACTTACGGAAGCGAGCAAATGATAAATGCACCTATGTACAAAATTGATTGCATCGTGCATTGATATCCCCATATTGGGACATTAACAAGACTATCTGCACTGACCAGCACCATTGCTTAATACCTTACTAATCAGAAATTTGAGGGGCTTTTATATCTACACCCACATTGGCTTGAGTCCCTGATACTGGATTGCATCCTGTGCTAATGTTTGAGTGCTAGGATGGCCTTATGACTTTTACAATGAACCCCTACACTGACATGTCGCACACACTGATATCCCAGTACTAAACACATTCGCAACGCCTCCATAATGCACCAATCAATGAACTTGTGATGGAGTGAGGGTAGAAATAAAATGTTGTATACCCCTCGTGAAATCCCTCTCTCATAACAGTAACATGAACTAATTTGAGTGGTTTGAAATACCAATCAACCTAGAGTAAATTTGCACCTACACAAGTACACATTGGAAATTAATTTTGCTTATGTTGCAACCATAATTAACTAATAAAGTGATTTCGTCATGTCCTAAACTAATAAGCAGCTTTAAATTAATCCAAAAGCGGCATGAATGTGCTTTCTGTTTGTTTATTTGTGGCAGAAACTGGAAGATGGGTAAGAAAATCACGCATAATTGTGGCTTTAATTGCTAGGTAACAACTAACAGGGATACCTTAGTAAAGGGGGAGGTAAACAGAATGGGGTTTAATTCAATAATTAATAGCTATCTGTGTTTGTTTCTATAATAGTTCCCGGATGGACCTTTGCGGCCTGTAGAAAAATGGACGTTTACATGAAATCGAGCTTGAGGTGTACCACGCATGTGCAGAGCTGTGAATGAAAACTGCAGACAAAGCTTGCAAAGCCTCGAGCTGAATGAGATGGGTCAAGGACAATATGCCCTGAAACCCTCAATGTCTGCCAACAAGATGGAAGTCCGTAGTGAAATCATGGGAACCAAAGCTAATATTGCAATTTGAGGACACGAGTGACATGAACATTTACAGAGACAATGGCCATATTCAATTTTGCTGATGTCGCGGAAGCTGAGATGAGGTTATGCTCATCCAACCCTTGAAAGGACAAATCAGATGTATTTGAGACCCCAAATGTTTCAGAAAATTAGATAGTTTAGCTAGTAAAAAGGGTATAAAAGAGGGCGTTCCGATGAAGTAAAAAACGTTCTTACCTGATGTATCTTGGCATGCTGCCGAAATGCTGATTGAATCCTGATGCGTAAGAACTTTGCTGTTTTCTAGAAATTTTGAACTTAGCCTGAATGGGAGCAGTCTTTAGGTGAGGTTGATAGTTAGGGAAATAGAATGATGAGCTTGGGAACTATTATGTTTTTTCTTTAAATAACAGTGTCCTTTGAATTTAAATAAATATCAATTTCTGAGCTTTATTAATAAAATTAAATGTTTGAGACGTACAATTAATAAACCTGAATTCAGTATAATTTAAATTGGGTGGATAAAAATGATTCATGACTAAGAATCTTTGCTAAATAAAGATTAGATAAATGAAGAATTAGGCTGATCTTGTTCATCCTTAGCCTAATTTTTACTAGCATGATCCATCGAAATTAATGGTGGTGTGTCTGAATAAATCGATTAAATATCAGAGCCATGGTAAAAGAATTTAAACTACAGATGTATATTTTGTAAATAGGATAGTTTAATTTAGACACTCCGCTTTGATCCAGCCACTCTCCTTTGAATCTCACTAATCCATGAAATGGAGAGAAAGTGCGTAAGTGAAGTCAGTGTTATGGGCCCCACTAATGAGTAAATGTAATAATTGTGACTTCAGGGAAAGGTGATGAGGATTTTAGAAATTATTTCTGGAGAGGCGCTGCATCACTTGCACCATACATGCTACCAAAGTCTGTCCTCTCGTGAAGCACACCTTTTCACACGGTGCACCTCCATTTTGACTTGTACCAGCAAGCTGATTTAGAATTTGTATGAGGTCTATTTGGACTGCAGATCTAAAACTAAGAAGATATCCAGTTCCAGCAGCTGCAACCACAAGTAGCACGAGGCTGACTATTTCTTATGACTACTGCATGGTAGAAGGCATGTATTTTTCGTAATAAACACGTTTCTTAGGCAGAAAGTGTCATTGGGCTGGCTTTCAGCTTAGTTTAAGAGTCTCTCTCAGTATCTTTGATCTGAAAGATGATGTCTCTGATGTCAGGACTGACACAGCGCATGAGGAAATAGTGTAAGTGTTTCTAATTTTTAATCCTGAGAGCACCCAAGTTTATATGTCAAACTCTTTTACCCACTGACACCATCGGGGTCAGTGCCAGAGAGGCTGAAACAGGGGGAGACAACGAGTCAACAGGTGGTTGTGGAGTGCTGGGAATGGCCCTGAATTTGGCAGTTGTAGATGTTTCTGCTTCGGTTTAGAGTTTTCATCACCTGAAGATGACATGATCACCAATGTGTATGCACAAGACAGGCACGATAAACACAAAGATCAGGCAGCATATGTAGGCCAAAGACTTCCTCTTCGCCAGTGTAGTGACGGGTGATTGACAGGTGTCACAGAAAACAGCATTCGAGGATCTTTATGACCTCTTTATCAGCCAGCATTCAAAGTAATGGTAAATGAGGTGATGCATAATGATTGCTTTTCTAAGTGGGAGAACGCTCTCTATGCGTCTGTTTCCTCTCGCTTTTGCATTCTTCTCCCTGTCTCATCCTCCTCCCGCCCGCATGACTTCCTTTACCTCATGTGCAACTAGCCTTCAAGCTCAATAAGTGACGCTGGGGTCAGGCGGAAGTCACGAGACCACAACCTCTAGTTGAATTCCACTACTGAATTCCACTGCACGGTTATCAGCGTCATCAATGTTTAATATCAAACACAAGCAGAGAACACTAGCGACAATCACTGCATATTCATCTTTCGGAATGCCACCCAGCTGGTTTTCAGCCAAGTTTCTCTCTTTGCTGTTAATAGGCTCTGTAAAGTCTGTTTTTACTGAGAGCCATTTATACTCATTAGCTCGATGTCCCTTCTGCAGCGCTAAAAAAGTGGTCAACAGGAAGACGACAGGAAGAGCTGTTTCTGGATGTGTCGAGATAGCACAGACGGAAGAAGGCGGATCGACAACCGAATCTTGTAAAACAACACCATCACTGCTTGGAAACTAGAGAAAAACTGAAGGGAAGCCAGAGAAGAAAGTGTCTTTTTTACCCCAAGCGTCACTGAGGTATATGTTCCTAAGATATGTGGGCTTTAAGTCTTGTAGTTAAAAAGGAAATGAGCATATTTTACCGTGGACCAACAGTGCAGCACGTCTGTTAGACTGCAGACTTCATTGAAAAATGGAAGGCTTGTGCCTGATGCCTGTCCCCTGGGGATTTTGGCACCTTCAATACCTTTTATGTACACTAGCACACGGTCATAATCTTTTAAACAAGGGTTTTTTCCATTCTGTGACCAAGAGGGTCTGATGATTAACTATACAAATTATTCGAAAGCAGAATATAAATGTATTTTAGAATGTAAGCATGTGGGTTATTAGTTAAGAGGGGTGGAAGCCCTACTCAAATAATAAACACATTCTTAGGGTGATCCATAAACGTCACTAAATAAACCCGTGCTTAACCCTCTGATAGCTTGGCACAAAGCAGTCAGGCTTAACTTAGAGGCAATGGCTAAAGTATTTACACAGCACTGAAACAGCAATAAAGCAAAAGAAGAAAAGCCACAAACCAGTTTAGAAAAATAAAGTTAATTTTCTAACTAAAATGACACCAACACAGCACAAAAATCCAAGCAGTAGAACCAGAGTTGTGATGATTTTTTTATGGTTTATAGTGAAAATAGTGCCAAAAAGCACAAATCGTCAAATGTTTTTTCCTGGTCATGCTGCACTGGGTCAAAGTCACAAGTTCAGGCCAATCAAGATTCCTTATCTGAGTCCAAGTCCATGTGGGGAGCTGGAGCAGAGCGTCACGTTGGTGGTCGACTCTTGGAGAGCATTGCGGTACAAAAGGGGGTGGTAATGGACGGAGCATCTGAACCAATCAAACACTCACACCCAGTCAACAGATCTGGGTTTAATCCATCACTGTTCTTTAGCCCACTCTGCCACCCCAGTTCAGACATGGCCATATGCAAATCAGTCTGACCCTGTGCCTCATGGGAACAGTCCAGCCCGAACTGCCAAGCCATGCCTTGCCTGGACCGGAAACAAGCTTCGAGGACCGGTTTCTGGCATTTCAGCCGTCTTCAGCCCGGCTTGCTTGAATCCAGTGGCAAAGTGAGCAAGGGACTCACGTCTTATCTTATCTTATCTTATCTTAAGTGAAATTTGTAAAGCGCACTGACACCATAAGTTTCCTGGCGCTGAAAGAGAGAGTGTAGAAATTGCTGGGGCGGACTAACCAGTTAAAATGAAAAGCCGGGTCTTCAAAAATTTCCTGAAATTCAGTAGGGAGCAGCTTGACTTAACTGACAAGGGAAGAGGATTCCATAATTTAGGGGCCAGGTGGGTGAACCTGCGGCCGCCAATTTTTTTAAGTTTAACTGTAGGGGCGACCAGCAGGTGGAGATGAGCCGAGCGAAGGTTGCGCACCGGACGGTGCAGCGTGATCAGTGTTTTGAGGAACTCAGGGCTAGTGCAATGAAGAGCCTTGAAAGTTAGGCAGCCGATCTTGAAGGCCGCCCTTTGCTCAACTGGCAACCAGTGCAGTTTGCGCAGTAGTGGCTTCGCTGATTGCCACTTTGGAGTTTTATGGATGAGTCTGGCTGCCTGGTTTTGTACAATTTGGAGACGGCGGAGCAATGATTGTGGGAGTCCATGGTATAGAGAGTTCGAGAAGTCGAGGCGGGATAGTACCAGAGAGATCACAACCTGGACCAATGCCGCATGCGGTAGTAGGTGGGTTATTTTACGGATTTTACGTAGTTGAAACATACTGAAAGAAATTACACCACCTACTTGAGCCTTGAGAGAGAGCTCCGCATCAATAACCACCCCCAGGCTCTTCACTGAGGTTGCCGGGGCGGGGGGGAGCCCAGTTCCTTGGGCCAGAACTGGGGGCCCCAATATGCTGGACTGTTACCATGGAAGGTTGAGCTCCGTTTTCCCTGGATTTAATTTTAATTGATTGTGGTTCATCCATGACTGTATATGGGTCATCACTGCTTGAAAACTTTTGGCAGCGTCGGGGGAGTCAAGACGAAAGATGATCTGCAAATCATCAGCATAGTAAACACTGTGATGTCCCACCTCTTGAGCGAGTGGATCAGTGGCCGGAGGTATAAGTTAAACAGAAGGGGGGAAAGAGAGGAGCCCTGAGGGACTCTGCAGGTCGTGGGTACCCTGGCTGCCGTGAAGGGGCCCAGGCGAACAGCTTGAGCTCTGCCCGCGAGAAAGGACTCGATCCAATTAAGAGCAGGGCCCTGGATGCCGGCCTGTCCGACACGGTGGAGAAGAATGTTATGGTCCACCGTGTCGAAAGCAGCCGACAGATCTAGTAGCACCAGGGCCTGAGGTAACCCTTTGTCAGCATTCCCCCTCAAGGCGTCCAAAACTGCCAAGATGACGGCCTCGGTGGAGTGGGCCGGCCTAAAGCCGGCTTGATTAGGTTCAAGATAGCAGGAATTCTCGATGAAATTGCAGAGGCATCGAGTAACATGAGCCTCAAGGAGCTTGGATAGATAGGGCAGGAGGGAGATGGGACGATAATTGGAGGGATCGGCAGGATCCGCACCTGGTTTCTTCAACAGGGGCACTAGGATGGCCTCCTTAAAGCAGCTGGGGATTGTGCCGGTATTGAGGGAAGCATTCAACAAGGTCAGTATGCAGTCCGGTAGAGTGAGACAGATGTCCCGAAGGACAGGAGGAGGGCAACAATCATTAGGAGACCCTGATTTAACATGGGTCGCAAGCTCGGCCAGGGAGTTGGGGTTAAGGATAGGAAACTGGGTGAAGAGCAAGTGATTAGTGGGAAAAGTGTCCGGTAAACCTGAGGAGGTAAAGGGAGGAATGGAATTCTTAATGTTGACTATTTTTTCAATGAAAAAAGAGTTCAGACCGTCACAGGTCTCTTGGGTTGGAACCTGAGTGAGGAGGGTTCTGTCATCCGTGGTGAGCTCATTCATGATTTTAAAGATTTCTTTGGGTTTATTATGGGCAGAAAGAATTCTGTCAGAAATGTGTGTGGATTTGGCCAGGGAAATTGCTCCTTTGTAGTCTTTGCGGGCCACCAAAAAGAGCAGTCTGTCGGAGTTGGAGTAGTTGCGTCTACAGATCTGCTCTAGCTGACGCACCTTCAATTTCTGTTCTTTGAGGGCACTAGAGAACCATCTGTTTGAGTTAGTGTGTCTAGTGCGTGGGAATTTGGTGAGAAGAGCGAACTGGTCACTGGCCGTTTTAAGCCAGGAGCAGATATCACCTTACATTGCCTCGACACTGGCATCAATGTCGGTGGCAGGTCGAGTCTTGGCCAGGGCAGCGAGAAAGCCTTGGGAGTCATAGGAACTCCATTTACGTGATGACCCACCAGCCAGGATGGGGGCCTTGACCCTACCACTGACAGTAATGGTGGTGGCAATTAGATGGTGATCTGACCAGATGCAGGGAGAGATGGCTGGGCAAGATGAAGCTAACTCATGGGTCCAGATATGGTCGAGAATGTGACCCTTGATATGAGTAGGCACGGAAATTTGTTGAACGGGATTGAGGCTGGTTAGAGCTTCCAACAGTTCCGTGGCATGAGGGCCAGCTTTTCGTCATTGAACCAATAGTTGAAGTCGCCAAAGAGGGCGATTCTGGCGTGATCTGTCATTAAATTTGCCAACTGTTCACTCAGGGAAATAGGAAACAGAGGCATGGGATGGGGAGGCCGATATAGGAGTACAATTGTAAGGGCACCAGCCTCTGTTTCTAAACTGATGACCAGATTGCCCACCTCAGAAATGGCAAGAGAAGCAGAGGAAATTAATTTGAATTGTTTTAGTATAATGGCTGCCACCCCGCCCCCAGTGCGACCAGAGGGGCGGTCAGCATGGAGGATGTGATAATCTGAGGGAAGGGCCGCCAAGATGTTGGGAAGAGAGTCAGTGGTGAGCCATGTCTCTGTGATTAATAATATATCAGGTTTTTCAGTGATGAGGAGGATAAAGATGTCTAGATGATGCTTTACCAAAGAACGTGTGTTCAAATACATTACGCGAACAGATGTCTCATTCCTTTCAGGCTCCACATCGTACTTACGGCTCTCAGGAGTGCTAGATGCCCTCCGAGCGATACCAGCGGAGTTAATCCGCCTCGCTGCACCAGGGGAGAGCTGTGAATGTGAGGTTTGTAGCTGTCTGAGGGAGTTTGCGGAGTATGAGAGGAGTTGACCAACGTCCCTGGCCCCTGGGCCCGGCCTGGCGCGGACGGGCACAGACGGGCTTTCCTTTGGCCCGCCCGCTGCGCTCCCGGTAAGGGGGGGCCATTTTGTAGTTGTTGGGGCGGGAGGGGCCGAGCACTAGACCGCTCGCCTGCTCCACACCCAAGATGGCGGGCGCTGAGAGATCGAACCCCAGGCAGCGCCTAATCGGCTGCGGTGGGGCTCGGTAAACAGAGACCGGGTAAGTGGTCGGCTGAAGGCTGGTCAATGCAGCGCAGGAGTAGCTGACGATTTATCCAATGCCACAAGCTAAAAAACGAGGTTATGTGCAAAACGAAATAAAGAGTGCAATATTAAAATACCCAAGCATACAATACAGAACGAGCACACGAGTCCCGGCTTCCGCCTCAGGACAATCACTAACACACTGTCAATCGGAGCTAGCGTGGTGCAGGTTCTTTTGTAGTTGTTGGGGAGGGAGGGGCCGAGCACTAGACCGCTCGCCTGCTCCACACCCAAGATGGTGGGCGCTGAGAGATCGAACCCCAGGCAGCGCCTAATCGGCTGCGGTGGGGCTGAGGAAACAGAGACCTGGTAAGTGGTCGGCTGAAGGCCGGTCAATGCAGCGCAGGAGTAGCTGACGATTTATCCAATGCCACAAGTTTAAAAACGAGGTTATGTGCAAAACGAAATAAAGAGTGCAATTTTAAAATACCCAAGCATACAATACAGAACGAGCACACGAGTCCCGGCTTCCGCCTCAGGACAATCACTAACACACTGTCAATCGGAGCTAGCGTGGTGCAGGTTCTTTTGTAGTTGTTGGGGCGGGAGGGGCCGAGCACTAGACCGCTCACCTGCTCCACACCCAAGATGACGGGCGCTGAGAGATCGAACCCCCTGGCAGCGCCTAATCGGCTGCGGTGGGGCTGAGGAAACAGAGACCGGGTAAGTGGTCGGCTGAAGGCCGGTCAATGCAGCGCAGGAGTAGCTGACGATTTATCCAATGCCACAAGTTAAAAAACGAGGTTATGTGCAAAACGAAATAAAGAGTGCAATTTTAAAATACCCCAGCATACAATACAGAACGAGCACACGAGTCCCGGCTTCCGCCTCAGGACAATCACTAACACGTCTGAGCATACCCTGCCAACTTATGGCGAACAAAGCGGTACAAACGGGGGTGGTGATGGACGGAGCATCTGAACCAATCAAACACTCACACCCAGTCAACAGATCTGGGTTTAATCCATCACCGTTCTTTACCCCACTCTGCCACCCCAGTTCAGACATGGCCATATGCAAATCAGTATGACCCTGTGCCTCATGGGAACAGTCCAGCACAAACTGCCATGCTATGCCTTCCCTGGACCGGAAACAAGCTTCCGAGGACCGGTTTCTGGCATTTCAGTCGTCTTCAGCCCGGCTTGCTTGAATCCAGTGGCAAAGTGAGCAAGGGACTCACGTCTTATCTTATCTTATCTTAAGTGAAATTTGTAAAGCGCGCTGACACCATAAGTTTCCTGGCGCTGAAAGAGAGAGTGCAGAAATTGCTGGGGCGGACTAACCATTTAAAATGAAAAGCCAGGTCATCAAAAATGTCCTGAACTTCAGTAGGGAGCAGCTTGACTTAACTGACAAGGGAAAAGGATTCCATAATTTAGGGGCCAGGTGGGCGAACCTGCGGCCGCCAAATTTTTTAAGTTTAACTGTAGGCAGCGACCAGCAGGTGGAGATGAGCCGAGCGAAGGTTGCGCACCGGACGGTGCAGCGTGATCAGTGTTTTGAGGAACTCAGGGCTAGTGCGTCTGAGCATACCCTGCCAATTTATGGCGAACAAAGCGGTACAAAAGGGGGTGGTGATGGAGCATTGCCACGCTGCGAGTGGAGCGGTATACACAAATTAATAAAATGGTAATTACCATTTTATTATTCTGTTTGCACCGCGGGCGCACTATGAATGAAGTGCAAGTGTGAGGTTGGGGAAGATTCCTACAGATTGCAGGATGACTGGTGCCTGTTGCCAGCACAGTGCTCAGTGCGCATGTCAGATTGGCCAGCTGCCACCATGCGTATTTCAGATACAGCAATCCCAGGACTGAGAAACAGTCAGGGGATTGCTGGCACAGGCCCTCAGCCTCAAAATGAGACCTGGTTTAGCATGCTCCAACCAGTTCTGAAGCTGCTTTCATACTGAAAATAGCATGAGAGCAGGATTGGTTGGATTTACGTGAAGGAAGTAAACCATCCTCCTTCCCTTTCCTGCTATCCCAGGAGAGGTGAGATACCGAGTAGGCTTAGGGGGCAGCTTGACATACACACCAGGATGTAACGCATTACTGGCACAGGGAGGCACAGCCAAGGAGGTGCTCACCAGCACTGGTGACAGAGAAGACGAGAAATCAAGAGACACGAAGAGGTGAGGTAGGGGTGCAGGGCCTCTGGGATATCATTTAGTGGATAAGGGCCTAAGGCTCACAGCAGTATTTGTCCCCTGCAGGGATAGGGCCTTTCACGATGCTGCTACTGCTGACCTTATACTGCCCCTCGCTGAATCCAGTGTCCAGCGTCTGCAGGTACATTTTCAGCAGGGGTTTCATTAAACATAGATGCTGCCCAACCCTCTCTGTGTGCCTCTTCGTTTTCTGAGATCTTTGCTCCCTCTACTCCCCCATTCTGCAGTTAAGATTTCATAGTCTGCCTCATACTGCTGTTGGGTTGTCTTGTTCTGTCCTCGGAGCCACCTTGGGATGATGACATTTTGCTGCAGTGCCTCAGTTCTCCCAGAGTTCTCTCTGACACTCTTTCTGTGGGCAGCCAGAGCCTCCTTGGTGCCACAGTGTGTCTCCTGGTGCCTACGCTTATGGGATCCGGAGTAGCGTGCTACTTGCCAGAAAAGCGCTTCAACACCCATCAAGGGTAACAGGTGCTATATGAATGCAAACCTTTCTTCCCCTTTTATCCCTCCGCTATCCTGCTCACTCCAAATAACTGACTAATATCCACCACTGAAATTACTTTCATATTTCACCATACTAATTCATCACTAATCCTTTATGGGTTTCCGAAGTAGTGTGTTACTCGCCAAAAAAAGTGCTTCAACACCCCATCAGGGGTAACAAGCACTATATAAATACAAAACTTTTTTCCTCGTCTATCCTTCTGCTATCCTTCCAAATCCAAATAACTGACTAACCTATCCACCACTTGAATTACTTTCATATTTCACTATACTAATTCAACACTAATTCTTTTCGGGTCCCGGAGTAGCGTGCTACTAGCCGAAAAAGCGCTTCGACACCTCGTCAGGGGTAGTAAGAGCTATATAAATGCAATTACAATACAATAGAATACACTATATCTGATTCTATACCTTAGTACCCACATCAGTCTCAGTCTGTCCACTGTCACTACTGTCATCTCCGAAGTCTCCCAGTCTGTTCCCTGGTGCCTTCCCTAATCTCTGTCTGTCCATTGCCTTCTCATTCTCACAGACTGTCCCCTGATGCCTCCCCAGTCTTCCAGCCTGGTTGACTGATTGAGTCTTCCAGCCTGTCCTCTGGAATCTGGATCTTCCCCCAGTCTCGGAGCTTGTCCCATGATGCTTCTTTAGTCTCTGACTCTGCTGCTGTCTCCTCTGCCTCCCAGCTGCCCCATGTCAACTCAGCCTTCTGTCTGTCCATTGTCTTCTGTTAGTCTCTCAGCCTGTCCTCTGGTGGTCTCTCGGCCTCCACTCTGAGCTACCCCCCCCCCATTCCTGCGACCTAGGTGTCTCCTAACACAATTTGTGCATGGCGTCTCCTCAGTCCTAGAGTCTGATCCCAACCACCCGGAACCTTAAAAGTAGAGTCGCGTCAATGCAATATGTTGCCAATGGCAAAATGCTGAAAATGCCCTCAATCCTATTTTTCGACAAACATGTATCTGCCTCTGTGTTTTGAAAGAAATGGGATTACAGAATGTCAAATTACTCAGGCGTGAATGCATTTAGTAGTTTCTCACATTAGAACTGTGCAGCTTCCATCTCAGATTTGCACCAACAGGATACTCTTGGCACCACTTGGTGCATATTTTTACCTGACAGTTTTGCCCAGTAATGCCTGCCAGAGAATGGATAGCACTGCTTTTATACAATAAAGCCTCATACGTGGCCATCCACCTCTGTATTTCAATCTGCAGGGCTACTAAGTATGTTCCGCTTTTAATATTTATTTTTACCCATGCATAAATTGATAAACAGATAAAATGGCGTCTCCTCAAGTATTTATAAAATTTAACATATTGCTTACCACACCTTGCATGTAGAGTATTTAGGTATGTATTGGGTAAACATGTAACCCTTTTAATATAGGCTAAATCAACATGAATATTTACGGCACACGCCTTGAAGAAAATCCCAGTTGTATTGCATTTGAAAAGTGCCTCATACCCTAAAGAAGTGCCAAAGCACATTCGCTGACAATAGCATACTACATCGTATTTTGTGCTTGGTTGGAAGGGTTTGGTTGTAGTGTGTGCCCATGTGGGAAAAGTGTTGTTGTTCTTGGTGACCAGAGTGATGCTTTTATCTAGTAAAATGTTGCCGCTCATCAGCTTGTAGTGAATCTCAGAAGTATGAGGGCTACAGTGGTTCAACTTTATATCATTTTTGATGTTTGGTTGTAAGGGTGTGTGTTGTGGGTGTGATGCATGGAGGGAGTGTTTAGGTGTAGATTAGAGTTGGGGCTTTTATCATGTTGCAGTGATCAAGTAGGTGTGTTTATACATAGAGTAGAACACAGCAAGTGCAGGAAATGAGGGCAATTCGGTCGGCCCTGGATCCGGTGGCTAATATTGAGCCTGATCTGGGCCGGCCACAGTGAAATACACTGAAGTTGTCCTGTTGTAATTTGCCAACACAGGGACACATTCAGCAGCACCCGCACATTGTCTGCTTCCTGTTCCGAGCAGCAACCTGCTAGGGGGATGGGAGTTTCCTATTTTCACTTCCAGCTGGGCCCAACACAAAGGCCTCACTTAAAAAGCTTCTGACTCTTCTTTTCTTATAGTCTCTTCCTGATTGGGAGCTATCTAGAGCCCAACACCTAGATGCCAATGCAGTGGAGGGAAACAAAGGTGCTCAGCTTATTATCACTTCATAAGTACTTAGGAGAAATTGTGACTTGGAGTCAGTTTTTTCCCGCCCCCTGCATGTATTAGACATGCTTGCACTGTAAGAATGTCATATGTGTCTGTAGGAATAATTAAACCAATAACGATTTAAATAACACTTAGCATTTTTTTATTTAATTTTTATTATAGAGCTACTTGTACCCCAGTAGGGTATACAAGTGCTTTACTACACACACGCACTTACACACACTATACAGATACAAAGAATCATACAGGTGGGTAACTATAGCTATAACTATGTAGACTATGGAAGCTCGCCACAGGGCACTCATCCTGAACTTTTATGCCTCACCACTTTTCAAATGTCACCAGCCGCCACTGAGGCCGGGAGATGTGGATGTCCGCTGTTTGATGTAAAGAGCTAGTCGTTGCTGGAGCTTAGCTTTAGCAGAAGACACTGACTGTTGCTGTTATCACGGGATCTTCGAGCTCACGCGAAGAGCAGGTTGTAGCGGGAGATTCCCATCGGCAGGCGACACAGATTGTCGGCGAACAATACAAGGAATCCATTCGCAAAAAACCCAAACACTTCTGGATCTTTATCTGGAACTTAGGAATTGTGGTTCTGAGGCAGGAGGAATGCTCTCTGATGCCAGCTAAGGGTACAGGGCCAGGTAGAAAGCGCCTCTTTGGGATATGGACTCAGTCCAGCAGATTTGGTGCTGGTCAGCAGGCCAGTTGCAAGGCAGGCATCTAAGTTGTGTCTCTGTAGCACAAACAGGAGATCAGCCAGCTGACCCTTGGAGTCGCTTCTGGGTAGCCTGGATTCAGAGTATGCAGGTTCAATCTTCCTCTTCAGACAGTAGGACAGTCCTTTTTCTGAATCTCCCACAGATCCAGGAGTACCTGATCAGAGGTTCTGAATGTGTCACATTTATACAGGGTGCTAGCCTTTGTGTTGCCTGGCCTACCCCCAAAACTAGTTCGGGTCAGTTCTTGCCCTCTACCCTCCCACTGGGTCTGACTCTAAACTGTCTAGAGTGACAAAGTCAACTGCAGGCCTGGGGTCAGGTTCCTTTGTGTGTTTGCTGCGGGCAGGGCCCTTTGAAGTGTAAGCAGGGCAGGGCACAGCTCCTCCCCAGCCATCCTGTCATGAAGACCTACTCCTTCCACACTTCAGCCTTTTTTGTCCTCATGTCTCGAAGTAATACACAACCGACAATAGGAGAGCCATTCACAGTCATGTGACCCAGAACACTGGTGGAAAAGCACAGTTGGCTTGGGCAGAAAATGCCAAATCTCCAAAAGTCCTCTTGCTCTTTTTCATTTATTATTTTTGATTTTGGTGCCACCTGAATTTCTTGCAAATTGCATTATTGAGTGTTTCAGTTTCCCCCCCTACTCTTTATACAGGACGCACCCTTGTCTCCTTATTATGACCCTTTTAGGCAGTATGGTGGCTTACTTCACCTCATCATCTGGAGTCCCCTGTATGGCGTCTTTTGCGTACTGATGAGCGTTAGTCCTTTTGAGTAACTGACGTATGATGTTTGCCTCTGCTTGCATGTCTTTGATACATCTGCCTTCTTTGAAATTTCTAACGCCAGCACCTAATCTGATGACCCAATTCCTTCGTGCTGTCAGTTACAGCGGCAAGTTCCGACTTGGATGCATTCACTACAGGTTATTTTTGCGTCTTGAGTGCTAAAGATATTTTTGTTTCAGTTGCAGTCCTTATTCATTACAATTGGGCCATTGTTGAGCATTGTTAAAACAATGCGCTCTATCACAAATTGAATACTATATTTTATCATGGGCACACACGCCTTTTCTAACGGGTGGCACCTCTCCATGCTCTCTTCATTTCCTTTTTAGTTTATACCATACTATACCATACTAACTGGAGGCCTTGTTTTGTTTTGTCTTGCAGATGTCCAAGCACTGACTTTGCAGGTACTTTTTGACCTTGAGTTGTGGTTCTCAAATCATTCTTTATTCACGTCAAATATCTCATATAGGGTACTTATTGTTTTAATTTTCTTTATGAAGCACTCTTTTCTTTTTTTGGATGTTCCCTACCGTGTTGACCTGAAGATGAACTGTTGAATCAAGCAATGTTGAAACGCCACCAACACTATACCAGCTGGAATAGATTTGGATTATTACTTATAAAACAATGAAATCATTATGAAATATCAAGCATTTAATTTAACACTGCTGAAACCATGATTTCTTTTTGGCATTTTCTTTTTTCTTCTTGTGCACATTGACACACTTTGCACTTGGGGCACTTTTTCAATGCTGCTTGTACCTAAAAGAAATCTAATATTTAAATATATTAGTACAACAACTTTGGGTCCTACTTCTCTCCTCTTTTTTGTCTTACAATTACATAAATCATTTATATATTGCATTGAGTTTATAATTGTTCTTTTGAATGACTTATTGAGTGTAATGAGGTAACGCAGTGTTCGTCCATGGAGGAGTGATAGCCTTGCAACTGTTAAACATGTCTTTAGTCTTTGACTTCTAGGACATGTAAAACATAAGTATACATGTCATACTTTTGAATACCATGCACTCTGCCCTAAGAGCCTTTTGGGCCTGCCTTGGGGGTGACTTAAATTATTAAAAAGGAAGGTTTACCCAGGAAAAATGTTTATTTTGCCAAGTCGAAAGGGCTGTTTAAAACTGCACTACAAGTTGCAGTGGCAGGCCTGAGACATGTTTTACAGTGCTACTTTAGTGGGTGGCACAATATGTGATGCAGCAAACCTGTAGCATTACTAGGGACTTATAAGTAAATTTAATGTGCCAATTGGGTGTATGCCAGTTTAGAGAAGAAAGCACAAGGACTTTGCCACTGGTTAGAAGGAGGAAAGTGCACAAAGTTCCAATGCCAACAAAAGCGAGTTAAGCAAAAATAAGAGAGTGAAGACCAAACGTCTGGTGGAATACTATGCCAAGGATGTCCGGTTTAGCATATGTAGTTATTCAGAAAAGTGTGGCATGGAACCCGTTCTTAGACATGCATTTGACACCATGGATTTAGGTTGAGGTGTTCAAAAACAACTTCCATGGGAGGAGCCAAGCTGGCGTCCGTGATGGCCGCGTTTTAGCTCGGCTCCGTTCGCTTTCCTGCCTGGAACGTCTATCCTGTGTCTTATCCTGCCCCGGGAAGCATTCTTTGGTAGACTATGGAACTACGACATTTCGCTGGCACTTACCGTCTGATCCGCCTGTTCCTAGGTGCCGCGGATCCTGAGCTGCGCCCTTGTTCGCTTCGGGGCCTCCGGAGCGGGCGGGCCTGAAACTCCTCGGCGGCGCCCGGGCGGGGCGGAGCGCTGTAGCCGACCCTTGGTGGCGGTGTGGGCTCGGTCGGAGAGGCCGATGTGCAATTAGACCGGTGACGGCTCTCCGGGCCTGACCGGCGATCCTGCGGCCTGGTGTTGAGGCGCTGCCTTCCATGGACAGGGGTTGACCGTGTATGTGGCTCGTCTCCCCTTTGTTCTCCTGTCCGGCCATTTTGAGTCCCTCCGCCCGGACTCGGAGAACGGAGCCGGTGGCGTGGGGGAGCCGGCGACCCTCCTTATCCTGGTGGCCCGCCTTCCTGCCCTGGGGGTGCCTCTGCTTGTGGTCGGCTGTATCCTGTGTGACCCCGCCTGTGGCCGGACGGGGGTTGGAGATTGCCGCGGCCCCGCCGGGCTTCCAAGATGGCGGCCGGCTCCCTGTCTCTCAGCCGGGCCGAGACTGGCGACGCTGGTCCGCCGCATGGCACGTTTGCTGAATACCGTAAAGGTGAGCCTACGCTTGGCGACATTCTGGCCGCCTTGCGCTCCTGGAGTGCTTCTATGACCGCACCTATCGCTGGACTGGATGATGATAATTTTGCCGGGCCTGCTGGGCCCCCCCCGGTGTGTGCGGCTTCATCGCTGCTGTGTGCTGCTGGGACTTTCCTGGAGGTCGTGGACCCGGCGGCTGCCGCTTGTTTGGGTGTACGGATACCCGCTGCTCTCAATCATCATGTGATTTCCCCTGTGCTGGGGGTCCGCCGGCCGGGTCCCGTCCGGACCGGTCTCGTTGGATCTCCCATTCCTTTTTTGCCTCGAATGGCCGCACGAAGATCCTGTGGTTGCTCCGCCGAGACGGCTTTCCTCCTATTGTCGGCGGAACTGTGCCTGCAATACCTGCGGTGGTTGCCGTCTTTTCCTGTTCATCTGGGTCGAAATCGATATGACTTGTGTGGATCGACGATTGGACTCCCAGCTATTCGCCTCTGGTTCCTCATGATCTGGTTCCTGGTGCGTTGTATGCCTACGGCTTTGGATAGACGAGGACAGGGTTGAGATGAACTTGCCTCGGTGGACTATTATTTTGCGGTATGGTCGGATGATCCGTTTGTGACTGTATGACTATGTTCGATTCTCCTTCATGTTCCTGGACTTATCCTTGTAATTACTATCTTCCCGTGGGCACTGAGTATGTTCGGACGGGGGGGGTGGGAGCTGATGGTTTTGATTATGTGGCTCCTCTCCCGTCGTTGTTTCCCTATTTCCCCTTCTTCTTTTTGTCTTTGTGGTTCTTTCTTTACTTTTAACTCTTCTATATTTCGGGTTTCTGATTAGGGCGACAGGCACGCTGCTGGGGGGATAGGCCATAGCCTTCTGCAGGGGTGCAGGGTGGGGTGTGCGGGGTGGGGGGGGGGGGGTCTGTCATTTTGTTTTCTCCCCCTTTCTTTCCTTTTTTGGTTCTATGGCTCTTATGTATCCCCTTTTTTCGAGACGCGGTGTCTGCATGTGGGCCCCCTGGGGTGTTTTTTGCTAGCATGGGCCTTCTGGTCTCCCCGCCGTCGCGGTTTACGATGCATCTATTACTCCTGTTACCACGGGTTCCCTGTGCCGGTCTATTTTTAAGTGCTTTGTTAGCCATGGGGCGCATGCTGTGATGCCGCGTTCTTTCTTCCCCCCTTTTTTTTCCCCGATGTCCTTTCCCTTTCCCCCCCCCCCTTTTTCTTTTCTTCCCTCCCCTGGGTTGTTGTAGCGGAGGGCTCTTTGTTTTGCAAGCCTATTTTCCGTTCTGTGTTTCATTGTGTGTTCTCGTAGTGGTGGGTGGGCGCTGGGCAGCGGTTGCAATTGCTTATTAATGTGGGACTCACGTTCTGCCTTTGCTAAAATGTAACTGTTCTTTTTGAATTTTCCTGTGTTCTGTATTACTGCTTGCTTGCGGCCCGCCACGGCCCTCTGGACCTTAATGATTGCCATTATTCTGCTATACCCCTTCTTCTATTATAAAATCAACCTTCTCTCATCCTGCTCGTGGTGGTTGCTCTGTGGCTTTTCGCCTTTGATTCCCGTTTGGATTACTGTGGTACCCTGCTGGAGCTTCTGTCCTGACCAATGTGTTTCTATAATTGTGGTGGCCGGCCCGATGGGTTGTAGGCCCGTATTTGTGAGCAATTTTGCACAATAAAGGTTTTAAAAAAAAAAAAACAACTTCCATTAACTGAATTTGCAATTCCCTGAAACTGTACTGCACAACACAAGCATTGGCTTGTTAGTAATGAAGCATATAATTATAATACCCAGAAAGCTGGACCCCCCATCATTTTAATTGACAAATCATTGCACATCCTTAAACAATTGGGTTGATGGTCCAGTATGGACTCTCCTTTGGTACTGCTTAAAAAAATGAATACATTAAAAAATGGCTTTCACCACTGGAGTGGAAATGAAAACACCACACAATATAAGACAATCAATGAAAATTCAGGCATATAGATTACATGATTACACAATGTGTGGAAATAATAGACTGAAAGCCTTTATTTCAGTGGCAGGAGTTGTTCGATCTTAGAACAAACACCTTAAAAGTTCTATTCAGCCAGCTGTCAGTGATGTTCTAGGGCTATGGTCTGATAGACCAGAGCAAATTGTTGTTAGAAATTCAAATGACTCGTTTATTGGGCAGACAGCCAGGGTCTCACCATTCCCTTACAGCCAATACAATATCAACTCTAAGACTCTCTTGTGAATGGGAACTATTGTGTTCAAAGCTTTATTTTGCCCTACTTAGAGTCTTATACCCTCATCATAGTAAAGGGAGAATGTGGACCAATGTTCCCAAGTCTATACAGACAGAAGGGGGCAAAACCCTCAGAGAATTCAGATAAAAACATGTGGCAATGGTCAAAATTATCTGCGGAACTACCTCAAGCAGCCTCTGCACATCATACATTGATGATACTGATGTCGACGCCTTTCATTTGGTAGGCACTGCATAATCGTCAGTGGCCCATCCCAAGTCAAAGCTTTCTGCATTCTTACATTTCAAGGCCATTGCGGGATTTCACCCTGCAAGGTGTGATGATGCCCCCATTTTGCTTCTACGGAGTCCTGTTTTTAATTTCCTTGTGGTGCACTAGACAGCAGGAATTGCCTGGCTCCTGTCCCGGTCGGCAGCCATCTTAGGTCAGCCCTGCCGGTTTTTAGGTCTCGCCTGAGCCAGCGCACATGTGCTGCTCGGAGAGACATTCAGCAACTGGCTTTTCAAAGTGCTTCCAAGGGGTTTTCCCAGCTACCAGCTTGCGGTTACGTGCACAATGACGAGCAGAGGCGCCATATGACTTTCCTCTCTTGTCATGGTGCGCGCACACCACTAGCCTCCTCCACTTGCGTGCACGATCGCGATTATTTTCACTTTTGCCGCCCAGGTCTTCAGGTCTCGCGCGCACCACTCGCGTGCGCGATAACTTTCACTTTTGCTGCCCAGGTCTTCAGGTCCTTGCTCACTTAGGATCTCTGACTCCGTTCAGTGGGAGTGCATTTTTCCAGAAATTCAGCCCCGGCCGCCCTTCCGCTTGCGCTGCTGATGTGTCCCGGTTTCCCCAGGCAGGGCCCCGTGTCAGCCTTCCACGGGATTCTGAAGGCCCCTGCTCCCGGCTTGGAACACCGCTGTCTCTTACCTCGCTGTCCGCCTGTGCATCTCTCGGGTCTTCCTGTTGTGTGTCACACCTCTGCGGCCGCAGCATCAGCTTCACCGGCCCTTCCTCCCAAGGCTCCGCTGTTGGCCCAGGAGTGAATGTCCCACAGCTCCGGTCCCGGAATATCGCCTCGGCTTCCCCTGTCCCATTCACGCACCTCAGCAGCACCAGGCTTGCTTCTTCGGCAGCGACGTCGCTTCTTCCGCCCCCTCCTTCCTGCCATGTTCACCATGCTCCCGCCCCCCTCCCGTTGTCTGCACTGCCTTTGCTCTATCTGCCGTCCCACACCATGACTCTGATTGCAATTTCTGCACAGCGGCAGAGCACCCAGGATAATGTGCAGCATGACTAACCTTGCTTTGAAGCAGTGGAGGAAAGCACTGGAGAGCAGGGTAAAGGTCACCTCTGGGACCTGCGAAAATATTCTCTGAAACAAGATTTCATTGTGAAGGGCTTGTTTGTATCTTGTGATCTGTTTGCTCTGAGTATCGTCTTTTGCGTTTCTCAGGCACTCTGTTTGCCTTTGTCGAGCAGCATGCTCCTGTGATGTTCGCTTTGTCTTTGCATGGGAGATTTATTTTCATTGAGGTGCACCCCTCAGCATGCTCTCCAGCTCAGTGTTACTTCAGCACTCTTCTTACCAGACGCATTTTGAAGAGTCTTTGTCATTATTTCTTTCAAACGAACCAGAGGAGGTTGTTATTTATTTTTTACTGTGAAATACTCCTCTCTTGCCTGCAGGCCCAGCATAATTTCTCCTCTCTACCTTAGCCCCTACACATACATTGCCCTTAAACATTTACTCTCTTACTCAGTCACCGACTTGCTGACCCTTTCAGCTGCCTACACATTGAACAAGCATTGGCATAGCCAATAGGTCTCGCTTTTGGGACATTTTAAGTATTTAGTTTTGCAGCACAATATCCTTGGTGCAACAACATCAGCTGTTGCATGGCTAAACCTTGTACCTTATAAGTGTTTAGCCATGCAACAGTTGATGTTGTTGCACCAAGGATATTGTGCTGCATAACTAAATACTTATAAGGTCCCAAAAGCAAGACCTATTGGCTATGCCAGTGCTTGTTACATTTTGTTTATGTGTTCTTTTTCACTGTTCTTTTAAGGTTTTTATTTTAATTGTATCATTTGTTTCCAGTAACTCTGTATGGGAGGGTAGTATGTCATGTAGGAATGGAGCTGCTGGTCTCTAGTTTGCTTTCCTTTGGCCCTCCTCGTTTCGATATGTGACACGCCTCAGTCACGCCCTGTTCTAGATGGGCTATTTAAACATGATAGCTTTGCGGATGCGCCACTGGCATGCCGAAGGAGCACCTAAGGCAAGCCCGCCTGCGCCCTCCTCCCCACCTGGATGGCACTAGGGCCCAGGGCCCTTGCCAGTGCGCAGCCAGCAACCAAGATTTACACGTCCAGGGTGATACTGCAACTTGCCCCTATCATTTCTGAAGAATGCAGGCACTCAGTGGATGTCTCCAGGAGTGAAATAGTATGTGGTAAGTGTGGGTTCCCCTTTTTGAAAGTCATTTCTGAAACATCGGAGGGACGTAAGGATGGTTCTTACCCTCACATGGCACAGCGTTATTCAATGAATTGCCACTCCCTACCTAAGCACAGGTCTGAGATTCACAATTTTTTAATAGACCACCAGGCAGATTCGCTTTTTCTTTCTGAAACCAGGCTTACAATGCATTCAGCCTCTGACATCCTGGATACAATCCAACAGTACTATGCGATTAGGAGGCTAGACAAACAAACGCAAAGGGGAGGAAGGATTGCGTTACTCTTCAAACAAAGTTTTCCCTAGTCCTTCTTGGATGTTGAGATTGCTGGCTGCGATTCGGCCGCCTTCTCTTTAACACTGTCCAGTAACTGTATGTTAGCTAGGTTTTTGATATACCGCCAGCCTGGGTTAGCTTCACATTTCATAATCGGTTTGGCCGAGATTCTACCTACTTATGCGTTTTGCTATTCTACTTTTTTTAATTCTGGGCACTATCAATCTTCATTTCGAAGACGCGATATGATGCTCATTAATTTCTCTTATTTAAAATTTAGAAGCACTCAAATATACTCCGACGCTTAGTGACTGCACGGATACAGAAAATTCACAAGTAGAAAACTGAATTAGCCATGCGCTGGACTGTACTGCACCTCTGATGACTCACACAGCCACTCGCTCCAAAACATCTGCAGAATGGTTTCAAGATGAACGTCTGCTACTGCAAAAGACTTGTACAGTAGCGGCTGCTACGGGACGGGGGTGGTGAGGCGTGGGGGTTAATTAACAAGACTTAAAAAAATGCACTTACAAACCCGCCGCCTCCTGCACCCTCCTGCATCCTCTTCCTTTCTGCAGTCCGGCCAGAGCAGGAAGCATCTGGCACACAGGCTCCCGTGAGCCAATCACAACACTGCAATGCAGCATTGTGAATGGTCTGAGCACCGTGGATCAGCGTTCAGCTTGGAACAGGGAGCCTGTGCATGTTCCTGACCAAGCTTTGTAATGCAACCCGGTAGAAACATGCAAATTGCACTTGAACTGTTTGGTTGGCCCAAAAGGGTTGGCCAAACAGTGTAAACCCCTACTCCCCTGCTCTGGCTGGGTCGGCCCTGCCCCACAAAGGCCACTGACTGAATGCGATCGGAAAAATAAAATGACATTAACGATAAGTTATTGTCATTTTATTTTTCCTTTTTGCGCAGTGGGGCAATGCTCATCCGCCTCAGTGGAGGAGCCCCCATAGGACTTGTAATCGCCTAGAGCTTCGATGGTGCAGGAATTATTGCACATTAGACGAAGACAACTACCACAAGGTGAGAAAGAAATACTATAAACAGAGTAGGCTCACCCTGAGTCTGCATTATGCTAAAAAAATAGAGCATGCTCAGAATTCTTCTTGTTAACTTTTCCTTCTAGTGAAATCTCTCTTCTCTGGAGCGTGTTTCTGCCCATTTTACTCTGTCAGCGGATAACTGTAATCTGATCGCCCAATTTTTTTCAGATAAAGTTGCTAAGATTGTAGTGTAGTTCCTATCTTCCCAATAGGCTCTGCGCATTGGAATAATACCTACAGCAGTAAAGGCCTAGGCCAGACGTTAACTAGGTCTATTACTGTCGATACTAGACTTAAGTTTTGGGTTTGCCAGCGTAGCTCAGAGTTCGCTAGAAACTTTCTCGAATGTTCAAGGAGGAATTAACTTCCCTGATTAGACAAGAAGGGATTTAGTTTCTGACAACCATAGAACATGACAACTTTGCTCTCCCCTAATCAAGAGTCAATCTCGAGAGTCGTGTGAGCACAAGGCAATTATTTTACTCAGTCAGTACGCGCATTCTTAGTCTCATCAGATTGTAGAGAAAAGGAAGAGACGGGCGTGTTCAATAAAAAGGTGTTATTTATTGATCAGTCTATTTTCTCGTACAAGAGAAATGGATCGATATTATTGCAATACTTATAGTTAAGTAAAGTGCATACATTAAAAGCAATAGTATAAAATAATACTGTAAAAACATTGATATGGTTTCTGAGCCATATGATGTTTAAAATGATTAAAATATATTTACATACACATATACATTTGACTAAACGTACTCAACTGGTGTTTCTAAATACGCCTACCCCGTGTACCTGACCTAAGTCTAATGCGTGGGCGGGAATAGAAAGTTACGGTTTAAGTTAAGTTTGTTTTTGCCAAGTGAATAACTAAAGAATTCTCTGTGAGGGGTTATTCAGTTCTGTACCTGGAAGTTAGGATGAATGAGGAATGGTATCTCTTTCTCTGCTCTCGATATTCCAGGCTGCCTGCGAGGGCTGCCCAGAAGCGCCGGTGCTGGGTCTCTCGGCTTGAGATAGCAGCGCGTCTCTCAGCGCGTCAGGAAGGCGGGGCTGCTGCCAGCGGGGTCTGCTTCTGCTCTCGGCTTCGGCAAGTATGGCTGCTCCGTCTCGTCACCACGCGTGTGTTTGCATAGGGCAAGATCGGCAATATTTATACCTTAAAGGTGCCGAGATTGACGTAAGGATGGACATAGATACGTCAATAAAGATGTCATACGACTTGCTCGTTAGCACATTCTTTACTAAAGTTCTCTGTGAAATCAAAACAATGGCCGCACGGATTTTCCAGGTTGTCATAGGTTTGATTTGTTATGAGAACGTCGTATGCCTTATCAGGGGCTGGAGGAATGTCGCTTGTCTAATTAGATCTCAAGCGTTATGACTTAATCAGATAACACGTTCCTGTGCCGTAGTGTGACTGCGTCAGATAACGGTATCTGCATCATGGGGGCTGTTCTTGCCTCATGGGCTGACTGTTAGTTAACTTGATAGTTAGTTTAACCAGAATAGGGTCAGGAATAGGGGGATCGATTCAGAACCTATAGGAATACATGACACCCACTCCACGCTAACTATGGTCATATTTACTAATCTATGCATAGTATAACATAGTACAACATACTATAGAGTATAGTGTATACCTTACCACCCCAAAATACATAAATGCATTTTGAAACTTTCAAATATACAGAAAAATTGCAGTCATATATATTGTATGCACTTAAGCTATGAATTAAACGCTAAAGTAAACACGCATTTGTATGCATTATTGCTTATTTGGTATATGAGAAATACACATGAAATGGCTCTTAATATAGCTATACAGAAAGGAATTTCGAGACCATTTCATCACATAATAAAATATTTGTGAACATCCCAGCGGGCAACTAAAGTTTATAAAGTATCTAAAAATAGAAATCTTAGTTCTCTAGGAATAGTTTCTTACTTTAAGCAGAAGATAAGTGTCCCGAAAATTTTGTAAAAAACAATTTGGGGCTGCTAAAAAATTGCTGTCCGTGAACTGGTGGGAAAAATTGTTCATGTGACTTTATTTTTAAAGTTGAAGGCCGAATTCAGGGAACGCCGTGTGCGAGCTTGCTCAAAAGTCTCTATTTCTGTTCTGGAGAGAACATCATATCATTAAGGCTTTCGAAAAAACTGTCAACAGCTTCATGGGAAAGTTCCACTAAGTCGGAAATAGGTGTAACCATGCATTCGTGCGCATGATTGTCTCCATTGACATTCTGATTCGCATTGCTGACAGAAGGTCGTACCTGATCGATGCTGCTTTCATCTTGAACTTCACTACTCTTCAATCGTAGTGGTGAAGATTCCAGGAATGCCGTCATCAGGATTGGCAGCCTTTGAGGGCAGCACAAAGCGTGAACCTTGGTAGGAACCAACAATGTATCTGCATCCACTGGCGCATCCGATTGTAGCGTCAGACAGGTGTCTAACACGCATTCTTCTCCGCATAGCAGACACCTTAATACAGGTAAAACACACCTTTGCCACATTGGTCGAAATGATAGAAACCAAGTCATGTTTAGGTCTCTAAGCCGGGAGAGTCCCAGGATTTTTGATATCCGGTCCCGGTATCCAATGGCTAGGATTGTATCTTCCATTGTCGCGAGAGTTTGATCTGTGACATGGGTTGCCATAACGAAAAATAAGGACTAAGAATAGGATTCCTGCAATTAGTCCCAGGATCAGGGGAAGTCCGCCAAAAATCGAATGGACGAAATCTGGAAAAATACCCAGTATGGCTTTGAATGGTGTTAATGCCATCGAAAATACTGTCTTAAATACCTTTGAGACCCCAGTGGTATCAGAAATATTTAAGATTTCGCTCAGGATTTCCGCGAAATGTACGGGGGAATTAGTCGATAATAATGTATGTATCTCTGCAGTCGTCCTTGCGACTTGTAGATCATACGTTTCTTTTGATGATGTGAGTCTTGTAGGCGTCTGAAGAAGCACTGTTTTCATTCTGCTTAAAGTATCTATTCGAATAGAAGTCATTTTCAAATTGGGCCATGCCCTTGCCTCCCTGTCTGGAAAGGAGCTGGGGAACAAAGAACGTCCACAGCACTTGACCTTCGCAGTCGTAGTGACTAGATAAGGAGTCCCGGGCATAAGACTACAACATCTGCGGTCTACAATAAGAATGTAACTCCCATTATAGAGTCTTTGAAAGAATGGTTCTATTTCCGTTGCAGGTGCGCCATGCTGGTGACATGAAAGGTTGTATGAATTCCCTTCACAGGCTCCATGCAAACTAATTCCGTTACACAGAAGCGTGCCGCTTAGTGACATAGCACAATTGCTGCCACTAAGAAACACTTTCTGTCCTTTATTACTGACACATGCATGTGAATAGGGCAGGTTCCAAGTTGTTTTAAGGTACCCCTTTCCCAATTTCTCGTACATGCCAGCCTGTATATATTTTTGGCAGTATTGAAACCTGAAGGTTGAGATTGGAATATTTATGATTCCGTGTATTATCCATTCACTGACAGGTCGTTCTGACATTGTCATTGGTAATCTTTCTAGTTTTTCAATGCTCAAGATTGTATAATCAGCACCCTTTTGCGCCATACCGATTTGTCTATCAGTAAGGTTAAAGATTTGGAATAGTGACGTTGTGTTGATTAAACGCCAAGGCACATAGCCTGAACGCAGATTTTGTAACGTCCAGCCAAGCTGTACAATAGAACGCAATTGTGACTGACCATGTTGTAATAACAGTAAGTCTTGCGATAATATATCGATTGCTGAAGACACAATGCTGTCCAATGAAAAAATTCTGGAGGACAGAGTCTTTAACCCATTGTCCACTACAGAAAGTGATTTTTCCAAATTAATACGGTCAATTTCCCGTATTCTCTCTGCTGTCTCAATTTGAGTAACCTTCCAGGCCTCATTGTATGCGGCATATACAGAGGCTGCTATGAAACGCTTTTGACGCTGTTTGCGTGGTCCCAGTATGAAATCACGCAAGTCAGCACCATCAGTAAGTAAAGTTAGGTGTTGCTTAATTTCAGGCAGTGTGGAAGTTTGTAGCCATTGAAGGCATAATTTGCCCACACTGTAGGTTGTTATTATCCCTGGGTGATGTCTTTGGGGATATCTAGGGTCTGGCCTGGTCATTTTGAAACCCTGTGTTTTATTCAGGAATCTATCTTGACAGTTATTTGTGTCTGTGGGCCAGATCAACCATTGTTTCCAATCAGGATGTGTTCTGTTTTGGTTTAATATATGGTTTACGTCTATCTCTTCATCTGTATCAGAGTTATTGCTAAACATTATTGGCTTTGGAATAGACGGTTTATTTAAATCTTTGATTTTGGCTAAGCCAATACAGGTTGTTTGTTGAACAGTGTCATTTAAAAATATCATTTGTTCTGGGATCATGCAGGCTCTAAACAAAGCTTCTAAACCCTGTACTTGCCAATCCTTTGTACCCCAAACACTTTTCAAATCAACATTTTTGTCCCAATAATCAAATCCAAAGGTATTCATTTTTTCGAAGAATGAATCTGAATATATCAACTTTGTGTTGGTTATCATGGTTTTCATCCCTGTCTTGTTTGACAATTTATAATAAAATGTTTCAGCATTACTTGTGTTAAAACCTGAAAAATATGAATATTTGTCGTAAACAGTTCTTGAGCTCCCTTTTGGAGGTGTTGCACAATGTTCCCATTGATTATAATTTAAAACATTTCTAGGTTATGCAGATTTATGTAAAAAGTGGTTACCATAGTGGTTATAGCAATACATACTATCATAATTTGTAGAACCTTGCAAATAATCATGTTTTGTAAATTTAGCAGACATTACTAGATCAGACATCATGTTATTAATGCTTTCGAAGTCCCAATCATCAGCAAATGAGTTTGGTTTTGCAAAGTCACTCAAGGAGATCTTGATTTGGTGTGGATATTTCAGGATCTCAACCGGACCATAAATTTCATAGTCAGTGTTGTCCCAGGCTACCCCACCAGGTATTGGATTGGCTGTGAAGTTGGCTGAAGAAAGTTCTCTTTTCTCGACGTGTGAAGATGTGTGTGGTTTGAGGACCAAGTTGATGTTCTGACTTGCTGTGTCCATTTTAGCATATTTTCCCTCAATGAAGCGTCCCAAAGTAAATACCATGATTAGCCAAAGTATGAGGATAAATGCACCAAAACCCACCCAAAATTCAATCCATGGAGAAATCAGATATGTTTCTTTCAGTTGTTTCAAAAGTTCCTTAGTTTTGTCTTTAAAGGTTTTTGATGATGGCTGTGTCTTTGATTCACTGAAGCCTTCAGAGGAATCATCGAAGTTGATGAAGTACCCGGATGCAGTTCTGTCAATTGTTCCAATTGCTTCAGGATTTTTGTTTCTTGCATTGTCACTTGGTACTTCATTGTAGATTGGTGTGTCTCTGCTAAATGTTTTTATTTGGGTTTTCAGAGGTCTGAGTTCTATTGCATCGTTGCATAGTCCTTGTTGTTCTTCTGCAGGCGTTTCGAATGTGATTAGCCTCCTCGATAGGACCTCTGTACTGGTAGCAAACCTTGGTGTTCTGCTACTTATTGGGAGTCCACTTGGCCTACTGTTTGTTATCGGCCACATGTTGTGGTTTTACCAGGTCGATGGATACAACTCGGTTCTCCTTTTTACCAGCAAGTGGCGGTAGTACAACTGATCTTGTCCCGTTGACAGACAAGACAGGAACTGCTTTTCTGTAAGAAGGCCCAAATTCCTTCTTTACCGCGATCTTCTCCCTGACTAGATCCCCGACTTTTGGAATCCAGACAGGTCTTGCTGGGACAGGTGGTGATTCTTCAGTGGTTGTTGGCTGTTCTTTCAACTGTATGTTGCTCAGGTCTTTTCTTGTTTTGTTTAAGTCCTGCAAAATAGCCAAACGGTCTTTGACATCAAAGCTTTTTTCTTTAACCACTGAAGTCTGACTGTCGAGGTCAGAGATAATCATTCTAGTTCCAAATAATAATTCGTACGGACTGAATCCCTTCAGAGAATTTCTTGGCAAGTTATTTAGACTACGTTGGACACTTATTAGATGTTTGACCCACCCAGCTCCCGAACCTAATATCCTTTCTATTATAGATTGCTTTCTGCCTTGGTTTTTTCTTTACACCATCCCGTACCCTCAGGAAGGAAGTGAGAAGATTCCCGCTGGGCTGTGCTCATTTGGCCATGTTTCCCCCCAGGCTGGTGTGCATGAGTGAAAACAATGGTCTAACGTAGCATGCTCTTAGCGTATATGCCATTTAGACTCGCAAATCTTTGTATAACAGTCCGGACGTCAGCCGAGTGCTGAGGATCTACATTATAAGTGGAAACTAGCCTGTATATGTTAATCGCAAGCCATTCTTTTTACTGGTGATGTTATCTGCAGTCAGATTCCACCGTATTATATTTTTTCTCTCCCCACTGCGATTTCTGTTGCAGTTTGGGCAGTTTTTTACAAACATGGTATGATGTAGGCTCATGCCTGGCCACCAGTACCGTGATTGTAATTCTTCCAGAGAATCTTTCAGTTTGAGGTGTCCAAGACCCTCACCCATATGTGCGTCTGCGATTAACAAGTGTCTCCTGTCCATGTTTGGAATCACTCTATCCCCCACTCCAGGGATTCGAGCAAAAGGGACGGAGTTTGCATCGATTATGTATGTATAATTGAGTGGGTAGTTGATCGGTAACGCTGAGCAGTCGCCTTTTGATGACGTTTTCACCGCCAGCAATGTTTCACCGTCAATGTATTTTAATGTACGCTTTTTTCGATCTACGGGAGCCGATTTAGTGGCTGCCGCTGCGGCTGTTTCAGCCAATGAATTCCCTACAACGTGAACGCCATCACGTTGATGACTCAGTGAGTGAGTCACGTGAGTCTTTGGTAGTTCTTTTTGTAAAAGAGCTATTTGTTCCCAGAGCAGTTTCTGCTTTATTGGTGCATCTGTGTCATCTTTGTAACCGTTTTGGATCCATGTCTGCAAATCGCTGTTATATGATTTGACGCAGTAATATGAATCTGACACTATAAGTGTCGGGAATTCGCGATCCGCATTATCTAGCGCCATTTTCAGTGCTATTATTTCAGTTTGTTGTTCTGAATTAGTTTCTACTGAGTGTGATTTTGTTAATAGAGGTTTTAATATACCTCCGCGCCACACTTCTTTTGTAATCTCACATGTGGGGTTGTATGCTTGTTCTCCCCAAACGGAGGGTTGAGCATGTCCGTCTGTATAGATTACACAGGCGTAATGTCGTAGAGGCAGAATGTCGATTGGCAGAGGATACGTCTTTTCATATTTTAGATTTTTTAATTCTTCTAGTTCTTTAGAAAATTGTCAACCAGGCTATACTTGATAATTCATATCCTACGTATAAGACCGTTAAATGGGCAATTCTGGATTTTTTAAAGTTGAATTTGTAACCCTCTGCTGCGAACCCAAGTATTATGGTGTTCACTCTTTTCAAGTGAGTATCCAAGTCATCATCTGTTAAGTAAATGTCATCGACATAAGATAATGCTTCATCATCATATAGCTGTAGTAATTCTGTTACTCTCGCTGAGAATACCCCCGGGCTGTTCTTGTACCCCTAGGCTAACCGACAGAATTGTTTTTGAGTGCCATTTACTGAGAATGCAGTTAAATATCTGCTCTCTGGTGCTATATTTTGACAAAAGAATCCATTGGAGATGTCCAAGGTTGTTTTGTATTTTTTGCGCACTATGTTATTCATTAGTGCAGCACTGTGTGAGTTTTGCACTGCAAAGGTTTTGCAACATGTGTTAAGGTGTCGGTAATCCAAAACTAGACGATATGTATTGTCTGGTTTGGAGACCGGAAACAAAGGATTGTTCATTTGTGAGGTGCAAGTTTCAATCACCCCCTGGTATTCTAGCTGATCTAGTATTTCATTTACCTGTTTTTTAGCTTCTTGCTTAATTGGGTACTGCCTTTGTGCAGTAGGTTGTGATTTTAACTGGATTTTGTGAGGAGGAGAATCCTCATCCCATCCTACATGATTTTTATATAAAGCAGGTGCTAAGGCCACTGCCCACTTTCTAGCAAGTGTGTATTTTTTATGAATCGGGATTTGATTCGAGAAGGCAGGCATAATTACTTCTTCGCCATGAGGGCACTCCCTGACAAACTCTGGTGGCCAGTCTTTTTCAGCTAGAAGGATATCATAGCCCTTGGAGAGATTATCCCAAAATAGTCCCCTTATTTTCCTAGTCTTATCTCCCTCTATACGTAATGTTATCTCATATATCTTGTGGGGTTTGCTAACTCTGGTGTCTGCAGTTTCCACTTGAAGATATTCATTCGTGTCCACTGTCTTCAGATGATTCATAAGGACTTTGCGAGCTATGCTCACCTCTGCTGCGCTGTCTAGCATTGTCTGAGCCCACTCTCCGTTTTTCAGTTGTGTCCTCAGTATTCTCGGCATTGTTAACTACCTTGATACTGGCTACCTTCTTTTTTGGAAATTGTAATTTCTTTTTTAGCTGAGCAGGTTCCTTGTCTTTGGACTTGGCGTGCTCTTCTCTTTGTTCTGATCGTCCTCTTCTTTCCGATTTCTGCGAGGAATTCTGAAAAGATTGAGAGGGACGTGTATCAATGTCTTGATATCTATCAGGTTTTTTAATATTATCCCTATTTCTAAGGTTATATCTTTTCCCAGAGGGGTCACTCTGTGGTGACCTGTGTCTCTGGTTCGGAGATTTCTCCCTTCGCCTAGGAGACCTTCCTCGGGACTGGAATTTCTTTTCTTTAGGATTGGATTGTTTGTTTCCATCCCAGTTCTTTTTTGGTGAATTATTATTAAAAAATATTTTTTCTGGACTTTCAGTCAGTTGCGGTTTTACTGGTATTCCACCTAAACTATCTCTACCTAGTTCTTCATAGGATTTTTCTATGATTCTGGCAATTTCAGCTGGTTGGTCTGCTATATCTGTCTCTTTTAACCTTTGGCGGATCGCCACGTTTGCTGCTTCACCTTTTATGTTGGCTAATAATATAGCTGAGACCTGCTTGAAGTCTTTCAGTAATTTCATACCAAGAGTTAAAGCTGGTTCTGGACCGTATTCATCTTGAATTTGTTTTAGCACATCTGGTATCACCGAAATGGATGGAACACCGTGCGTTTTCGTGTAGATGGAAGCAAAGACTGTACCCCAAGTGTCACAGTCCTCTATGTGTGGTGCGATTCCCATTGGGAGACATATAGTCAGAATCCTGTGTTTTTCTAGCGAGGTGGTGTCAGGAAACACCGCCTCTATTTGGGTGATTTTCTGTGCCAACCAGAATGGTATCTGTTCCCGTTTAGCCGGAACTTTACCTAGGCAGGATTGGATGTTCTGTGGTGTGATTTTATTTGTGTTCCCCTGGTGAGGGGTCAGCTGTGGAAGTTTAATCGCTGGCTGAATTGTTGAAGTCCGCATTACATACTGAACTAATTGTCTATGAATTTTTAGTAATTGTTTTAGCTGTATTAACAGCTCTCCTGTGGACATCCCTTCGATGTCTGGGTGTGGTGTGTATCCGGCTAAGACCGGCCACGTTGCTCCTGGTCTACCTAAAGGACCGAGCCTTGTAATGTGATTGTTATGTTTTAGGGCGCCATCAAATAAGAGCAAATGCTCTTGGAATTTGAGTGGTACTTCCACCTCCTCGAAAGGAGTGTACTCATTAGGAGGTTCCTCTATTTTGTAATAGTGGAAGTACTTTGTTACAGCATTTGCTGCTGGAAAATGTATCCATGAATAGTATACCTCTGTCTGCCGATATTCGTGTGCCTCAATTACGAATATGACTGTGCCACCTCTAGGTGTCAGTCCATTTTCTATAAGTTTTAGAGTTATAGATCTTCTTTTGATGACCGGAATGAGTATTATATCTGCGTCTGCTGCTTGCATGGTAGCATCAGCATCTGCGAGTTCAGTTGCTAATCTAACTGCCTCTCTTTCATCATCACTCTCTGCCATTTTACCGACAGGAAGCTTATTTTGTTTGTTTGCAGATCAGGTTTCTTATGGAAACAGAGATTAGATGCACAATATTTTGGAACTGTTTATCCTTCAACGTTGACTAAACCAAGAACCTTACATAGGAGTTCCCTCCTGCGAGGTTTTGGAGGATATTACCTTTCACCCACTCCAGACGTCTTTGGAGTATTTGGGAAAAGGGGTCTGAGTGAGAAAGCACGACTGAGTTACTCTAAATGTCTTACGTTAGTTTTATCGCCCTTTCCAAACGCGTTGGGCGCCATGTAGTGTAGTTCCTATCTTCCCAATAGGCTCTGCGCATTGGAATAATACCTACAGCAGTAAAGGCCTAGGCCAGACGTTAACTAGGTCTACTACTGTCGATACTAGACTTAAGTTTTGGGTTTGCCAGCGTAGCTCAGAGTTCGCTAGAAACTTTCTCGAATGTTCAAGGAGGAATTAACTTCCCTGATTAGACAAGAAGGGATTTAGTTTCTGACAACCATAGAACATGACAACTTTGCTCTCCCCTAATCAAGAGTCAATCTCGAGAGTCGTGTGAGCACAAGGCAATTATTTTACTCAGTCAGTACGTGCATTCTTAGTCTCATCAGATTGTAGAGAAAAGGAAGAGACGGGCGTGTTCAATAAAAAGGTGTTATTTATTGATCAGTCTCTTTTCTCGTACAAGAGAAATGGATCGATATTATTGCAATACTTATAGTTAAGTAAAGTGCATACATTAAAAGCAATAGTATAAAATAATACTGTAAAAACATTGATATGGTTTCTGAGCCATATGATGTTTAAAATGATTAAAATATATTTACATACACATATACATTTGACTAAACGTACTCAACTGGTGTTTCTAAATACGCCTACCCCGTGTACCTGACCTAAGTCTAATGCGTGGGCGGGAATAGAAAGTTACAGTTTAAGTTAAGTTTGTTTTTGCCAAGTGAATAACTAAAGAATTCTCTGTGAGGGGTTATTCAGTTCTGTACCTGGAAGTTAGGATGAATGAGGAATGGTATCTCTTTCTCTGCTCTCGATATTCCAGGCTGCCTGCGAGGGCTGCCCAGAAGCGCCGGTGCTGGGTCTCTCGGCTTGAGATAGCAGCGCGTCTCTCAGCGCGTCAGGAAGGCGGGGCTGCTGCCAGCGGGGTCTGCTTCTGCTCTCGGCTTCGGCAAGTATGGCTGCTCCGTCTCGTCACCACGCGTGTGTTTGCATAGGGCAAGATCGGCAATATGTAGACCTTAAAGGTGCCGAGATTGACGTAAGGATGGACATAGATACGTCAATAAAGATGTCATACGACTTGCTCCTTAGCACATTCTTTACTAAAGTTCTCTGTGAAATCAAAACAATGGCCGCACGGATTTTCCAGGTTGTCATAGGTTTGATTTGTTATGAGAACGTCGTATGCCTTATCAGGGGCTGGAGGAATGTCGCTTGTCTAATTAGATCTCAAGCGTTATGACTTAATCAGATAACACGTTCCTGTGCCGTAGTGTGACTGCGTCAGATAACGGTATCTGCATCATGGGGGCTGTTCTTGCCTCATGGGCTGACTGTTAGTTAACTTGATAGTTAGTTTAACCAGAATAGGGTCAGGAATAGGGGGATCGATTCAGAACCTATAGGAATACATGACAAGATCAATGCAACTTTTTCTAAGGAATCTAGAGAGGTCCTTTGCCCTGATACCTGGCTTATACAACCTGACTCTATGAGTGGTTTCCTTAGCATTAGTACTCTATCTATGACAGAGCTTTGTGCGCTACTGCCCAAAGTGTAATCTAGCTCACCGTCTGATCCAGCCTCGCCTTTGATGCTGGAGCATGAAATGGAGGCGATTTTATCAGGATTGAGTGAGATACTCAGCCTGTTTTTTTATAATAGGCCAGATCCCCCTGAAGTGGAAGCATGCTATGGTAGTGCCTCTCCTGAAGAAGCATACTATGGATCCAGCTAAGTCAGAACATTTCAGGCTTATTTCCCTGCTCCCATTTTTCTCCAAAGTAAAGGCAAAACATGCAAATCATCAGTGAATGAGATACATTGGGGCCAAAGTTCTTCTGCATGAGACTCAATCATGGTTTCGTCCCCCATACAGCAAAAAATATGGACTTCTGTTAGCCTATGAGTCCCTCAAACTCATTGCTGATGACGGCAAGACTGCAGCACTGAAAATGCTGGACTTAAGTGCAGCTTTTGAAACGTATCCCATATTCTTCTGACTGAACTGTTGTGTTCTTACTTTGTCGGAGACCTAGCTCTAAAATGGTTGACCTGCTTCCTGTAGAATTGTACCTTTCAGGTGGTTCAGCAGTCAGGTTCGTCTGAGATTTTATCACTACAGCAAGGGGTGCCACAGGGCTCAGCATTGAGCCCAACAATATTTAATTATTATATGCGCCCTCTTGCTGATGTGATCGAGCGTCAATGCGTTAAAATTGTGTCTTATTCCATTGACACTCTGCTGATCATCACATTTACAGAGGATGATGGAATCTCTGTTGCCTGCTTCAGATCTTGCCTGGTTGATTTAGCTGAGTGGATGGACCGCAGTTGCCTCAATTTGAACGCTGAGAAAACTGAGGTTCTCATTCTGGGGAAACAGCCATCTATCTGGTCCACAGCTTGGTGGCCAGATACTTTGGGACCAGTACTGATACCAAAGCAGAAAGTTAAAATCCTCGGTATCTGGTTTGACAATAATCTCACTTTCGATAGTCAGATAACTAACCTGGCAGGAGTCTGCTAAATATTCTGAAAACATTACGTAAGATCAAAGTCCTCCTTCCAGAAGCCACCAGGAAAACAGTTATTCAGGCACTACTGATTTCCATATTAGTCTACTGTAACATACTATATATGGGTGCCACTCAAGGAAGGCTAAGGGTGCTCCAAAGGGTACAGAATGCATCAGCAAGTCTGCTACTAAAAATCTTTAGATGCTCTTTGTTATAATGAAGAAAGATGCGATGTCCAGACGTGTAGAATAGGATCTTAGCTTTATTAGATGTTAGTCAGATCCATTGTAATGCCCCACCAGGAGCAGGTTCTCCACAGCTCAGCCCTTCCACACCAACTGACATACTCTTCTAAACCAAACACTATCAACATTCCATTTGACATCATCAGTGGTTGAGCAGCAGGGAGAGAACTTCTGCAGGGAGGGTGTATTAAGTAAAAGTACATTATAACACATCCCCCTTTCATGATGATAGAAAACAATTAACACATGTGAAGATGGTAAAATACATGTTCCTACAAAAGAGGATGTAATAAGAAAAATTATACATCATCTCTATATTAAAAATGATCATAACAACATATGTAGGAAAGTTGCCAAACATACATATGAGTACAAAGGAAAAATGGATGAGAACTCAGATGCTACACCCATCTCCCTTTCATAATGATCATAAACAAAAGAAAGTTAGTTAAATAAAAATATATATCAAAACCAGTGGAAACTATCCACAAAACCTACGTCCCAAACTACGGGCACAATATGAGTCCAAATGTACCACAAACTAAGGCACAAACCAATGAAAGAACCAGGTCTACCCAAAAGATGTGGAATAAGACACAACCCAAGCTAAGAAAGGGTAATAAAACTTCCCAAACACTCTAAAAACTAATGTGGGTATCCCTTAACCCAAAGCAAACATTTCTTGGTTTGCTAAAACCCAAAGCAATATATAGTGAGAATCTCCAAAGCAAACATAACCTGGTTTGCTTAAACCCAAAACAATTATAACAAGAGAAACTCCAACTTAATGTGCACATCACAATGCGCAAGCTAAACACATTTAGAAGGGTAAAAAACAAAAAAGAGAAGTTACACTAGAAGAAACCTTCTTTTGTGTGCACCCGTAACACACAGTCCGAAAAAATACTCTATGTGCGTATCTATAATGCACAGTCTAACAAATTCCCAAAAGATACACTAAAAAAGAAACAGCCTCATATCAACTTGAGAATCTCCAAACTAGCGTGCACAACCAAAAATGCACAGTCCAGAAACGAAAAACAAACCAGGGTATCCTTTATCCCAGAATACAGTCAAAATTTCCTATAAAACTATAAATTCAAAACAAACATATTTTAGGTATCCCTTCAACCCAAATATCATGAAGTGAGAGCTCACACCACCTGAACCAATAAACAAAACACACATACAAATCCCAAAAACCCTTCCAGATCTAATAAAATCCTGACACACACTCGAATATACAATTGACAAAACATGGTAATGCTTCAAAGATATACAAACAATGGGCCAAAGCAAGGTTAATATTTGGCTTCACATCACTCTCAAAAACAAGACTATGTTAAATAGAATGCAGTGGAAAATAAGCAGTTACAATTAAATAATTAACACTAGCTCCGGTGAGCGAATTCTCACTCGGGATCATGTTGCACAGCTCCACGTGGACGGCACCAAATTACGCTCAGAAGTGTAGGAGTTAAAAGTTCCAATGTTCTTCTCTCTCTCCATGCAGAACATTCCATGTTAAAGGTTGGATCCAAACTGTCTAATAAATGCTTTGCGGCGTCAGAAGTCCGACAAACTAAAGCATTGTACATGAAATAGCGTGAACCAAAACAAAATGGAGACACGTAAACTTGACGCAGTCCAGAGTGGCTCATGGCTAAAACTTGCACAAATACGTCCACTGCAGCAGAGAACTCTCGGAGAAGACTGACACCACAGAGCTTCGCTAACTCCTCGAAGCATTCTGAACACGTCATCAAAAGGACAACAGACGGGAAGGAGAGAAGATCACTGCTGGCCAACCGTCGACCAACGGACAATGGTATCCAAGACGGTGAGTAAACGAACTCGGAAAGGCACAGCAGATGAGAGAACCGGTGTAGTCGAAGGCAGGACGAGCAGGGAAGCAGGTAACACATTGTTTTCACGAAGGCTAACGAAAATTACTTTGAAGAATGTGATAGAAACACTTTAGTACCACCCAGTGGCTGAAATGAAGTACTTCTCTGCCGAGGGTCGATTTTTTTTTTTTTTTTTTTTAACTGATTCACACACTGCCAGTTCACTAATTATTCAGGTTGAGATTGACTTTAAAATCTATGTTGATCAAAAATTATTATTTCCTCCAGCTGCCGACACACTAACACTGCTGGTTTACTGCATGAGGAATGCAGACTATGACACAAACTATAACGTGCCTCCAAACCAAACAGTTGATCAGTTCATTAAATTTAAACTGTGAATCAAACATGGGAACTTGATGTGTGCCTCCCAACCAATAGCTAAAAATTCGGTTACATTGATTCAGACCAAAACAGAAGACAGCTGGGCTCTCTTGAGGGTTTGATGAAGGGAAAATCCAGAGCAGTTGCCAATCCTTTACATTAAAACAAGAGGGCTCTCTTAAATTTCCATTAAGCTAGATCAGTTATATGCTGACACTTTCTTCCCAGGCTGTAGGCAGGCAAATAGAAACTGGCACAATCTGGCAAGGGCGACCGTTGGCAGGGTCACTGGTGGGGCAATTGGGTGCCTAGTTTCATAAAATCCATAAGTTAAAGTTCACTTACTTGAGTCTTTTAAGTCCCATAATTTCCCAAACAGAAGGAAAATTATTTTAAATTCCTTACTCCTTCAAATCGGCATCATTCACTTCAGTATTTAACAGTCAATCCATCATGGTAGCTCCATGGGTTCTTTGCATCGTCGCCAGTGTTATAATGAAGAAAGATGCGATGTCCAGACGTGTAGAATAGGATCTTAGCTTTATTAGATGTTAGTCAGATCCATTGTAATGCCCCACCAGGAGCAGGTTCTCCACAGCTCAGCCCTTCCACACCAACTGACATACTCTTCTAAACCAAACACTATCAACATTCCATTTGACATCATCAGTGGTTGAGCAGCAGGGAGAGAACTTCTGCAGGGAGGGTGTATTAAGTAAAAGTACATTATAACACTCTTCAATGGGCCCAGCCCTCACTAGAGTTCAAGACTCCTGGTCAGAAAGAGAGTATCCTTAAATGCTGCGTGCTTTTGTCATAAGATTTTGAACAACAATGGCCCTTGTTATCTTCTTTCTTTGATCAATCTTTATCAACCTAGAAGGTGTCGCGGATCTGCTGAAGCCGAGCTTACGGTGGTCCCAAGGGTGAAAACAGCACGTATGGGTGGTCGCTTTTTTAGCCTCCAGCAAGCTTACAAACTATAGAATACCCTTATGTTGAACCTAAGGCAGGAATGTTCAGAACCAATCTTTCGAAAAAAGCTTAAGACTTGTTTTTTTAGACAAGTTTAGTTAGGGTCCTATTGTGTATTGGGCCTTGTGGTTGATCTCCTAGAGTGGGGACACTCCGTTTGGAGTAACAAGGCGCTCTACAAATTGCTTTATTATTATTATTGATCACGTCACCGACATAGGTGCCCTTTATCTACCATATTCCCCCGATCATTTAGTGCAGTCATTTTTTTGTCCTCCCTCAGGGCTGTGATGTGGCTCATCTGCAGTGAAAAAAGCTGGAAAACAACATTTACACAAAAATACTTCTAAGTTAGCACTTCTGTTTTTAGCAACATTTAGGGCTCATTATTAAGAAATGAGGTGAAGTGTGAAACATGCCCATTCATGAATCAGCCATTTCACAGAACGTAAAACACATGACCTTATTTTCCTATAGCTAATATTAAGGGTGTCCCAAATAGCATATTTCAGTATTCAAGGGAAAATTGAATAGTATTTGGCTGACATAAAATACGGAGTTGCATCGTTATATTTTCTTAACTAAAATTCCACACCTCATTACCACACTTTGGGGCAGATTACGATTGAGGATTTTCCGCATCCTCCGGGCCGGAGGATGCGGAAAATCCTCTGCGGACCCACCAAAGACCCACCGCCACATTAGGATAGCTGGTGGGTCCTGGTTTCAGTCCGCCAAAAAGGCCTAATATGGTGGCGGTGTCTCTCAGACACCGCCAGACAAATTAGGATGGCTGAGTAAACATGCTTTTCCGCGGCGGCTTCTCCGCCTAGGAAAAGCATGCGGATCTTCACCTCGGGGGCCCGTAGCGGGCCCCCTGGGTGAAGTGGGGGTGGGGGGTGCACATGGGGGGTACCTATGGTACCCCCCTGCATTTGTATGCAGAAATCAGCAGGCACCACGCGGTGCCTGCCGCTTTCTGCATACAAATGCAATGTATGCATTTGTAACATTGCGGCGGGTGCAGCTTGAAGCCGCACCCGCCGCAATGTTACAAATAGAGTATGTGACTGCCAGGGTGGCGGTCACATCCTAATTGGACAGGAGGGAACTCCGCATGCCCATGCGGAGGTTCCCTCCTCCTCGGTGATCGCGGACGGACTCAAGTCCGTCCGCGATCATAATGGGCCCCTAAGTGAAACTGTAAAAAAAATCACACATTTTATGCTACAAGTTTTCTTTTACACCTCAAACTTTGTTTTTCAAATTATACCTTAATGAAACTGCAAACAAGAAAATAATCTACTATGGGTGCAAAGGGCTACTTTCTGAAGTGCTTAGATCTGGGTTAGAGGTGGAGGGACGCCATCTTTAACCCCTTGCATGCGGGCTCATTCCCCCGCTGTGCTGGGGGGAGGGGATCGCGCAAAGCGCCCCGGTGCTCATGACAAGCTCAGCTTGTCATGAGCCACGGTGGTCGTGTGCTCATGACGAGCTGAGCTTGTCATGACCACACCCGTTTCTTTAGAACGCTCGCACAGCAGGGGAATTAGCCCAGCGTGCGAGCGTTCCAACGGTCATGACGAGCTCAGCTCGTCATGAGCACACAAGCACCGTGGCTCATGACAAGCTGAGCTTGTCATGAGCATCCAAGGGGTTAACTTCGAGTAGATAAACATAAACATCTGCAGACAATACCTAATATCTACATTTTGACTGCAGTAACATTTGATACGGCCCTCTTGATGTTTCCAGGGTATTCATGGCATCAATGAGTTAATGACATTATCTTGTGCATTCATGGACATAATAAGTTGCATTGGAAAATAACTTTACGATAATCGCAAAACTAAGTTGCATGGCAAAGCCCTTTCCATGTAAGCCATTATTTTGTGTACCATGGTACAATCCCGTGGAACTGACTGTCAATGCTTAAAATAGCACACAAGACAAAGGGCCCGATTCACAGAACTAACTTAAGACAAAATCCTAAACTTACTACCATTTTGGTATTCACAGAAGGCACTTACTTATTTTGGTATTCACAGAAGGCACCTACTCAATTCGGTATTCACAGAAGTTAGGACTCCTAACTTTAGGACTCCTAAATGCCAAACAAAGTTGAAATTAAAAACATCTTCTTAAGAGTAAAGTATAAATGGAATGCTTTGTAATGAAATAATTACCCTTGCTAACAAGAAAGCGCACAACTCAAGGAAGCAGTGAGCCCTTGGCATGCATAGACCTGCAACATCACAGCCATTGCTTACTAAGCCACTGATGTATGCACTACTGTACGCATGCAACAGCAGGTAAACTAAACAACAAGCACTGGGAAATTAGACTGTCTGTCAAAAAGCACCTTGTAGAGTGATGAACTTGGAGGAAGGCCACTGGAATTTCACCACAAACACCAAATGACATGATGGAATGGGAAAAAGTTCTGGTTTTCACACTTGTGAGAAAAAAAATGTGCGCATCCATATGGCTGATACAACCAGCAACATAAATATGGTCATCATTTGAATGCAACACTTCCTGTAAATGCTTTGGGTGGAGGCTAGAGGGCAGTAGAGCAGAGGAGTGATAACTCCCCCCCCCCTGGTTAGTTGGTATAAACCACCACAAAATACTGACAGCATGGCAAATACATGATGAACCATTGCAGAAAAGAGACACCATGCCTTACAAATGTTGGCACCTCAGCAAAACATAATTTATTGTTGCAGTGATGTGAGTTTCAGCACTTCCCAGTGATGCTATTGACAGAGAGTCCTCGGATATAAAGCCATACTGAGAGTGTCCAAGCAGACCCTGTGTATACACTGATCTAGCCACATTTACATCTTGAAAGCACATCCTGCTGAAGCACTCCTTACCCAAGCAGCAGATAAGATAATACTGAAGCAAGAAGGAAATGTCAACACTCACTCAACTCCTCGGCTTGCAGGCACATCCTCCAGTGATGCAACCAACCAAAGAGGCCTGCCACATCCGGACCTGAGCCGCAGGAGAAGAACATATGCTCTTATTAATCCTGCTCTACATATCAATGTACATGTCAGGCCCGCAGAGCTGCACCGTCCATGAGGGACACCGAACGCACATTAGCTGCAGAGGTTTGTCCAGCGCCCACCCATCCATCCCACCCTCCTCCTATGGCCAGCCGCGCTCCGTGCAGGTAACAGCGGTGGGGCGGTGGGGCAGTGTAAGGGGGGATTTCGAGGGACGATGCAGAGGAAAAATTAATTATTTATTTAATTTTTCCTCTGCATCGTGCCTCGAGATCCCCCCTTAAAAATGTCACATACATGCATCTATGTCCCAGTTTCATAATGTAACACACCAGTAACTTATATCTTGGACCAGGTTCTTAGAAAAGAGTGTGTGCAGTTAGTGCTAACATATTATACCTAGGGGCATATTTACAAAGGTTTGCACCACCGGAACATCAATTTTTTTGTAATATTCTGGCCGCGCAATGCCCTGCATCATATTTAGAAAGTGACGCTAAACCCAGATTTACAAGGATTTATAAATCTGAGGCAGCGTCAAAAATTAACGCCATACAATAGAAGCCTTTAGAATGGCACGACGTGGAGAAATACTTTTATTTCTCCTCGTTTTTATGTTTTTCTATTTGTGCCGCATTCTGCAGCACACAATGAAAGAGCAAAATGCCATTATGATTGTTTACGTGCAGGAAGGTGTCTCTTCCTGCACATAAGCAATCATTAAATAATGGCGAATTGGTACTTCTATGTGTGCTATTTTTAGCGCCACTGCTTGGGAAAACATCGGGGTTCACCGTGTTGTTATTAATACGGCACATTCATGCATTTTGAAAATGGCGGAGTGTGGCGCTGCAAAATTTTCCACAGCTCTGCGCTCCATCATTTGTCATATGTAAATATGCAACAGATCATATGAGCCCTGTCCCTTGGACCTAAAGCCTATGAGTCTTAAACATTTCTCCCTTTCTGCCCAAGTAGTGGCTCCTCATTAAAAGGATCAGCAGTTCAGCCCAACTTTACTCTATGGGCCAAATATTGTACCAGCACCAATGTCTCTAGGGCAAGGCCACAAGAAATATGCAGAGGGTGAAATTATGCAGCAGGATTTACTAAATTATGCAGCAAGAAAAAGCAAATTATGCAGCCTAGTGCGACACATTTTGTAATAATATTACATGATGTTTGGTCTTTTTTCTACATATGTTTACCACTATCTGGGCAAAGGTTTGCCCTCATTGTATCCGGTTTGACACCGGGATGTAGCAATAAGCAACAGAAAGCTGACCCGTCAACCTTTGCGAAAGGTCTCCCACTGTGTAGCAGCAATTTTAGTAACTTTTGATCTGTTGGAGCTAGAAACAGTTTTTGTGTTAACATCTAAAGATAATGCAACAGATAATGGATTATGTGGCAAATCGATAATTATGGGGAAAATGTCACAGCCCAAAATTGCATAAATCCAGTGGCCCTGCTCTTGAGGAAGAGAGGTCCAGAGAGCAAGGTGCAAGACAATACTTATGCTGGGAGCAAAGAAGGGGGGATTGGAGTGTATTACTTATGGGTTTGAGTGGTAAATGCATGAATACTGGCTATGGGGCCAAAGGAGATGATCGTAACACGCTTTCACTGACCTTCCTCAAATTAACCTGTATTGTGTCTTGGAATTCAAAACTATTATTGAAAAATAAAACCAATCTTCCTTTTTTCTGTTTTTTTTTAAAAGGGGACTCTCAAAGTGATTTATTGTACTACCTTAATAAGCAGTGTTCTACAAGTTTTTTTTATTTACAAAAAATCCCCACTTTTTACACAGCAATGGGGTCGTGTTTAATGCACATTGATGCAGGGCTGGCTTTAGTGCTTGTGTGGCGCCCGTTGTGACAATCATTTTTGGCGCCCCTCACCCATGACGACATCCTCGGATTTCTCACAACTACCGTGCAAAAGTGACCCTTATCTCTCTAATCATAAGCTATTGCTAAACACAACGCCCCTCCCCTGAGGTTGGCGTCCCTCAACAGGTCAGCACCCAGTCGCACTACCCTAATGCCGGCCCTGCATTGATGCGTACTAAACCCATGTCATGTGCGATAGCGATCCATTCCAGGCTTTTTATCCCTCAACGCTGGCCTTTTGAGAAGGGCTTAAAGAGTGATAGTTATAATGGGTCCAGGAAACTGAGACTCAGAATTAATGACCAGCATACCAAAGTGTAAGGACTGGCTGGAATTAAGCTGTTACGTGACTTGGGGACATTGACAGCTACACACAGGTATCTTAATAACTGTGCAGAATGAGGATAGAAGTGCACACACTTTAAAGACTAGGGACCTTATTCACAAAGGGCCTCTGCACTTGTGGCGAAGGCCCCGCAGTCATGGGGGAGTCTGCGCCCGAGTGCTGTGACTCCTCCACAACTGTGGGGCCTCTGCACTGCGGGGCCACGAGGGTGGAGGCCAGGGTCGGATTGGGATCACAATTCGGCCTGGACACTACCAAAAACGTGGCCCACATTCCTGGATGACACCTGTTCACGAAACAGCATTTGTCTAGTCTCATTGGGCTCAGTTTTAGAGAAATGTTTGATAAATTATGTATTTTAAAGCTCAAAGAGTCAGAAACATTGGTGAAAAATAGAAGCACTACATTTTGGCAGGGCGGGCGAAGTTAAATAAAGTAGCCCAAAGGCCATAACTCCTGATATGGCTATGTTTGCCACCTGGCCGGTTTTGTTTTAAGCAGCATTACCAGTATCTTAATGCCCTTGCCAGTACAACAATTAAGAAAAACACTTAAAGATGGTATTTTCTCCCCTGATCGATATGTACTTTAACCCTTCTGTGCGGGGGTAATTCCCCCGCTGTGCTGGGGGGTGGGGGGGCGCGCGCAGCGCCCGCATGCTCATGACGAGCTGAGCTCGTCATGAGGCACGGCCCTCGTGTGCTCATGACGAGCTGAGCTCGTCATGAGCAGACCCGCTCCCATGGAACGCTCAGCACAGCAGGGGAATTATCCCCGCATGCGAGCGTTCCACGGCTCATGACGAGCACCGGATCGCCGTGCCTCATGACGAGCTCAGCTCGTCATGAGCATCGATGGGGTTAAAGTTTGAATGGTAAACACAAAGTGAAAGCAGTTTAAAATGTGGTCTAAAGCTCCTTTAATGATCCGTGACTGATAGTTAAAACTAAACAAAGGAATACATGCCATGCTCAGAAGGAATGCAGACATTTTTATTATTAAAAAAATAATCCTCTCTCATTATTAGGTTCCAGCCTTTGCAGATTCTTAAAAAATGAGCAAACAGAAGGTTATGTTTTTTTAATGTAGATTTACATAGCGTAAACTCGGCCGAAGGGTGCAATTATATGAGCACCAGTTACATTACAGAAGATCAAATTAAAATTTTTTTTCAGGCCTTGCTCAACTAAGTTATTTGCCTAAAATCACACGATGTTGAGATGAGGCTGGGACTCAAACCTATTTCCATAGTTCCACATTCGGCAGCTCTGACCCTAACATTATATTATCTAACATTTTCCGCTCTGGGAAAGGAGCGTCACAGGGAGGTTTATGCAAACATACCCCCCTGCCCCCACCACCCCCAAGGCATGAAAGACACTGTAGCCGAGGTCCCAACGAAAGGCCCATAGCAAGGCCATTCACTTACTCACCCCAGCCCAGCCAACTGTTGCCTCAGGGTGATGGCCTGGCACGGAGGGGTGAAGAAAAGTACAGAGCTGCTGCTGCTCCAGGGGAGCCCAGGTGATAATGGCCCACAGCAGAAGAGTGTGACATGCTTCTGGGCACCTGCACCGGCCGCACAGGAGTACAAGATAAAGGGGCCGATTAGGATGGCGGTTTTTCCGCATCCTCCGGGCCGGCGGAAGTGTCCGCCGGCCTGGAGGATGCGGAAAAACCGCGGCGGAGACTCCAAAGACCCACCGCCAAATTAGGATGGCTGGTGGGTCTGGAATTCCGTCCGCCGCTTTTCCGGCGGAAAAGCTATAACATGACAGGCGGTGTCTATGAGACACCGTCCGCCATATTATGATGTTTGTGTAAATATGCTTTTCCACGGCGGCTTTTCCGCCATGAAAAAGCATACGGACATTCACTTTGGGGGTCCGTTGCGGGCCCCCTGGGTGAATGGGGGGTGGGGGGTGCACATGGGGGGTACCTATGGTACCCCCCTGCATTTGCGTACACAAAGCAGCAGGCACCGTGCGGTGCCTGCCGCTTTGTGCATGTAAATGCAACACATGCATTTTTAACATTGCGGCGGGTGCAGCTTGAAGCTGCACCCGCCGCAATGTAAAAAATACAGGATGTGACCGCCACCCTGGCGGTCACATCCTAATTGCCATGGAGGGACCGCCGCTGCCCATGCGGACGGTCCCTCCTACTCAGGGGTGGCGGACGGACGCAAGTCCGTCCGCCATCCTAATCGACCCCTATGTCTGCAGCGGACAGAACAATATTGGCCTAGCAACGCTGCTGAAAGCAACCCCCTCAGAGCCTCCCTGCTCATGATGCAGCCCCCTCTCCTCCTTACAGTGGCCTGGTGGGGAAGACAATAAGGCTCTGTGGGCTGGTTGACAAAAACCGGCCCACTGGTGACCCTTAGGCACCGGCCCATCGGCCAATGCCCGACTGCCCGCCTTCCCAATCCGATGCTGGTGGAGGCCCTTTGGAATTAGGCCCTAGTCGTGGTCCTGATTTGTCCGTGATGTAAAATATGTTTTACGCTATGTTTCGTCTTTGTAGTTTTGTTTTTCCCTCTATAAATACAAGAGTACAAAATTCAAAGTGCAAAGACATGACTGGTCAATCCACTTACACATGACAGGAGGTATCTTTAGATCCTGCGTATGCATGAAGTGATGTGTTTTTCTAGCAGGATAAGGGCTACAAGTTTACACTGTTGTGCTACTTTTGGGGCAGGGTTGTTACACGTTTTGAAAACACAACCAATGCTACTCTTGCAGTTCAAAAAGGACACATGGCCCATTCACAAAAGGAATCATTCATAAACCTGCAACCTTTAGGGTACTCCTGTGCAGGGGAGAGATTTCCATGTGTTCTCTATTCACACAATTCAGCAACAGTACATTTGGAAAACTACACCGTCCGCAGCTTTCCAGAAGTTGCTCTCAGTGTACAACAATATATTGGGGAGGCGAATATCTACTGTGCAATAAGACGTTTCATGTTCCCCCTTTTTTAAGGGGAAAACAGAGAACAAAGAACCTGATTCGCCTACACCCCACAAGCCTTTCTTTATGCCATCTGGAAATGCATTCACTTCAGCCTCTTTTTAGGGCAAGTCTCCAGCCATTCCTTAAAATCTGGTTCTTTTAACCGTATTTCTTCTCTTCCTCTCTCCTCTGGGCCTGCGCTTCAGCGCCGAGATACCCCTGCAGGGGTGATTCACTGCGCTATATTAAGTTTTGATAAGATAACATTCCCAGTGCTATGAAGGGTTGAAGGGGAGTTTGTCAATCTCCTCAAACTCATGAATTTGCAGGCTTTCCAAACTCAAGGCACAGCCCACTTCGCACTCTTGTGCATTGTACGCAGTTGTGGAGTACATTTACGCACTAATGAATGCATTCACGCCTTCGAGTTATCCCTTGGTCGATACCTGACAGGGCTAGATGTAGCCAATTTAATCCTAAACATAGGATCATAGCTGAAAATGCATTTGGTATTGGCCCAAACTTGTTTTAAAAATACACATCTGTTTTTGAAGCAGAAGGAACCACTACATGCTCTAATGTATTGAAAACATGTGGACTGGAGGCTTTTTCAAGAGAGGGAATTAAAGGGTTGAACGACCTCTGGCACAGTTCTTACAGCAGCAGGGGGAAGCGGTGTATGGGAGGTGCCCTGTGCAGACAATGAAGTCATACATCTTTTCAGCCATGTAAACACAGGGATACACTCTGTCTGCTGTCAAACCAACCATCCCACTGCCTCGTTAAAGGATCAGTACTCAGACACACTCATTAAAAACGAACAGGCAAGTACCTGCAACCACCTCACTGCTTGTGCAGACTGGCAAAAGCATACCTTGAGCTTGTAAATAGATGCTTTCCAGTGCTGTGTTCAAGGTTTGGCCTGATCAGTGATGCACCTACTGTACCCATCGCTGCCACCCAGTGCAGTCTGCGGTAACTGTCAGTGGCTTTGGAGTTGGGGCCGCAGAGAGGAGGCATGGTCGTGTATCTCATGGCAGGAGACTCCAGAGAGTTCCTTGTGTAGTAGATTTTTGTGGGTCTGTGTTTTTGCACATCATCAACAATGTATACTATGCATTTTACACACAATTCTACATATATGGACTACATTAATACAACTGCATGTGAAACAAACTCATTAGCATGGAGGGAGTAGCCAGAACATTAAAAGACCCCCCATTGTGATTCCTACCTCGAACGCTGTCAGGTGAGCAAAGCGAGTAAACTCTACCCACCTTAGATGAGGTTCCTTAACCCAGCCTTCTGTCCGTCTATTTCTCCATCCTTTAAGCCTGTCATGCATCCATCCATCTTTTCTTGTCTTCACCCATACATCTATCCTTTCAACATTTCACCCATCTACTCTCTCATCATTACGGTCTCGCATCCATCCTTCTACTCACACTTCCAACCATTTCTACATATTTTTACCCATTCATCCATCCATTCGTTTTCATGCATCCCACAATTCACCCTCCTTTTATCAATCCACCATTTCATCCTTTCAGCCTTCCATCCAGCCGTCTATTCATCCATCCACCCATTCATCCAGCCTTTCATCCTTACAAACATTTTATTTCACCTACTCATGTAAATCTTGTTTCCCCCTTCCACCCATTAGTCCTTTTATCCTTGCATTCATCCTTTCATCCACAGTTCCTACCTTATTTTTATATGTCCTTAGTTTTGCTCTTCCTTCCAAACCTCTCTCCTACTCTCACTTTCTGTCCCTCTCTTTTTGTCTTAATTTATTTGCCGTGGTTAACTCCTTATCAATGTGTTGTTTATCATTTTCCTTAATTTAGATTGTTTTAATAGCTTTTGTCTGCAGAGCTGCAGCCAGGACAGGATCATAAATAACTATAACTGTCAACACCACCCCCGCTTAAGATGTGAATGTGAGGGTTCGTGTCATCACTGCTAGCATGCATAGAAGTGTTTAATAATGGGTTTTAGCTAGGCCACATTTCTATATAAAATGACATCTTGAACAAGATGGAAGTTTAAAGTCACTCACTCGTACTTCCCTCTTGTGCACACATCCTCTCCTCACAAGCTCCGCAGCACATGGGCAAGATGAAGTCACAATAGTTTATTTGCACTAATGTTGTTGTCCTGCTCATGGTGAATCTTCCATAGTGCAGTCATTTTTTTTACATGTAACTATGTTTTCCATTTTACATGGAACCTAATCATTCAAAGAAAGTTTTAATGTTCATATTTGCTCGAACACCTCCAGATGACATTACCATAGAGGGTGTTGAACAATTATTTAAATAAATGGGATAGTACTTAAGTGTTAAGGTAATGACATTTCTTTTAGTCGTATTTTGATTTGCTGAAGAAAATTTTACATTTGCTCACACCACAATAAATGATAAGTTATTCTAATTTCCTATGCAAACATTGTGTATAAGAACTCTCGATTTTGGGGGAGAACCGGACACTTTCCTATTCTACTAGTGATGCTGTCAGATCATTTACTAATTTTGCTCCCATTTGGACTTAGAATATTTTCAGATTTTTACATACACTGTAGAACTTTGCATCTGAGAGCCTTCATGGCAATTCCTTTGTAGCACTCATTTTGCATTTTTGTAATAAAACCTTTTAATATTTATTGTTCTAGAACTTAGGGCCCCATTTTGATGTCGGTGTGACCACCACCGACACGCCGTCGGTTCCACTAACATCTACGCCATCAGTTCAACCGCTGCATTATGATACGGACGATCGGACCGCAGTGATCTGGGGACAGACCACCGCCTCCAACAGCCTCAAGGAGCCCGTCGGTTGTAGGACACTAATCCTTACAATGGAGGCGGTGCCTGCACAGGCACCACCATAGGGATTAGGATGTTCATTTCCCACAGCCTTTTAATGGTAGTCCGACCGCCATGAAAAGGCTGTCTGAAAGGTAGTTTGGGGGCCCCAAGCAGGGCCCCATCCCCCGTGGGCCACTGCTAAGTGGCCAGGGGGGCTCATGTGGTTTTCCCCATGACGGGCTCCCCGGTACGCATGTTGTATCTGTCCATTTTGTATGCTGGGTCATTGGGTGGTAGTTATGCCCAAAGGTTCACCACTATGAGTTGTGCCACCCAGTAATAATACTGGAGCGCCGGGAGGGCTATCCCTCTATCATACCAGCTTTGTGTCAATTTTGTTAAAGCTATTCGCGAGGTCCCCCGTCCCACAGAAGCGTTCGAAAGAGCACTTCTACTGCTTGGAAATACGCAGGTAGAACTTGGTATGGCGTATTTTGTAAAACATACAAAAAGCGGGGCAACGCCATCATTTCATATAGGGAAGCTTTGCCCAACAGCGACAGGGGGAGTGTCCTCCATTGTTGTACATCCGCACGGAGGCGTCGCAGGGGGAAGCCTAGATTACGCTTGTGGAAAACCACAGGGTCTCTGGGTATGTATATACCTAAATAATGAAAAGCTTCTGTAACAACTCTTACTGCACGTTATCAGGGAGTTATGGTATCAGGACCCTGAAGATATATATCAGTGATTTGTCCCAATTTATGGTATAACCACTCAAAAGGGGGACCCCAACAAGTAAATGAAGGCAGGTAATGCAGGGGAAATCAGAACAACCAATATGAAGAAATTACCTGCCCTCGAACTTCAAAAAGGCCCTAAGAAAAGGGTCCCACAACTTACATTGACACACCGGTGCAGACAGCTGCACATATCATGATAATCCAATGATGAATTACTTAAGCAAAATAGTTTTTCATTTTTATTTTTATATTCTCAACAAACATTTTATAAAATTTTGATAGAATAAATACATAGCACAAATAATGCTCAACAGGAGATTATTATAATTACCATGTCCCACACACCACATTCATATTACACAATCATACTATCATACATTCCAGATTCAACAATTATTCATACAACACAACAACCTATCATCACATCAACAAGTACATCAAGATAGTAAAGCTGCCACATGATGGTTGGATGACACGCTTTAAAAAAATCATCCAGGTGGCAGTCATGGAGAGTAAAACGTCAGCGCGCATTTCGGTGACTAACCCCAACCGGGACTACACCTTCATCAGGGCGAGGATGGACAAGTGGTGTGGGACAAACACACCTGTATTTTAAAAACAAGTAGGCAATTCCCCCAATTACTGTTATGCTCCAAGCAGGGAAATTTGTTCCTGAAAGAATTGAGCGTGATCCAAAAGCGGCCCTTATCGTAGTTCCAATTCAATCAAGCGCCGAAGGATGAGGACAATCTAGCTGGATGCAGTTCTCCACGGCAGACAACAGCCAAAACCCCTAATCAGTGGGTCTCCCCGTATCCAAACTGCCAGTGGTTCTAATAATAGAGCAAATATTAACTGTTTTAATCCGTGTCACCCCGTGAAGGCGTCTCAAGTTGAGCGGGGTGTTCCTTCCTGGCATAAATCCTGACTGGTCAGGATGAATAAATTCATGTAACACCAGAGTCAACAGAGTCACCAACACCTTTGCCAGTATTGTAACCTCTATATTCAACAGAGAGATCAGTCTATAAGACGCACAGCTCTCTGGCGGCTTACCCATTTTCTGTATTACTGCAATATTGGTGAGTCTCAACTATTCCATTCTTAAGTATTTTTGGTATTGATCCATGCAGAGGTCATCCATTGTCACACAGGAATGCTAGTTGACTGTTGACATCCATGTTTTGGAGCATGAGGTAGACCTGCAGAAATTCTACCGGTATGACGTATTTTATATGTTTATTTGTTTGACTTTTTATATACACCCTGGAGAATCAGAGTGCTTTACAAGGAAAAGTTAGGTGAAAAATAGCATAATACTAAAGAACGCTCTTTGCTACAACTGGACCGGCGCTGCTGCTATTCACAAGGAGTAAGGCTCACAGACTCACGCCTCGCGGTACCCGCTTCGCGGGTCCCGCTTCGTTTGTACTTGCCTGTTTTCCCTGACCTCTTTGCACCAGCTGTTCCTGTGGGGCGTGCCTGTGGCTGCAGGGCTGCGAGCGTGAACCGGGACTCGCCTTCCCAGGAGTTCCGGTTGTCAGTGGCCGTGTCACCTGGCCCCGCTCTCCCTGACCGCCCCGCCCCACCTCCAACCATTGAAAAGGCCAGGGATTGTATTGCTTCGTGGGACGCTCTTTGCTACAACTGGACCGGCGCTGCTGCTATTCACAAGGAGTAAGGCTCACAGACTCACGCCTCGCGGTACCCGCTTCGCGGGTCCCGCTTCGTTTGTACTTGCCTGTTTTCCCTGACCTCTTTGCACCAGCTGTTCCTGTGGGGCGTGCCTGTGGCTGCAGGGCTGCGAGCGTGAACCGGGACTCGCCTTCCCAGGAGTCCCGGTGTCAGTGGCCGTGTCACCTGGCCCCGCTCTCCCTGACCGCCCCGCCCCACCTCCAACCATTGAAAAGGCCAGGGATTGTATTGCTTCGTGGGACGCTCTTTGCTACAACTGGACCGGCGCTGCTGCTATTCACAAGGAGTAAGGCTCACAGACTCACGCCTCGCGGTACCCGCTTTGCGGGTCCCGCTTCGTTTGTACTTGCCTGTTTTCCCTGACCTCTTTGCACCAGCTGTTCCTGTGGGGTGTGCCTGTGGCTGCAGGGCTGCGAGCGTGAACCGGGACTCGCCTTCCCAGGAGTCCCGGTGTCAGTGGCCGTGTCACCTGGCCCCGCTCTCCCTGACCGCCCCGCCCCACCTCCAACCATTGAAAAGGCCAGGGATTGTATTGCTTCGTGGGACGCTCTTTGCTACAACTGGACCGGCGCTGCTGCTATTCACAAGGAGTAAGGCTCACAGACTCACGCCTCGCGGTACCCGCTTCGCGGGTCCCGCTTCGTTTGTACTTGCCTGTTTTCCCTGACCTCTTTGCACCAGCTGTTACTGTGGGGCGTGCCTGTGGCTGCAGGGCTGCGAGCGTGAACCGGGACTCGCCTTCCCAGGAGTCCCGGTGTCAGTGGCCGTGTCACCTGGCCCCGCTCTCCCTGACCGCCCGCCCCACCTCCAACCATATGGCCCTTAGCCTATAAGTACTAGAGGCCCATGCTGCGCGGGAGCGCCCGGGGCGAAGACCGGGCAAAGAGCAGGCCGTTTGAGGCCGTTCGAGGTCCAAGAGGTCTGGTCTGGGCCCCCCCCTTTCGCCCCTTGTTCTGCCATTGGTACAGTTCACACTGCTCCTTCCTATTGTTTTTGCTGGTTGCCTATCTTACTAAATATGTGCACACGGGCTAGCCGCAGTAGGGCTGCTAAGGGGGGGTTGAAACAAAATGATCCCATGGATGACTTTATTACACGCACAAACATTGCCATAGACAATGAAATTACCAAACTGCAAACTCGTGTCTCCTTGGATTTGGCTGCTGCTAGAAGATTGTCGCAGGACTTCGCTAATTCTAAAAAATCATCCTTGGGTCACATAGCATCTGCTACTACTCCGGAGCGTTTGAACAACCCGCGCAGCGTAATCACGCAGGCGGATGTCCATTACACTCCGGTTCCGCTTGCCTCACCCTCATCCTTGTACCCCACATCTCCGCTTATAAGTCAGCTTCCACCCGTGGCTACTCCCGACCAACAACTCACTACCATTCCCCATTCCCCAGTTATTTCCGATGTATCCACATGCAATAGCATTAAGGGTAAACTACACAAAAGGAAACGTACCTTAAGGTCTGCTTACTCACGTAAGAAGGCTAAAATTGCTGGGGCACATCTATCCAACGTTGGTAACATCCCTGCGTCTAGCGCTATAGGAGGGTTTGCGTCCTTGTCACAGGTTCCCCGGGGAAAAGTTAGTGATGGTACTGTCTCTGCAACTACTAATGATATTACAATTGCAGAGGAAATCGGATTACATTCAAAGGATCAGGAAGGGAGGGATGGGGAGTTCATAGGAATAGTCTGGGAAACCTTAAAAAAGCTCTTATCTCCTCTGGACCTAAGACTTTCACGCATTGAGAACCATCTATTAGAGATGGAAAAGAGCATTATAGCTTTGGCCACTCTCGGCTTGCGAGGTCTAGAACATCAAGGTCTCCTAGAGAATAATTTAGCCCCACAGACTCCAATCCTTCCCCACTCCAGCAACAGTTACAACACAGCCAGTCCCCAAACCTCGTACCAAGGGACTTGATCACAAAATTTCTGATCCCCCCCCTAGGGCGCCAAAGCACCCCATCCCCCAAGTCCCCACACATACTAATGTGGGTGCTCCTCCAAGGCAGAATGCTAGCAACACTACCCACCGACCCACTCAGGGCTCACACTACAAGAGCAACTTCCAAGGGGGGTATATTGATCTCCCCCCAGAGGCCAATGACTACGTGGTGGTGTTGACGGGTGTGCCGGAGGTTGTGAATGGCCATCACGAAAACCATTGGTCTCTAAAGAATAAGGTCATGCACTGGCTCAATGTGCATAGACCGATTCCAAATGGTCAGACAAGTGGAGTCAAAATGGTGCGAAGAGTTCCTTGGGTGGGTCCCTCACGGAAATCTAGATCTGGCGACTGCATAGTCGTGACGTTTGAGGATCCCTACACGGCCCACCATATCTGTTCATGGTTTACTGATGGTGAAGGCCCATCCATTGCACCTAGGCCATTAACCTTCTTTTACCCACCACGTACCGCACACACTTATGGGGGCAACTGGTCCATGGTACACCATCAGTCCGGGAGGGGCCATTCCACTAAAGATCAAGTTCCAACTAGACGCTGGTTCGGGGCACCAACCTCGAACAGGTACACCTGTCTCGAAGAAGTGGATTGACTCCTCAAGCCCCCTGACTCTTCACTGCCTCCAAAGATTGCCTTATCTCATGGGGAACTTGACTCCTTTTCCTTGGTAACCAAATCTGATGGGACTTGCTCCGCCCCACTTGTCCAACAAACGGCACATGCTTTGCCAGCGCTTGGAGCGTTGAACACCCTTAATACCCATAGGACTCATGCAAATGTGCATGAGATAGTTGCATCTCCAACGACCTCTCTGCTTTCCTACCAGTTGCCCTTGCCTGCTGGCAAACGAACAACCGTCACCAGGGCAAATATCGGAATCCAGAAAGAGGCCACTCAAACACCAACTAGAGCCGATGTAGTTGTGGCAGTGTTTGATCATGGCACAAGGCTAGGCCTTGTCCCAAACCTTGATCCCCCTGTTTCTGCCCCAATGACTAGACAGAGAACCACAGGCAACCCACAGCTGAAGATCTTAAGCTGGAATGTGGCAGGGCTTGCACGTAATGTTGACAACCCAGACTGGAATTCCTTTGTGGATCCTTTCGGGATTTGTCTTCTGCAAGAAACATGGTGCTTGGAACCCCGCCACAGGGTAGGGTATACAACCTACTCTGTGCCTGCATCCCAACCTCAGGGCAGCAAAGGTCGCCCGTCGGGTGGCCTTCTCATTTGGGTCAGTATTGCCTTGGGACTAACCATAAGGCATATAAACACTCATTCGCCTGATCTCCAAAGACTCACAATATTGTGCCACGGGGGTAGGAAGCTAGAAGTGTTTAACCTTTACTTAAGGGGGGCTAGGGGGGGGAATTCAATGTTATCCTCATCCGGAGTAGAAGAGGAGCTTAGATCTTGTAGCATTGATTCCCTTGTTGTCTTAGCAGGAGACTTCAACTGTTGCTTCGAACCTTTAGCCAGTGAGGACATCTTAGACACCTGGGTAGACGATGCTAGGAGAGGCATTCCCTTGCTCTCTCTGGATCCGATCAAAAAATGGACCCAGAGTGCCATAGATATCAACTCACTTTGTATGGAATACGACCTTAGAGCTACTAATGGTCGTTCTAAGTCAGATCCTGGGGGTGCGCACACCTATAACAGGGTGGGACATACTTCTAGAATCGATTATATATTGTTGAACCATAAGCTATGGTCGTATTTCCAAGACATGGAAGTCTTATTGACATCTGACAGTGACCATAACCCTATGGCCCTAACCCTTACTCCCCTGTGGCAAGACAGGAATCAAATTACGCCTCCACCCATATGGAAATCATCCCACGAATTTGTTCCCTCGAACTGCGGCAGGCGATTAAAATGGGCTAAAGTTGCTGCAGACGAGGGAAGGATGGCCCAAGCTAAGACCATAATGTCAGCTGTGAAGCCCAGTTTAGACACATCGGAATCCATTAAGCATGATGTCCTTACGACCCTCACAGAAACTGTCTCAGCCTTAAGTGAACTGTTCATAGTTCCTCAGAGTAGGGCAAGGGCCACAAGTACAATCGCAACTATGGGTAGAGATAAATGGTACTCCTCTGCATGTCGTGCTGCCAAAGGGGAACTCATCCTAGCAGTGAAACTAAAAGACCCAGTGTCAGGATTCACCGAGTAGCTACTGTAGTTTCCTCAAGACAGTTTACTAACTCCCTGCTTCTGCCCCGTTTTACAAGGGCGAATGTTTGGTTCCCTTGCTCCTCTGGTAAGCTAAGAAACTCCGGAGGTAATCAGGGTTATTAAACTGAAAACTGCTAAGATTGTACATAGTTTACCTCCCTAAGATGGCCGCGCAATGTTCCGTTTAGAGTATTTGAGAGGTGCGCCCTCTAGTGGGCTTCTGGAACTCGCGCGCTACAAACTGCGCACTTCAACGAAGATTCCGTTCGAGAAGCTTTTCCTTGTCGCTGCTCCGCGTCAATAATTCATGACGGGAGAATGGTAGAGAGGAATAGCAAAAAGTCTGAGAGATAATCGAAGTAGAGTATCGCAGAGACTAACTGAATAATAAATTCTCGCAGTGCGCTCTCACAGCTCCGAGAGGCACCTGCATTCCTGATAGAGGTACTAAGCTCCGACCGCTATCCTTAGAACAGTAGTAAGAAGTCAGCGAGACGTCACAGCGGTTTCCGGAGAGGTCCTTGCTTCCAAGAAGACTCGACGAATTAGAGTATTCAGCAGAAGAGGTTGCAGAGTTCGGCAAGTAAGGTGTTATATCTCCACGCCAAGCCTTCAAGTACAAGAACTTAATTGTCCTGCATTCGTATTTTTCCCCCGGACATTCCCCTTGCGTTTTTCCTATCTTTTCCTTCCCCTTCTCTACCTACCTGTTTCCTTTTTGCGTGCTACGGATAAGACCTTGAACTATTACTTGTACTGCTGTCGAGAATTTCAACCCTTCACAGAATACCCAAGATCAAGTCTGGCAAAAGGCTTCACAGGTACTAGTTCAGTCAGTGAGAGTGAGAGCGAGAGGGAAGAATTACCTGGGGTAGAGAAACTAATGTATGTGTATGTCTTCACAGCAGGAAGCTCAGCCAGATAACAGTTCACATTATAGAAGAGAGGCAAATACCTGGGCTAAAACTGGTAGGACAAGTTTTGTTTACCTTTAAGAACAGTCTGCGTAGTGAAGAAAGGTTTGTGGTATATTCTCTTCTCTCCCCTCTGTGTATTAGGCACCTTCAGAATAGACGGCCAGAAAGATAGCAGTCACTAGAAGATAGAGGTGCCAGTCGAAGTTAAGGTATTCTCTTCTCTGTCCACTTCCCCTTTCCCTTCTGCTGGTGGTCTGGCTCTTTTAAGCGAGGGTACCGGTGGAGGGGTGATTGGGACATTCGTCAGTACTGCCCCTGCGAAGAGTTGGAGCACCAGAACGTCGTGACAGATTGAAGTGCCCCCCGTCTTTTTCTTCGCCCGGGCAGTATGACTGAGGGAATGGACTTGAAGGAGTTAGGCGCTATTTTAGTAGGGATTCAAAGAGATTTGGGAGCAGTTCGGGAGGAAAACCAAAGTTTAAAATTAGAGTTAGTGGCTTCCCGTCAAGAGACAAGAATGTTAGCACAAAAGGTAGATGGGTTTGCTATGGGAAATCCAGTGCAGAGTCCCGCTGTCCCAGTCACTAGTGGTGTTACTGCGGATCCTAAATCCGTTGCTCAAGTAATTCATTCTGTATCACCACTGATACCTTTGGCCACTCCAGAAAGATTTTCTGGAGATCCTCAAAAGGCCCAATATTTTTTGACTCAATGTTCCCTCCACTTCATGTGCCGCCCCACTCTTTTTCCAGATGCTCAATCTAGAGTAGCATTTATCTTATCATATTTGAGCGGAGATGCTGCCAATTGGGCGATGCCTTTGGTTAGTGAGGATGATCCTTTGCTTAGTGATTTTCCCAAATTTAAGGCTGAGTTTCTTAGAATCTTTGATCGGAGAAGGATTTCTCAGGCCACCGATAACGAATAGTTGGAGCTGCGTCAGGGGTCTAAAGATTTAATTACTTACCTCACGCAGTTTAAAAAATTAATCTTGGAAACTAGCTGGCCAGAAGAAAAAAGAGCAGCTTTATTAGGTCGAGCTGATGTTGCATTCATGCGAAGCATGAATGCATCAGCTCGACAACTTATGCTGCCCGTATTTAGGAGAGTGGACAGCTACCAGACGCGCGCTTTGACGAGGTCGGATTTCACCTCGGGAGCGAGCGTCTGATAGCTGCGCATGCGTGGTGCAAGCCCTGGCTTTCACACAGACACAGACAGCCCCCACCCCTCTGCATGCACGCACGCACACACACACACACACACAGGCGCGCGCATGCACACGCAGGCATACGGCAGGCATACAGGCACACATACAGGCACACTATCCCCTACCTCGCATTCTCTCTCAATCACACACAGTCACGCATGCGCACACACTTTCCTTCGCGCACACACGCACACACGCGCGCACACACTCCCACCTCCCCACCCCCCAGGCATACACACAGGCACGCACGCACTTCACATCAGCCCTGGGCCCCACTCACCGACTGCGCTCTTCCGGCGGGGCTCCTCACGGCGCAGCGCGTCTTATCCTCTAAATCGGGGCTCCCTCAGGTCAGAGGAGCCCCGCAACAGGCGCCACACTCCTCCTTTTCCCCGGCCCCCTCCTGGGGACCCGGGCTACCCCGGACGTCAGGGCGCTCCATGCGCCGGTAGCTCGCAGCTCGCGGACCTCGGGAGGCGGGACTTCCGGTCGGCCGCGAGCGGATTGGCCGGCCGGGCAAGAGCTTCCGGGTCGCCGCAAGATCAGCTTTCAGCGGCGCCGGCACACGGAGCTCGCTTCTCCAGGCTCGGACTGCCCCTGTGACTTGGATTTTGCCCACCAGGACCGTCCGAGGGAAGGCGGTGAGGACTCGTTTTTAAAGGTAATTGTATTTGTGATGAAATGCAGGCTGTGAAGACAAAAGTTCCACAATCGGGTGCCTGAATCTGAATGTCTCACTCCACATGTGCAAGTATTAAAGCAACCGGATAGCAAACACAATCACAGTCATATGAAAACGAAGGAAGTACTTCAGAACATGGGTAACAAAAATATTTTTTTTTGGATCCATTTCACGGCGAAGCCTGCAACACATCTTCCTGCCAGCAGGTCTCCCAGCCTGTTCCCAACCCGTAGTTATCTGTCAGCCCTTCTCCCAGCGCACAGCTCTCCGAGCCCATACCGTTTCCTGGCCGCACAGTTCCCTTTCCCTGTTTCTGCCCACATGTCTCGGTCTGCACCCCTCCATGCCTGTACCTCTCCCCGGCTGCTCCGCTCCATCAACCTTCGCAGCCCATTGCTCTTCCTGCCCACACATCGCCATACATTTTCCCAGCCGGTTCTGCCCTTTCTTCCCTCCTCCTCCTTTCCCCCCTTCACCTCTACCCTGTGCTGTCCTGACCTACTCCCTTTTGTACCTCAGCCCCAATGCCTGCTACTCCCAGCTCCATTCACCGCGCCTTTTCGCCTCCTTCCTCAGGTAATAATAACTCCTGCGTCACATAGCGCTTCATAAAGCGCCGCTGCCATATCTAAGCCCATGAAATAAGAGAAGGTAAGAGATGGTACTATCAGTGAGTGCTACTCTCCGGTTTACTTTGAAAACATGGTCACACAACTCGGGGGTTTCCTGCAGCTTGTGTTGGGGTCCTCCAGCCTCAGTGACGTGTGGGCGCCCTTCACTGGAGCAGGCTCCCAGGGTCACACACTGACGCAGCGCTTGCACTGCTGCGGGCACCGAGGGTGCTGCACTGACTGTGGTGGTGGGCCTGGGCCAGGCCAAAAAATAGCCGAGCTTGAGTTGTGTACTTCCCTCAGATTCATCCAGTGTTTTTTTAATGACCTTTGAATCCTCCTGGCATGCGGCTTCCTGTGTTTCAGGGGGAGGAAGAGGGAACAATGGTGGCTGCGGTGCTCTTACCTCACTTTTTCTCAGAGATAGAGGCTCAGCTTTATCTCGTGGGCTAGGTGGAAAGTCTTCCCCAGAGAAGGCTCCGGGGACCGGCCTCTCAGACACACACTGGCTGGTGGTGGTGGAGTTACTCTACGCCCAGAGTCTAGCCTCTCAGACAGAGTCAAACACGGCCTCTGTGGTGGGGTTACCCGGCCTCTCGGACACAGCCTTAGTAGTGGGGTTAGCCGTCCTCACGCACAGTGACTGTGGGTTCTCTAGTGAGAGACAGTGCTGCGGCACTGCGAGTCCTCTAGTGAGAGTGCTGCAGCAGTGACTGAGTGCACCAGTGAGAGAGAGGGATGCAGCACTGTGAGTGCTCTAGTGAGTGCTGCAGCAGTGACTGCGTGCTACAGTGAGAGAGAGTGCTGCAGCAGCGACTGCGTGCTACAGTGAGAGAGAGGGATGCAGCAGTGAATGATTGCTCCAGTGAGAGAGAGTGCTGCGGCACTGCGAGTGCTCTTGTGAGAGTGCTGCAGCAGTGACTGTGTGCTCCAGTGAGAGAGAGGGATGCAGCACTGTGAGTGCTCTAGTGAGTGCTGCAGCAGTAACTGCGTGCTACAGTGAGAGGGAGTGCTACAGCAGTGAATGAGTGCTACATTGAGAGAGAGTGCTACAGCAGTGAATGAGTGCTAACGTGAGAGAGAGTGCTACAGCAGTGAATGAGTGCTCCAGTGAGAGGGAGTGCTGCGGCACTGCGAGTGCTCTTGTGAGAGTGCTGCAGCAGTGACTGAGTGCTCCAGTGAGAGAGAGTGATGCAGCACTGTGAGTGCTATAGTGAGAGAGAGTGCTACAGCAGTGAATGAGTGCTACAGTGAGAGAGAGTGCTACAGCAGTGAATGATTGCTCCAGTGAGAGGGAGTGCTGCGGCACTGCGAGTGCTCTAGTGAGAGGGAGTGCTGCGGCACTGCGAGTGCTCTAGTGAGAGTGCTGCAGCAATTACTGAGTGCTAGTTTTAGTTAGTCATACACCATATGAATGTTACAGTCTCTTAAAGTGAAACTCCCCCAAAAGGAGTGTTATCTTCACAATATTGAGATTACAGGGGTATCCTAATAAACATAATATTGGCTGGTGATCAGGAGCGATCTGCTTCTACTCTTGCCCTTCCGGAGCAGCTATGCCAGGCTGTCTAGGGTATCTCTTTTCCAATTTCCTAAAGTGTGTATATCTAAGATGTCTTTTATATTTGAGTTTTATTTATACCATTATTTGCCGCATTATTGACAAATATATATGATTTAGTATCCTGAAGGCATGCCTTACTTCTCTTCCCATTTAATAGGCTGTTCAAATACACTGAACATAATCTTCACAAAAGTTATTTACAAAAGTTTAATCTATTGCCATTATAAATTACAATAACTTTTATTTAAGTATTAATAAAAAAAAATTAAAAGCCATTGTTATTTTTAATATCAATACATCTAAGTCACGTAAATACAACACATTGCATTACAAATGCTATAGGTATCACATTTGCGAAAGTTAAAACTATTAGCATTGTAAATGACAAAGCTATTAATTTCGCTATTTTCAAAACCAACACATAAATAAAACATTTGTCATTTACAAGACCAATAGCTCAAACTTTCCTAATGCGAGACCTATTGCATTGCAAATGCTTGTTCTATCGTGGATTAAGGGACGAAATCAAGGATACTTTGGCTCAAATCCCAAATAGACCCACAGAACTATCAGCTCTGGTGGATTTGGTGCTTGAATTGGATTTTCGGAATTCAGAACGTAAAGGCGAAAAGAAGAAAGATTGGAAGATGAATTTCCCGCGTTTTGACAGAGCTAAGGGAGAAAAAGGATCTGGAGGGAATTCAGAATCGGAACCAATGCAGATAGGGTCAGTTCGTGGTCCCTTGAGTAAAGAAGAAAAGGAACAACGGAGGCAAAAGAAGTTGTGCTTATATTGTGGCGCTTCCGGCCATTTTGTTAAGGATTGCATTAAGCGGCCCAAGACTCCGTATAAGGGAAACGAGGTGAACCATCAGTAGGCGGGGTCGCTCTGGTGGCGAAAGAAGACAAGACGACTCCAGAATCTCATTTAATTTTGAATACACTGCAGACCATGACTCCTCATGTGATTCTTCATGTGACTATGCAATTTCGTGAACATCAGATTTTAGGAGTGGCTATCATGCTCGATTCCGGTGCCACTGAGAATTTTTGTGATATTCGATACGCTAGACAGATGGGAATCAAAGCAATTGCGAAAGACCGCCCAGAGCCAGTACGCACAGTAGATGGTACCAATCTGACTTCCGGACCAATCACTAGTCATACAGAGGAATTGGAAATAACTCAGGGGGATGGGCATCGAGAAGTCTTGCAATTCAACTTAATCGACGCCCCGCAATTTCAATTGATTTTGGGATTGCCTTGGTTAGCCCTTCATAACCCGACCATAGATTGGGAAAATCGGACTGTCAGTCTGCATTCAGAATTTTGCTTATCTCACTGTTATGGTACTAAGACTCTTGAGAAAGAACCTACACAATCTATGCTGTTGTCTTTTGGGGGTCAGTCCATTGGAGTGGTTACGACTGAAGAAATTCCTCCAGAGTATCGAGATCTAGAGACTGTGTTCAGTGAGAAGGAAGCAGAATTGTTGCCTCCACACCGTGCTTATGATTGCACAATAGATTAGGAACCTGGAGCAGTTCTCCCATGCAGTCGGATTTATGCCCTTACTGAAGCCGAAAATGTACATTTAAAAGAATACCTGGATCGATACCTTGCTAATGGTTTTATCAGGCCATCTCAGTCTCCTGTATCATCACCTCTGTTCTTTATACCGAAGAAGCAAGAAGGTAGTTTAAGAACTTGTATAGACTATCGTGCACTAAATCAGGTCACCATTAAAAATAGGTATCCGTTACCGTTGATTTCTGTTCTATTGGATCAGATAAAAGAAGCTCAAATTTTCACCAAACTTGATTTGCGAGGAGCTTATCACTTGGTTCGCATGAAGGAAGGGCATGAATGGAAGACCGCCTTTCGAACCAAGTTTGGTCTTTTTGAATACTGTGTCATGCCTTTCGGCCTTTGTAATGCTCCTGCCGTGTTCCAACATTTCATCAACGACATCATGAGTGATTTAATCGATAAGATTGCTATCATCTACCTGGATGATATTTTGATTTACTCTCGAGATACTCAGGAGCACACTCAGCATGTACGGATGGTCTTAGAGCGATTGCAAGCCAATCATCTCTTTGTTAAACTGGAAAAGTGTGTATTCCATGTGTCCAAGGTGGAGTTTCTGGGGTTTGTTATCTCACCTCAGGGAGTTACTATGGATCCTGGAAAAGTAAATGCGGTGGAGGATTGGCCTACCCCCAAGAACGTAAAAGAAATTCAAAGATTTCTGGGTTTTGCCAACTTCTATCGGCGATTTATTCAGGGATTTTCTCAGCTGATAACTCCCATCACTGGTCTCTTGAAGAAAGGAGTAAAATTTGAATGGACTGATGAGTCTAATACAGCCTTTTTGAGTCTGAAGAAAAAGTTCATTTCCGCTCCCATCCTTCTGCACGCAGATCCGGCTGAACCATTTTATGTGGAAGCGGATGCTTCTGATCAGGCCATAGGGGGAGTTCTTTCACAGCGCCACCCAACAACTGGGCAGCTTCATCCAGTGGCGTATCGCTCAAGAAAACTGAATTCTGCTGAAGTAAATTACACCATCACGGAGAAAGAGTTATTAGCTGTAAAGGATGCCTTCGAGGATTGGAGACACTATCTGTTGGGGGCTCGACATACTGTCACAGTCTATTCTGATCACAAAAACTTACCGTTTCTAAAGACCGCTAAGACTTTGACTCCACGTCAGTTGCGTTGGTCTCTTTATTTTGCAGACTTCGATTTCGTGATTACCTATCGACCAGGTCCTAAGAATGGAAAAGCAGACGCTCTGTCCCGACTACATACTGAAGAATCCGAGCATACTGTTGAAACTAAACCGATCATTCCAGAAACGAAGATAGTTTGTGCACTTTCTTTGGATAATTTCCAGGAAGAGGTTCGAAAGAAGTTAACCACAGAGGAGATTCAGCAGTGGGTCCAACAAGGAGAAGAAAGACAGTGTCGGCATCAGCTACCTTATTTTAAAGAAGCCTTATATCTCCCTACAGTAGATCTTCAGGAAAAGGCCTTACGGAGTTGCCATGATCATCCGCTAGCGGGTCACAAAGGGATTGCTAAGACCCAAGAGTTAGTGCAGCGTTATTTCTGGTGGCCTGGGATGTCTGATCAGATCAAGAGATATGTTCAGTCTTGCGAGTCTTGTGCTCGAAGTAAACCAAATAGACAGGCTCCACAAGGTTTGTTGCAGCCCCTGCCTACTCCAAATTCTCCGTGGCATACTATTTCCTTGGATCTCATAGTAGATCTACCGTTAAGTAAGGGATTTGATACCATCTTAGTGGTTGTAGATACCTTCACCAAAATGAGTCATTTCATCCCTATGTCAGGAACTCCAACCGCAGTAAAGCTGGCTAGAGTATTCAGTGAGAATATAGTAAAGATTCATGGTGTCCCCAAGATTGTGGTCTCAGATCGAGGTCCCCAATTTATTTCTCACTTCTGGCGGGCCTTCCTAAAAGTAATGGGGATTGAGAGTAGACTGTCCACTAGCTATCACCCAGAATCCGATGGGCAGACAGAAAGGATAAATCAGGAATTAGAACAGTACTTACGATTATTCCTATTGGATCAAGGTGGGGAGTGGTCGGAAAAGTTGTGGATGGCAGAGTTTGCTGGCAATAATGCGAAGAGTGCGTCTACTGGGTATTCTCCGTTTTATTTAAACTTTGGCCGGCATCCCAACTTTCTGGTCACACAGGATGAGTTAGAGGTCCCAGCAGCCAAGAGAGCCCTTTCAGATCTGAGTTCTGTGCATAAATCGGCTGAGAGGAACTTAGAGAAAGCTAAGGCGTCTTGTAAGAAGTTTGCAGATTCACATAGACAAAAGTCCCCACAGTATCAGGAAGGAGAACAGGTGTGGTTGTCCACTAAGAATCTACATTTGAAGGGAAACAGGAAGTTCCAACCCAGATTTGTGGGTCCGTATACTATAGAAAAGGTGTTGGGACCAGTTACGGTGAGATTGAAACTACCGACCAAGATTGGTGTGCATCCTGTTTTCCATGTATCCTTGCTGAAAAAGATTCAATCACCAATGCGGCTAACTAAACCTCCTGATCCACTTAACATTCAAGGACACTCTGAATATGAGGTTAAGGATATTTTAGATTCCAAGTACCTTAAGGGGAAATTGAAATACTTAGTGGATTGGAAGGGGTTTGGCCCAGAAGAAAGGTCCTGGGAACCTGTCAGTAATATCCATGCCCCACAACTGCTGAAACGTTTTCACTCCAGATTTCCACACAAACCAGGACCGATGAATCGGTCCTTGAGAGGGGGTACTGTCAGGATTCACCGAGTAGCTACTGTAGTTTCCTCAAGACAGTTTACTAACTCCCTGCTTCTGCTCCGTTTTACAAGGGCGAATGTTTGGTTCCCTTGCTCCTCTGGTAAGCTAAGAAACTCCGGAGGTAATCAGGGTTATTAAACTGAAAACTGCTAAGATTGTACATAGTTTACCTCCCTAAGATGGCCGCGCAATGTTCCGTTTAGAGTATTTGAGAGGTGCGCCCTCTAGTGGGCTTCTGGAACTCGCGCGCTACAAACTGCGCACTTCAACGAAGATTCCGTTCGAGAAGCTTTTCCTTGTCGCTGCTCCGCGTCAATAATTCATGACGGGAGAATGGTAGAGAGGAATAGCAAAAAGTCTGAGAGATAATCGAAGTAGAGTATCGCAGAGACTAACTGAATAATAAATTCTCGCAGTGCGCTCTCACAGCTCTGAGAGGCACCTGCATTCCTGATAGAGGTACTAAGCTCCGACCGCTATCCTTAGAACAGTAGTAAGAAGTCAGCGAGACGTCACAGCGGTTTCCGGAGAGGTCCTTGCTTCCAAGAAGACTCGACGAATTAGAGTATTCAGCAGAAGAGGTTGCAGAGTTCGGCAAGTAAGGTGTTATATCTCCACGCCAAGCCTTCAAGTACAAGAACTTAATTGTCCTGCATTCGTATTTTCCCCCCGGACATTCCCCTTGCGTTTTTCCTATCTTTTCCTTCCCCTTCTCTACCTACCTGTTTCCTTTTTGCGTGCTACGGATAAGACCTTGAACTATTACTTGTACTGCTGTCGAGAATTTCAACCCTTCACAGAATCCCCAAGACCAAGTCTGGCAAAAGGCTTCACAGGTACTAGTTCAGTCAGTGAGAGTGAGAGCGAGAGGGAAGAATTACCTGGGGTAGAGAAACTAATGTATGTGTATGTCTTCACAGCAGGAAGCTCAGCCAGATAACAGTTCACATTATAGAAGAGAGGCAAATACCTGGGCTAAAACTGGTAGGACAAGTTTTGTTTACCTTTAAGAACAGTCTGCGTAGTGAAGAAAGGTTTGTGGTATATTCTCTTCTCTCCCCTCTGTGTATTAGGCACCTTCAGAATAGACGGCCAGAAAGATAGCAGTCACTAGAAGATAGAGGTGCCAGTCGAAGTTAAGGTATTCTCTTCTCTGTCCACTTCCCCTTTCCCTTCTGCTGGTGGTCTGGCTCTTTGAAGCGAGGGTACCGGTGGAGGGGTGATTGGGACATTCGTCAGTACTGCCCCTGCGAAGAGTTGGAGCACCAGAACGTCGTGACACCCAGTTCGAATAAGACTTGCTAGGAAAAGTTATAAAAAAGTTTTATCCGTGGCAAGGGAAGCACATGAAACCAACTTTTGGAGAGAGCTAATGGATGCAAGCTCTAAAAAGGATACTAAGGGGTTCTGGGATTTGCTTAGAGCCAGGGACAGGCCCGTCGATTCACAAGTAACTTGCAACATTACAGGGGAGGCTTGGTTTGCCCATTTTTCTAAGCTCTATTCCATTTTCTTAGACGCACTAGTAACAAATAGGGGTTTTTCGCATAGAGCGCCGGTCGCTAGTACAACCGTTGACCACCCCTTTGCTGCTAAGGAAGTTGAAGGGGCAATCAGGTGCCTTGTTGCTAATAAGGCTGCAGGCCCAGATGGCATCCCAGGTGATTTGTTGCGGGTCAATGTAGAGGTCTGGAGCAGACTTATTGCCTCACTTCTGAACGAGGCCGTGATGGGAGGTGGCCTACCGGATTCCTGGAGGGGCGCGGAGGTCGTCCCGATTTTTAAGAAAGGCTGTCGGGACGACCCTGCTAACTACCGTCCAATTAGCTTGCTCGATTCTACCCAGAAGGTAGCAGGCAAAGTAGTTTTAGGTAGGATTTTGCACTGGGCCGAAGAACATCAGGTTTTGTCTGACTTCCAGGCCGGCTTTAGATCAGGAACTGGTACCATTGAACAGACATTTCTTTTTTCAATGCTCTATTGGAAAGTGGTTGTATTGGGCAAAGGCAGTCTGTATCTCGCATTCATAGACCTGCGGACTGCCTTTGACCTAGTCCCACGTGACCAATTGTGGAATGTCTTAGAGGGTTTGGGTATCCCTCCGTACTTGTTGGGTTTGCTTATTAAGTTTCATGAAAGCAATTTTGCTCAAATCAGGTGGGGAGACCAGGGTCAAAAAACATCTTGCATTCCTGTAGATAGGGGTGTCCGCCAGGGTTGTGTGCTAGCCCCCACTCTGTTTTCACTTTATGTGAACGGAGTGGTGGAGCACCTTCTCAAACATCCAGCAGATGCACCCTCCCTGGCGGGCAGAAAAATACCTACCCTCCTATTTTCAGATGACACCCTCCTGATTTCAAAAACCCCGATAGGCCTTCAAACGTTGCTTTCCAGGTTCAAGGACTTTTGTGATTCTAGGGGCCTTGTTATTAATGTAAGCAAAACCAAATTCCTGGTCCTAAACCCTCCTAGGAAGACAGTCATCCCTCCAACCCTAGACTCAGTCCCACTTGAAAGGGTAAGGGAATTTGATTATTTAGGCATCCGACTCTGTGACTCTATGAGTTGGAAGGCCCACCATCAAAAAGTCTTCTTGACTCATAAGAGGGTTACAGGGGCCCTGCTAAAAGAACATCGTGCCTCGTCTCTTAAACCTATTGGGGTGATATTAGACATCTATAGGGCAAGGGTGGTGAGTGCGGCATTGTATGGGTCGGAACTGTGGGGCGTTCAGAGAGTCGATATTTTGACTCATCTTGAAAACAAATTCCACAAAGATCTCATGAGGTTACCACACAGCACTCCCACACTCCCTCTCTTATTAGATGCAGGTACTCGCCCAATATGCGAACAAGCAAGGTTACGTCCCCTTTTATTGTGGGCTCGAATATGGAATGTACCAGAACTGTCGAGCTACGCAGAAGCCCTGAGAGAACTTCTTTCATTCCCTGGCTGGCATAAGGTTGGCTGGCTCATGGAAGTTAAGCGGCTTCTCTGTGCACTGGGCCTTGGAGACGCTTGGGTTAACAGAACAGCTCCACCCAAACAGGTGTTAAAGAAACTATACTGGTCATGGGTGGCAAATGAGAGAATGTCTAATTCTAAATTATGCAGATCTGCTGTCGAGTTTCTGTTAATCAAGGACCTCCCCTTTAGAGAACCCTACCTGGACTTGATCGTTAACCTGATGGATAGGTCATTGTATTTTAAATTCAGGGTGGGAGTCCTACCTTTAGGTCAGTGGACAGCAAGCTGGAAGTCACCGCTGCAAACCACACCGTATTGCCCTTTTTGCGAAAAAAGGGATGAGTCCATTGCCCACTTAATGTTTGAGTGCCCAGCCTATGTAGCACCTCGGTGCAGATGGTTGAAACCACTATGCATGAGCCTTGGCACTCGATCGCATTTGGAGGCTCTACGCATTTTAAGATCTGATGCTCGCCCTTTGTTCGCCTGTTGCCTGGCAAAATTTCTGGGTTGGGCTTGGCGGATAAGATCCTTGAGGAAATTGCTTCTTCAGTAACAAGTTTTTCACTGAGTTAGCATGTTTTATAATTTTATGGTAAATGAATTCCTTCTTATGTTACTCTATGGATGGTTACTAAAAGCTGAAGAATTGATAAACTGTATTAATTGAATGGAGGGATGATTTGTCAATTGTATTGTATTTTTAACTGTTTTTGTATTGCAATGCTTTTATGATATGATAAATATATCGAAATAAAGCTATTCAACAACAACAACAACAATACTAAAGAACAAGGTGACAGGTGAGAGAACAGTGCACCTTCATGGGCAGATCGAACAAATAACAACATTTGCAGAATAATAATGTGACTGAATCTGTGGAAAGGTAATTTGGCTGCCACAGGGTATTTGAATATATCTGCTGCTTTCAATGTTGCCTTAAAAACGTATAGCTGTGATATGAGAACTGTGTATCTGCTACCTCAGTAGAGGAACCTTGTAGTAAACCTTTGCTTAGAAACTCACCGGAGCTAATACAAGATGTTTATAGTGTGACAAGGTGTTGAAGGTTTACAATGATGTCCTTGGTCAAACTGAATCTCTGAAGACATTTCCAGTTGTGATGGAATAGTTCGTTCTCTTTGCATAAACCTAATTTTGTGTGTTATATCTTCTCCAAGTCCTCATGCCACGCATGAATGTGTGCTTCAGTTACACATTCATAGTGATGATGCTGAGCTTTTCTCACAGGTTCACATCCTAGTGCATTCTACAACAATCCCCTTCATACTGTCATTTGAGTGTAGGAAGGACAGAGTTAGTGGTGTGTCACAGCTTCAATTGATTTGCTTTTGTATCCTGGGGAGTGCGTTTGTGGGTGTGTCATCCTGTCATATTCACTTCAGTTTTTATTTTGCTTTAATGATGTTCATGTGTACTTTGCACATGCTTTCTCAAAAGGTTCTTCAGTTTCTGCATGATAATTCTAGTGCTTGGGTATTTATTGAACGTTATCTTTGTGATTTCCAAATGAGTTCAGTCGCAATTTCTTTGTTTATTTTGGCAGGATGTTTACTTCTGGTGACAGCTTCACGCAGGGTTATATTTAGGGGCATATCGTCACATTTAAAGCTGTCTATTTGTACAATCATACAATAAATTGCACATCAAGTGAAATTTTTGAACAATAAATGTTGAGATCAGGGTTAACCTTGATGCTCCCATAAAAAAGTTAAGATCACTCAATAAGGTTAGCGCTGCTTGCTCTCATCAGTAATGAGCCACTAATCTGAGACGCAAGTATCATCCTAATAGAATATTGCTTACTCCACCATGTAAGAGAAAGTAAGATCTGCAGGAGGCCAATATGCATTGCCATAACTCACTAACTGGTCCTGACTTCTTCCAGTATTCCCAAAATCAAATAAATGAGAGGGAATGCTCAAGACCCGTTCCATCAAACCACCTTTCTCCAGGCAAAGGGCTGATGGTTTACATCAGGAACACTGTCCACGGTATTGAAGTGCGCTCGTTGCAATGTGCATTGACTTCCCCATCATAGCAATAACTTCATACCATGTGTGATTCAAATTATATAAAAAAAGTTGTACTATTAGAGGAGTTACTAACTTCTCACATTAATAGGTGCAAAAGAATTTGCAATCCTAGACAGGACGACTCCTATGCAGAGAGATCATAATTCTAGCAAGATTACTCCAACACTAAAATGCACATTAAAGCAGGAGCGGCTGGCAAGGAATTATAGTGGAGGCGCTGGGGATAGGGGGCAGAGGGGAGGTGGCAGGAGGGTGGGACACTAAATACAACAAAAAACACGTACTTCTTTGCGGCTTCCTCCGTCGTATGTCTCCATCGTTCCTCTCGTCTCTCAATGGCCGGAACCCAGAAGCAAGCAGGCTCCCTCCACTAAGCTAACCACAACACTGAAATGCAGCGTTGTGATTGGTCTGAGCTCTGTGGTTCTGCGCTCAGACGGGCATTGGGAGGCTGGGCATGTAACTCACCAGGCTGTGCAGGACAGCCTGGTGGGGAACATGCAACGTGCGCATGATTGTTTGGCCTTGCCCAAGACGGCCGGCCAGTCATACGCACTTGGAGTGTGCAAACCACTCCTTCTCCTGTGCCTCCAGCACCGCCCGGCCCTAACCCATTCCCGAACCTACGAAAAACCCTGAACCTATGAAAAATAAAATGATAATTACATAGTTATTATCATTTTATTTTTCCTGCTCTGAGAGCAGTGGAGTGACGCTCCTTCGCCTTAGCGGACGAGACACCCCCCCACCCCTGCATCAAAGTAGGAGAGACAGGGAGGTCGAGCCCTATCCTATAAAGGCCCTATCCTTTGGAACTCCCTGCCCCTCACCCTTAGGCTAAATCCCAGTTTGACTGCATTTAGGAAATGCCTAAAGACTTATTTTTTTCTGACTCTGTAATCTTTTTAGCATTTCTGTCTGTGCATCCTTGTTTAGCTCAGCTTATGGTAAGAACGCAAGCGCGGAGATACCCCTTCGGGGGTCGAATTCCCATGCGCTATACAAGCAACTAAATAAATAAATAAAAAGTCTAAAACCTTGGACTTTAATGTTTATCCAAAATACATCTCTGAGAACAAGGTCCTTGATAACCCGTAATTCAAATTGTTTTGCAAAGAGGTTCCGTCTGTAGCAACCAAGTATCACAATTTTCTAACAAGTAATGCTCTGAAACATGAGGAATTATACTCAATGGCTCTAGGATGGCTGTGGTATGAAAAAGGGGACCCCCTCTCAATTTACTTTTAGCCAGGGAAAAGAGGGGAAAATATCAGATACACTATATAAAGATTTCCCTTGTGGCTATCATGCTTGACCATTGATCTTAATTCACAGTAGGTTTGACATGTCCTACAACATATGCTAACAACAAGTGTTCTTTATAATTGTCAAATTTTTATTTTCTTTTTTCATAGAGATTGTATATATATCACAAAAACTTTTTTTGTATATTTTTTTCTTCTTTTTTATATATCATCATTTTTTTGTTCTTCAATTCATTATACTTTTCTCTAAACAATTAGAGCAAATATAAAAACAATTATTTCATCGTCATGATACATATGTGCTATTTTATACTATACAAAAAACTAAATAAGAAACCTAGATATCCACACCTAAATCACATTCACCACTCACTCATTCATACCCTTACATACAAAACATTTAATCAACCAGCTACTCCTTCTGTACTGGAAGGTTGACAGAGAAAAACTCTGACTGAGTAACCACAGAATATTATATGGGATCACGCGCCAGGTCGACGCGCGTTTCGGTGGGCTTGTACCACCTTCCTCAGGACCTCCACAGAATCCCTTTCTGTTTATTAGGTGAAAACAGGATATTCCTCAGTTAATGTGACTAGAAGTCACGTTGTTTATCTCAGGGAGCTTTATTTTGCGTTAGGCTCCATATATCATGCATGTAATCTTATAGGCAGGGCTATTCTCGAGGTAACTCAAATGTTCCAGTTTTCTGAGCAGATTTCGTCAACCACCATTATTTCTTTTGCTTACTGTTCTTTTTAACTCTGCTTTTCTTTCTTTCTTCGTAAAGTTGTTTTTAGCAAGGTTAGGGAAGATTTCACCTTTTTAAAAGTTGCCTTGCATACTTCGTAGTCAGTTGTATCCTCACATCCGCTCGAGAACCGCCAGTACTGGCATGATAGCCACAAGGGAAATCTTTATATAGTGTATCTAGGATGGCTGTGACCATTGAACATGTTGAAAGAGTCCTGTGGCGCCTTAGGAAATGTACTTTGTATAGATTTCACTTGCGTGGTGCTAGTGTTGTAGCCGCAAAGCCTCCCACCAAGCAGCGCCTGTACGTTGCAATTTCCATTGACGACCTCTACAGAGAAAATCTCGAGAACCCTTGAAGTTCGATGCCTGCCAAGAATACATACATGAGTACAATCCGTAGATCATGACAGAAAAGGGCCATGCGTATAGGGAAGAATTACAAACTGGATTTGAGTGCTGTAATCCTAACAGGATTTATGTGAATCAATTGCTATGTGCTAGTATCCCTGGAGAGGTCTGAGACTGGATGGCGGCCAAAGCAAACTGGCCACCTATGGATAATGCAACAATGATCACTTGTAGAGATGCTTTTTTGAGTGCAATTACTGAAGTCTGTCCTACTAAAACTGGTTGAACCAAAAATAATACTTGTAAATAAACAAATGTAAAACGTGAAACTCCTGATGATTTCCTAGATTGTTTGAAAGACACCTTAGACGGTCCTTCTGGTATTATGAACTATTACGCAACCTCACCAGAGGAATTTGGAGCTGCTTTTGATCAGTGATCGAAGCCAAAGTGCAGAAACAGCTGCGAACCATGTGTGGGTTTGCAAATCTAGTCTGAATTGTTTTCATTTGCAAATTCTTGTGCTGTTCAAGAATGAAAGAAAGAATCCACAAAATCTAAATTAATATTACTACAAATGCAATCTTTCAAGAAAAGGTCAGAGGGAGGGGTAGAGAAGGGCATGGAGGACAAGAGATGGAAGTGCAGGGAGCAGCAAAGGCCAGGCAACCGGACAATTTGCTACACCTGGTAACCTCTTCCGTTTCAACCGTGGTCACTTGAGACATTGGAAACAAGATTAAATGCTTCAGGGTTTTCGTGAGCAGCCTGAACAACCTGACTTCCCTCTCTTTCCAGAAAGGTATTTGGCATGTTAGGACAGTCTGATGGGAGCTGACTGCTCTGAAAACCCTATAACCAGGAAGGTTTGTATGTGCGATGTGTCAACAATGAAAATCCCACCTCCTGATTTATTGATGGCACTCTTCTGATTGATACAGTTGGCATTTTAGATACATGTGTTCCAAACCATAATACTCATCCTGTGTCTATCTCTTTTGGCCTGACTATTGACCAACATGCTTTCCTTTTAAGTCTCCAACTCTCCAGGAAATCCTGCTGGGGAAGGACCTACTGTGTAAAATGAAACTGAACAGTTCTGCTTACTGCATTGGTGTTAGTGTGAACTGTGCATTGTCCCACGCTTGATGAGATTCAACTAATATTAATGACAACCACAGGAATCCACACAGTTACTGCTGCTCTGTTAAAACAAACGTTTTTGATTCCTACTTGTAACATCTGTTGTGCCCCTATAGTAACGATGAAGAAGGCTGGTAAAAAAAAAAAATATTCATTGTACAAGATTTGTGATGCTTCAATGCTGCTTTATTACCAGTGGCGTAGCATGGGAGGGTGGGATCTGCCCAGGGTGGCACGAGTTTTGGGGGCGGCGGGCTTCTCCCACTCTTACATGCCATCTCGTGGGCGGCAATCGCCTGCCGCCCCCTCTATATTGCACCCGTTGAGGTGCGGCTTTTGTCGCTGAATCTCGCCCCTCCCCCTTCAAGTGGCTGCCGAACGGCGGCAAATGCAGGGACCGTCACGGGTGGCTATATGGCTAGCTATGTCACTGTTTATTGCTCCGTTTTCTCACTGTGCTGAACCTAGCTACCATTCTCTCATGTATGGCATGGACTGCCACATGGTTCACTCTTGTCAATTTGTGTTCTGATTTCTTCTCTATCCTTATACACCGTGAAAGTCTGTTCCTTTTCACTGTCTTTTCCAGCAGCTCTCATATGTTTTGGACCTGAATCCCACAGGAGGATTGAAAGTTACTTTCTCTCTTTCCACAAGCTTGTCAGAAATATTTAGAACTCCTACTCTTTCCAGGTGGGTCTACACTGGTGCAATATGTTGAGGAATTGTTGGCTGCATCTGATTCCTTTGACTAATGCAAACATGACTCCCTACATTTCCTTACTGCATTAGCTAAACAAAGACACAAAGCCTCTTGTGAAAAGGCGCAATTCTGTATACCTAATTTTTAGGTCTCGGCCTGCGTAGGCTGCGCTTGCGCAGTCTCGCCGGCGAAATCTTATGTTTTCTAGTGTGGGGTTAAACCCGCCCCTCTTCTCCATTGGCTGGCTTCCTAAACGGAGGCCAGCCATTGGAGAAGAGGGGCGTCTGTCCGTTTAAGCCCCGTCATTTTGGGGTTCGGGCGTGTTTTTTCATGTTCTTTCTCTCCTCTTCCCATTGACTGGAATTTAACATTCCAGCCAATGGGAAGAGGAGAGAAAGAAAAACATGCCCCCGAATCCCAAAATGATGGTGCGTTTCACCGAGGCATTTCTGCTTGACCTTGGAGAAACATGCCGGATATTACTAGGTCCCCGCAGAAGCGTCCATTCGGTTACGGACACACGTCTGCCATTTAACGCAAGCTTTAGGCCGGCAAGCAGGAAAGAAGATACCCATTCCCCGCCACTCGCAGAAACATCTCCTCCAAAAGCAGATGCAGTGGCACACTTCTGCCACGTGACACAATGTTTAGGCCGGAAGCGGGACATCCTTGCCACTTGCAGGAGCATCTCCTCTCTCTATGGATCTCCACTTGCAGAAACGTCTCCTCTCTGTGGCCCGCTGTACTTCCACACTCCTGTCACGTGACGTGCCTCACGGATTCACTTGGGTAATGTAGTCCTGGGCCCCAAAGGAGATACCTCTACCCGCCGATAGGCTGTTACGGGGCCCCGGGGAACCTACCGAGGCTCTCGGCCCGCCTGTGTACAGCCGCTTGGAACCCGCACTTGGTGGCGGCCTCCGAGACGCAGGTAAGGTGAGCCTGGCCACTGCAGAGCGCGCTCTCTCGGGGCCCACGGGCCACACTTACGGGACATGAAGTCAGTCAGGTTAATCTGCGGGGAACAGGATCCATGCACCCCTCCGTCCTCGGGGCCTTCTGAATTGAGATTCTTGCCTCTCCCCTTAAGGGTGGATCCTATGTCACTATGTCAAGACCCTCTCTGCCCTAAACAGTGGGGGCTCTTGGTGGGCTGTATACTCCATGCCCTCCCTGTGCCCCCAGGTTCAGTGGACGAGCACCCCTCCCTCGAGGAGAGGTCTTCACATACCCTCAGCCTAAACTGGCAAGCACGCGGCTCCTGCATGCGCTATTGGCGCCAAGGATCAACAGCCAGGAGGAGGCTTGCTTTCGCATGAAGCACTAACCCCAGGGATGGAATTTCGCCTAATAACGCCCCCCGTTCCCTCGTTGTGCTTGCTGTTCTGCCCCCATTCCCTCGTTGTGCTTGCTGTTCTGCCCCCCGTTCCCTTGTTGTGCTTGCTTTTCTGCCCCCCTGTTCCCTCGTTGTGCTTGCTTTTCTGCCCCGTTCCCTCGTTGTGCTTGCTTTTCTACACCCTGTTCCCTCGTTGTGCTTGCTTTTCTGCCCCCCCTGTTCCCTCATTGTGCTTTTTTTCTGCCCCCCCCATTCCCTCGTTGTGCTTGCTTTTCTGCCCCCCTGTTCCCTCGTTGTGCTTGCTTTTCTGCCTCCCCTGTTCCCTCGTTGTGCTTGCTTTTCTGCCCCCTGTTCCCTCATTGTGCTTGCTTTTCTGCCCCCCTGTTACCTCGTTGTGCTTACTTTTCTGCCCCCTGTTCCCTTGTTGTGCTTGCTTTTCTGCCCCCTGTTCCCTGGTTGTGCTTGCTTTTCTGCCCCCCCCGTTCCCTCGTTGTGTTTGCTTTTATGCCCCCCCCACTCTTCCCTCATTGTGATCGCTTTTTCAGGCCTCTGTTGTTTGTGTGTGGCTCTCTGTGTGTGTAGGTGTGTCTCTGTGTGTGTGGGGGGCTGTGTGTGTGTGTGTGTGCGGCTCTGTGTGTGTGTGTGTGGGGGCTCTGTGTGTGTGTGTGTCTGTGTGTGTGGGTCTCTGTGTGTGTGTCTCTGTCTGTGTGTGTGGCTCTGTGTGTGGCTCTGTGTGTGTGTGTCTCTCTGTGTGTGTGTTTGGCTCTGTGTGTGTGTGTGGCTCTCTGTGTGTGTCTGTGGGGCCCTGTGTGGGGGGGGCTGTGTGTGTGTGTTTGTGTGGCCCTCTGTGTGTGTGTGTGTGTGTGTGTGTGTGGCTCTCTGCATGTGTGTGGCTCTGTGTGTGTGTGTGTGTGGCTCTCTGTGTGTGTCCATGTGTGTGGCTCTGTGTGTGTGTGTGTGTGTGTGTGTGTGCGTGGCTCTCTGTGTGTGTGGCTGTCTGTGTGTGTGGCTCTCTATGTGTGTAGCTCTCTGCATGTGTGGCTCTCTCTGTGTGTGTGGCTCTGTGTGTGTGTGTGTGTGAATCTCTGTGTGTGTGTGGCTCTGTGTGTGGCTCTATGTGTATGGCTCTGTGTGTGTGTGTGGCTCTGTGTGTGGCTCTATGTGTGTGGCTCTGTGTGTGTGTGGGGCTCCCTGTGTGTGTGGGGCTGTGTGTGTGTGTGTGTGGCTCTGTGTGTGTGTGTGGCTCTGTGTGTGTGGCTCTCTGTGTGTGTGGGGCTCTGTGTGTGTGTGTGCGGCTCTGTGTGTGTGGGGCTCTGTGTGTGTGGGGGGGGGGGGCTCTGTGTGTGTGTGTGGGGCTCTGTGTGTGTGGGTGGGCTCTGTGTGTGGGGGGGGGCTCTGTGTGTGTGGGGGGGCTCTGTGTGTGTGTGTGGGGCTCTGTGTGTGTGGGGGGCTCTGTGTGTGTGTGTCTCTGTGTGTGTCTGTGGGGGGCTCTGTGTGTGTGTGTGGCATGTGTGCGTGTGGGGCTCTGTGTGTGTGTGGGGCTCTGTGTGTGGGACTCTGTGTGTGTGAGGGGGCTCTGTGTGTGTGTGACTCTCTGTGTGTGTGTGGCTCTCTGTATGTGTGTGGCTCTGTGTGTGTGTGTGTGGCTCTGTGTGTGTGTGTGTGTGGCTCTGTGTGTGTGTGTGTGTGTGTGGCTCTGTGTGTGTGTGTGTGGCTCTCTGTGGGTGTGTGTGTGGGTGCACATGCAATAGGTCTCGCATTTGCGAGAGATTAAGCTATTGACATTGTAAATGACAATGCCATTTATTTATCTGTTTTCAAAACCAACACATAAATAAACATTTTTGTCATTTACAATGCCAATAGCTCTAACTTTGGCAAAGGCGAGACCGTTGCATTGTAAATGTTTGTTGATATTGTGGTCACAACATCTCCACCAGAGAAAGACACACGTTCTCTGATCGCATGAAAGGGGATGGCTGAATACTGTCTGCAATGGATTTTGAGCTATGTCAGTATTGTAAACTATTAAAAGACCTTGTTAAAATTATACTTGAATAGCTTTTCCCAGGAACGCAGAGCAAGCCTTTGTGTCTTTTAAACATGCATTGCCTTCTGCCCCTAATCAAGGTTTACCTGATTACAATAAACTATTAACTTTGTATTGTTAGGAGAGGAGTGCTTTGACCTCAGACTGTTTGTGGACGTCCAAGTGGTTAAAACAATCCTATTGTGTACTATTCCTGCGTTCTTGATCCTGTGGTTAGAGGGCTACCTCCATGTTTGTGTGCTGTAGTGGCAGCTGCCCATCTTGTTGAAGTGTCTGAAGATATTGTTCTTGCGTAACCTCTCAATGTTGCTGTACCTAATGCTGTGGCTGCACTATTGTTAACCACTAAAATAATGCATCTTTCAATGTCTAGATTGTCTAAATATTAAATATTGTTAGTTTCTACCTTCACATCACCTTGGTCAGATTCCCTGTGCTGAATTCAGCTTCATTGTTTCTCACTTACCTTAATGGTGAACCTCACGATTGTCTCTTCTCCACTGGCCACCTAACAAAGGCCTGCATTGATCCCACTGACACGTCCTTCCCTAACTTTGCTATTGTATATTATGTTGATGGTTCTTGTCTCAAAAATGATGAATACAAATTACTTACTGGGCATCTGGTTTGTATCATATATGAAATTATTGAGAGTCGATGTTTACCATAAGTGCATTCTGCCCAAGTAGTTGAGTAGGTTGTTCGTATCCGTACTTGTACTTTCACTGATTACGCCTTTGGGGTGCCCATGATTTTGGACGCCTGTGCATGCAGCAAGGGTTTCTCACTTCTGCAGGTACCCCCATTAACAATGGATCATACATAAAAGAGTTAATTGATGCCCTCCAACTGACAAATAAGGAAGCAATTATTAAGTGTGCTGCCCACCATTCTGCTCAAGAACAATAGTTAGTTATTGCATTTCCTGACAGGATTGCTAAAAATGATGTCTTATCCTCAGATTCTAATGTCACCCTTTATATGCCTTAAACTGCTGAGCCCCTTATATCTGCCCAAAAACATCTTCCCGCATATAAAGGAAAAGCGTGTGAACCGAAAAAAGATAGACATGGATAAGGTACAGGTGTCACACACATCCGGATAGAGTTTGATTTGACAAGACTGGTTAAATCGTTGCTCCCAAAATACTGCTTCATAAATTAAGCTGGTTATATCCTGGTATTGCACGTCAGCTAAGATGGCATTATCTGTGCTGCTGACACCCTTTGTGTTGCACCTTATTCCCATTCCATTGCTCAATAAGCTACACACCATCTATTTATCAAGCTCACAGTGTTGGGCAAGCACCAAACCTGCCCATCTTCTCCCTTTGGGACCTTTTGTCTACTTCCAGATACATTTTATCCAAATACTTCGATGCCGCTCATATGATTATGTTCTTGTGTGGCTGTTTATGTTTTCTGGATGGGTCAAAGTTTTTTCTGTGCTCATGCTGATGCTATCACTGTTGCCAAGAGACTAGTATAAGATATTATCCTGAAATCGGAAACCCACTTCAGAGCACTAGTGACAAAGGTGCTCATATTGTGTCTTGTATAGTTCAGGAACTGTGTAAGGCTCTAGGGATCTGACAGTATGTCCTTTCTGCCCAACACTAGGAGTACTCAGGAAAAGTGAGTGGTTATAGGGACATTGACAAATTGTCTAAAATATGTTAAGAAATTGGACTTAAATGGCAAGGTGCTCTAATTTTAGCTCTATTGTCTATAAGAGCCATTCCTAGCTAGAGTGCTAAATTGACCCATTGTGATATGATCATGGTCAGACCAATGATTGTTCCCTCCACCCCTCTAGCAACTTCAGCTTTACTTTATTTACAACTTTCTCATGATGTGACTTTAGAGTACTGCAAGTAACTATTTGCTCTCTCAACAGCTTCTATTCCTGGGTTCAAGCTGCACTTCCCACCGCCCAACTGAAGCCTGCCATGATCTACAGCCCAGTGACTGACTCTTCACTAATTTACACTAGTGAAAGATGTCCCTTCAGCCCAGGTGGCGAGATCTATTCCAAGTCCTGATGTTGAGTATCGAGGACTGCCCGTCTCGATCCACGAATCACACTGTCATCAGACTACAGAGACAAGAGACACTGGACTAGCTGAAATGGGCACTTCTGCACCTGCAGGTGCAGTATAATGATGCAGCCAGGATACAGATCCTCCTCCTGCCCATAGCTAGGTCGTATTACCCCTGTAGTGTGATGCTTCCAAGCTAGGCAGATCTGGCCGGCTCTCTTTACAGCAAGTCTGTTTGGTTGGTTCATTGAAAGGCTGTGGCAAGATGGATGGGCAGTGTGCTGGAACTGCGCAGAGCTTGCTGCCTTCTCCAAAAGCAAGCAGTTGATGTACAAAGGCAATAGACATTAAACTAAATCTCTTTTCATGCTGGCGACTATGCTGCCATGCACCCAGTGAGTACAATGATTGTGCGTCTATGATCCTTTTGTCTTTCGAACGGATGAAACAGTGTACTGACCTACACTTCCATGGGCATTTTATACCTGAATGCGATAACTATACCACCCAAGTTACCCGTGAAGCATGGTGTGCCTTTGCTCAAACAAGAGTATCTACCTACTTCTATCTGTCAATCCATCTACAGTCAGGTGCCCAAAGACTGGTTTGCAAAGAAAGAAATGGCAGCATCATCCTGGAAGAGGCGAATGTAACGTTATCATTCTTACATAGACTGCCCCAATCCCTTTCGCAGTTGTTACCCAGTTTGAGATTCCAAGAACTATTTTTCCATCTGGTGTGCCTCTTGTTAAACTGGAACTTACTATGATTGCGGCAACTGTGGCTACCCAAAGACTATTCCAGTTCCTGTTATCCTGGATCTGTTGTGCTCACCATCAGATGTCACATTGCATCCAGCCTGGTGTGATGTGGTAGAATGAAGAGACATTCCAGAGGCTGCATGTTTTCTTGTTTTCCTGGTACTAAGCTATGGAATGGGTCTAGCTATCCATGAGATTCTCCAAGTTGCTAAAGTATTGGCCGAGGTAACTAATTCGACTGCTAATGCCCTTGAGATAAAAACTACCCAATTAGTGGCACAAATACTGCGCTATTACAGACCGGGATTTTGTCATAACGTCTATAGCTGGTGTTTGTCCTATAATAGGTGTTGAATGCTGTATTTATATGACTGACCTTTCTGTAGAAATTGATGAACAGATTGATAGTATATGTGAACGTGTTAAACTCTTTTACACTATTGATGAGGGTTTTGAAATGCGGGAACTCAGATCCTTGATAAAAAAACATCTTTGGAGGATCAGGTTTGAACATACTTACGATTGTTTTCATTATTCGTATTCTTCTGATATACATTCTCATTTGAGCCTGCATTGCTTCCATGATGATCTCACAAGCGGAGAGAGTACTTCCCCAACGTGCAAAACTGACTATGACGATGACCACGACAATGATGGCGATTATAAGCTTCATTTTGGTACCTTGGGATGTAGAGGAGCTAGTGAAGGGCAAGAAATATTTTGATTGATGAATATTGAACTGTCTTAAATGAAGTACTTTGTTGTGCAATACAGTAGAGCAATAGAAAGGGAATGTGAAAGTTAAAACACAATTACCCATTTTAGTAAAACTGAAACCTTTTGCAGCCATTTCTTCTAGCTCATTCAAAATTGGCCTACCACATGTTCTCGTCTATTAGTTTTAGATGCATTGTGCCCTGGCGCCTGAGGAGCGAAGATTTACGAAGTAGTTTCCCTCTGCCCAGATTGCTTACATAATTGTTACTTGTGATGGCCATTTAGTAATTCTTATGATCTCAGTGAGGTATCTGTTTGTATTCTTGGTGAGAATTTAGTTATGTGATTAGTACTAGAAACTATGTAGTAGAGTGTAAATTTGGGTCTTGCCTTGTCTTCTGTTGGGGAGGCCCTCTCCACTGCCTGTATTTGGGAAATCCCCTTGTAGGTAATTCCTTTGATTCACAATCTGTTTCTTTTGCAACAAACCCTTTACAGACTGCATATAATGCTGCAATGGAATTGTGAGCCTAGGCATAGCCAACTGAGACTGTTGTTGTGTTCACCACCTGGGGAACACAATGCTAGGCCTAGGACACAGGCACTGTACTGCAACAATAGACACTTACTCTATGGATATATTTGGGAAGTGGCCACGGGCAATCAACAGCCAGCGGCGGTTCCTCCGCTATAGCGGAGTAGTTTCGCCTTCCCAAAAACGTCAGGAAAGGATAATAAAACAATATTAAACATTTGTTTTATTTTTCCTTTTTCCTGCCGAGTCTTGGGGGCGGGGCCTAGGAGTGATAGGCATTGAGGGGAGTGGTATGTACATTCTCTTCACTGCGCATGGCGGTTTATCCGGCCGTCTCAGGTCGCTGTCAGCTCTATTTTCATCAGCCTCTCCATCAGACTTGGCAGACGGGGTGATCACTATTGAACCACAATATGTTTCTAATAGTGGTGTGATGTCCTCTCTGGACAGTGATCATAGTCCCACAAATCTTTATCACTTGCCAGGTTTCGGATTTGAATGGAATTTGGAACTTCCATCCCATGATTACATGATCACACACTTGGAGTCGCGGGGGAAACTGCACCTCTGGACAGACTTGCCCACTTGCTCGTCGCCCTGCTCTTCTTTCATAGCTTTGATATCCAAGCCAGCTGGCTGCCATTCAGGACACGTGGGGGTAATGTCTCTCGTTGGTCTTCTGAACAGGGGATCTGTCAGCCCACAGCTGGTGGTACTTTGCAGGGTTTGCCTGTAGGCCCGCAGAAATTGATAAAGGCAGCATTTGGCATATTAACCTTTCTCGACCCCTTTTCTAGGGCACGGTTCAAAGTCTGCATGAACCGTTCGACATTCCCATTTGCTTGGGGCCATTGCAGCATCACTTTCCAGTGTCTAATCGACAGAGAGGCGAGATAGTCTTGGAATTCCTGTTCCTGAAACGGGGGTCCATTGTCTGTCTTCAGTTCTTATGCCAGGCCGGCCAGTGCAAACATTTTCTCCAAAACAAGTTTAAACTTGGAAAATACAGTTGTCTGCACAACTTCCACCATCTGGAACTTTGAGTGAGAGTAAAATAGCATGGCTGTGAGATGGCTATCTGGGAAGCTCCCAAAATACATGTTCACCTTTGACGAAGGCTTTGGACTCAGTTCTTCCATAATTATGAGGGCTGGGGGTAAGTCCCCCTGAATATTGCACAGGAGTAGCGGTTGCACACCTTTCTTCCACCAGACAGTCCATCCCGGGAAACCACACTTTGTCCCTCAACCTTGTCTTTGTCTTAACTACACCCTGCTGTCCTTGGTGTGCCAGGTCAACCCTTCATATTCATAGGCTTCGCAGCACCATAATCTGAAAGCCTCTGAGAGGCAAACCCTCTTCGCTGGTGTTCAGTTCGTTTCGTACTTGCCACAGCGAGTTCCTTGTTTCTTGCTCAGTATGCGTCAGCGTCTTGGCTCCATCAAGGAAGTGTTTCCTGGAAAGCTCCTATTTGGCTTTTCTGAGGCTCTCATCAGCCTCTGTCGCTTTCTGTATCTCTAGTTTGAGTAGAGCCGTTGGGCATGCTTTGCGGACTACAATCCTCACAGAGTCTTAGGCCCCTTCATCATCGTCCACTTGCTTTTGGCCTTCCTGCGTTGATGGGTGCCTGGACAAGTAGAGCAAAGGGTTGTTCACTCCCTTGGGGTAAATCACTTCAAAGGAGTGGGTTTGCAGCTGCACAGCCCATCGCTCAAAACTCAGGGGAGCTAGCCGGGCTGATCCTTCAAACAGCGGGACCAAGGGTTTGTGGTCAGTGATTACTCTAAAGAGTCTTCCCACACAAGTCCAGGTGGAAATGACGACAAGGCCACCGGATGGCTATCACTTCCTGTTCGATTTTGGCATAGGGGTCTCCATATCAGAAAGCACCCTGCTCACACAGGTGATGGGGACCCATGAGCCTTCTGCTTTCTCTTGTAGGGGAACTGCACCCCAGTCCTACCAGGTTCACGTCGACATCGAGGTCAGTTCTTCATCGGGGATCAAAGTACGCCATTGTGGCGTCATCGAGGAGGACTTCCTTCATGGGCCTAAAAGCCTTGTCTGCTTGCGGCCCTCATTCACATGGGGTGTCAGCTCTTGTGAGGACCCTCAGTGGCTCTGGCAGGGTGGCCAGGTTTGGGATGAACCTTCCGCTGTACGTTGCCATGCCTAGAAAACTTCGAACTTCTGTTGCATTCTGCAGAATGGTCTCTTTCCGAATCTCCTCGACCTTCCTTGGGACCACCCTCAGGCCATCCTTTGGAAAGATGTAATAAAAGAACCCAATAGAATTTTGGTAGAAAGAGCTCTTCTTCTGGTGCAGTGTCAATAAGCACTCTGCCAGCCACTGCAACATTGCTCTCAGCTGCACATGGTTATCTTCAAGGCTCTCGGAGAAGATCAGAATATCATTGCTTACGTTCAGCACACCGACCAGCCCTGAGAGGATTTCCCTGGTAGTGTTTTGGAACACCTCTGCGGCTGATGAGATGCTGAAATTGAATCTTCGGTGCCTCCTGAGGCATATGTGAGTGGAAAAAGTGGTTGTATAGTGAATGGCAGGCTCCAGCTCTAGCTAGAGATAGTCTGTGTTTCAAAGTCGAGCTTTGACAACTATTGGGCGCCATTCAGATCTGCCACAATTTCGTCCATGGTCAGCGGGATGTGTTGCTCTGCCAGATGGCCTTCATCGGGAGCCTCATATTGATACACAGTCTGATGGCTCCGGGCTGCTCGGGCTTAGGCGCGATGACTAACGGGGACACCTAGGGCATAAGGCCAGGGATTTTTTCTATGACCCCCTTTTGCTCTAGGTCCCATAGTTCCTTTTCCACCTGCTGCCTCAAGTGGAACGGGACCTTTTAATGGTGCAGTGCTGTGTCGAATTGCTTCAAAAATGTGAAGGCAGATTTGTTTGCCTATCAGCCGACCAAGACCTGTGAATAGTCAGGGGAACTCTTGCATAATGGCTGAGGAATGTCATTCATGTACCATCTTTGCAAAAGACACCAGTCCTGGGTCTTCTGTGGTGTGACAACCCAACAGGGTACCGGTTTCTCTTTCTGTGACATGGAATCTTGCTCTGGTGGAGCGGCCTTCTCTCACAATGTGGACCTACATGGTCACTTTCAGAAGCAGCGGTTCAGTGCCCCCATGGGCATAGAGTTGTGCCTTAGTGGCTGCTACCTTGGGGCATGGTACCATCTTATTAAATTGTACTGAGACCATCACATTCACCGACGTACCAGTGCCTATCAAGGCTATTATGAAGGCTCCCCAATCTCCACAACACACATGGGAGGGGGTTGTTTTCTGTTGCCCTCCTTCCCAGTGAAGGACACTACGAACATATCATTGTCATCTTTTTCATCCACAGGACCATTGGATGTCCTGCTCGGACACCCTCCCCAGGTCCCTAGCCACTCGCCTCTACCCACATTGGCAAAATGATTCATTTTTCTACATTTGGAGCAGGTACACCCTCTCGCAGGGCAAGCATTCAGTGTCCAATGCTCCAGACCACAGCTGCCACACTGGTTCCTTTGTGGCCTCGACCCTGGCAGGTGAGCAGGCCCCTGGTGTCTCTTGACCAAATTGACTCTTTTCTCTTTCACCTTTACCACTTTCAGCGACCATCCTGAGGCAGCACTACTTCCGAGGGCTTCCTTCATGTCATCTACCCTGATGTTCGACAGCACATGTGTCTGGGCCAGGACTAGGATGTTGTCCACGGAGATGCCTGGCTGCTTCAACATAAGGCATCTGAGCACCTCCAATTTGCAGCCTGGATTATTTTGGAACGGATTTCTTCCGGTTGGTCGATGTTCCTGCATGTACTTTTAGAGCTCGTGTGTAGAACATGTAGACGGATTCTTCCTCCACCTTCCGGGCTTGCCGTGGTTTGATACACTCACAATAGGGATTGAGCTGCGGATCAAAATGTCTATTCACGGCTGCTACTGCAGTGTCAAAGTCATTGTCTCACCGTATAAGAAAGTTCTCAAATAAGTCATATAGCTCTGCTCCCCCAAAATGTATCAGCAAAGACCTCTTAAATGCTCTGTCAATTTTGCGGGTGGCATGAAAGTAATGTAGGTATCCGATCCAGCAGCACCATCTCGGTGCAGCTTTGGCCAGGTCAGCTAGTACGCTAAATGGTGATAGCACAACAACTCAGGCATGTGAATATGGGTCTGGAGGCTGCGGTTCCGGGGGTGGTCATTGATCCGTCATTGTGATGGGGCTGTTGGCATATAGGCATGACCCTTGTTCCCTCTTAGTCACGACCAGCTTGTATTTAGGCTCTCACTGCTTCTGGACTATGCCAACGATGTGGAAAGCTCAGGCTCACAATCCTATCCCCCACAGTTCACTAATGTGTTATAACATGCTGTCCTTTGTTCGTCCACTGATCCTTTCATTCTATTCTCAACAGTCCCAACCTGCAAAGCCTACCTTCCTTATCTTTTGCCATATCTTTACATTCTTTTCGTCTTTATTTTCACTTTTATGGCAGATCTCCTTCTTTAGCGTGTGTAAAACCTGGTCTTTTCACACTGCCCCTCGGACCTTGCAGACTGGATCAGCCTCGCAGGCTCTTCTTCTCACCACAAATGGCTGCTCTGCAGTGTGTTTGCTGCCAGCTGCCCCGCTATGAGGTGTGGTGAAGGTTCCCAGCTGCTAGGCGACGCTGTGTTCACTCTCCTGCGCCGTGCTCGGATTCTGCTCACTCCTGGTCAAGGTGATGCAGAGAAACAGGTGTACAGCAGCTAGATCTTGCACCGCCAGGGCTGGGGGGTTGGGGCAGTCAATAAACAGGGCACTCCCCACCTGCAGGCGGGCACAATTATCGCCATCCGACCGCCGGATCACACAGTGGCTTCCTCATCGCTCTGCCGCAGATGTCACTTTGTGCACCGGCCAGTGTGAACAAGACCAGATGCAGGTCTCTCGGCGAGCCCCAGCAACCAGGGACACCTAATCCTCGTCGCCAGTGTCGTATTCACCACCTTGAGAACACAGTGCTAGACCTAGGACATAGGCACTGTACTGCAATAATAGACAGACACTCTATGGAAATATTCGGGCAGTGGCCACGAGCTATCAACAGCCTATTTATTTATACCCCTTTGGACCGAACCCAGCACTCCAGATGCATGTTTGTCACAATTTGCTCCCTATGTTCTCGTTCCACTGTCATAATAAGCTTCTGGACCTTCCCCTTCATGCATTTACTGACTTCCAGCCATTTCGACACTATTTGGGAATTGACATCTATTCCCAATCCATGCCGGGTTTTGTGGAAGCCAGCCTGCTCATGCCTGAAACTCCATTACCTAGAATTCACTGCTTCTTCTCCACCCCTGCAGACCAAGGATGGGTGGAGAAATTCAGCTCGCCTGTGGCTGGCTGCTGCTAGCCTGCTCCCAACCAATTCATGTGATTACTGTGAGCTCTTTCTAGCCCCAGCTGCCTTCAGTACAAAGATGGTCATTGTAGTTGTGTACCAGTGAGAATATAACCCTTGTTTCCAGTGATTCCTGAGCTTTTGATATCCTTGTTTCCAGTGTTTCCTTTTTTTTATTTTTTTTATTTTATTTTCCAAGTTTGCACAAATTATACATCATAACACATTTACTGTCCTACTTCCTCCGCAGTTAATAAACAGTATCTTTTGTTTGCAATTACATTTCATTACATCAACTTTGTTTAGCTATGGGACCGCCTCCTGGTTAAAGACAGACATGAGCTTATAAGAGAAAAAATAACCAATATATTGAAGGAGATACCCCTAAAATGTGGGACCGACATATCCGGAAAAGTAGTTAATCTCCAGGCGCTGCTTCCATCTGCAAATGGGCTCCCATATTCTTAGGCCTAGCTGCCTCCCTTTCCTGCCTTTTCGTGCATAAATGGGCTTTTCCAAATTGTATGTCGCCAGAAGATTAGCCAACCATACTTGCATTGCTGGGGGGTTTTTATCCAGCCAAACCCTGGCTATAATTAATCTGTACACTGCCATAGCAATAAACATAAATTCTCTCTGCGGCTCATTTACCTCTGGTCCTATCCCTAATAATATTCTCGTAAGGTTAAGCGTTGCTTGAATATCTAGGGATTGATCTAGGAACTTATCTATATCTCTAATTAGAGTGTGCAATTGAGGGCAGGTAGCAAAGGTATGTATCATATCTGCCTCTGCTGAATTACATCGTGGACACAATGTACCCGTAGTGCCACCCCATTTTGCTATTCTTGCTAGTGTAAAATACAGTGAATATAGGGTTTTATAATGTTGTGATTGTAGGGGGGCAGAACAAAGAACTGTACGCCCCAAGTCCAAGGACTCCTCAAACCAGCCTTCTTCTCCATTCAGTTTCTCTGCCCATTTCCTACTGTATTTCTCTCTATCATCAGCTTTTCCTTCTAAAAGGCTTGCATAGAAACTACGGATAGTACAATTCCCCCCTAGCCTAATTTTCTCCAGTATATCCATTTTGGCAAAGCCCGCCGGTCCTCCCCATTTAGTGTTTAAAAAGCTCCTCACTTGCAAATATTTAAAAAAGTCCCTCCTATCTATTCCGAATTTATTTACCAAGTCGGAAAACTGCACGAGTCCCTCCGTATCCATCACGTCACCAATCTGTTGAATCCCCGTCTCTGCCCATCCTGCCATTACCATATCGGCAAAGACTGCTACTGGAAAGGACCTATTTTTATACAATCTGGTATACCAATTAAATCTCCCGAGACCAGATCTCTTTAGAAAAGCATTCCAGACTTTAATGGCGGCCCCACTGTCTTAAACGTTGTCCTTTTGTAGTATCCAAAGTCAATACAATTTAAAAAGCAGTTTTCCGCCTCCGCCCCTAGCACCGCAGTGTAGATTTTGGTGGAATAGCTCGTGATTCTTTGGTCGGTGCCACTGCCACCCACCAACCCCTGCATATATTCTATGGCAGCTGCCCAGTAGTATAGTCTAAAATCTGGTGCACCCCACCCCCCCTTTCTCTTGGCAGGGATATGAACCTATAGGCTCTCCGAGTCTTTCCCTGTGCCCATATGAATCTGTTTAGGATTGTCTCGAGTGCATTGAACCATCTATTTTCAAAAAATACCGGAATCGACCTAAAAAAATATAAAAATTTTGGCAATATTAGCATCTTGATGACATTGGTACAGCCCACTAAAGATAAATGCAGATTGTTCATTCTCTCTAGGTCTAACTTTACCCTATCCATTAGGGGGGCGATATTACTCTGTACCACTGTATCTAAATCTGCTGAGATTGCCACTCCCAGGTATATTGCCGAACTTACCACCCTTTGATCATTGCAATCTACAAACCTATTGCCTAATGTTGGAACTGGCCCTTCTTGCAGGGTCATCCTCAAACTTTTTGCTTCTTCCTCCCTTATTTTTCCTGACCCGTGGCTGTTGGCAATAGGACTCTGCACACTTTACCACTGCTGATCAGTGCTAAAGTGCATATGCTCTCTGTGTAAATTGTTATTCTGATTGGATATACATGTTTGGCATATTTGTATCACCATGAAGTCCCTAGTAAAGTGCACTGGGTGTGCCAGGGCTGGTGATGGCAAATGCTACTAGTGGGCCTGCAGCACTGATTGTGCCACCCACATGAGTATCCCTAAAATGGTGTCTCAGGCCTGCCACTGCAGTACCTGTGTGCAGTTTAGAACTGCCATGTCCTCCTGGTCAGTGTCCCCACTGACCAGGCCTAACCCTTCCCTTTTTGTGCACATCAGTCACCCCTATGGAAGGCCCAAGGTACCCCCCTGGGCAGGGTGCAGTGTATGTGAAAGGTAGAGCATGTACTGGTGCAGGTAACATGTTCTGGTAGTGAATTATAGCCATTTTCGTTTTTCACTATTGTAAGGCTATCTTGCTCCATAGATTAACATGGGGGATGCTGGCTACAGTGGTTAACAGCATTTCTTCCCATAGGAACAAGATAGGACATAAGTATCTAGTATCCCTGAACTCAGAATTTAATAACACATCTTTTAGGAAAGGTTGTTTTTAAATCCTGTGTTTGGGAACAGCACTTTTAGAAAGTTGCTGTTCTCTTGTCTGACCCTTCTGTGTGCCTGGGCCTGTTTGTGTATTGACTGTCTGGTTTGTGAGTGACAGGGGCTGGGGAATTCCCCAGCAGGATGGATGAGTCAGCACTAGGCTGAATGACTGCATCTGCAACTTGAGTAGTGGGAGGAGTTAGCACCTGGGCTGAATAGGGCTGTGCCTGCCTTCCACAATGCTGGCTCCACCCCCCTGCTGTGCGGCTGAGGACCCTGCCCCTCACTCTGAAAGGAAAGATGCAGCCAGCAAAACAAAGTGCTCAGGATCCACCCAGAACCGGTTCAGACCGGGCTCAGGGCCCACATGCACCCAGAGAACAAAGACTTTAGGGGTATAAGTACAGGACCCCTGACAACAGAAAATTAGATCATCCTGGAAATCAAGAAGGAACCTCTGCCAAGGAGAAAGCTGAAACTGAAGAAGGAAGATTGTCCTGCCGTTGCTCTGCTGGACTGACCTGTTGCTTTGCTGCCAAGGAGAGGGGAAGGACTTTGCTGTGTGCTGTGTCCCCTGTCTTGAAGGAATTTCCAAGGGCCTGAGAAGAGCTGGCTCCCTGTTTTGAAGTCCCAGGAACAAAAGCACTTCACCCCCGGCTTCCCTGAACTCTGCTGAGAGAGTTCTGTCCCTCCTAGAGTGCTTGATCCAGTTGTGGGGCCTCTGGAGGTTGTACCTGTGCTGGGAAGCTTTAGACTAAAGCTTGAGAGACTTTTGAAACTGAAAAGTGTCGCATCGCTCGCTTGCGGAGCGCATCCCCGACAGTGCGAGAAGTTTCCCGCCGCTACGGTGGTCGAGATCGTCGCAGCGCCTGACGCCGCTGCCAGAGACGTCGCATCCTTCGTTTGCGGGATGCACCAGACCGGTGCGGGAGAATCGAACATCGCTGCGAGTATCGTCGCAGAGCCTGTCGTCGCTGGGTGAGAACGCCACACCGCTTGCTTGCGGACCGCATCACGTCGCTGCGAGTATCGTCGCAGAACCATCGCATCGAGGAGCTGCGAGAGAGAGGATCACCCCTGGACCGCGCATCGTCGCCCCGGAGATCGTCGCAGCCCCTTCGAGATCGTCGCATCGTGCCTTTTGCGAGAACAGACTTCCTACGGAACCTACGCACCGGAATCCATACAAGTGGCCTTCCTCCCCATACAGACCGGATTCGTCGCAACACGCCCGCTGCTGCAGCGGGGTTGTCGCATCGCCTCCCCAGGGTCTCAGGAGCAACGCATCGCTTGTTTTCCACCGCACCAGCTTCTGCTTTTGGAACTTTGTTGCAACTAAAAGGTACTGTGAGTAAACGTGACGCAACTGTGAACTTTTCACGCATCTGTAGAGAATTCTATCGCAACGTAGAGAATTCTATTGCAACGTAACGAATTTTAACGCAACCTTAAGAACTCTTTTTGAAACCATATTCTTGAACTGTGTATGTTGGATTTTTGTCGTTTTGGTCTTGTGTAGTTTAGATTAAATACCTTTATTTTTCTAAACTGTTGTGGAGTCAGTTTGTGGTGTTTCACTGTGTTACTGTGAGTGTTGGTACAAATACTTTACGCATTGCCTCTGGTTAGCCTAGACTGCTCGTGCCAAGCTACCTAGAGGGTGAGCAGGGGTTATCTCAGAGGGTTATCTCCTTGCCCTGACTAGAAGCAAGGGTCCCTATTTGGACAGTGGTACCTACCTCTGCCAACTAGAGACCCCCAGATCTAACATTGGTGGTCAGGCGGTGGGATTTGAACTTGTATTTGTACTTGACCCACAGTAATTGGTGTACATCACTAGTGAGTGCAGACCACTATGCCACCGCATACCACGGTTACGTTTTTTATTTTTGGTTCTATTTTTTAAAATAACCCTGAAAGAATCCAAGCATCATGTCTCAGAATGGTAAACCAGCAAGTGATGTTGCAGAACTGGAGTTTGATATTGAAATGTTAAGTGATTACAAAGTAGGTCAACTCAGGCAGTTCTGCAGGAACTTTGGATGCCCCATGAAGCGCTGCTCCAAGAAGGAGGAGCTACAGAAGGCCTTAAGGGCCTGGTGGGAGACCAAAGAGGCTGGGGAGACAGATGATGCAGAAGTGGATGAGGATGCACAAAGGAATGGTTTCAGGCCACAGGATCTGCCTGTGTCCAGAGCAGCCTCAAGGGCTGGCAGCAACCATTCAGCTGAAGGTTTTTCCCCAGAGGAGTTGGAGGAAAACCAAAGGGCTAGAGATCATAAGTTAGAAATGTTGAGGCTTGAAATGGAGCTGAAGCACTTGGAAATGGAGAAAGAGAGAGAAAGGGCGGCGGAGGAGAGCAAAAATGCCCGTGCCCTGGAAGAATTGAAATTGACCTTGGCCCATGAATTAAGAATGAGGAAGCTTCAGTTGGAGCTCCAGAAGCGTGAGGCCATGAGGGTCTCAGCTGAAGAAGTAACATGGGTAGCTCAAGAGGTGAGCTTTGCTGAGTTGGAGGTGGAGTCCAGCTCAGATGGTGGCAGCATCATTATGATATCTAGTGTGGAAAGAAAGGTACAAACACCCAGAGATGTGGCGCCTGACTTGAGGGAGGGGGTCGACATACACCAGGGGGTTCAGGTTTATGATGTAGTTCCAGTGGAGTGCAGTGTCCCTGAAGTAGATTGGGGGACTGGCACAGGGGACCATATTCCTAGTGGTGGGAGGGACACTCTACTGACTCTAGAAGAGAGGTACAGGGAGAGGGGTTCCCCCGTGGTAGAAATCCTGGTGTGTGTGTGTGAAGACCAGCCAGAAGAGTGTGGGTTGTGTGACAGAGACAGTCAGATACTGTCTGGCCAGTCTCAGGAGAGTGGTGTGGGGTACTTGTGTGAGGCACTGGAGGGTGAGGCAAAGGGTAGCTTGGTTAACAACTGTGGGGGGCTGTGTGATTCATTTGTTGGAGAGCATATTTTAAGTCCCTGTTTTCCAAAGCTATGCCAACACCCGGTGGAGAGTGAACTCTCTGATCCCAGAGAGCTTGCGTTGGAGGCAGACCTCCTGGTGGATTCCAGAGAGTCTGAGGAGGCATTGGGGAGTGATCCCAAAAGGAGTGGCTTAGATATCTTCCAGACCTGTGAGGTGGAGGAGGTTCAGTGTAGCCCAGTTAGGTCCCAGTGTAGTGGGAGGGGTGTAGGGGCTCATGTCCGGTCTCAGTGGAGAAGGGATGTGTGTGGGACGGTGTGTCTCACGGTGCCCGAAACCCAGTCTCAGGGCCTGGAGGGTTCCTTGAGGGAACACCAGGTTGGGGGCCTAGACTGTACTTGTAGGCCATTTGAGGAGGATCTCCTAGTGTCTGTTGAACGGGGAGTGCCTGTAACCAGGCCTCCATCAGTTCTGGTGTCTGGCAGTGCCGCTCCATTTGGGAGGGTACAGAAGTCCAGACTGAGGGGTGAGAGGGGGAAGGAGTCCCCAGTGGGAGAACCAGTGGGTCAGGGACCAGTCGGAAGGGCTGAGTCCCCAGTGAGTGACCATGGTGACCTCACTTCTGTCCTGGGGGATCTTCCCGCGCTGTCAGGTGGACAGGGGTCGGGAGATCTGCGCCAGGCAGACTGTCACAGGACACATGAGTTGTGTGTCACCCTCAAGGGGGTACTATGTGAGTCCCCAGAAGTCCTGGCGTGCCAGGCAAATGCACAACCGCAGGTTTTGGTCCCTGGGTTGGGAGACCAGGTTCAGGATTTGCCTGACCTGGAAGGAAGGACATCTGTAACCAGTGTCCTGACCAATATGGTTCCCAGGGGTACCCCTCCAGTAGGGAGGGTGCAGCGCTCTGGAAGGGGGTGCAGAGGGAGGGAATCCTCGCCTCTGACCCCGGTACAACCTGAGGGGTTAAACCCTAGGTTGGGAGACCAGTTGCTGGAGGGAGGTCCTGAACTGGTAGGAACGTTGTGTTCTTGGTTGTCTTGGTGGACAGGGTTGCCCCTGGATGGAGGGCAGGAGTCTCACCCTTGGGGTAGACTAAGCCACAACCTTGTGTTGGCCAGGTGGGTACTGTCTACGAGTGTGGGCATATCTGTGAGGGAAGTCCTGGTGCGCCAGGCAAGTGTTCCACCGCAGGGGTTGGTCCCTGGGTGGGGATACCAGGTTCAGGTGTTGTCTGACCTTGAGGCTTTGGAGCCTAGGTTTGAGGGCCAGGCCCTAACCTGGAAAACCAGTTGCAGGATAGCACCACTGAACTGGTGGATGAATGGTGCGGGACACCTGCCACAGGTGCCCTGGCTATTCTAGAAGGGGGTACCGCTCCAGGTGGGAGGGTACAGAGCCCCAAGGAAGAGGAGGACCGGGTGTGGGGAAGCCCACCACAGCCTTCTGTCCAGCCGCTGGATACAGGTCCAGGACTGGTGGGTCAGTGCCAGAGTGTAAGACCTGACCTGACAAGAAGGGGAGTGGACAAAGGGTGCCAAGCACCTGGGGCTACTGCCCCCCACCCTCTGACGCCACAGAGGTTTGAGAGCCCTGAGATGCATGAGGCCTGGGTCTCATCCCTGATCCCTGTTGGTGGTCACTGTGGCTTGCTGTCGGTCTGTTGGGACACACCTGTGAGGAAATTAAGGTTAGGTGCTGCACAGGTGGTGTCCACAGGTGAGGAGAAGGGTTCCACATGGTTTGGCATGGTGGACCCTGAGAGTATGGATAGAGTGATCCAACTGGGTTTAGGACAGCGTAGAACAGGACTGCCCTGCTGTGTGGGCCAGTTTCCGTGTTCTATCGCCTTAAGCAGGGAATACCATTGAGGTATCGTTTGGTCTACCCTGGCTTTAGGCTGGAAGGGGGTTGTGTTGGAACTGGCCCTTCTTGCAGGGTCATCCTCAAACTTTTTGCTTCTTCCTCCCTTATTTTTCCTGACCCGTGGCTGTTGGCAATAGGACTCTGCACACTTTACCACTGCTGATCAGTGCTAAAGTGCATATGCTCTCTGTGTAAATTGTTATTCTGATTGGATATACATGTTTGGCATATTTGTATCACCATGAAGTCCCTAGTAAAGTGCACTGGGTGTGCCAGGGCTGGTGATGGCAAATGCTACTAGTGGGCCTGCAGCACTGATTGTGCCACCCACATGAGTAGCCCTAAAATGGTGTCTCAGGCCTGCCACTGCAGTACCTGTGTGCAGTTTAGAACTGCCATGTCCTCCTGGTCAGTGTCCCCACTGACCAGGCCTAACCCTTCCCTTTTTGTGCACATCAGTCACCCCTATGGAAGGCCCAAGGTACCCCCCTGGGCAGGGTGCAGTGTATGTGAAAGGTAGAGCATGTACTGGTGCAGGTAACATGTTCTGGTAGTGAATTACAGCCATTTTCGTTTTTCACTATTGTAAGGCTATCTTGCTCCATAGATTAACATGGGGGATGCTGGCTACAGTGGTTAACAGCATTTCTTCCCATAGGAACAAGATAGGACATAAGTATCTAGTATCCCTGAACTCAGAATTTAATAACACATCTTTTAGGAAAGGTTGTTTTTAAATCCTGTGTTTGGGAACAGCACTTTTAGAAAGTTGCTGTTCTCTTGTCTGACCCTTCTGTGTGCCTGGGCCTGTTTGTGTATTGACTGTCTGGTTTGTGAGTGACAGGGGCTGGGGAATTCCCCAGCAGGATGGATGAGTCAGCACTAGGCTGAATGACTGCATCTGCAACTTGAGTAGTGGGAGGAGTTAGCACCTGGGCTGAATAGGGCTGTGCCTGCCTTCCACAATGCTGGCTCCACCCCCCTGCTGTGCGGCTGAGGACCCTGCCCCTCACTCTGAAAGGAAAGATGCAGCCAGCAAAACAAAGTGCTCAGGATCCACCCAGAACCGGTTCAGACCGGGCTCAGGGCCCACATGCACCCAGAGAACAAAGAATTTAGGGGTATAAGTACAGGACCCCTGACAACAGAAAATTAGATCATCCTGGAAATCAAGAAGGAACCTCTGCCAAGGAGAAAGCTGAAACTGAAGAAGGAAGATTGTCCTGCTGTTGCTCTGCTGGACTGACCTGTTGCTTTGCTGCCAAGGAGAGGGGAAGGACTTTGCTGTGTGCTGTGTCCCCTGTCTTGAAGGAATCTCCAAGGGCCTGAGAAGAGCTGGCTCCCTGTTTTGAAGTCCCAGGAACAAAAGGACTTCACCCCCAGCTTCCCTGAATTCTGCTGAGAGAGTTCTGTCCCTCCTAGAGTGCTTGATCCAGTTGTGGGGCCTCTGGAGGTTGTACCTGTGCTGGGAAGCTTGAGACTAAAGCTTGAGAGACTTTTGAAACTGAAAAGTGTCGCATCGCTCGCTTGCGGAGCGCATCCCCGACAGTGCGAGAAGTTTCCCGCCGCTACGGAGGTCGAGATCGTCGCAGCGCCTGACGCCGCTGCCAGAGACGTCGCATCCTTCGTTTGCGGGACGCACCAGACCGGTGCGGGAGAATCGAACATCGCTGCGAGTATCGTCGCAGAGCCTGTCGTCGCTGGGTGAGAACGCCGCACCGCTTGCTTGCGGACCGCATCACGTCGCTGCGAGTATCGTCGCAGAACCATCGCATCGAGGAGCTGCGAGAGAGAGGATCACCGCTGGACCGCGCATCGTCGCCCCGGAGATCGTCGCAGCCCCTTCGAGATCGTCGCATCGTGCCTTTTGCGAGAACAGACTTCCTACGGAACCTACGCACCGGAATCCATACAAGTGGCCTTCCTCCCCATACAGACCGGATTCGTCGCAACACGCCCGCTGCTGCAGCGGGGTTGTCGCATCGCCTCCCCAGGGTCTCAGGAGCAACGCATCGCTTGTTTTCCACCGCACCAGCTTCTGCTTTTGGAACTTTGTTGCAACTAAAAAGTACTGTGATTAAACGTGACGCAACTGTGAACTTTTCACGCATCTGTAGAGAATTCTATCGCAACGTAGAGAATTCCATCGCAACGTAACGATTTTTAACGCAACCTTAAGAACTCTTTTTGAAACCATATTCTTAAACTGTGTATGTTGGATTTTTGTCCTTTTGGTCTTGTGTAGTTTAGATTAAATACCTTTATTTTTCTAAACTGTTGTGGAGTCAGTTTGTGGTGTTTCACTGTGTTACTGTGAGTGTTGGTACAAATACTTTACGCATTGCCTCTGGTTAGCCTAGACTGCTCGTGCCAAGCTACCTAGAGGGTGAGCAGGGGTTATCTCAGAGGGTTATCTCCTTGCCCTGACTAGAAGCAAGGGTCCCTATTTGGACAGTGGTACCTACCTCTGCCAACTAGAGACCCCCAGATCTAACACCTAATACCTGAGTCTTAGTTCTATTTAAACTATATCCCGATACCTGCCCAAATAGCTGCGCCTCATATTCTATTTCGCCGATAGCTTCAGATGGGTTAGGTGTCAAAATGGCCACGTCGTCCGCGTAAGCCAACGACTTAACCTCACAACCGTTTTCTCTCATTGGGAGAATCCCATGATTGCCTTCCAATCTCCGTAGAAAGTCCAAATATAGCGCAAACAGCAGGGGGGATGATGGACAGCCTTGCCTGGTCCCTCTACATATCTTAACTGCTGACGAGTATCCCCTATTGACCCTAATCCTTGCCGTTGGCTCTTTGTAAAGGGTCTGAATAGCTTTTATATAGCCCTCTCCTATGCCACTCCATTTCAATACTTGCCACAGGTAATCCCAGGAGACCCTATCGAATGCCTTCTCAGCGTCTAGAAAAAGCGCTGCCATAGGGTCTCCCAGGGTACCTGCCGCATCGAACATTGTAATCAGCTGCCTCACATGTTGTGTAGTGCCCTTGCCAGGAATAAACCTGTGTTGTATGGGACTTACCACCCCCTCTATAATCCCAGCAATCCTCATAGCTAACATTTTGGAATACGTTTTGGCGTCAGCATTCATTAATGTGATCGGTCTGTAGGAGCCAGGTGTAATTGCTGGTTTCCCTTTTTTTTAAATCACAATAATGTCCGCTTCCCCCATGTTTCAGGTATCGACTCACCCTTTTGTACCTGCAGCATAACATTAAACATGTCTTCAGCAATCACTCCTTGGAAGACCTTATAAAACTCCACCGGCAGCTGATCCGGGCCCACTGCTTTGCCCGAAGGGAGGATAGTCAAGGCTAGCATAAATTCCTCAAGGCGGAAGGGAGAATCTAGCCCCTCCTTTTGTTCCTCTGTGAGGAATGGCGGGGGAATATCCCTTAGGTAGCTGTCTATCTCTGCTAGTCCTCCTGTGTTACCACTAGCATATAGCTCCGTATAAACCTGCCTAAAAACCTCCCTCACTGAATCCGCTTCGGAGACCGTACTACCCTGCCCATCCTCTATTTCCTTGATGTCTGCCGGCGCTAGCCTCTGCCTGGTTCTTATGGCTAATATGTGGCCCACCCTTTCGCTTAGCTCATATGTGGCCTCTTTTTTAATCAAGTAATTCTCCGCTGCCTTCTTGGCAATATTTCCCGTAGCTTCTGCCCTGAGAGCTGTAATTTTCAGCAAATGCTGATCTTGGGGTAGGTGCTGCTGTATAGCTAGCGCTAATTCATCCTCCTCCTTAAGGAGCAGGGGTGTGGAATTTAATAAAATATCTACTTGTCCATGGGGCAGGTTGCTTCATAGATCTACTTGCCCTGTAACAAAATCCACTTGTCCCTTTTGTGCCATGTAATGCGGCGACAAATTATTGCAGCAATATCATTATATAAGAGTTCTGATATAACCTCTCTAATTATGCCAGGGCTCGTACCATAGTAGGGTTGCATACTAGCAATTCCCTCATGCTGTAACGTTTCTGCAGGTCTACATACTGGACTGAAGGTATTGGTAAGAAATAGTTCAAGGGTTGGAATGCCCTTTGAGTCTGTGCAAACCTACTAACAAGCGTGTTGGGTTTGCACCAACTCTTTTCTAATATTTTCCCGTACTGAAAAAGGTTGGAAATTTACTCCTGACAGTCGCAGACGTAAAACTTCTTCCAGGATTGGGAAATAAGTGGTTAGAGGAAAAGTGAACTCGAAACATTAAGATTTTCACATGAGCCAATCTACACATGCACATGTGCTCATGCTAAAATGCAGTTCACAAATAATTTCTAGGAGTACTATTTCTTGGCCTACTTCTGTAAATTCTTGTGAATTCATGGAAACTGTATATATGCACTTAATGCAAGGATATATACCATGGATGCACATTTGAGACTTTTGTTAATAATTGGGCTTCTAATTAGGCCTGGCGTTAACCATGACCTATTGTGTTTAATAAATTGTCTCTCTCTCGCTTTCTTTTTCTCTCCGTCTATCAGATGGCTTCACTGTCAGTGACATTATTCTGCTCTTTGACAAGGAGCATATTGGCACACAAAGTAGTTGTGTTCAGTGCCTGGAACTGCTGTGGCAATGTGTGCTTTTTGAGACAAAAAAAAGTTTTGCTTTTGCCAATGCTTGTTAGAATGGTGAGGGCCCAGCAGCTCCCACACAGATACGGTTTTACAAAAACCATGCCTGAACAAGTCACGCATTGACAAAACCAAAAGGCTGACCACCACGTTCAGACCTACTGGCTTTGCCAATGCTTGTTTATTTTTGTTTCCGGTAATCATATTTAAACTGGTTACACTGATTTTCCATTATGAATATTTTTGGGGAAATACAAGCATACATCAACATGTTGCTAAATGATGCTGCAAAGATATGGTACCTAAAATCTTACAGTAGTAAAATGTTTTTTTTCCTACTTGCATTTTTTTAAAAACATTTTATTTTGAAAGCAAAGAATCATCACTCTTGCTTTGAAGCTTCGGCAAATATTTGCATATAATCAGAGAGCATTCTGGGAGCATTAGCCATAGCCTCATATTACTAAAGTTTGAAAACGTGTATACACATTTATACTGAAACCACCGTCAGTAGTGCAGGCCGAGCTTACAGCGTTTACTTTTAGTGCTCACCCTAATAATAAAGGCTTTGCATTAAAGAGCCATAAATACAAGCTTAAACAGCATTTAACAAATGGACACAAATATTACCTTAACTGTAGACATTGCCCTTACCAGATCCATAAAGTGATACTGTAAACTGGCAGCCAAAGAGTTTGTGCTGTAGGGGGTTGGGCCTACTTGTCCCAAGGACAAAATACACTTGAAAACTTGTTGCCCTTGACCCCAAACAATATGTCCCGGGAGTCGGGCTATAGGAATTCCACATCCCTGAAGGAGATTTCTACAAAGTTCCTCTATTCTATCTTTTTCCCTTTTCTGGCTGGAGAGTACAAAGCTCAATGTCTCGCCCCTGACTCCCGCCTTAAAGGCGTCCCATACCACTCGGTTTCTCTATTGATCTCCCAGTAACTCTTGATCCATCCGCCCATGTGTCTTTTATATGTCTCGTCCTTCAATAGTGCTCTTTTGAATGTCCATTGAGTAGCCCTTCTTTGTGCCTGCCCTAGTCTAATTGTCAAAATTAATGGGCTATGATCAGAGATGATTCGGGGTTTCCTTTCTATTTGTACATCAGTCATCAGGGAGTTGGTGATCAAAAAATAGTCCAACCTAACCATAACTTTATGAGGAAATGAGTAAAAAGTACTTCCATCTATATAGGGGTGGGTCTTGACCCACAGGTCATCCAGAGAGTTATGCACCACCATATCCGAAAGGGCTCTATGTACCCTCTTCTTCCTCCCTATATATTGACCCTGTGGCTGAAGAAAGATACTACTAAGGTCATGTATATTTAAGTCGCCACTGCATACTATAAATGCAGTATAAGTGGCTCTGGCCACTGTGCCAGCTCTGTATCCAGATATTGAAAGACCTCCGGGTCATTCTCCGTTGACCCATAGATTGTGGCGAGTGTTAATTTATCTCCTTTGAATCCTATCTCCAATAGCACCCATCTGCCCCATAAATCCTCTTTCTTTCTTATCACCACCACATAATTTCTTCTCCCTAATACTGCCACCCCCCTAGTTCTTAATGACTGTTTGGAGTTTGCCAGTACAGTAAACCCCAGATGATCCAGCAGGTATCCTCTTGATGCCTTAATGTGTGTTTCCTGCAGACAAACCAAATCCAGCCGTAGTGTTCTTAGTAATGCGGTGACCCTAAGTCTTTTGTTCGTATCATTAAGACCGCAGACATTGATTGTAGCTATCCTACAGGTCATTAAAACACATCAAAGATCTTGGCCATCATAGAAAACCATTCATTAAACATTTCTTGGTACTTGTACTGACAGATAGTTACAATTCCAGAGAATAAATAAGTTGTGCCATACTGCTTTCGTCGTATTGTCTTTAAACTGCTGAGGTTCTTTAATTTTGACTCCATCTTACATTTGTCGTCATTTTGTGTTGCCTTTACACAGGCTGCTCTATTCATGAAGTGTCTCTGCCCTTTGGACGGCAACGTGTTGAAAACCCCCTCTGTCCTTGTTTTGAAACCAATCTCAGACACCAGCTGGCCTAACTGCATAAAGACATGTCCTGCCATTACTGATTGACCTATAGGTGCTGTAATTGATTCACTTATGGGTTGGGCAAAAACACAACTTAAGGGGGACGTTCTGGTTACATGATGCCTTGTTTTGACTGTTTTCCTATTGGCTAATATTTTGCAGATCTTGTATGTCCATATTAGGTATTTTGCATGCTTGCAAAAGCTAGGACTGCCCCTTACTTTTGTGCTGAGTTTGTAACCCTAAGAATATAAAAGGCCTCTGTGTTCTGTACTCTTTAGACTGCCTCATTCAGTTGCTAAGGCTCCAGTGTGACGTAGTCTCACTTATTTAAGTTTAATAAAGATGTCTTTTCATATTTCAGCTTCTGTGCCAACTTCTTTATTATCAAGTACCCCTGAGAATGAAGATTTGAGTTCTTCAATTGGCGCGGCCAACGTGGGCTTCATCAGAGAAGTGACTTTCTGAAGGAGTGATCTTGTCAGGAGACTGAAATCTACTGTGGAGGACATGACAGGATTCTACTAAGACAGTACTCTGTGCACGGAGATTCTGGGGATTCTTTGTCTCTGCAGCTCAGTATATTTCCGATCTTCCTGATTTTGATCCTCCACATGATGTCACTCCTGATTGAGAACCTTTTTGGCGTGAGTATTCTAAAAAAAAGGACCGTTAGGTCATTTAGAACTTGGCAGTTAGAATTTGGACAACCTTTTGATTGGTAAGAGTAAGGTAGTTTAGTAACGCTTACTGTAGCTTTGGAATTTTCGAATTTGTGTTGGCCAACTTTGGATATGTATTTGATATGCAAATTGCAATTTGTGTAGGCGGGTAATGAGGAGATTTTTCTCTATCTGGTTTTGTTGAACGGTGCACGTACGAAAAGTACATTAAGCACTACTTTGATTATAATACTTGCATATTCTGCAGATTTTTGGCATGCCTGTTTTCAAGCTCACATCGAAGAATGTGTTGCTTTTTTGGAAGGTACCATAGTGTGATGTGAAGTAAATTAGCCGGCTCCCCTAGAGGGAATATCTAAATAGGTTTAGATTTAAAAACATATTTCTTCCTTGGTGATTTGTATCCCCAGGGAATTAAAATATGACATAATACAAAACAAGGATCCTTTGTTCTGTGCAATTTTATGAATGAAGATATGCAGAGCGATTTTTGGTGTTCTGCTAGCCAAAGCTAGTGAATTGAGTGTATTTTCGCTTCTTGGACATACATCAGTCTGTTGGGCTGTTTTTGCAGTCTTTTGGAACACAATTGAGAAGCGCTTCTTGTAAATATGACTTACAACTAGTATTTACAAATGGTTTGGTTTAAGTACAGTCTGTGGGCTGTCCTTTGTTTCTGTCCTGAGTATTGATTTGTGGGTTAAATGTGTGTTTAAATGTCTATGTGGTTTTCCCATTAGTGCAATTTCTGTAAGTGAATAGTGATGGCGCTATTCACAAAATAAATGGCTAAAGCGCGCCGTATTGTGTGTCCTGGGTGTTTGACCCCTTTCTGTTTCTGTCTGAAATGAGCTCAATGTCTGTTCGTGGTTTTTCTTGATGTTTTCAGTCTATTAAGCAAAATGTCTAAATGCTTAAAAACTCAAATTTAAATTCACATTCACTAGGAATAAAAAAGCCTCAAAATCGAAATTGTGTGTTTTGTAGAAAAATAAACTTATAGTATTTATTTACTTACATACATTGTGTTAGATATTAACAGGCAAACACTTCAGCTGAAGTAAATTTTTGCTGAACTAAAAACCATATTAAAGAACAGGCATTGATATGTTTTAATTTGAAAAAGACTGCCACCGTGCTCATGTTACAAACACTGAGAGACAAGCTAAATAAACAGGAATATTTACTCAGCCAGGACTTTGCCCTCAGTTGCACGGGTGAATCTTTGCATTTCAGAATGTTGTTTTAAAAAGGTTACAAACATAAGGTTCATTATTTTGTATTATAGGAAGACATTTCAATTAAGGGTTTTCCTCTCTTTAAGCATTTCTGTAAGCATATTCTTGGTTCTGTTGCTAAATAATAATTAACCTATGTAATGAAGAAACATTTAAAAAAAAAAAAGAAACAGTAACAGATGCTGAACAAGATAAGGCATGTGCAAGGAAACTAAAAGTTAACGATGTCCTGAACATTGATTGGCAACCTCAGATAAAGATCAATCAGGGAAATTGGCTTTGCGAGGTCAGTTTCAGGTGAAGAGGTCAGTTTCTTACAGTTCATTTCAGAGTAAACCTAGTTAATGTATATATGAACTAGGGAGGCCAGGCCACCTTGTTCGCCAGGCTATCTTTGCAGGCCTGCGTGGAGGAGGGTGCAAAATGGTGACACAGAACAGAAAAAAAATGAAGTCAGACTTGAGGAATTACAGAACCTCAATATGTGGAATTATCAAAAATGATTGGGTTTATTAAAAATAAGTATTAATTAAACAAAATAATTAAAAAAATAAGTGCTTAAAAATTTGTTTTTCATTATTCATGAAGCTTAATACTTATACTGGGACCTCCTAGCATTATAATTTAATTTAAGTTATGTTATACTGCATAATGAGGACATTAGCATATAGAATTACACTTGGCGCAGGCGTGAAAAACTCATTTTTCTCAGGATTTGCATGAGATATGTCTAATGTCCAATCTCTGCAATTTGTAAAGAACATTCTGAGGATGATTAATATGCATCACAATTATAGGATATTTATTTTTAAGTGCCCCAAATATCAAAGTCGAATTTGGGTAAATTGACTATTTAAACAGCATTCTTGCCATCTATAATAGCTTTAAAATGCTTTAGGCTTCAGTAAATGCATACATTTAGGTATAATACAAATGTGCAGGTTGTTCCCATTTGGGTTTGCTTTTCAATGGCTCAGTGAGCCAATGTGCCCGGTGCAGAGGTTTGAGTTTAATATCAGGGTGGAAGGTTTTAACTTTAGCTGGACCTACTGAGACCTTCATCCATTTAAGGTTGATGAAATGAGTACCATTGCAAACAAGCATTTGTTCTAAAAACTGGTATGTGTGTTATTATGTTCTGCGAATTATTCACAGTAACTGTTTTAATAATCTAAGTATAGAAGTAAATTGTAGCCCCTAACAGGAGTAATATATATATCATGTGTTTTTAAATAGGGTTGGTTATTGCAGGTTAGAAAGAGTTGGGAAGGCTTTTTGTCTTTGTCAGCCTCAGAGTGAGGAAGAGGGAGAGGGATGAGGAGCCCGCAAGGCAGATTTTGACCTTAAGGTCAGTGAGGTGGGAGTTAGGAGTAAGTGTAAACAGATGGAGAAATCGTTGCTTGGAAAAGCAGGGCCTCAAAGGGTGTTGGCGCACGGGACACGCAGAGTGTCTGTGAAAGAGTTTTATTTTTGGAAAGTCAAAATTAAGGTGGTTTAGCATGTTTTCAAAAGATGGTTGGTTACAGTTGATATTTTGTGTGTTATGTGCAGGGTCAGCAGTATGTTGAAAAAGATGTGTTTTTTTATTATGACTTCTATTGAAAAGAAATGTTCAGAAGAGACACAGTAAGTTGTATTTGACAGCCAATCTCTACTAACTGGTGATTTGCTGTCAAACGGAGGGTGAGGATTTTAAACCTGACAAATTAAGCAGGCCCAAATATTGGGTTTTGGGCTGCAGGTTCACAGTGCATAAAGTACATGACATGGTGTTGTGCGTTACCGCTCATTTACATATGCTATTGTTTTGTCTATGCTTTTTGTGCTTGATATACAGCAAGTATATCTGATGGCTTGACATGTCCGTTTTGTGCGTTTTTTATTTTATGCATGTTTTTGTTTTATGTTGCTGCTTTTGATACTATTACAAGTTTACCTGTGTTGTGAAGGGATATACATGACGATGCATATCGCTGCACAACAGTTGGGTAGATTTGCTCTGACACTAAATTTCACAGATATGATATTTTTATGCTTTAAACAAGACAGGCAACACTTCATCAGTGTATGTCAAATTTGGCTATAATGGTATTTGAAGAAAAATAAAAGAGACATACAGGATCAAAGTGTGTCACCTGCAGTTTGTCACGTTACTGCCCCCTTCCCTTAAGGAACAGGCAGCCCTAGATGTCTGTATCCTGATTGGACGTAAGGATAAATTATAGATCTGTGACTCTTGTACATGGTGACCTAATTTCTATATCACATTAGTCAGTTTGGTTCTGCTTCCTTAGTAGTGTATGGCTTTGTACCATAAAGGAAACAAGGTTTCATTTTTCCCTGAAGAAGGAACTGGAACATTAGCTGAGATTACCGTATATGGTGTAGCGGCCAGCGGTAGAGCTAACATTTGTGAACTATTTTGATTTTTTGTGTATCACCCATCTCTTGGTGATGTGTCACATGCCTGACTATCACCCAAGTCATTTCTTGTTCTTCCTATAGATTTTTCTTTTGCTGCTTCTCCCCTGACCGATGTCGCATCGTGCCTAGTTATTGGGGATTTTAGCTGTGTCCTAGTTCCATTTCCCTTTTCCATATTCCTTTCACCAGTTAGCCCTTTTATTATTATTGTTGTATTGTTCAGGTTCACACTTCCAGATTGCAGTAATGTACCAGAGACACCCATATTATGTATAATTCCCTTTTGTATGACCAGACTGGTTTTCAAGAATTTTCTTTAGGCCTACTTCGATGTTTTCCAGTCTGACTGTCAGGGTAGTGATGGACTGGTTAACTGACTCAATACTACAGTAAGACAAGTTTTCCACCTCAATAGGAGATACCTTACATTTATTTTTTTGAACATGACAAATTTTCAATGACTGTTTTAATTTGGATTTTTACCCTTTTTGTTCCTGCTTGTCAGAAGGCTCCAAACTTCGCAGAGGCAGTAGATGCTGTACCCAATCACCCTCCCACCAGTGACTCCGCCACTTGGGCGAATCCACTAGCGAAAGGGAAAAGGGGAAGTGGACAGAGAAGAGACACCTTGAGAACTTCTGGCACCTTCACCGATTGGGTAGATCAGTCTGGACCTTAACTTCGGTTACTGTAGATACCTAATGCACAGAACAAGGAGGGAAAGAATAAACAACAACTTCCACCTACCAATATTCTCACTCTATGTAATAATCAAATCTTATCCTACCAGTGGTTCCCAAAGGTATTGCTACTCTTCATTAGGATGTGTAGAAACATTCAGGGAGCTTCATGCCTGTAAGCTCTCTGTATTTGTCCCAACTGGGGTTCTGTTAGTGTCTTGCAGCAAACATGCGGCTCCAAGGGTCCCAATGCTGAGTGGACTTTAGCGCGCAAAAAGGAACAAGGAAGGCAAGAAGGGGAAAGGATAGGAGCAGGGAAAGCGCAAGAAGGGAATAGTTACTCAGTATATAGTTTGATGGCAAAGGGGGATCAAGGGGGAAACTGCAGCTGGCTTACTGTTCCTCTCGCAACTCTCCGCAAGAGGTCAAGGAGTCTGTGGAACCTTCTGTGAAGGAAAACCTGTCGAACTTCAGCAGGGCGAATTGGCTCCCACGACGACGACGGATGGAGAAGAACGTAGACTCAGTCACTGCAGCTGACGGAAGAACTTTTCTTCACGAACTGTAAACTGTCTTCAATGAATTCACCCAAAAGTAATTTTTGACAAATGTTCACGCACTTGGCGAGTAGCCCGATTAAGCGGACTCAAGAATTTGACTAAACTAACTCGACGAACTCCTGTCATGAAAACAGACACGGAGCGTGGAACTCTAGCTGCTACCTCAGAAACCCGAACAGTTGAAGTGCGCAGTTTGAATGCTGCGCGAGGCACACATCAACTAGCCCTCCCGTACTAACTTCCAAATGGCTTCAGTGGCCACAGCGGCGGCCATCTTGGGAAGGACCTAAAACCCACTATTACCTGAACCTATTTACATGGTGCTGAAAGGAATCTATTTAGTAATACACGGGTACCAAATATTTACCCGACAAGGCTTCACTATTGTCTTTCCACCATTCACCAATTTAGGAACATAGATAGATGCGATTTGTAAATTCCTGACAGTACCCCCTCTCAAAGACCGATTCATCGGTCCAGGTTTGAGAGGTTTCCGTGCATGGAATCTCTTAAGGAGTTGTGGAGCATGAATTTGAGATGCAGGTTCCCACGACCTTTCCTCAGGACCGTACCCCTTCCAATCCACCAGATAAAATAGCCTACCTTTCTTGATTTTAGAGTCTAGAATGTCATGAACCTCGTACTCAGGGTGACCAGAAATAACGAGGGGTTCAGGTGGTTTACCCAACCTCATGTGGGGTTTAGTCTTTTTTAATACAGAGACGTGGAAGACTGGATGGATCCCCAACTTAGCTGGTAATTTTAATCTCACTGTTACAGGACCCAAAACCTGCTCAACTGAATAGGGACCCACAAATCTTGGTTGGAATTTCCTATTCCCTTTTAAATGGAGGTTCTTTGTAGAGAGCCACACCTGATCTCCTACTTGATATTGCGGAGCGGGCTTTCTATATCTGTCTGCACTTTTCTTGTAAACTTGTTTAGCTTTTATCAAATTTTCCTCTGCAGATCTATGTAAGGTGGTCATATCTGTCAACAAGGTCTGAGCTGCTGGGACTTCTAAATCTTCCTGAGGGCAGAATGGATTGGGATGGCGCCCAGAATTCAAATAAAAAGGCGAGTAACCTGTAGAAACACTTTTAGCATTATTACTAGCAAATTCTGCCATCCACAAGTGATCTGACCAGTCACCACCTCTCTCAAGGAGAAACAAACGGAGATACTGTTCCAGTTCTTGGTTAATTCTCTCCGTCTGTCCATCCGACTCAGGGTGATAGCTGGTAGATAACCTCCTCTCAATCCCCAAACCCTTAAGATAGGCTTGCCAGAAACGGGAGATGAACTGAGGACCTCGATCTGAAACCACTATCTTGGGGACCCCATGTAGTTTTACAATGTTCTCGCTAAATGCTTGTGCTAACTCTGGAGCAGTAGGGGTACCGGACATGGCAATAAAGTGACTCATCTTGGTGAAAGTATCCACAATCACCAGGATAGAATCGAATCCCTTACTAACTGGTAAATCTACAATCAAATCCATTGAGACCGTATGCCATGGATGGGTCGGAGTAGGGAGGGGTTGCAAAAACCCTTGTGGAGCTTGCCGACTAGGTTTACCCCTGGCACACAATTCACAAGACTGTACATATTGCTTGACATGAGAGGACAACCCAGGCCACCAAAAATAGCGCTGAACTAAATCCATAGTCTTAGAAACTCCTTTATGACCGGCCAAAGGATGATCATGGCAGCTTTGCAAGGCCCTTTGTTGAAGAGTAGTTGTCGGGAGATACAAGGCTCCTTTGTAGTAGGGTAAACTTTGGTTTAACTCTCTCCCCTCATCCGATTGAACCCACTTCTGGATTTCTTCTGGAGATAACCCTTTCCGCACCTCTTCTTGAAAGTTGCTCAGGGAAAGAACACCAATGATCTTAGTCTCAGGAATGATAGGTTGAGGTTCAACAGGATGTTCACAGTCGTCAGTATTCAAACGGGAAAGTGCATCAGCCTTTCCATTCTTTGTTCCAGGGCGAAAAGTGAGCACAAAATCAAAATCTGCAAAGTACAAGGACCAGCGTAGCTGTCGAGGAGTTAGGGTCTTTGGGGATTTCAAGAATTGTAGATTCTTGAGATCAGTAAACACGGTCACAGTATGCTTAGCTCCCAGCAGATAATGCCTCCAATCCTCAAAGGCATTCTTAACCGCCAACAATTCTTTTTCTGCGATCGTGTAATTCAGTTCCGCTGGATTTAATTTTCTGGAGCGATATGCTACCGGATGCAACTGACCAGTCTGGGAATGTCGTTGGGAAAGAACACCTCCGATTGCCTGATCTGACGCATCTGCTTCTACGAAGAAAGGTTCTTCCGGATTGGCATGCAAAAGGATTGGGGCAGACACAAATCTTTCTTTGAGGTGACCAAATGCCTGAGCTGCCTCTCTGGTCCACTCGAACCGCACCCCTTTCTTTAGTAATCGAGTGATAGGTGCGATCAAGTGCGAAAAACTCTGAATGAAGCGCCGATAGAAGTTAGCGAATCCCAGAAATCGCTGTATCTCCTTGATATTCTGTGGTTCTGGCCAGTCTTTAACAGCTTGCACTTTTCCTTGGTCCATGGTAATTCCATGTGGAGAAAGGACGAATCCTAGAAACTCCACCGTGGTTGCATGAAAAACACACTTTTCCAATTTTACATATAAATGATGTGTTCTCAAACGTTCCAACACCATTCTGACATGCTTGGGATGGTCTCGTGTGTTCTGAGAGTAGATCAAAATATCATCCAGATAAACAATAGCCACCTTGTCAATCAAGTCACTCAGAATGTCATTTATGAAATGCTGAAACACAGCAGGTGCTTTACACAGCCCAAAGGGCATCAAACAATATTCGAAGAGGCCAAATTTGGTACGAAAGGCCGTCTTCCACTCGTGCCCCTCCTTCATCCGCACCAAGTGGTATGCTCCTCGTAAGTCAAGCTTGGTGAAAATCTGTGCTTCTTTGAGTTGGTCCAGAAGAACGGCAATTAAAGGCAGGGGGTATCGATTCTTGATTGTGACTAAATTCAAAGCACGATAGTCAATACACGTTCTCAGACTTCCTTCTTGCTTCTTTGGGATGAAAAATAACGAGGAGGATACTGGAGACTGGGAGGGTCTGATGAACCCATTGGCCAGATAACGGTCCAGATACTCCTTGAGATGGTTATTTTCAGCTTCAGTCAGGGCATAAATCCGACTGCAAGGCAGTACCGCTCCTGGGACCAGGTCAATCGTACAATCGTAAGAACGATGCGGTGGTAACACCTCTGCTTCCCGTTCACTAAAAACCATTTCCAAATCCCGATATTCGGGGGGAATTTCTCCTGCATCAATTACACAAATTGACTGACCTCCAAAAGATAGTAAAGAAGCGAGGGAAGACTCCACTGAGTGTTCTTGGTGCCCATAACAATGTTCCAGACAGAAGCTTGACTGCATACTGACTGTTTGATTCGCCCAATCAATGGTCGGATTGTGTGTAGCCAGCCAAGGTAATCCCAAGATCAATTGAAACTGAGGGGCGTCTTTTAGGTTGAATTGCATCACTTCTCTATGCCCATCCGCTTGAATCAGCTCCAATTCTTCCGTATGACTGATAATTGGCCCCGACGATAAATTGGTTCCATCGACGACTCTCACAGGTTCTGGTCTTTCCTTTTTTATGGCTTGGATTCCCATGCTTCGAGCATACTTTATATCACAAAAATTTCCTGTGGCCCCAGAGTCCAACATGATAGTCACTCCAGAAACCTGTCGTCCACGGAATTTTAAGGTCATGTGAAGGATTACATGTGGGATGCACGACTGTAAAGTGTTAAGGATTAAATGAGATTCCGGAGTCGTCTTGTTCTCCTGCACCACCAGAGCGACTCCGCCTACTGATGGCTCACCTCGTTTCCCTTAAAAGGTACTTTTGGGCGCTTAGGGCATTCCTTTACGAAGTGACCAGAGATCCCACAATAAAGACACAATTTCTTCAAACGCCTTTGCTCCTTCTCTTCTTTGCTCAATGGCCCACGGACTGCTCCAATTTGCATGGGTTCAGCTTCATTACTTCCTCCGGAACCTTTCTCAAACCGGGCCCGATCGAACCGAGGAAAATTTACCCTCCAATCTTTTCTCTTTTCTCCCTTACGCTCTGAGTTACGAAAATCCAATTCCAAAACTAAATCCACAATTAACTTGTTAAATTGCGTCAGATATGATATCAAGTCTTTAGAGCCCTGGCGCAATTCCAGCAACTCATTATCAGTGGCCTGAGAAATCCTTCTCCTGTCAAAAATTCTGAGAAACTCAGTTTTAAATTTAGCAAAATCACAAAGGATTGGGTCATCTTCGCTCACCAAGGGCATGGCCCAATTGGCAGCATCCCCACTGAGATAGGACAAAATAAATGCTACTCTAGATTGAGCATCGGGAAAAAGGGTTGGGCGGCACATGAAGTGAAGGGAGCATTGAGTTAAAAAGAGCTGGGCCTTTTGTGGATCCCCCGAAAATCTCTCTGGGGCTGCTAGAGGAATTAAAGGGGAGACTGAGTGGATTACCTGAGCTACCGACTTAGGATCTGGACTTACAGGACTGATGTTGGACGGGGAAGGAACCTGAACGGGATTTCCCATTACTAATCCATCCATCTTCTGAGCCAACACTCTAGTTTCTTGTCGAGAAGCCTCCAATTCTGATTTTAAACTTTTATTTTCCTCCCTTACTGCTCCTATCTCTCTCTGAATACCCACTAAAATATCTCCCAAGTCTTTTAGATTTAAGCCCTCAGCCATACTGCCTGGGCGAAGTGAATACTTGGGCACTTCAAACTGTCAGAAGGCTCCAAACTTCGCAGAGGCAGTAGATGCTGTACCCAATCACCCTCCCACCAGTGACTCCGCCACTTGGGCGAATGCACTAGCGAAAGGGAAAAGGGGAAGTGGACAGAGAAGAGACACCTTGAGAACTTCTGGCACCTTCACCGATTGGGTAGATCAGTTTGGACCTTAACTTCGGTTACTGTAGATGCCTAATGCACAGAACAAGGAGGGAAAGAATAAACAACAACTTCCACCTACCAATATTCTCACTCTATGTAATAATCAAATCTTATCCTACCAGTGGTTCCCAAAGGTATTGCTACTCTTCATTAGGATGTGTAGAAACATTCAGGGAGCTTCATGCCTGTAAGCTCTCTGTATTTGCCCCAACTGGGGTTCTGTTAGTGTCTTGCAGCAAACATGCGGCTCCGAGGGTCCCAATGCTGAGTGGACTTTAGCGCGCAAAAAGGAACAAGGAAGGCAAGAAGGGGAAAGGATAGGAGCAGGGAAAGCGCAAGAAGGGAATAGTTACTCAGTATATAGTTTACTGGCAAAGGGGGATCAAGGGGGAAACTGCCGCTGGCTTACTGTTCCTCTCGCAACTCTCCGCAAGAGGTCAAGGAGTCTGTGGAACCTTCTGTGAAGGAAAACCTGTCGAACTTCAGCAGGGCGAATTGGCTCCCACGACGACGGCGGATGGAGAAGAACGTAGACTCAGTCACTGCAGCTGATGGAAGAACTTTTCTTCACGAACTGTAAACTGTCTTCAATGAATTCACCCAAAAGTAATTTTTGACAAATGTTCACGCACTTGGCGAGTAGCCCGATTAAGCGGACTCAAGAATTTGACTAAACTAACACGACGAACTCCTGTCATGAAAACAGACACGGAGCGTGGAACTCTAGCTGCTACCTCAGAAACCCGAACAGTTGAAGTGCGCAGTTTGAATGCTGCGCGAGGCACACATCAACTAGCCCTCCCGTACTAACTTCCAAATGGCTTCAGTGGCCACAGCGGCGGCCATCTTGGGAAGGACCTAAAACCCACTATTACCTGAACCTATTTACATGGTGCTGAAAGGAATCTATTTAGTAATACACGGGTACCAAACATTTACCCGACAAGGCTTCACTATTGTCTTTCCACCATTCACCAATTTAGGAACATAGATAGATGCGATTTGTAAATTCCTGACACTGCTTCTTTAATTTTTAGTGGGATCAGATGTGTTCTAAATCATGGAAATACCAGGACTCTCTAATTCTTGTCTTTTGTTTCCACATTTTGATCATTAGCCTGTGTATTGCATAGTGCACCTGATGCACAGTTATTAAAAGGGAGGTATCTACATGTCTCTGATAATCTGTATCATGTGATCTCTCTTTTGAGGTGTTCTAGATAAGGAATTTAGGAACACCTAGACGTAATCATTGAAAACAAAAAAAGAAATGTTTTCCCCATTAGACAATGCCACCATGTGTGAGGACATCCATTCAGATAGAATTCCAATGTAACTATCTACCCTTAGATGGCAGAGGATAATGAAGGATACCCAATTAAAGAGATTAGAAGTATTGCCTTTGAGAATGACAGTGTGTTCTAAACCAGAATTGTCCCATGGCGTATGGCCACTCCCTTGCAGATTGCAGGCCACCTGCTTGCAATCCCCTTGTTAAAGTAGCAAGGCTGGACAGGGATCGCCAGCGCCCCATCAATGGTATCTCCAAAGCATCGTACTTGCTCCATCAGACGGCATTGGACATCACAGAACCAGAGTTTCAGTGCAAAAGAGCAAAAGAGAAGGATCCCTGTTGTTTTGAGGCTTCAGTTTTTCACCTATCATGTGCTGGTAACCTCTGACAGTGTGCAGTCCCTTGAGCCCCTTGGCCTGAGTTTTGGCCACCCCCCCCCTTTTCTTTGCTCCAACGGAAGGGCAGTGCACCGGAGGATCCAGGATTGGCAAAAGGCACTACATTGTGGTACCCATGATGAAAAGAAAATTAAATGAAAGAGCAGCCTGAGCATCCTCTGACACTGAATAGTGAGTGTAAGGAGCCTGAAAGTGTTGCTGAGTGTGACAGTCTGTTGCTCTTTCCCGATTAATAGTACTTGGGTCTGCATGAGATGATCTGTGCCCATGACTAACGAAGAGCACAATATCTGTAGTGCCTGCAGCACAGGAAATATATTGGTGCACTGCATTGAGACATTGAGACTTTCAAGTGAGCTGTGAGTGTTTGCCAGGAGGGCACTCCAACGGATACTGAGAAGCACCATTTTCATGAAAGGCCTGAATGAAGAGGCCCATGCGGAAGAAAACAACAGAAGCAGATTTGATGGACAATAGAAGCCTGCCAGAGAGGCTTGGACGGACTCTGGGTATTTCCCGTGCAATTGCATAGAATGGGTGTTAGGAGACTGATTCTTATTGTTTTATTGGCATTGTCAATAGTCACTGAAATACCTAGGAGCCCTGAAAATGTTTGCAAAATAATTTTAAGATTTGCTTTTGCCTAGGGTTGTGAAAAAAAATGATAAACCTGTTTGTAATAGTGGTCATTACTTTCTTTTGCTATCTGAATGTTAAATGCTTTGTTCTCTTTGTATTCCTGCTGATAGTTTACATATACCTGCTTTTATGAAATGAGTAGAATGCTCAACTAGCAATGAATTAGGATTTGCCTGTGTAATGGCAAAAGGAGGGTCTGAGGTTCTTTAATTTTGACTCCATCTTACATTTGTCGTCATTTTGTGTTGCCTTTGCACAGGCTACTCTATTCATGAAGTGTCTCTGCCCTTTGGACTGCAACGTGTTGAAAACCCCCTCTGTCCTTGTTTTTAAACCAATCTCAGACACCAGCTGGCCTAACTGCATACAGACATGTTGTCATGCCTGCTTCTGCTCCACCGCAGATCCCAAGTTAAACAATCAGCAACCGATCCACAGTACGGGGTTGGCGCTTTCTGATGGTTGGCAAACACAGGATGACATCCTTAGGACGCATGCGCGGGGAATCGCGCATGCGCAATAATATGTATCAGGATATTTAGACCCGCCTCACGGCCCCAGAAATGCTTCGCGATTAGCCAGTGTTCGATCCTTCGTTCCGGGTCACGGTGTGGTGTTCGTACGAGGAGTTAGTGGTGGGTCTTCGTTCTCGTGACTTTCCAGCGTTTCCGACTCGTCCGTTTCGTGAGTTAAGAAGCTGTTAGCTTCTTGTTTGTTTCTTCGTTTTGGTTTATTACTCATTTGTGACAAGCGAGATCATTATTGCTTGTATGGTGTGCACACCGCGTTTTCTCCGAGTCCGCCTGCGGCGGTTTTCTTTCATAGCTATCTCTTGTGTTTTGGTGTTCCAACCCTGTGGCTACTAACAGGGTATTTGCACCGATACATTCTGGAGGGGTCTCCGTTATTTTATGTTTGCAATCCTGGGGTTTATAGGTAAGCGCTCAAGACATATATGTGGTTCAGTAAATATAGAAGTCTTGTTGAGTCTTATAGGTTCTTTCCTACTTCCAGGAACCAGGCATACCTGTTTTTCTGTTATTCAGTCTGATTCAGTCAGCATACATCTCCCAGAAACCTGCATACACTCCACACTCTGAAGGTATACCATAAGGCCACAGACAAGTTATTTATGAACAGTGTGGGGAGGGGTTTCATATTAATATTTGCTTTATCTTTATGTAGTTCCCGAATAGAAAAGCTTAACCTGAAGTTGTTCCGGGTGAAGATTGCGGAGTGTTGTTTCTACCCCTTCTATCCTTGTTTTGTTCCCCTTCTTTCCCCCTGATTACTTCTGGGTGTTGGTGTTAATTCCTGACTCCCTGGGGGGATAGGGGTGAAGCAGGGTGCTTAGCATCGAGACTCCACGACACTCATGAAACAATCAAGGTGCGTGCATGACACATGTCCTGCCATTACTGATTGACCTATAGGTGCTGTAATTGATTGCCTTATGGGTTGGGCAGAAACACAACTTAAGGGGGACGTTCTGGTTACATGATGCCTTGTTTTGACTGTTTTCCTATTGGCTAATATTTTGCAGATCTTGTATGTCCATATTAGGTATTTTGCATGCTTGCAAAAGCTAGGACTGCCCCTTACTTTTGTGCTGAGTTTGTAACCCTAAGTATATAAAAGGCCTCTGTGTTCTGTACTCTTTAGACTGCCTCATTCAGTTGCTAAGGCTCCTGTGTGACGTAGTCTCACTTATTTAAGTTTAATAAAGATGTCTTTTCATATTTCAGCTTCTGTGCCAACTTCTTTATTATCAAGTACCCCTGAGAATGAAGATTTGAGTTCTTCACTGCTGTCTCCTGTTCTGCGCTGTTCCTTACAACATATATCATTTCCTGCTTGTATTTTTCCCCCTTACTCCCTTCGCCCCCCTCACCCCCCTGGCGCCCCCTCCTCGGACTGCCCCACCCCCTTCCCTCCCCTTTACTGGCAAATAGGTCAGAAATTACCTATGTGTGGCTGCTTTAGATTGTGGAAGTCGCACCGCCCTCCCTCCCACATCCTAGTACCTTATGCTCCCCTATGCTCTCCCTACTCCTTGTGCCATGTGCCCCTATTCTTCTGCTAAGCCCATAAGCCCACCCCTCTATAAAAAGCCCTTACCTAGAACTGTTGTGCTTTTGTCATTCTTCAGATTTCCTAGTATTTAATTCATACTAAGCTACTTAACCCCCCTTCTGAGATTTGAGCTCCTCCAGCAATTGCTGCGCTTTAATCTCGGCTAGAAACATCCTCACCTTCCCCCTAGTAACTACCTTCAGCCTGGCTGGAAATAGAAGGTATGCCTCTGAACCTATAGATTGAAATGGCTTTATTAGTTGCCTAAGCCTCCACCTTCTTTCCACCGTAACGTGGCAGAAATCGGGCCTGGCAAAAAAGGTAATGCCCTCAAATGTTCGTTTGCTATCCGGTCTTGCCTTGTCCATTATCTCTTGTCTAAGGAGGTAATTCCCTACATTTATGAGGATTGCCCTAGGTAGACCCGCCGGCCCGCCACCCCCTGCTCCTCGCTCTTTCTTT